>NC_079147.1:294914181-295563076 GCF_945859685.1 Eupeodes corollae
TATGAGCTAGAAGCTGATAAGAAATCAAAAGCTCTTTGAACTTGAAGGTCTTATAACAATCATAAGACATAATCGTTAGGGATGTAATAACTAATTACATCGTATTCATTATTATTTAGTTTCATTTTAAATCATTTTTAAGTTTTATTTATTATTTTTGTTTGTTTACTTATGAAACCGCCTTAGAACGTAATGGCTGCTTTTTATGTTGCCCCAGAGGCTAATGCACTTTAGAACTTAGTATTTGCACATAGTAGTTGTTAATTAGGAATAAATAAAGATCTGGAAGGAGGAAATCAACGACCACCAAAAGTCGCTTACAAAAATTGATACTTCAAGAGGAAAACCCAAAAACAATTGGGACATTCAACTCCGAGCTCAAAAACTTACTAATTGGAGTTGGTTTATGTTTTTTAACAACAAAAATGTCTGTTTTTTTACCAAAAATTGTACGACTTCTTCTATTGCACTCTTTTCCAATATTTTTGCACTTATTTGTTGTTTTTATTGTTTACATTTTTGTTATGTTTTATATTTTAAACATTTTTGAAATACATTTTTTCTTCTTTTTTTTAACAGTGCTAAGGGAGTCCATCCTCATTATCCTTTTGCTGATGAATTCTAGACCTGTAACAACAAAAATAACTTACTAAATACTACCATCATAAAAATTCCATACTGGAAAAACAATAACAATTATTATTGCGCTATCAGTTAATTATTATTATACATTTGTATGTTTTAGATAAATTGTGTTAATTTAAATTTAAAATTTCTAAATAAAGAAGAAAACTAAAAGTAAAATTATGAATTTTTTATTCGGTGTATTTTTAAGAGCTTGAGAACCTCAAAAAATTTGTCCCATATTTAAAAATTATGAATTTGAAAAACGTCGAAAGTATACCTTGGCAGAAATAAAAAAACTGTCAAAAAAGTGCCCTCCAATTAAGACAACTTCATTGGGAAGTTGATTGGAATGTTAGCCAAGAAAAATGTCCTCAATTTATGAAGTCAAGTCAGCTTATGTAAAAATGACAGTAGATAATGTTTTTTTTTTTCATTAAACTGAAAGCTGAACTTTATTCTTCTATGATTTATTTTTTATTTTGTGCATAATTGTATTTAAATTTTTGGGAAAAGGCTCCTTGTCAAATTGGAAAATAAATAAGTCATATTTCTTTACAATACAAAATGCAAATCATAATGGACTTCTGGCTTCCCTGAGGAGCATTTTGTAGACCATAATGTTTTTGATAACTACGTTGAACTAAAAATAAAAGTTTGGCATTCTCAACTGTCAAACCATAGACAACAACCATCGAAACTTTTCGAGCATTTCCTATACCCTATATCTACCGGGTACTAAAGGAGCTATGGCTATCCTTAACATGAACATTTTCATTTCATTTAATTTATTCGTGAATACTTATTAACTGTAAGATACAATATCTTATAAAATAGTTTTAAGCTAAAAATACAAATTGATAGAGCAATTTGTATTTAATTTTATAATACACGATTTAAACTAAGTAATGCAAAAAAAGAAAAAAGAACAAGTTAGAGTATCAGAAATATACATTTGCAAAAAATAATTCAAGTTTTTAAATGCTATGTGAAAAATGATCTTTAAGAGCCTTTTTAATTCTTGTTGCGTTTTGGATTTCCGTAATAGCGCGAGGAAGAGAGTTCCAGAGTCGGACTGAGTTTATAAAGAATTGACGTTCGGATGTTAAACATGAGAAGCGAGGATGAATCAATTGACAAAATCGAAGGAAAGTAAGAGAGATCAAGAATCTTTTTAGAGATTACTACGCATTTAGACTTCTTTGGGTTCAAAAAAGACCATTTAAGTGAGACCATTTTGAAATAGTAGTCATGCTCAATAAGTCCCAGGGGACAACTGAAATAAAGTTGAAAGTCGTCAGCGTACAGATGACAGGAACAGTTTTTGATTACACCTGGAAGTTCATTTACATAGATAGAGAATAGTAGAGGACACAAAATCGACCCTTGAGGAACACCGGACGAAAAAGATAAAAAACTAGACAAACAGTCGCCAATTTGAACTGCTTGTTTTCTGTTAGACAAGTAAGAATAAACGAGCTTAGCAGAGCTTGCCGAAAAATTAAACTGCTGCATAAGTTTTTTTTTTACACAGAATTACGTGTTTGACAGTGTCAAAAGCCTTAGAAAAGTCGTGCAAGACTAAGAAAGTTACATCACCCTTATCCAGCGCTTGTTGTACAGCTGTGCTGCTTCCGAAAACAAGATTGTTTGGAGTGAGAAAAGAGTTTGCTGTAAGGTAAGCGTTGATTTGTCGCTGTAAAATTCTCAAAAAGACTTTAGACAAATAGGGTAGAATTGAGATAGGTCTATATTCAGATCCCAGATCAGCATTTTTAGGAAGTGGTATGATTTTTGCTGACTTCCAAATGTCCGGAAAAACTCCAGACATCAAATTAGTATTAAATGTATATGTAATGTAAGGCAACAAAATTGGCAAGATTATTTTTAAAAATTTGGGGTTAAAATTGTCAAGACCGACAGCACTTGACTTCACTGAAAGCAGACTTATAACAACATCGGCAGCATCCACCGAACAAAAACTGAAACAAAAGTGATCTAAATGTTTCCTAAATGAAATATTATCAGAGAAAGCCGACCCTGTTGATGGAACTGGGATGAAAGTTTTATTAAGTGAATTTACATGGGCATATTTCTTGCCTTACCAATACCAACGTTTCGCAAGTTCCTCCACAATTTACGTCCGTTTTGAAGAACTCAGTTGATTAGACAAAATTTGAGATTTGGCTAAACGGATTTCAGCTGTGACTTTGTTTCTTAGTGAACAAAACAAGCGTCGCAATTCGGTCAACCGATATCGCTTCCAGTTGTTATGTAATGTTATGTTTATATGCATTATCTCGTTGTTGCATCAACAGTCTAATATTTTGCGTGAACCATGGTTTATCATTAGAATTTAGAGTTTTTGTTTTCAAAGGAACATGCGTATCGAAAAGGGTTTGGATATTATTTGTCAAGAATTGCCATTGTTCGTTAGTGGAGGGCATAGAAAATAGACTCTCCTATTTGATGAGTCTAGTATGCTCTACAAGATCCAGAAAGTTAATGTTTTTGAAGTCACGGTATGATATTTTTTTGTCAGAATATTCGAGATTAAATTTTATTGTTAAAAAAATTCATGTTTTGAAAAGGCAGGTACGGAAAGTTGATCATACAAGGCTACATCGTCTATGTCACTTACAAAAAACAGAGTTGTCCCACTATCAAAAAAATGAGTTGGATTCGTGGTGTTAACTGGACTTAAACTGAGCGATCGCATGCTATCAGTCAAAGTATTGGTATTCAATAAGTTTCATTTGAAGTCGCCGCATAATACATTATTAGGGAAACCCAACGAGACTTCTTCTATAACTGACAAAAGAGGTGAAAAGTCTATGTTCCTTTTTGGCCTATAAATAACCCTAAAAGTAGACAACTGTCACTGCCCAGAAGATCAATGAACATATATGCGTCGGACGTAAACTTAAGTTTGCATTTGATAACAGATTTAACAAATACTGCCACACCACCCCCAACACGATCAAGTCCATTAAACCGAAAAGTACGATAGCCCTCTAATCTGCACAACTCGTCACTTACTTCATTTCTCAACCATGTTTCGGTGACACAAACGACATCAACATCTGAATTAACAACGATATCACGGAACTCATCAATTTTCGGTAATGAGTTTTGCGCATTAATATGACAAATCCTGACGCCACATTTCTGCTTACTCAGGATTTTAACCATAGAACGCAGAGAACTAAAATTATTCATTATACACAAGAAGAAGAAAATAGAATACAAAAAACAGTATATATACAACAATAAAGATATCAAATGATTATTTAAATTTAATTTAATTATTTATAAATATTAATTTTCATAAGAAACTGCTGATCTGGCAACGTCATCAAGTCCTTCGATGCAGTCAACTTTCACAGCTGTTTCATCTGAATGACGTTTTACAAAAATACCACCGGGAAGAATTCAAGAGATAACGGTACACCGTTGCGTTACACTTTTAAGTATTAAAATAGGATGGAGAACGTAGATGGATAAGGCGTCCTAAGTATTTAGTTATTGTTGTTTGGCTCAAAAACTAATCTCAAATCTTGACTTGATATACGAATATCACAACAGAATTGTATGACTTGTATATAAACCATCGCACCTGAATGCACCTTGCACGGTATTCAATAGTCGTCCAGGAAAAACAAGATATATCAGCTGAATTTCCAAAGAAATGTTTGTATATCGTTATTCCAGAAACACAGTGTCAGAATGAAGTAAAGAAGAGGTTTAAATGGTAAACCATTCCACACTCGCGTACGGCTAAGAAGCGGCCATCTATAGTTTCTAGTTTGTGCTCAGGGATAAACTGATCAACATTCCTAGAAGAACGTTTAATGTGTTTAAACTGTAGAAGAAATGCAACTGTCCAAGGTGCTTAATTACACTAGTCGACAAAATTACGTTTTTTTCGGAAGCACAAACAAAATAATACTTTTTTAAAGGATTATGATGTCCTAAATTCGAATCAAAATCAAATGGGGTGGCGCAACAGTCCGTTGTGAACCAGGGCTTAGTGACTTACAACTCTCAACTATTCGTGTGTGCGATTACTGTTGTCAGGAATGGAATTGGCCTACAATTTAAGGCCGAATCCGAACGGCTAGTTTGAGACTTTTTCATGACAAGAATTACTCTTGAAGGATTTGTCAATTCCTTTTAAATTTTAAAATACACCCCTTAAAAATTCTAAAAACAATTAAAAATGCGGTTTTTATGGCTAAGTTAAAACACAAAATATACCTTAACAATTATTTGTAAGATAGTTATGCAAAGTACAAATCTTTCACTTCTAGATATCAATTACATCATTTTAGTATCTTATTTAGTTTTTGGAAGTACTCATTAGTTATGACTTAAGCAAACCTTGAATTTAATACTTTCATAGTTTTCAAATATGTTTTGGAGATAATTTTTACTGATTTCGATTCTAAGCTTTAATTTTAAGGATTTACTTAACGTTTAAAAAGAGCCGTTTTAAACATATGTATGTAACTTTTATATTTGTCAATATATTTCAAAAAACATGATTTAATAGAATTGTTAAGACAGGGGTGGAATCGGCTAATGTGATTGTGAATGAAGCTACCAGACGCTTACAAAAACTAGTGGAACATTTTCTTAGTTAGCTTTTTTTCATTAAAAAACACATTCTTGTGACCGACAAAAGCTTACGTCATTCGAAAAAATAACAAGAATAGTAAAAATGCTATTCAAATACAGCCAATTTGATAATTTTATTTAAATATTTTACAGGAATCAATTTTAAATTTCACCAGGGCAACGATGAATTTTGACAGTCGAATTGAATTGAGTTGAATCATCTTACACAGACGGAATGAAAATGATAGTCAAATTTGATGATTAAAAATATGATAGTCAATTATCACCTTAGCCGATTCCACCCCAGAACTAACTTTCAAACTTTAAATTTTTTGTAATACTATACATCATAAATTTCAATATCCTTAAAAAACCTTATTCAAGTGTATTTTTTTCGAATTGTAAAAATGAATGTCTTAAAAACTTAACGTGCAAAGTGGAAAAGTGCAATTTTATTGCCAGTAAGAAATATTTGTCGACAAGTGTCATTTTGCTGGCACACTGCCCCATCCAAATATGGGAGTTATATTCAAGTGTTGGACGTATGTAGGTTTTGAAGATTGGGTCATTTTTATCTACTCATAGATAGAAGATATGGGGCATGTCTTGCTTTAGCGACACAGCATTGAACTCCACCTGTTTTTTTTCATTTCGACTTAAAATTTTTGTGCAAACTAGCAGTTAATTCATTTTTAGGCATTTCCAAGAAATCAAAAGAAAGAAAATAGACGCAGTTCCTAAAAACTTTTAATTTAAAGTTATTACAAAAAGCAGTAATGACTGCATTCCCCCTATCTGCAGATTTGCCATGCATATATGTATTTGTATTCCAAAATCGGACTTATAAGACATTCTGAAAATTTAAGTTTATTCAAAAACAAAATGGAATAAGTAGGAGTTTACTTTTGATGCCTGCACTGTTTGTTTCTAGTATTCAATATTGGAATTTAACGTTGTACGGCTTAAGTTAAGTATCAAAACACATGTGAGCTTTACTTTGATTCATACATTTCCACTTATTCATAACGTATTTTTATTTTCCAATAAAAATACCTCGAGATAAGATTTCATTCAACAATCATTTCCAATTCGAATAACTAAAATGCAATTTCCTTTTTAAGTTAAAACATTCAAACTGCTTTTTAACCATGAAATTGAAATGGAGATACCGTTTATTAGGGTGATTCTTATTATTTCGTTAAACTTATGTAAGTCGTCTATAAAAAAAATTACTTTTTGTTTATTATTACACTTGCTAATAGTGGAGCAAAATTACATTGAAAAATAAGCTGGTTCGAAAATAATTTGAAAAAATAGTTAGTTAGACGTTGACACAGGGATTACATAGCTTCTGGAACGGTTCATTATTTTCAGGACTCAATAAATTTTTGATATATATTATATTACTCCTTTAAAATTATTAATTTAATTTATTCATTCTTAAATTTTTAATGTATTTTAAAAAATTATTCCCAAACTAATACAAAATTTCAGTCTGAACGCAAACAAACTCCAGTGTGAACAACCTACCAAATTAAAACAATCTACTTTGATATAGAGAAAGTACATAATGTTTGATATTTATTTTATGATATAAAAATCTGGAAAATCAGTCAAATTCAATTATTTGTCTTAACATATTTTCAAATTAATACTTTTATTTTTTTTTTAAATCCTATTCTCATGCGAAAAGATTCACTAATAATCAAGTTGCAACAATAATGGTGGAGAGTTTTATTTCCACGCCCTTAAAACTTCCTCAAAAGTACCCAGTTTTTAAAGTGTAGCAATACATTTTAAGTGGGCGCGTGCACCCCGAGAAAGGGTTAAGACCAGTCTTATCTAAATAACTCAATAACTACATATATACTTTTATTTAAAAAAAAAATTGTGAGTTCAAATTGTACCTGAAGTTATTTTACACACTTTGGAGAAAACCCATGGAATACATTGAGGTGTATCACATTTAGCCAAACAATTATATAAAATTTGATAACTGATAAAATTCTTAAAAGTACAATACCGTGAATATTTTTAGTGAAAATAGTTTTCCAACTGAAAACTTCGATATTCCGATTTTTATGGTTATTTGCACAGTTTAAAGGTTATCTAGAGCACTAACAAAGGTTCATCAATACTTTAAAGAAATTAAACAAGCTAAAAAGTAAAGGGTGTCCCAAATTAACGCAAGATTTGAATTTGCCGCCATTTGTGCAGTGAAGTGTTGGCAACCCTGAAAAAAAATAATTTGACAGCTAACAGTATAGGGTTATTAAAAATGGAGCGTTACACGATAGAACAACGTGTCTTCATTATTAAAGAATATTTCAAAAATAGTGAAAGCTTGGCGGCTGCAGTTCGAAAATTTCATACAAAATATGGTCGGAATAGTGTTTTAACTTCGTCAACTGTGAAGAGATTAATTAAAAATTTCATGAAGACTGGATCCGTTGGAGACGTCAAACACACTGGTCGTCCAAAAACAAGCCGTTCAAATGTGAATGTCGAAGCAGTGCGTGAGAGTGTTGCTGACAATCCAGGAACCTCAATTCGACGTCGTGGACAAGAATTGCCAATTTCAAGAACCTCTCTACAGCGTATACTCACCAAAGATCTGTGTCTTCATGCTTACAAAATTCAATTAACACAACTATTGAAGCCTAATGACCATGGACAGAGAAGAGAGTTCGTTGAATGGATTATTGAACATCAACAAATGGACCATGATTTTTCGAGCAAAATCATCCTAAGCGATGAAGCACATTTTCATCTTGATGGCTTTGTCAATCGCCAAAATTGCCGCATTTGGGGTTCGGAGAACCCACATGTGACTGTCGAAAAACAAATGCATCCACAACGCGTGACTAGATGGTGTGGATTTTGGGCTGGAGGCATAATTGGGCCATATTTTTTTGAAAATGATGCTGGTCAGGCAGTTACTGTTACTCGATATCGCGACATGATTACACAGTTCTTTCTGCCAAAATTGGATGATATTGATGTGTCCAATATGTGGTTTCAACAAGACGGTGCCACATGTCATACAGCCCGTGAAACAATTCAATTACTGCATGAGACATTTCCAGGTCGTGTACTCTCTAGTTTCGGTAATCAAAATTGGCCTTCTAGATCGTGTGATTTAACACCATTAGACTTCTTTTTATGGGGTTATTTGAAATCACAAGTCTATGTCAACAAGCCCACAACCACCCGTGCATTAAAGGAGGAGATTCAATGCTGCATCAACGAAATTCAGCCACATTTATGCAGAATGGTCATGGAAAGTTTCAACAAAAGAGTGCGCATGTGCATGTAAAGCCGTGGAGGCCATTTGTCCGATGTGTTATTTCATACATAACCCTATCCTATGTACTTTACGAGTCAATAAAGTCAATATTAAAAGACTGAAAACGGCGTTTTCTATTTAATTCAAATCTTGCGTTAATTTTGGGACACCCTTTATAAATTAAAAAGGAACAATCGTTAATAAGTTAACTAGCACTTTCACTCAGTTCTTGAACACTTGTTGATAGCTGTCAACCTATTCAATAAATAAAACCAAAAGCTACTGTCAAAATTTGAGTTCTCCGCGGGATCATAAATACATAAGTTACGTTTACTCTCAGACAGAAAGGATACAAAACAGCTGATCCAAAACAGCTGAGATGTTAAAAAATGAATCCTAAGATATATAAGAATTTGTGGTTTACGTATGTGGGTATCTGACAGAACAGCTAATTCAACACATGATTGAAAATAAAAGGAACACGGAAATTGATTTCAAAATTATCCATTAAAAATTGTGTTCTACATTCATTTTAGACCTAGAAATCGATGTGATTGTTTGTCTGCTTTTTGTTAACAGCTGAATATAGTTTTTATTACGTTAATTTTGACTCAGTCAGCTAGTTAGTTTTTAAGTGTCACAAATTTCAAACTTGGAACTTTACTTCACTAACCTCTCCTCAGTTCAAAACACTCCTCAACAAGGAACCCTTTTACAAAAGATTAAATGGATTTATACAGAAGATAAATAAATCATAGAGTAATAAAGTTAAGTTTTCAGTTGAATGAGAGTTGTCTTAATTGGAAGGTAATTTTTTGGCACCTAGCCAATCAGATACCAGAAACTTGCCTTAATTTCAGGTCCCTTATGTCGTCTGAACCTGTACAATTTAGGTCCAACTCATCCAATAAGGTATCTTATAATCTCCGCTATTTCCAAATTTCAGCCAAACGTCAAAATCTAACTAACATTTAAACGCAATTTGCAAACGACGCGACATTTCTGTGTAGTTTTTGATATATTCTACACCTTATTATTACTTGAGCTTTTTTTAAACTGAGGCATTAAATATTGGTAGAAGTTTTGTTTTAGAAATTCCGGACTACCTTACTATAGACTTCTATTCAAAAAAACAATTCAATTAAAACCTTTTTTTTTTGCAATCAATTTAATGGAATCTTCAGTCTCTTAATCACATCCACAAAATAGACTCGAAGTAGCAGACCTGCCTTTTTATAATGAAGCACCTTATCACATTCGAATTTTATCAAAATGGTGAAACAATTTTCTGTCTATGGTATCGTTGCTGATTATCCAAAAAATACTCATAAAAACCCCAAAAATAAACTACGATACGAAGTTATTTAAGGCTCTTGCCAAATTATCTTATCGACATTTATTGTTCAAAAGTCGTTGGTTTTGGGTGGCAAAATGCGTTTCAAAGCATTTCTAGTGTTTTTCTTTGTGGCTTTTGCGTGTTTTGGAAATCAAGTCGAAGGGAAATTTTTAAATATCACTCGCATTTTAGATACGTTTAATTTTTCAAAAGGTGTTCGGGTACAAGGTGATTGCTCGTATAACGTCAATGGTGATTTGACCGATCCACAACCGTTGTTTTTGAAACATAATACAACACAGTTTTTGTTGCCGAATTCAAGTGGAATTGTGGACCTTTCAAATGGCCAACTTTTTGATATGTACTGCTCCGATGGCTTCGTCAATCCGTTGCTGAATAAGACTAAAATCACGGCTAAGTGTCTGCAAGGCTCCTTCCATCTAGTCGATGGAATTATCCATGATTTTAAGGACTTTTCGTGCCAGGACTGGCCCATCTATTCAGCTCGTCGGACGAATCGCACTTGTAATGGAGGAACTGTGCTGATAGAATTAGGTTTCCATATGGGAGATGGAAACTTCGTTCAAATCATTGACGTTTGTCATGATGAAATCAATGAGGTCAACCGATATGCTCATTTTAAAATGAGTCCATCTTCGCAAGGATATCAACGTTATGTTGCAAGGCCGCCCCTTTTCATCACTGGAGGCTTTTATAGAGGTAGGGATGTCAACGAGTTGTACACAAAGGTACAGCAAAAGGTGACACTTGACAAAATTCTTGGACAAAACACATCAAAGTACTTTAATGCCAGTGATATATATTTGGCACGAGGCCATCTATCGGCCAAAGTTGACCACGTCTATGGGCCTGCTCAAAAAGCTACGTTTTTCTTCGTTAATGCAGCTCCACAATGGCAGTGCTTCAATGCCGGAAACTGGGAGAGTGTTGAAAGTTCAGTGAGAAAATTCATAGCAAAACAGGGTATTGAAGTCGAATGCTATACGGGTACTTGGGGTATATCCAGCTTACCCGACGTTAACGGAGTTCAGCAAGAACTGTATCTGGATTTTGACAAAAACAATAATGGCTTGATACCAGTGCCGAAGCTCTATTTCCGGGTGGTGGTGGAACCAGCAACGAAGAAGGGTGTTGTTTTGATTGGAGTTAATAATCCTCATATATCGATGGAAGAAATTCAGCGGGACTATGTCATTTGTGATAATGTTATTGATAATTTAACATGGATGAAGTGGGACAAGAATAATCTATTCGAAGGCTATCTTTATGCCTGTGAAGTGCAACAGTTTAGACAAGTTGTTCAGGATTTGCCAGAATTCGATGTTACTGAATTATTGAATTGATTATTTTGTGATAGTAAGAGTGATCAAAAAATATTGAACAAGGGTATTTTAAGTATAATATTATAAAAATAGTTTATCATCATTAAAAATAAACTATTAAATTTTTTTAACCAATGTTAAAATTCTTATAGTTTTTTGAAGTAAGTAAATGTAGGTACAAAAACCTTTGAATTTAGATAAGTAAGTATGAACAGTTTGAGATATCAAAAGAGCATTGATTAACAACTCTATCTTCGTTTTGTGACGTCTTGCTAATTTGCACTATCTTTTATGCGGAAGTAAGGTTGATTTACTATAAAGATAGCCAGTTGAATTGAACACTTTAGCTTCAAATCACTGAGAGTGAATTTAATTTAGATTATTTTCAATTTTTCAGAATTGATTGAGGTGATACAATATTCATTTGGATATTAAAATATCTAATACCCAAATACCTCTAAATGGCACAACATAGTCCATTTTGCCATTTTGTTCGATTATCTATGACAAACTTAATATTATTGTAATTTTTGGTACTCTCGGATAAACCTTATAAGAAACTTCTAAAAAAACTCATATCAAAAGATATATTCTTACTAAAGTTTGCTCAGAAATCTTTAATACACAATTGTTTTTTTTTCGTTGAACGCACCCATCGCTGGGCCAGTTTATATTTTTAAGATTTCTGAGAACAGAACATGAGAATGAATATGAAATGAAACAGAATGCACTAAAATTTTTGAAATCCATCCAGCATGTTGGACGAGCAGTTATTTCAGCGTTTTAATGATCGAGCATCGATGGTTGTCGAGCCATGCTGTCGAGCATGCTCGTCCATGTAAACACCCCTAATCATTCTCACTTAGGATCCTATTCGATTTTTCTACTTGTCAATTATGGTTTAGAGAATACCCGAGAAATCGAATCAATTCTCAAAGGTTTGACAGCCAAAACATGAAATTCGTATTAATATTTTGTTCATGTTTCTAAAAATGTAGAAATCTCAAAAATCTTAGAAATATAAATTGTATAAATCACATCAATTACAGAACTAAGTGATTTGATTTTTTTCGAATACGTTAAAAAGCTGTCAGAAATTGCACTACGTTCTGAATAACTTGAACTGCTTAGAGATTTTTTAAGGAATTTCTTAATCTTTTGAGTCCAATAGAGTTTTATAATTTTCAGATTCACAGGCAAGAAATATAAACTATATGATGCAATATTATGAAAAGTTTTGGATCAAATTTCCAGTAAGAAAAATAAGATTGTTAAGAAAACAACGTAAAGTTCTATTTCCAAACGTTTTGACATATTTTACGTGGACCCTCAGAAAAAGTTCTAAAGGTGTTAAATAATAAGACCTTGGTTGCAAATTGCAATCTTCTTTTGAAGAAATAACAAAATTGCCTCACCAAACAAACTTCTCCATCTAGCTCGGTCCCTAGCTAGATATCTCCAGTTTGACACACTAAGTTGAGTGAGTCCAATCACTGACACCCCACTTTTAAAGATTTTGATACAACAAACATTGTTCAAATATATATTTTTAAAAACTTTAAAATAAAAACAAAAGACAAGAAAAATAAAAAAAAAAAATATATCAAACATACACTCCTCGTCAACTGAATACGCACAAACATTTTTTATATACTTTATCCATTTTTTCCAAACCGTGATGGTTATTTTGCCATCTGTTGATGCTAACTATTGCCTTAAGATGTTAAGCAGATAATTCCGAAAGAATTTTCTCCGTTGTTTATAAGTTTTTTTGGAGTGCTTGAGAGTTTAAATTAACGATTGTAGTAAATGGGTAGATCTATGTGTCTTAACAGTGTTGATAAAGCTAACATCGATTTACTTAGAGCCTAAGGCCTAACTGGACGTGCAGTAGCTGATAAAGTTGTTCGAAGTTTTAATGTACTCGTAGTTCATTCTTACTTGAAAAATAAAGATGCATACGGCAAAAACATGAAGGGAGATAAGAAAACAGCAACAACAGCAGCTGAGAGACGAAGAATTTTAAGATGTGCATCAAATTATTCTGATTCTGTGGCAAAAATAAAACAAAAAGTCGTCGTAAACGCAAGTTGCTGAACAGTTTTAAGAGTAATCAACAACTCAAGCCATCTTAAACGAATGGAACTTAAGGAAAAACCACGACTTGATGAGAGACGGAAAATGTTGCGATTAGTTTTTTCAAGGCTTCTCATGAGTTGGAAAAAAAATGGTATCACGTAGTTTTTTCAGATGAAAAAAAGTTTTATTTCGATTTTTAAAGCGCCATCATAGTGTCATGATATGGGGAGCAGTCAGTTATTATAGAACAGTTGAGCTCGAGGTTGTAACATCAAAAATGACAGCAGCTGTGTATAAAGTAATTTTGGAAAGAATTTTTCTTAAATTTTCTAAAATATTTGGACCCATAAACAGGACCTACCAACATGATAATGCCCCTATTCACTCATCGCGTATAATAAAAACATGGATAGAGGAGCAACAAGTGCAGTTGCTTCAATGGCCGCCGTACTCACCTGATCTAAACATCATAGAAAATGACTGGGGATGGGGAAGACAAAGAAACCTTAATTTCTGCAATCAAATTAGCGTGGAGCGAAATTTTCATTAAATTACACTAAAAAGCGATTCGATTCCATGCCGGATCGAATTTACGAAATAATTAAAAATAAAGGTGGAATTACCCACTACTACAATACCAATTTTAATTTTTGTACCTATTCAGTTGACTCACTTGACTTTGCATAAGTTACACTTTGGAAGTGGTTGAAGGAAAAACTAACGGTTGTTTTTGGATAAAACTTTGAAATTCTGTTATTTGTATGTTAGTAAAATTTGTCCCATCAACAGTTGGCATAATAACCATCACTGTTTGGAAAAAATTTATAAAATATATTAAAAAATGTTTGTGCGTATTCAGTTGACGTGGAGTGTATATGTGTGTATTTATTTAAATTATAATTATTTAGGAATCCGAGTCAAATTGTTCAATATTTTCAAAACTTTTTTTCTAAGATTATAAATTAAAAATAGAAGCAAGATCGTCTAAATGTCTTGGTTAGTGTTAAAACGCGATGACTTTCTTGCGTGACCAAGCCCATTTTTTCTGAATTCCTTATGTGTTGCTTCAAGCGCTTCTTCGTACAGTAAACCAATTGGGATTTCGAAATACGATATAATGTCTGGCCCATGAATTAAAAGTTTATGCACACTTATTGGCATTTAGTGCCAAATTATATCAATACTTAGTCCTGAAGCTAAAACTCTGAAGACTATTAAAAATATGTATATAAGTCGTTCTTCAATTCCTGTAATATCCGCTGTTAACTGGGAGTTCTTGAAAAATGTCCTTGCTGAACAGAAACCAGGCTTAGGCTTGTCGATATTTAGACCCAATTGTGTTTAAAACATGGTTGGAATTTATTTTTTTTCTTTCATCAAACACATTTTTGTTTTCGGAGTCTTTTCCAACCCGCCATGATTTAAATGGAAGTCTGTACGCTATATACAACAAGCATTCGAAACATTTTATTCATGAATGGAGTTTGGATAAACCAAATCGGAAGTTTTCTTCAATTACTGGTTTTTCATGTACTTCCACCAAATTCGTTTTCTTAGGAGTTGGTCCACAAAAAACATTTTGATGCACAATTGGTGTTTGATAAAATGTTATATATTCAACACCGTTACTTTCTTCAACTAATCTTAAAGGTGATAATGCTATCAAAAAAAGATACTCATCTGTGTTTTTCTATTCGGAAAAAAACTTGTTTATGTATATTGGCTATGGCCGGAATTTCCGTCAAAGCCCTGTTTACAAGTGAGAATGGCATGTGTGTCGACCTTTACTTCAGAAACTTCGGCAATACTTTCAACAGTTTTTTCGAGAAGTTCCTAAAGTTCAACAGAGGCAGTGGTTTCCGAAACTTCTTTTTTTCGGAAGCATTTGCTTTTTGAAATTTCTCAACTTATATAAATTAGGAAATAAATCCCTATAAAAATCATCAACGACAGATCTCAATACATTATATTTTTTTTAGGAAAGATCAAGATCTACATAAGTATAGTGCTAACGTATCTTTAAGTGGTAATGTTTTTTCCATCTTACAAAAACCAACTTCAATACCAGAGGAATGTTCGGAAACTTCCCCTGCGAATCCCAGCTCTTCAGTTGAATTGGAGACTAAAAGATTCGCAATTTCCCTTTTTTTCGTCTTTATTGACGCATCTAAAAATGGATGCACTCTGTAATTGATTTCAAATGCCGACACGAAGTGTAAAATTATTATTAAGCCAAGCCTCGTGTCGGTTCTTGAAAAGAGTATGATTCCTTGAACATAGCATCCATTTGTGTTTCAAGTTTCCATCAAAGTTTTTAATTTTGAACCTTAAATTATTTTTCATTATAACGGGACAATTATTTACCCTTAAGTCAGTCAAAATTAAAGTTAAAATATTTTTAATTCTCGATTTTTTGACGAAACCATTTTTTATAAATTTGTTCGTTTTTAATGGTTGCAAAAAATTGAATTTTTTAAAGGTTAGAAAAAAGTAGCATAAAAATGGTAATACGACATATTTACATTCAAGGACTTAAAAACTTTCTAAAACTTTTTTCAAAAGACTAACTTAAGTGAAAAAATTCCTTTAAAGTAGGTGTTTTTTTTAATTACTTCCCTAAAACCACAAATTACTTCAGAAAATAAATTAACCTAGTCATACCTGTTCCTAACAATTCCACTATTTAAAATAATTTCAAAAATAAATTGTAATCAGTAACTTTTATTTCACCAGCTGGACCAATTCGAGCTAAATCACGATTCACAATGCAACCTTGGCCAAAAGTACCTGACCTAAACAATTCCGCTAACTTTTCAATAAAAAATGCAAACAAAAAAAATATATTGAATAAAAGTTAATCAACATGTGCTAGACCTGCATCAGTGTATACATTTTTAACTTCCCATAGGAAGTTATTGTAATGGGTCCGATTTGTCAAATTGAAAATTTTGACATTTTTGACGTTTCAAGGTCCATAGAGTCGAAATAAAAGATTTTTAGAAAGACGTTTGTGCGTGCGGGTTTACGTACGTTCGTACATCCGTACGTTCGCGAGTTTTTTCGTCGTTCATAGCTCAAGAACCAGAAGAGATATCGATTTCAAATAAATTAATCTTCAAACTTATTTAATCTTATAAGAAACATTGTTTTCAACATTTTGAAAAATGTTGAGAAAAATCGAATTGACAGTTTTTTTACAAAAAATAAAGTCCTAAAAAAATTAATAAAAGTTGGTAAAAATTGATTTTCGACTCAAATATCTTTTCAAAACTTTGAGATAATATCTTCTTACTAATTTTTAATTATAAGAAATATTGTTTTCAACATTAGGACAAATTTTGAGAAAAATCGAATTTACAGTTTTTTACAAAAAATAAAAACTTAAAAAAAAATGTATAAAAGTTGGTAAAAATTGATTTTCGACTCAAATATCTTTTCAAAAATTGTAGGTATTGGCTTCAAACTAATTTTATTTTATAGTAAATATTGTTTTCAACATTCGATAAAATTTTGAAAAAAAAATCGAATTGATAGGTTTTTTACAAAAAATAAAACACTAAAAAAACAATACTAAAACTTGGTAAAAATTTACTTTCGACTCAAATAGCTTTTCAAAAATTAAAAATATTGTCTTCAAACTTATTTTATTTCACAGAAAATATTGTTTTCGATATTCAGTAATTTTTATATAAAAATCCAACAGTCCGTTTTTCATAAAAAGTGTTTTAAGCAAGACAAATCGACTGACGGGATGGGAAGTTATCAGTGTCGGTCGCATCCCAGACTCTTTTTTTTTTGTTTTGTATTTTTCCGCGAAAAATAAATTGTTTCAAGGAAATATTATATATGCTTACTATGAATAAATAAATAAAAAGAAAACGAGCCAGCAACTGAACACGTGACCCTCGGTCAAATAATCGATAGCAAGCTTAAAAGCCTGCCTATGACTAAGGGAAAAAGTGAGGCTTTGGACAAAATTAAACAAACCTTCCAGACAAATGGGCATCAGTATTCAATCAAACAATTGAGGGATCAATGGAACCGACAAAAACAATTATCGCGGAATAAAATATCATTATTCAAAAGGGCGCAAAGGCAGACTGGTGGCGGATCTCCTCCCAAAGAGCCCAGTGAAATGGACTACGAGATAGAGGTGATCGCAGGGGACGACTTCTTAGAAGATTTTTCAGCGTAAGACTGCGATGCCGATTATGGTTATGAACAGGAGGAAATGTATGTATAAAATTTATAAGATTACTCTTAAAACATTACCTAAAGCATTTTAAATTACTTCCAGGGAAAACGAATCACCAAATAAAGTTAAACCGTTGGATGGTTTGGTGTTTGAGAAATTGTTAATACTATTTTGTTTCCGATGATTAGGAGGAGCATTAGGAAGATGATACAAAAATCTGTCGCTTTCTTTATTTAATCATATTAATATTTTTTCTCTTTAATGCTTAAGAAAACTTGAAACACCAAAAAAAGATGTAAACATGATGGATAAAGTGACATCACCGAAAAAAACAGTCGCCAACAGAAAAAGAGCCTTTTCGACCGTTGCTTCATCAGAAGAGTTGATCCAGAAGACGATATTTTTAATTTACGAGATGAAGAAGTTCCTGCGATTATTTCAAAATCTAGAAACAGACCTTCGTCAATTGAACTCATTTTTCAAAACTTATATTTTTGCTTTTGCAGAATAACAACAAATTGATCTTTGACAGTTCTGACAGTTCAAGGAATTTTTGTTCTTATTTGTAGTAAATTTTGTAATAGATTCAAGGAAAATCTTGAGACTAGTTAGTGAGAGGGTTAAATTGTTTTTTTTTTTTGGTAGCATTTTATTAAAACTCAGCACTTTGTTTTACCCTTCCAGTTAACTAATAGTCGACATTACCGTTTAATTGTTATTAAGGCTGAATGCTTACAAGCTTAAATTTACGGATTGCATAAATGTGTGCGTGTTTTCACTAAAACATTCTTTTAATCCGTCGTTTCAACAAAGGGGAATAAATTTGTCAATTAAATTTGATTTTTTTTTGTTGAAAAAAGTGTGAAAATTGATATGTTCACAAAAATTTAAGAGTGGCGATGAGGCATGAAGATGAAAGGTTTTTAACTTTTGGTTTTCACATTTTGTGTGATGCTATGTATTAAAAAGTCATCTCTTTGTTTTTGTAACTCACATTTATTCATGCAAACGAAAAGTTAAAGAAAATGAATGAAGTTAAAGAAAATAAAAATTGCTGGTTCTAGGGAATGAAATTTAAGTCAGTTTCTGATCTTCTTACTTAGTTAATCTTTGATCATTAGCTTAAAAAAAACACACGAGAAAATATCGTGTCAAGAATTTGAATTTCTTTGGTTCTTTAAATATTTTATTAATGAATGCATTGTGAAGGAAACCTCTGCTAAAGTAATAAACATTTTTTTTACTAATCACTTTTATAACTCAATATATAAAATAACTTTCAGTCACAAAATTACGCTCAGGCAGATATGAGTGGGGTTGAAAATGCGGAGCCCGTAACAATTGCTACTCTTGTTAAGTGGTTAATCTGGCACTGAATCCAAAGATTTGATTTCTTTCGAATTCGTTACGAAAGAAATCAGATGTCAATTTTGACATTTCTGCCATTGCAAAACTCTCAGAAACTTTACTGCATTCCGAATAACTTGAATAACCGACACATATCCTTTAAATTTGTAGTTTCCTTCGAGATCAATAGAGTTTGTTAAATTTTTGTTTGACGGAAAGGAATTATGAACTATATTTTGCTACAGTATAAAAAAATGCGAATTTCCAGTAGAAAAATTAAACAATGCAAAAAACAACCTACAACCTTAACAAATATTTTTGTGAACTTGAATTAAGTGCCACCTACATCTCAACATATATAAAAGAGTTCCTAGTCAAATTGTAAAATGAGTAAGTAATATTTCTGTACAGTACAAAATACAAATCGTGTTGGACTTGTAGCTTACCTGAGGAGCATTTTGTTGACAATAATGCTTTCTATGTTGTTGCCCAATCAACAGGTAGAGGTTTGTAAAGTAAGTTTCCAATTTTGAGATTTATGACACTTGAAAAACTAACTAGTTGCCTTGGTCAAAAGGTACATTCAAAGAGGGCAGTTTACTGCAAATCAAGTGCTTTATGTTGTTTGAACTTGATTTGAGTTAAAGAATCGCATGACAGCGATTTTTTGACTACGAAATTTTTTATTAATTGATGTCGACCTTTTTTAAGCAGCTTAAAAACTCCATTGTCATCCTCCACAAACTAACGTGCTTGGCAGTGTAAAAAATCATTAAGCATAGCTCGGTAGCTCAAGGCATTCACTAATCAACAAAAGTTCTTAGATTTTTCGATCCCCAAATGCTATATTTTTTCTTATGAATGAAAATCGTGACGACTACTTTTCGAATCCGAATCCGAATGGATCAACATTCTTAAGTGTGTGTTACCTGAGTTTTAAATTTTACGATTTAACTCTTTTTATTTTTCGATTTACTCTAACTCATTCAAAATTTGAGCAATTTTAAAGTTTCTATTAAGATTTTAAATTTTATTTTTTTCCAATAAGAAGGCCATCAATATCACTTAATATTCAATAAAAAAGACGGAGTTTGTTTTGATAACATTTATTCTATTTAAGACTTGTTTAATATGTGAAGTTGATTAACTCCTTTTTCCGTTTCTTATTAAAAATATTTCTTAAAATGTAAAGAAAGATCCCAAGTATTTGTGTAATTTTTAGTGAACAAAATTGCCCTTATTTTAATTGCTGTGATGATTTGCTAAATTTTGGTTTTGTCTTGTTGATAAATTTAAATTGTACCCTTTTATATTACATTCATTATCTGAATATAACACGGCATCTTAAAGTCTCTTTAGATAAGTATAAAGGAGATACTTACAAACTTAAACATTAGTTAGCGATTTTTAAAGAGGTTTTTGAAGTGTCAGAACAATTTTATAGAAAAACGGTAAACCTAATCATTTTTCGTTGCTTCGTATGACGTACTCTAAAAAAAATTCGATCAGGTTTCGAGATTGTAGTTCGGCTATCGTGATTTATAAAATTGGTTTACGACCAATGTACAAATGATACAAAAACCTAATCTATCGATATTAATCTTTAAGAGGATAGCTTATTCTGTGTTTTGTTAAAAGATATCAGTCTAATTAGAATTGGTCGTTTTCTCTTGCAATTAAATTAAAGATAAGAGAACACGTTTTTTTTAAAGTCAAAAATGAGATTTACAACTTAGATAAATAATACAAATCACAATAATAACTTTATTTCCTTAAACATAATATTCATAATCATGCCTGCTTTTTCAGCCAAATTTAATACAACAACGAAGTAACATCAAACCTTGGCAAGTTTGGATTCTTTCTGGCAAAATCAGAAACTTCACATGCATACGAATATCCAGCTTTAATATCGTTCTTCTTCCAGTTTATCCAAGTGATCTTGTTGCTTACATCATTGCACAAAATATAATCTTTCTTGATTTGTTCCATTGTCAAATGTGGGTTGTTTACACCAATCAAGACTACTCCCCTCTTTGTTGAAGATTCAATCACTACTCGAAAGTAGAGCATTGGAACTGGAATCAAACCATTATGATTCCTATCATAGTCCAGGTAAATTTCAGTTTGAACTCCTTTGTGGTCTGGCAAAGTCGTCACACCATAGACCCCAGTCCAACAGTTAACGTAAAGTTTATTGTTTGACACCCATTTCCTGACACTGTCCTCAACTCTCTGCCAGTTGCCAGCATTGAACACCTGCCATTGAGGAGCTGCATTCAAAAACAAGAAAGTTCCCCTTTGTTCGGTGCCATAGACGAAATCAGCCTTGGCAGCCATATGACCACGAGCGAGGAAAACATTTGTCTTGGTGTTTATGTAACTATCAGCTACTCCGCCAAGTTCATTGTTAAGGGTTTGCGTCTGAGTTGCTTGCTTATACAATTTGTCAACATTTTTGCCACCAAAGAATCCTGCAGTAGCGAAATCAGGACGAGCAACGCTATTCTGGAAATAGTTACTTCCAGGTTGTAGAGTGTGGAAGACATACCGAGTCACTTCTAATTCTTCGTCAAAGCATATTTCCAACTGCTTGACAAATCGGGATCCAACAGAAAACCCGGTTTCGACAATAACTCCTCCATTGCATCTTGCACCAGTTTTACGAGCCTTAGCACTAATCCAAGATGAACAAAGAACTTTGCCTAAATCGTAATTGGATCCACCGATCTTGAAAGTTGTTCCAGATACACAAGTTGCTGTGAGACTACCAGATTTGCCTGACGGATTGGAGAAGGTGGATGGACAGAAAACTTCAACATTCTGTCCAGGTGTGAATTCCATAGCTCCAACATCGTTAAATGGATAGATCTTAGAAGTGCCAGGGTTAAGGAATAGTGGCTGGGGACTTCCCGCATTCATCAAGCTAAAACTACAACCTAAAGATGGGAGGGAAAATGGAAACATAAGCTGAAATTTTCAACAATTTGTAAATTGTGTGATTTTACCTGATCGTTGTTCGATTTCAGATTGCTCGATTGTTATATCATCAGGCCTTTCGATAAGTTCTTCCACATCAGGCACCTCGTCGTCATCATCAAAATCAGTGTCTTCATTTTCAAAATTCAATTCTGGAACCACTAAATCCTCTTGATTTGCATTTATTTTAAGTTTCTCTGAAAGTTTCAAAGAAGGATCCACAGAATATCCCGAGCAGCTGAGCGCAAAGCTTCCGACGAGCAACACCAAAACTGTCACGAACTTCATTGCGTTGATTTTAGCAAAGTTTAACCGATTAATGTTGTTTAAATACTTTTTATAATTTTATATCAATTGACTCTTGGGTATTTGTCTACAAGATAAGGCTCAAGGCCTTTATCTTGAGATAATCTTGAGTATCTAAGTTTCACTCTAAGTTTTTTTTTGTTGTTAATTAAAAATAAAGTGGTCTTTAAAGAGTGCTTTAGGGATATCATTTCAGTTTCAATATTTTAGCAAATCTAGTTTAAGGGCAAGTTAAGTAACCGTACAAACTTAAAACATTTTTTCGAAGAACGAAAAAGGTAAATATAAGGCTTTCTAATGTTCATCAATCCCTAATAAAATTCAGGGTCAAAAAGTCTTAAATTGGGACAGCTCAAGTATTAAGGCTGAGTCGTATAAGGGCGAATTAAGTTAAGTAACTCTAGGTTATGAAAAGAATTAAAATTACCAGAAATCGAAAAATTAATTTTAACATAGAGATACAAATTTTGTTGTTAGAAATTGAAATATTATTTTCAATGTGTTTGGGGGCGTATGAGTAACATTTTTTTCTTAAGAAAAGGTTTTCCAAAAGAGGGGATTCTTTTTGCATATCGATCTATTTGCACTGCTGTCACTTTTGGAGCTCTTATCGTAAAAGGGTCGATGACGGCTGCATTTATATAAATTTGCCATACAAATGGTAAAAATAAAAGAGTAACAGCTCGCAATACAAACACACTTTTGTGTCGTTTGTGGAAAAGTGAAACTTTTAGAAAAATTTGAGCTGATGGAACATGTTCTTAATGTAAGAAATCAATACCGTGTGCTTCTCTTATTTATTGAGAATATAGCTGTTCAAGCCCACAGGATTGACAAAAACCCAAATTTCAAAATTCAGTTTTTCGGATCCGAATTTTTATCGAAAAATGATCTTCAGTTATGAGGCTATATTCACCTCGGTTATAACTTTAGAAAGTAGAATTTTTGTAGTCTGGGATCTTTTAAACAAATAAGCCTTTCATTCTAAACATGTTATTGCTTGGTGTGACTTTCGTAATGGCATGGTGGTGTAATTGGAAAACTAAATTATGTACTACACTGTTACTTACTTACTTAAGGTGGCGCTATAGCCCGGGGCGGACCTGGGCCTCAACCAACATGCGTCTCCAGCCAGCTCGGTTCCTAGCTAGCTGTCTCCAGTTTCGTACGCCAAGTTGGTTGAGGTCCTCTCCCACCTGGGTGCGCCACCTGAGTAGCGGTCTCCCTCTACTGCGCCGTCCCTTGGGATTGGATTCGAAGACCTTCCGGGCTGGAGCGTTGATGTCCATTCGTTCTACATGACCTAGAAATCTAAGCCGTTGGACTTTAATTCTGCTAACTAGTTCAGTGTCGCTGTACAGCCCGTACAGTTCGTCGTTATATCTTTTCCTCCATTCTCCATCTATGAGTACGGGAGCAAAAATCACCCGAAGAACTTTTCTCTCGAAGCATCCTAAGACGCTCTCATCTTTCTTTGACAGGGTTCAGGCCTCTGCACCATAAATGACAACCGGGATGATGAGTGTCTTATAGATGGTGATTTAAGATGCTCGAGAGGCTTAACTTTACTTCTCAATTGCCTTCTAAGTTGAAAAAAGCAGCGATTTGCAAGAGTTATTCTTCGTTTGATTTCAGCGCAGGTGTCGTTGTCTTTGTTAATAGCGGTGCTTAAGTAGAGCATATACTTGGTCTTGCCCTCATTGACCGCTAAACCCATCTTCTTCTCTTCTATTAATATTAAAATCATCTGCGTGTCTGAGAAATTGGATGGACCTTTGGAAGATTGTGCCTCTAGTGTTGACGGTTGAGATTTGCACAATTTTTTCCAAAACGATATTGAAATCGCATGACAGTGCCTTGTCTAAAACCTTTTTTGACATCAAATGCATAGGTAAGATCTTTTCTGACCTTGATAGAACAGCGTGCATTTTCCATCGTCATTCTGCACAAATGGATAAGTTTGACAGGGATGCCAAAACTAGACATTGCTCTGTAGAGCTCTTCCTGTTTTTGCTGTTTTCAAGCTCCACTTTTACTCCACCGTTTTTAATTACCTTCTAAGTTACAAGAAGTAGCGGTTTCCGAAAGTTATTCTCCGTTTGATTTCAGCGCTGTTGTTGTAGTCTAAACTTAAAATGGTGCGTATGAAGACAAAATCCTCAACTATCTCAAAGCTGTTCATAGTGACGTTTTCTCCAACACGTCGTTGTTCAATGTCCATTCTTGAGGACAGCATACACTTGGTCTTGATATCATTGCCCATTTATATCATCTTTTCTTGTTTTGTCACTATACTCAAGAATGCGCCACTCATCGGCTTATTCGAGACCTTTGAAAAATTGTGCCTTAAGAGTATACGATTCAGTTTTGCACAATTCTTTCCAAAACGATTTTAAAGAAGTCATATGACAGTGTATCATTTGGCTTAAAACCTTTTTGAACATTAAAACTATTGTTAAGATCTTTTCTGACCTTAAAGTTCCTCGTTTTTTTTTGTTTAAAGATCTGGCGTAATGTAAAAATTGGTGTCAGGAAAGTACACTTCCGTGATTAGTGGAATTACGAAGTCAGCTTTGAAGAAAGTTAGCAACTGGGCCACGAGTTGTGAACTAGGAGTTAACCAAAGTAAAACTGGACTGTTGTTCTTTACCACCAAAACTAAAGTACCGCTCTTCACGCTACCTCGACTCAACGGTCAAATCCTATCATTGTCTTCCAGTGCAAAATATTTGGGAGTTATACTCGACCCTAAACTAAACTGGAAACTAAGTATTGAAGTACGGGTTAAGAAGACCTGTGTTGCCTTTTACGCCTGCAGCAAAACTTTCGGTAAAAAGTGGGGACTTCAGTCGAAGATGATTTTATGGATGTACACAGCACATATGGTTCGGTTGTGTGGTGGCCTGCTCTTAGCAAAGCCTATAATATTAATAAGCTAAAGAAGGTTCAGAGAACAGCTTGCGTGGGCAAAACAGGGGCCATGCGTACTTGCCCAACGGACGCCTTAAACGTTATTTTGGATCTTCCACCAATCGCCTTTTTATTAAATACATAGTTTCCTGCAGCGCTATTAGGCTGAAGGAGTCAAACAGCTGGTTGTCAAAATCTTATGGTCACAACAACACAACGAAATTGATTCCCTCAGATATTATCTCGGTAGACACTGACTACTGCACTCCTACTTTGAGCCTTAGTGAGGGTTTTAAGGTTATTTTCCCATCCAGAGAAGATTGGGAGGATGACATTGTGTCGATAGGTTTCGACACAACCATCTTTACTGACGGCTCAAAGATGGAGTGTGGAGTTGGTTTTGGGATCTTTTCTGAGTCAATAAATGTAGCCAAATCCTTTAGGCTTCCTGAATTTGCTAGCGTTTTTCAGGCAATGTCGCGATGAGCTTGCGAGCCTGACTATTAACCTCGAAGTCACCCTGATCTGGGTTCCGGGCCATAGTGGTATCGTGAGAAATGAACGGGCTGACGAGCTAGCCAGGCAAGGATCGGCCCTTCATAGCTCACTTGCGGAAATGGTTAACATTCCTCTTGGTGCTATGAAGGGTAATATCTTTTCTATCTACCAAACTGAATCAAACCGAAGGTGGAGCAATTTACATACCTGCATTATATCTAGGAGGATATGGCCCACCGATAACAAAACCCGTACAAACGATCTTCTATGTAGGCCAAGGCAAGACATAGCCAGGATAGTTGCGGTTTGTACCGGACATTGGCCAATAGGAGTTCATGAGGAGAAGTTGCGTTTTCTCCTACAACACCTCTTGCCGTAGTTGTAGTGACAAAAGAGAAAGTGAAACAAACGTTTTGCTTTGGAAAAAACTAGAATGAAATGCTTTGGAAAAGCATTCTTTCACGAACTTGATAAGCTATCTGAGACAAAGATTAGAGACCTAATCTTTTTTCTCAATGCGACAAAATGGCTCTAACATAATCGCTATGAAAATTTTCTATAAATCTATCCCTTTCAATCAAAGGTCAAACGATTTTTTGGTATCAAAACGGGTGGCGCACTATAGCGCTAATTGGATCTCAGGCAAGGTTGCCTTGAGATCGCCATTTCTACCTACCTAATGTAAAAATTTGATCAGTAGTGGACTTTCCTGGTCTTAAGCTTCACTGATATGAACCTGTCACGTTGTTGCCTAACATTTTTCATTTAATTTTTTTAACTTAAGTTTCTAAAAATATTGGGAACAATAGTTAAAAGTGGGGCTGAGGATGTAATCCACACTGATAACTTTTTATTGATGCCCGGTAAACATTCTCAAATTGTATTTTTTCCACAGCTCAACTTTTTTATTAAAAAAAAGAGGCTGGGATGCGACCCACTCTAATAACTTCCCATCTTGTCTGTCGCTTTGTCTTGCTTAAAAGATTTGTATGTTTTCAGGTTTTGTTAAAAAAGTTGTTAGTTGAATTATTCTTACAAGTTTTAAATTTACCAACACTATTGTTCACATAGAGAAATAGTTAAGTTTGAAAATCTAGTTTTGTTAAATAGATTGTTAGCCGAAACATTTTTTTTACCAATTTCTTAGATTTTAACAAATTGGATGAATGAAATTAATTTGAGAAATTGTAATTTCGATTTACCAAATTTGCGTACTATTTTTTGTAGATTTTATATATTTATGAAAAAACGAACTGTTGGATTTTTATAAAAAAAAAAACTAGTGAATACCGGAAACAATATTTTCTGTGAAATAAAACAAGTTTGAAGACAATATTTCTAAGTTTTAGAAGCTTTTTGAGTCGTAAGTAAATTTTTACCAAGTTTTAGTATTGTTTTTTTGTTATGTTTTTATTTTTTGTAAAAAAATAGATTTTCTTCAGAATTTTACTGAGTGTTGTTTTTCTTTAAAAATTGCAGAATGTTAAAAACAATATTTCTTATGAGCCAATAAAATAAATATATTTTCTTGGAAACCAATATCTTAAAGTTTTTTAAAGATATTTGAGTCGAAGTTCAATTTTTACCAACTTTGAGTAATGTTTTTCTTAGGTTTTTATTTTCTATAAAAAAAGTGTCAATTCAATTTTTCTCAAAATTTTACCAGATTTTAAAAACGTTATTTTTCGTTTTACAAAATTGTTTTGGAGATAAAAACGTTTTTATTCGCAAAAATTTTCGAGGTGACAATTTTTTTTTCAGTTTTTTTTTAATTTATAAAAAAACCGTTAATTGGATTTTCTTTCAAAAAATATATTTGTTTGGTATCACGTTACAATATACTATATAAAATTTAATTCAACTCTCTAGCGATGTTGGTTCGTAAGATATTTAGGGTTAAACAAAGTTAAGACATACACATGTACGGACGTACGCAATTACGGACGTACGAACTTACGTACACACGCACCCACAAACATCTTTCTAAAAATCTTTTATTTCGACTCTAGGGCTCTTAAAACGTCGAGGAATGTCAAAATTTTCAATATGACAAATCGAAACCATTACAATCCTATGGGAAGTTAAAAATTGGGAGGCGTAACAGTCCGTTGAGAACTAGGGCCTAGTGACTTACAACTCTTAACCATTCCTGTGTGCGATGTTGTCAGGAATGGAGGTTGCACTACTGCTCTTATATATTTGGTGGAAGAAATAAGAGAAAGTGTAGATAAGAATTTCATGTCTTTTTTTACTCTATTGGATTTTTCCAAAGCCTTTGACACTTTCAACCCCCGTTTCACTTTACGTCATCATCAGTGAGACTAATTTTCTCATATCTTAGTTCTAATCACCAAGCAGTAGTTGATAACAACCAAACTTCAAATTTTCTTCCGCTAACACGAGGTGTTCCCCAAGGGTCTATTTTGGGTCCATTACTTTTGACTATGTATGTTAATGAGCATATGTATGTCGATGATGTACAACTTAGGTACAGTTGTCCACTAGGGTTGTTTGAAATTGGTATTTGCGAGATAAACGAAGATCTTAATAAGATACTCTCTCGCTCTGGTCTCGATCAAATGGTCTTTGTTCAAATCCTACTAAGTCAAAATGCTTAGTCATTTCAAAAGACCCTATAGACACATCGTGCTTTTCTCCAATATTACTCAATGATAACCCTATTCAGTTTGTTGATTTAGCCAAGAATCTTGGAGTAGTATTTAATAATATACTCACTTGGACAAATCATATACAACTTATCATAGGTAGAGTGTACGGAAGTTTACGTATGTAACGGAACACCCAAAGAATCACTCTAATAAAAACAAGAATGAAACTTGGTAAGTCGCTGCTTATTCCGCTCTTAATATTTGGGTGTGACCTTTTTAGTAATTGAGATTCTTAATGGAAACTTAATGTTGTCTATAATAGTGTGACAAGATATATTTTTGGACTACGGAAATATGTTCACATTTCCTCATATGCAAGATTAATATATGGTTTTTCTCTTTATAACCTTTTCTCGTTTAGGACTCTAATAATGCTCCATAATGTCATGCAAACACGACCACCGACGTACCTTTACAACAGAATCTGATCTGTAAGGCAGAAAGATGCAGAAAGGGCTCTCAACAAAATTGCGTGGGTGTTTTTTCTTCAATTGAAATGCTCTACGTTCTATTCAAGAGGCTTAAGTAAGTTGCATGAGAGATGGGAGTTATACTCAAGCTTTGGAGTATGTAAATCTTGTAGATAACTGCCAGAAAAGAAGGGGTGAAATATTTCTTGCATCGCCTAAGGAAACCCAAACACCTTGCGGCATTTTTGGCAACATCGCGTATGTGATTATTCCACAAGAGATGGTTTGTGACACGCATACCGAGAATATCGAGTTGTTCAGTCTCATTGATGCAAGTGCCACCCATGGATAATGGAAATGGGGGTGTATCTCACTTAAACGATACAAGACAGCATTGGGTTTTCGAAGCATTAAATTCCATGCGGTTTTTTAATCCCCATTGACCAATGCTGTTTAGGTCGGAATTTTATGAGCTTATCATATTTTGTGAGTCTAAAAACGAATATGAAAAGCTAAGAGTACTATCGAAAGCGTCAATGTATTGGATTAGATGTTGCAGACAGGAGACCATTAATAAAAATGAGAAAGAGTGTTGGAGATAAAACAGAGCCCTGGGGCACACCAGCATTTATTTTATGGTTTTCAAACTTGAATCCATCCAATACAACTTGTATTGATTGATCCGAAAGGTATTTACTAATACAATGAAGCAGGGATTCATGAAAACCCAAAGCACGCATTTTCGATAAGAGAGCCTGATGCCAAACCTTATCAAATGCTTTTGATAGGGTTTTATCTGTCTAAAAAAGTAATAGCACTGATCCAGTTTTAGGTGAGCTGAAAAAATGTAAAATAACCAAGTTACAAACAAATGGAACACATTTTGTAGTTATAATTGAATCCACATATTGGGACTTCTTCAATCTTTTGTCTTTTTTGTTTTCAAAATGAAATCAATATTTACCCCTTATTAGACAAAAATTTGTATTATTTTTTATTTATTCTGAAAAAATATTTGATATACAAATTTTATCTCTAATTATCAAGCCCTTAAAAAGTGTTCGATACAAACTCTAAAGTACTAAGTTATTTTGTGTATACACGTGCAAAAATAATAGAATTTTAGACACTTAACAACTTCGAGTGCCAAAAAACAGAAACAAGAACAACATTTCTTAAATGTTGAATTATTATTATTAAAATATTGTGTTATTGATTTTGATATAAGATAAATTAAGCCATACGATGTGTCGGTACATAAAACAAAATTGGAAACATTTCTCATATTTGAATAACTGTTTCGAATTTGAACAGCCAAAATTTAAGAAAACAAGATGATTTAAAAGCTATATAGAGGTAGCAAAAGTTCGATAAGCCCTTCAGTGCGAAATAGACTTTGATTAAGACCAAACTTAAAATGAAGTTTTCCACTGCTCTGATACTGCTTGCTATCAGCTTTGCAGACATCAGCAATGCAAGAGACATCCAAAGGTCATCATCAGAATTAATAGATGAAACCTTAGACGAACCTGTAATCCCCAAGAGTCGTGCTGCTCCTCGGAAAGAAGGTTAATTTTGACAAACAAATTTCAAAGATTATATACAATTCATACCCATTCTACAGGTTGTAATGTCCGTGTTTCTGAACTGGGATTGGATGCTCAACCACTCTTCCTTACACCCGGTGCCAGCACTCAATGGCCAGTTAGTGTATCCGGTGACATGGAACTGGCTGCTGGAGATTCTCTGGAACTGTTTTGTTCGTCAACCTTTGCCAATCCATCGGGAATATCAGGCAGTCAAACTGCCACCTGTGTCTCAGGGCTTGATTTCAAAATTGGAAAATCTACTTACAATATCTCCGAAGTTACTTGTTCCTCTTGGCCATCGTTCACAACCCGTGAAACCGGTGAAAAATGCAACGGTGGTGAGATCTACGAAACTGGCTTCACAGTTGGTACTCGTTTTGTGAAACAATTGGAAATTTGTTTCAATGAGGCCGAAGAAGCAACCCGGTATGTGTTCCACACTTTGTCTCCCGAGAATATGGGATTCCAGAGCAACGTAGGACGTCCAACTTTTGCCAAGGGTGGTCTTTTCGGTCGCAAGAATATCGACAAACTATACACCCAAAGCAGTCAGACCAAGAATTTGGCGAAAGCTCTTGGCGATAAGGGAAGCGAATATATTAAAGCCAAGGAAAATCTGTACCTAGCTCGAGGACATATGGCAGCAAAGGCTGATTTTATAACAGCCAACGAACAAAGAGGAACTTTCCTCTTTTCAAACGTTGCTCCCCAATGGCAAGCTTTCAATGCTGGCAACTGGCAGAGGGTTGAAGATAACACCAGGAATTGGGTGGCTAAGAGAAATTTAAGAGTCAATTGCTGGACTGGAATTTATGGTATTACAACTCTGCCCAACGAGGACGGCGTTGAAACTCCACTGTACTTGGACTATGACAAGAATAATAATGGTTTAATTCCGGTGCCAAAGTTGTTCTATCGTGTAATAATTGAACCTTCGACAAAACGCGGTCTTGTTCTGTTGGGAGTAAATAATCCCTATTTGACAATGGAACAAATAAAGAAGGATTACATCGTGTGTAAAGATGTCAGTGATAAACTTGATTTCTTGACTTGGAAGAAGGAAGATCTTAAAGCTGGTTATTCGTATGCTTGTGAAGTAAAAGATTTTGCCAAGGTGAATCCTAATATGCCCAAGTTCGATGTTAAGTCGCTGTTGTATTAAAAATAGTGAAATAAAATGTTTTATTTTTTAACATTGTTTTCTTCGAAATTTGGTAAAATTATGAGCAAAAATTAAAGAATTCCAAAGTGATTACTCTTAATCACTCTTTATAAATAAACAAAAGGGGGTAAGGAAAATGTTTATTCAATTGTTCAGACAGAGATTATATAATTATGTTTGAGTTGACTTAAAATATCAAAAACAAACTTTACTTGTACAACAATTATTATTTTGAGTAAGAAGCATGAACAGATGTTTCGGATTTTATAATAGAAACAAACAATTATTTAGGGTGTACGCACCTCTAAGTTAATCAAAAAAGCACCTGGTTTGAGCAGTGTGACATTTTCTTACTTTTTTGAACATTTTATGTACTTTTGTATGTTTTTATTACTTTCCCTAACTAGACTTTTTCGATAGGGATTTGAGATACCTTGAAAATTCTACTATGGGTGTAAAGTAAGAGGATTTACTTTGATATTAAACAAATAGTATTTTTATAGAGAAAAAGCACCGTGAAGTATGCTGTTAACAAAGGAAAATGCTAAATGGTCGCCACTATTACTTTTACAACACCATATCCTATTTCCGTCTTTAAGTCCCCGATTACTACATCAGTTCTACATTTAAGGTCTTAAATTCAAAGTGAATTATTGGAAAACCCTGATCTTTATCCTTGGAACACAGAAAAAAAGTCTTAACGTGTTATATCACATGTTTTCGATAGCATATTGTGATCCCCTCTTTAAAAAATAACATAGACAGGGAACTTTTCTTGCAAAATTGCCATCGCGATCGGTACCGAAATATATTCACCTTATGACCAGTTCACCACTACGGTCTACACCATCAATGTTCTCAGTAGTTCTTGAGCTCTGTTGTTTGGACTCAATTGTTTGGACTGATTCTGATGACCTAACAGCTCATTTTTTGCCTACCAATATTTATGTTTTGCTTGTCGAAAATACTCTATGATGACCCTTAAGTGCTTTTCTTTTCCAAATCGTCACTCTAAAATTGTGTCCATTTCTGTAGTGAATTTTATCAATTTCAGTGCACTATGAAAGCATGTATCCCTCAATTTTTAGAAATGGTTTAGTTCCAACTTGTAAAATGGCAAAAGATTAAATTTTTAAGTAACAACTGTAAAAAAGGGCTTTTCAAAATGCAACCTTTCTTTTTATATAAAAACAACTTGTGTATCTAATCTCTTTGGTTTTACACGGGCGCATTTGAAGAGTTGAGTTAGTGCCAGGTTTAAATAAGATTGACGTGTCAATTTATTATTGCCAAGATTGAGGGAACAAATGATAACAATCTTTTTGATGTCAAATTATTGATGATTGCAAAATTTGAAGCTGAATTCAAATAAAGATTTGAAAAGATAGCATTCTCAAAGGATTGCATCCTTTAGAAAGTCGTATTCGTTTAACTTCTTTTAAAAAATGAGGCTGGGATTCGATTCGGGACAAATTATTTGAAATCAATATCTTAATTTGTTTTCCTTATTTTAATGTTTTTGTAGGTTTTTGTGTTTTGTTAAAAATGTTGTCAATTGAATTTTTCTCAATTAACTTACAATTCGAATCCTATGAAATATATTGCTTTTAGAATCAATTTTTGTTAATGGCATTTTTAGTGGAAACCAATTTCTACTAATTAATTAGCATTTCTTGAAAGTTTATATTTGTTATGAAATCAAATACAGATTGATTTTTTTTCTAAGAACATTTAGCACAGAATAAAATTATTGTAAATTCAATATCTCATTTATTTACGAGATATCGTGATTTAAACATCAATTTTTACCAATTTTTTGTAGTTTTTAATTTTAATGAAAAGATTGACTGCTGGATTTTTATACAAAATTAACTGAACGTTTTTTTATAACATTCAATTATTTTGGAGGCAATATTTTTAATTTTTGAAAACTAATTTTAACTTATAAGAAATATTGTTTTCAACATTCGCAAAAATTTTGATAAAAAGCGAATTGACAGTTTTTTTTACAAAAAACATTATAAAAGTTTTTAAAAATATCTTTTCAAAACTTTGAGATATTGGCTTTGAGCTAATTTTATCCCTTAAAAAACATGTTGTCAGCATTCGGTAAAGTTTTAAAAAAAAAATAGAATGGATAGTTTTTCTTATAAAAAATTAAAACCTTAAAAAAGAATTAACAAAAGTTGGTAAAAATAAATATTAGACTCAAATATCTAAAAAAATAAATATGTACCAAATGCATTAATTTGGATAACAGATAGGAATTTAATCAAAATTTTCTCAAAATACTGTGCTCTTTCGGGCTCATGCACAGTGAGAAAGGAGGGGATTACATTTAATAAAAGAGGCTGGAATGCGATTTGTCTTCCTTAAAAGTTTGTCTATATGTATCAAATTTGCGTACTATTTTTTGTAGATTTTATTTTTTATGAAAAAACGGACTGTTGGATTTTTATATAAAAATTACTGAATATCGAAAACAATATTTTCTGTAAAATAAAAAAGTTTGAAGCCAATATCTTTATTTTTTGAAAATCAATTTTTACCAACTTTTGTTAAATTTTTTTTAAGGTTTTTAATTTTTTGTACAAAAACTGTCAATTCAATTTTTTCAAAATTTTACTGAATGTGAACAACAATATTTTTTGAAAGATAAAAGTAGTTTAAAGCCAATATCTACAATTTTTGAAAAGATATTTGAGTCGAAAATCATTTTTTACCAACTTTAATACTTTTTTTTTTAGATTTTTATTTTTTGTAAAAAAAACTGTCAATTTGATTTATCTCATTGTAATGAATGTTGCCAACAATATTTTTTAAAAGATAAAAGTAAATTAAAGCCAATATCTCAAAGTATTGAAGGATATTTGAGGAAAAAATCAATTTTTACCAACTTTTATTAATTTATTTTAGGTTTTGATTTTTGTAAAAAAACTGTCAATTCGATTTTTCTCAACATTTTTCAGAATGTTGAAAACAGTATTTCTTATAAGATAAAATAAGTTTTAAGCCTAAATTTCAAGTTTTTGAAAAGATACTTGAATCGATATTCAATTTTTACCAACTTTTTGTAATTTTTTTTTAGATTTTTATTTTTTATAAAAAAAACTATCAATTCGATTTTCCTCAAAATTTTATCAGATGTCAAAAACATTATTCTTCGTTGCACAAAATTGTTTTGGAGATGAAATCATATTTTAGTCGTAAAATTTTGGAGGTGAAAAATTTTTTTTTCATTTTTTTTTTTGATTTATAAAAAAACCTTTAAATGGATTTTTTTTTTCAAAAAATATACTTCATTAATATCACGTTAAAATATATTGTATAAAATTTAATTTAAGCCTCTAGCGTTTTTGGTTCGTAAGATATTTAGGGTTAACCGAAATTTTCACCTTTTTTCAAACTGCTATGGCATCTTTCTGCCTTATTATCTGTATAACAAAATTTATTTGAAGTTATACAGTTCTAGTTCTTGAGCTATGGAGGACGAAAAAATCGTCGCGAACGTGTACGGACGTACACACGCACGCACAGACATCTTTCTAAAAATCTTTTATTTCGACTCTATGAACCTTGAAACGTCGGGAAATGTCAAAATTTTCAATTTGACAAATGGGACCCATTAAAATAACTTCCCATGGGAAGTTAACAAGTTAAAAAATAAAATGTTGGTTAAAATTAAAAAGAAATCTATCGGTTTGTTTTTAAAAACATTCGAATTTTCGTGTTAAGAACAAAATAAATATTATGGGGGCCACTGTTAGTTTTGATCTTAAAAAAACGTCTAACATGAATCTTATCAAAACCTTAACTTCCAAGTTTTAACTGACGCGGGACCCACTTTTTTTGACTTCTCTACCATCGTAATATCATGTTTGATTAAAATCTCGAGTTCGAAATTTTTCACGAATGCAAAACTTGCTATATATGTACATTGTTCCTATATGTTGCAAGAAAAAACACTTTAAGATAGCCCTTAACTATTTATGTGCGTCAAAGAAATAAGCAAGAATTGAAGACGAGTTTAAGGATTTTAAAGGCAACTTAGTATTAAATTTCCGATCTTTTATTATAGGGTACTTGTTAAGAACCTGACTACTTCTCTTTCTCTCAGAAAAGATTTATGGAAAACAATTTAAAACATTAATAATTTTTTTTTTCAAATTATAAATTGTGTGAAACGAAGATCTAAGTTGTTTTTAATAGCAAACCGATTTATGGTTCCCGCCCACCTGGATCCGCCATTGTAGTCAAGTTAAGATTGGAGGAAAAAATGATAACAATCTTTTTGATGTCAAAAAATTGGTGATTGGAAAAGTTGATTTCGATTAAAGAAGTAAAAAGATCTCTTTCCCAAATGATTTCATTCTCTTGTGCAAGTCTTATTCATTCAACCTAACTTTTGAAATGCAGGCACAAATTAACACGTTCCGTTTTGCTAAAAATGCTTTACCGCAAAGTTAAACAAAAATTTTGTATTAACGCTAATGTTCATAAAGTTGTTTTTAGTGACTCTGAATTTTACTTGTTCTTAAGCTTTAAGGTAATGAAAATAATTCCTTTAACACTGAATGTTGACATATTTTTAAGGTTGATTTGAAAGTAAAAATCCCGACGGTTTTAAGTCTCGATTATTTTAATAGTTTGTTTTTTTTAGGAAAATAAATTCAAACTTTCCTTGAAAAACATGGTTAAAAACAAATTCAAACTTAAAAATAAACCGAACCTAGCTGTCAAAACATTTTGTGTTTAATAATTGTATTTTAGTGTTTATTTTTCCGCATTGCAATATTATCTAATGAAAAAAATATGTGTACATATGTAAATAAATATTTGAACATCACAAAAAGAGAGATTTATTCCACAGTAAATTTCTCACACACTCTCCGTCTACATAAAACAAGAAAACTTAAAATTATCTACACTAAAAGTTCGTGAACGTTTTTCAAACTCTTTGGCAATTCATCCACAACTCGTATAAAATCATCAACTCTACAAGCAAAGAAATATCCCTTAGCGATATTATCCCGCTTCCACCGAATCCAAGGCACCCACTCACTCACATCATTGCATATCAGATAGTCCTCTTTGAGCTCCTCCATTGTCACATAAGGATTATTCACTCCAATCAACACAACACCTTTCTGTGGTGTTGATCTTGTATCAACAATCAATTTATAGAACAATTTCGGCACCGGAATCTCTCCATTATTATTCGCATCCGTAGCCAAATAAATTTCCCTCGGTTCACCTTTTGAATTTGGCAGTGAAATAACTCCCCATGTTCCACTGTAACAATCCAACTCAGTATTTTTGCTAGCGACTAATCGTCGAATTCCATTTTCCACCGCACTCCAGGTGCCAGCGTTAAAAATCTGCCATTGTGGTGCGGCATTGAAGAAATTGAATGTCGCCCTCTGTTGGGATCCATAGATATGATCGGCCTTCGGTGAGATATGACCCCGAGACAGAAACTGAGTGCGATTGTTGAAGAATTTCACATAATTGCTCCCGAGAAGATTCTCAAAGACTTGCTTCTGGTTCTCCTTCGAATACAAACGATTCATGTTACGTTTTTCAAAGTAGCCTGCCTTGCTGAAGTTTAAGCGTTGTACGGATTTCTGAAAGTGAACATTTGCCGGTTCGAGCTTATTGAATGTCCACAGAGTATTAACTCTCGATTTATCATGACAAACGCTGATTGTCTTGATAAATCGATTCGAAGTGACATCGAAACCGATTTCGTAGAGTCTTGCATTATCGGCGCATGTGGAATTGGCCTCACGAACTGTGTATCTCACCGGTGATGTACAATTGAGCAACTGAAAAGGTACTTTTTCATTGTTCACTAGGAAGCTCTTGTCTTCGGAACAAGTTGCATTGATAGATTTATCAGTGGGTTTTAATCGAAAACCTTTTGTGCATTGCAGTTCTACACTCTCTCCACGGGGGATTTCTAGATGACCTTTATCACGAACTGGCCAGAAGACTGTTGAGCCAGGATGAAGATGCAAAGGCTGGGGATCGGCAAGGTCTTTGTTAATATCCAGAATACATGGTGGACCTGAAAATGAGACAAAAATACTTTAAAAAGGCTTTATTTTTAATGTTGATCTTAAATCTACATACCATTCGGAATACGTTCCACTTTGATTTCTTCTGGTTGTTTTAATTGAATTCTCGAACTAACTAGGTAAACGTTATTCAGCGATACAATAGCGTAAATCAAAACAATCTTTAAGATACACATAATTGTATCTTTTTGTGTACAGAGAATATGGTAAACTATACTAAACTGAGCGACTGCTCTAAGTTGTTCGTGCGACTGATTCGAATGAAGTCCGAAATATATCTGAAATCTCAATGTGAGGTGAGAGTAAGAGCGAAAATTTGTACAGATAGATACATTCACCTGTTACTTAGAAAGCTTGAAAGTTATACCTACTCGCTTATAAACAGGGTCAAGGCAAGTTTATTGTTATTTCTTATTTTTATTTAACTTTTTGTGTTCTTGCTCAAAAGGTTGAGATATGAGATTTTATATCATTAAGCGAAGAACGTCACAGAGATAATCGAATTTGTTAAGTGAGTCACTAATTGTTAATGTTGTTTTTCCATCTCTCATTAATTGTTTTTAGATATTTTATTTTCTTGTTTTGGTAATGTCAGCCTTAATTGTGGGTTCTTATCTTTCTTTCTTCCTAAAGTAAATGAAATGAAGTTTTATTGTTTGTTATAGTTAAGTATGCTATTGAGAACTATTGGAACAATGTTTCCAATGTCACTGACATTGAAATTTATGTAGATTGAAAGAGATGAGAATGTTGGAGTTCTACGTCATAAAATTAGTGAAACAGTAGACAAAACAATGCATAGTTTTAGCATTGATATTGTGGGTTTTATTTTTCAAATGATTTGTTTGAATAGATGTATTATGTAACATAACATATTAATTAAGTTACGAACATCCAAGTAGCTACTCGTAGTCTTTCTATGCTGATGTCAATTGAAAAATATTGAATAACTACCATTTGGAAATCATTGCTACTTACATCTGATATTTGTGTTGTTGTAATATGCCAAATTGACATTTAAAGAAGAAAGTATAGGGTGTTTTTTTGTTGCATAATTATCGCTGTTTATAATTTAACAGATAAGAAATTTAAACTGTGTTTAAATTTCTGTTCATTTATTTGCATAATCATGAACATTTTAATAACATAATAAAGGTTCTAATGGTCAAAATTTACTTTGAACAAAATTAATCTGCATGCGAAGTTCATAGATAGCCTAAACCTAAATCTAAAAAAAACATTACTAAAACCTGTTAAAAACTGATTTTCGACACAAATATCTTATTAGAAAATATTGATTTCTACATTCAGTGACATTTTGACTAACTGTCGTTTTTTTATAAAAATTAAAATCAACATAAATAAGTAGGCATAATTGGTAAAAATTGATTGGTTTTGCATATCTACTGAATAAATGAAGGTATGACTTCAAAATAGAGAATTAAACACATCAGTTGATAAATCACTTTATCCAATTTTTCTTAACTCTATTCACACTTTAGCTCTTAATGTTAATTTTACATTCTATAATTATTTTAAAAGCACAAATTGTAATACTTTTAAATTTAAATACGCAAAAGCTAACTACCTAGACATTGCGAGTTATTTGTCGGGTATTCCGTTGCGTTTGAATTATAATTCTATGAATTTTTTTAAATTTTATAATTTCTTCATTAAAAATTTGAAAGCGGTAATTGAAATGCATGTCCCAAAAGTAAAAAATTAATAAAAACTCAAAGCTTCCTTGGTTTAACAAGAGGCTTTGAAACTTAAGTAATAGCAAAAAAAACAAGGCTTACAAAAGTTTACGCAGTTTCGAAAATAATATCGATTTAAAAAATAATTACATTCGGCTAGCGCGAGAACTCGATGTTCTTAACAAATTTCTATATAAAAATTACATTTTATCGATTGAATCAAACATAGAAACTAATGAAAAATGTTTTTGGTCATTTATTATTAGTACAAAATTGTCTAATGGTATTTCTAGCAGTATGAACTACCTTGGTTCTTAATTTTCGCATCTTTCAAATATTTGTAATTCGTTTGCCCATTACTTTGAATCAAATTATTCGAAATCTAGTTCAGATCAATTTCTAATTATGGTTATAAGGTTGACATAGGACAGTTAAAAATTAATATTTCGGAAATCAAAGAGTCTTTTGAATTTAAATAACGTTTGCAAGAAAGGCTCTGATGAAATTCACCCAATCATTCTGAAGAAATGTACACTTGCTATATCTGAGCCCCTGAATTATATAACTACCGCCCTATTTGTAAATTATCAAGTTTACCGAAACTCTTGGAGAAAATTATATGGGAAAAGCTGACATTTCTCCTTAGGAAGCATATTTCACCTTTTCAACATGGCTTTATTACAGGAAGATCCACAACCACTAATCTTTATATCTTTTTCAATTTCGTTTTAAATAAACTCGAAAAAGCCTACAAAAATTGATGTTATTTATACTGATTTTTCGAAGGCTTTTGGTAGAAATAGTTAGTTAGTTAGTACTTTTTTGATTGAAAAACTAAAACAATTTGGTTATCACTCAAATATGTTGAAATGGTTGCAGTCCTATCTAAGGGGTGCACAATTCGTTTGTATTGATCAAGTGCTCTCTTGTCCAATTATTGTTACCTCATTTGTCCCGCAAGGAAGCCATCTTGGTCCCCTTCTTTTTTTAATATTTATCAACTACTTGGCTGATATATTCTCAAATTCTAGTACACTTTTATTTGCAGATGATTTAAAGTTTTTCCGACGCATAAATTCTTTATTCTTTAAATGATTGTATTCTTTTGAAAAACAAAAGTTAACAGAATAGTGAACAACTAACCAATTATTCTTGAACGTTAATAAACGTCAAATTATTTTGCGTTTGTCGCAGTTGTTAGCAAGGCTATTTTAGTACCAATAAATTCAGTTTTTCGTTTTTGTATTTGTATTTTCACCTGTATTCCTAGTTTCTTCATACTTTCAAAAACAATTTACTAATTCATTAGCGAAAAACATTAATTAATATGTTAAGGCCTTGCTACTAAAGGTTAAATCTTCTGTTTCTCGAATTAATTTCGTTTTAAGTTTTGGTTGAATTTAATTTAATTTTATCAGACAAAAAGAAGAACCATGGGCTTTGATTCTGTGAAATTAATATAGTTTTTGAGAAATAATTTTTAAATTTTTTGACTATTTACAAAAAATTGATATCTCAATGAATTGAAAAAGCTACGAAATTTGTTGGCTGGACAAAGACAGTATCTATACCTATAGATACTTCGAAAAAATGTATTCATTTTTGAGACAACGTTTTCGTACTGGTCGTGCCAATTTAATAATAGCAAATATTAAATTTTGAGTCATAATTAACGCGCGCATATATAACCATATTTCTTAAAAAATAGATCTACCACCAAAAACTTGGAAGAGTTCGTTTCGAGCACTCTAAGAGCCTTAGTCTATACTGACTTAAGCAATATGTTGGACAACATTTCTCATAATGTTACAGTGTTCAAACTTCTCACCTTAGGTTTTGAAACTCTTTTTATGAAATGGATTACTTCTTACCTTGAAAGCCGTCAATATAATGTATGATCTTTATAATACATGACATGTCTGATCTTTATAATACATGACATCATGTATTACGTAAAGAGATATTTGACATCATCAAATATTGTCAAATATCTCTTTACGCTGATGATACTAAATTTTTCAAAACCATTGCAATTCATGACGACTTATCTCTGCTCTAAACAGATCTTGACAATTTCTCAATCTAATGTACCCAACATTCCTGAGAGCTCAACATTGGCAAATGCCAGATAATGTTCTTTCATCATCCCGTAAATACAGTAGAAAACATAAGCTATCTCGGCCCTTTATGTGGTCGTGAGGTGAAATTCACATTGACGAAATAATTTATAATGTCAATCTTGTATTTGGTTTTGTCAAAAGATGGTTCAAAGAATTGTCAGACCTTTACGTGACACATATCAAGAATAGAAAGTATCCAACGAAGATTTCTTCGTTTTGCACTTCAATACCTTCCATATGGAAATCCTTTGATCTTAACGCCTTACCGAGATCACCTCTGTCTGTTTAAGTTCAACTCATTATAGGAACGTAGAGAAGTCTTGATCATACATCGGCTTCTCTCTGGCTCAGTTGACTACTACTCTCTCTACAAACCCAAAACCAGGTTTTCGGCAAAAAGTTTTCGAAAACCCGAAAATCGTCAAACCGAATATTTACACGTTTCCATTTGACATTTAAATTTATTTAACAGCGACTGTCAAATTTTGTATTGATGAAAAAAATTTTGAGTAAAGAATGTTGTTGTTCTCAAATTATTTGTGAAAATAAAATAAATTCTAAGCAATTCAAATTGATTTAAATCCATAAAAAGAAAGTTGAACATAATATGAAGATTTTATTAAACTTTTTTTCAATCCTCTATCATAAAAAAACGTCTTTTTCTTTTGCAAATCCTGGAACTTCGAAAGAAAAGAAAAGCTTTATTTGATGCAATTGAAAATTGTAATCGACATTGTTATAATAATTCAACTAATACGAAGCTATGTATATTTTATGCAGGTACATGCCAGTACTTTTCGGGAACGTGAAAAGTTAGTAAACGATGATGAGTATCTCAAACAAAATTTCAGAATAAGCCGCAGAACTTTCGATAGCTCTGCAATGAACTAAAGGATTTGGAAATGCAAGATATAAACTGAAGCCTTATGTATGTAGGTACTTATCAAGCAGATTTTCAGAAAGACAATGATCTATACGAGCTCCAAAAGAACGAATGGGATTTCGTCATCCCGGTCCGAACAATTCACTAAGGAGAAGCTAATTGTCTATGAAATATATCATAGCATCAACAACAAACAAAACTTTTACAATAAAAATTAATTTTATTTAAAACACTTTCTTTTTCTTTCACAACAAATTCAGTCCAAAATACTGAGCTTATGACTATTCCTTCTGTTGGCGAAATGTGCCTTCAGAACCGCAATATATTGTGGCCGTCCAAGCAACTTATAGGCGAGGCTGAGAAGATTCTGATCGATTTCGAGTAGGTCCTTTTAGCCGGAGCAGAAAAGGTCAATTCTTAGTTCCAGATTCGTACCAAAATTACACTCATCCAGAGCGATGACTGAAGCTGTTATGATGGGCTGCAATTTCTTCATGACTATCTCTTTGGCTTCTACCTTTGAGGACTCGCCTGGCTTGTCCAACGCACTAAGGATCTTCTTGATGTTGGCACCATATTCTGTAAATACAAAACAAAAAGCAATAATTCTTATTTTGTAAGGAAATTGTATAAATAATATCACTTACAACGACTAAATTTATTTCAAAATGAAATATTTGTTTTGACAGCAGCCATCAGCTGTTTTGTTTACATTAATTTGAGCGCTGAATGTTTCGAAAGGTTTGTTTGTTTAGTTCAACTTTGAATTGCTACTAGTTTTTAAGACGTTTTATATAAAACTTGTGGTTTACCAAAAATGTATGGGAAAACCTGAGTTTTCGATGTAGGTTTTCGGCCAAAATCGATAATTTCGCGAAAACCAGGTTTTGGACTTGGTGTGAAAAGCCTATAACACCTGCAGCCTGAGAAGCCCTAGTTTCTTCTATTTACCATCTCACCACATATCCTATGACCTTAACGAACCTCTGACATCAGCACCTTAGTAGTACGTCTACAAAGTCTACCTGAGAATTTTTTTTCAAGCATGTTGTCGACAAAAAACTTAACTAACTGTTTCTGTTCACTTGAGACTTCTGGGAACTTTTTGTAATTTGTTATTAACGATATCTTCAGAATCTGTACCAATTTCGATTGACATGTGAATTATTAAGATGTGAAATGTCTATTTGGACTTGGCTAACAATAGGCTAGAAAGAAGTGACTCAAGGGCTTACAAAACATTTGCATAAAACTTAAAACCAATTAATATTTTGACCATAGTGACAAATATATTTTTCCATTGAAAATCTAATTTGAACAATTCGAAATTAAAGGTAGGCTTTTCTTATTTTCAATTTTCCTCATTTCCTTACCTGGGCCTTAAATAATAGATCCCGCCAGCTCTCTCGAGCTCTACCTTGTCGTCTCCCGTTTTGAATACCAAGCCAGCGTGCGTCGGCCTCACCTTGATCACTTCTCCGGAGATGAGATCTGCCTCTACTTCTGGTTCCCATAGGCTTAGCGTTTAGTATCATACGGGCTAGAGCTTCGATGTTCATTCGCTCTATACATACCCTACTGTCGGTGTATAGCTCGTATAGTTTGTGATTGGAAAGAATCCATGCTTCTGCACAATACAGTAAGAGTAAGATGATCAAGGTTTTGTACTGCGTCTCCTTAGTACTTCGCGACACGGCCTTATTCCCCTTTCAGCCTAAAGAAGCTGCTATTAGCAAGATTACCGCTGCGTTTAATTTCAGCGAAGATGTCATTTGCATAGTTAACAGCAGTACCCATTTAGATAAATTAATTTACCACCTCGAAGTTATATCAATCAATGCCTAAGTTCAGTAAATACGAGGTTTGTTCAAAAAGTACCCGGAATGTTCTTTTTTTTTTTTTTAAATATTTATTTATTCGTTTACATCAATGTGGTCCCTTTCAAAGTAGTCCCCCCAGATATAATACACAAATGCCAGCGCTTTTTCCAATCTTTGAAGCACTCTTCATATTCGCTTTTTGATATGTCCTTGAGTCGAGGAAAAACGCCGTCCCTTCATGGGCCTCTTCAACTTTTGAAACAGAATACAGTCACTCGGAGCCATATCGATGGATATGGAGGTTGGGGCATGAGTACGGTATTTTTTTGGCCAACAAATTACGAACCAGCAACGACGAGTGAGCAGGTGCGTAATCGTGGTGCAAAAGCCATGAATTATTTTTCCACAAATCTTTGCGTTTTTTCAGATTGCTTCACGCAAACGTCGCATAACTTCAAGGTAATACTCCTTCTTAACCGTACGATCTTGTGGTAGGAACTCTTGATGCACTATACCTTATAATCGAAGAAAACAGTAAGCAAAACCTTCACATTTGATCGAACTTGGCGTGTTTTTTTCGCTGTTGGTGACATTGGATGCTTTCACCGAACACCCATGTTTCATCACCAGTTATGACCCTTTCAAGCAAACTTGGATCATCGTTGAGGTCATTTAATAACTCCTGAGCGATGTTCATGCGATTGTTTTTTGGTCTGTTCAATATTCTTCTATTGTTTTAACAAGCAAATACCGCCAAGCTCATAAAAACACGTCGAACTTTAGCATCATACTTTACACAATAACCCGCGAAATTTAAAAATACCGGTTACTTTTTGGACACACCTCGTACTTCGTTTTGTCCTCGTTAATCACAAGAACTATCTTGTTCGCTTCAGACTTAATACCGCAAAAGGCACCCGTAACTGCTCGTTACTCAACGGTAACGTTCCTGTTGCCATTGTCATAGGCTACTTTGAAATCGATGATAAGATGATGCGTATCGATGTTATATTCCACAATCTGGCGTGGAGTGAAAATTTGGTTGATGGTAGTTTTTTTCAGGCCTGAAACCACACTTGCATAATTAGTTCTTCTGTTAATGGTTTCAGTCGTTCACAAAAAACGCTAGACAGATCAAATCCCACGTGCTTGAAAAGCCCCGCCTGTAAACTTTTATCACCGGCAGTTTTGTTTGACTTCGGTTGGTTGGATGGAACTGCAGATCATTAACCAAATGGATTTGTCGGCACTGCGATGGGTGGATTGTAGGCTTCGTCGCCATTAAGCGGATGTTCAATATAATCTTTAAAAATTTTTAGCATCTAGGTTATATAAAAATCTGTCCGATTTGTCAAATTCAAAATGTTGACATTTCTCAATCTTTTGAGATTGTAACTTCAAGGTTTTTTAAATCCTGTTTTCTCTGTCAAACAGAGAAAATCGGCATGTTCAGTGAAATACAAATGCATTCATTTTAATCTGAAATAAATAAGGAAACATAAACATTAAAAACTGAGATCAAATTCAAAGAAGATAAAACTCAAAGAAATATATTCCTCGAAACAAATAACATGATGAAATGATTTTTGTTTTATTTTCTGAAAATTTTAAATTTAAATGAAATTCAATTTCAATGAGCTTAATCTGAGTCATCGTAGTATTTAAAGGAAAACAAAAATATTTCTATGTATGAAAATAATGAGTATTTTTGAAAACCAAATTATTTTTACCAAACAAAATTATTAGAAAATACGTAATGTGCCACCTGTTTTCCTGTTTGGCGCATAATCCTTACAAAAACATAGAATCAAAAGATTAATGTCTTACACCTGTTTGGTGATCAGTGAAAACTATATATTCGATATATTCAAGGAAAATGCCAAGGTAAACGCATTGTAACATTAATTTTTCTATTTTATTAAAGCTGTTATAGTTGTTTCAAAATCACAAAACATTTTTAGTTTATGAACAATTAATGTGGTCGACAGATAGAAAAACTTTCTTATTTTGTGGTGACATTGAAATCTGATTAATAAAATGAAAAAATAAAATAAAATTTATATAAAACAATACAATTTTCTTTCTCTCGAAACTATAAAACGAAAACTATATAAAAAAGAAAAACAAAAATCAAGCATAATTAAAAATAAATATTTAAATGAAAACAAAATTCTATCTACAATTCGATGTGACAGAAACAAACGAACTCTTTCAATATACAAAAATAAATCAAAGTGCCAAAAATTTATTGTAATTTAAGCCAAAAGATCTGCTAATTGCACAAAGTGTGTTGCACTCTCTCTGATGGCATTTTACTTCATCAATTTCTGGCATCGAGTTAGGTGTGGATCTGGCGGTGGAACTCTGGTTAGCCTTTATAGTTTCATATCTTCCAATCCGTGTACAGAAACGATCAATGTCTCCATACTCAATCGCACAGTGTCATCTATAATTGGAACGATATTCAGATTCGCTCCTGTTGTCATAATTTTGCAAAAACATTTGTTTTTTGTTGTTGTATACACAAGAAGAAAATATCTAATTATATCATATAATTTACAACAACTTTTTTTTTTTTGCGTGATCTCAAGACAATCTGAAGAATAGCGACTACACTATACTACCTGTGACGTCTTATGTCGTGTGTAGACTATTAAAACAAAATTTGTTTCTGCGTCTTTTTTTCCATCGAATTTTTGAGTGTGAAATAAATTCTCTAAGTTAGAAACGAGCATTTTGTGTTAGAACAAACGGATCTAGAAAATACACGCAAAAAGAAGCTGCGAAAAGCAGCAACGAATTTTATTTTATAAAATAAAAATATAAATTTTATTCGCCGAGTTTAGAAATTGGCAGGACGACTGCTTGTGAAATAGATCAGCAGCATCAGCGCGTTGAGTTTTTGTGCAAAATTTAACTAAATAAATTTATTCATATTTTTATATAAATTTTCCTCGCACTAAAATCGTGTACAATTTAATTGTAAAATAATTATTTTTATGTGATTTATATCTATAAAAGTGCAAGTTTAGGTGTTTTAGCTTGAAAAAGATTCGCTAAAATTTTCGCTGGTATTGTGAATATTTTTGGAAATATTGTGCTAGATTGATATAAATAATTTTCTGCCTAAAATACTCGTTGAATTGTGAATAAGTGCTTTTTTATTGCTATTGTTTTGAAAAGTGAGTATGGATTACTTTTTAAATGTTAACCCACGACATGCATCGGGAAGAATTGGACGTCGAAACCATTGGAACGATAGAAAACTCTATCCAGTCGATGAAGAAGCTACCGATACTGAAGATGATAGTGGAATTGCTGAAGAATCAGCTGAAGAAATGGGATCACGGGAAAGGGAACTTTCCAGTTTTCCTGATGTCAAAGTTGTTGAGCCTGTTGAACTGAATAAAAATGGAAATACATTGGACAACTTTTTTGGTTATTGGTGAGTCAGTGTTTTAAATTAAATTGAAAATAATATGCCAATGTGGCGTGTACGTAATATTTTTAAAATTATCTATATTTTGGAAAGATTTTTGAACTAAAAAACTTTAAATTTACTAAGGAATGTATCTTCAAATCAATATGAAACTTTAGGAAAAGTGAATGAATTAAATACGCTACTTAGAGTACATTAGCATTGTTTATTTTATGTCAAAATTTTAAAAATATTTTCTTAAAAATCATTGAAAACACCACTAAGTTAGCAGCTATTAACGAGTTGCACTAATGGGCAAAATTATCAATTTCTATTTTGTCAGAAAAAACTCTTATACAATATTTTTCACACGCATATGTTTAAAACTACTTTTAATGCAATACAAAGAGGTTTGGAGTTTAAAGTTTTTCAAAAATTAGATTAAGATCAAGAATTTCTGATGAACTGAAAACTCTTGACTCTTTAAAAATAACTTTTGCCGTAAAACTAGTTTCGTAGAAACTCAATAATGTGGGCGTTTTTAAAGTTTTAATGTACAACGTCCAGATGCTTAGATGTTTAAGAAATATTTTTGGGTTATCATCGTTTTTGTAAGTGTCTTAAATAAATAGAATGTTTTGCAGTAAGAAATTTAATTTTAAAAACTATCGCAATTTTAAAAGAAAAGGCCGTGTTTTTCTTTGAAAAGTTAATATCAGCCAGTGAGATCTTGTGACGGACATACTCAACTTTTATTTAGTGCTAAGAGAACCTTAGAAAGAGCACACCCCTTAAAATTATATAGAGCAGAGTATCGTTGATAAGCGATTATCGGTGATAATTTTTCCGACAGTTATGGTAAACGGATTATTTGAAAGGTTTTTAAAAGCACATGAAAAAGGGTAATAAGCAAGTACGTACAACTTCAAAGAACTTCAAACTTAAAGATGGTGATTTTAGATGCCCGAGAGAGTACTTTACTTCTCAATTGCCTTTTAAGTCCAAAGAAGCAGCGATTTGCAAGAGTTATTCTTCGTTTTTTTGATAGGGATGCCAAAACTAGACATTGCTTTGTAGAGCTCTTCCCTATAGATGCTGTCATACGCGGCTATCTTCACTTCGTCAAGGTCAGGTAGGTGGTTCTATCTCCCTTACAGCGGAATTTGGTTCATCATCGCCGTTTTATAATTTGGAGAAGTGGTCTTTCCATATTCTCAACATAGACTGCGGTTCCCCTACGATTTTCCCCTGATCGTATTTACAGGCTTCGGTTCATGGCTTGTAGCAGCTCTGTTCCTTTTGTGCAGCGCCGTTTTGTATGGCTCTTGTTTCGCTGCGTGCGCTTGCCGGCATTCGTCGTCAAACCAGGGGTTTCGATGTGGTGGCCGTGTGAAACCTAGAGGCGGCATCTATTATGGCTGCAAAGTACTGGTTTTCAATGCTTAATGAAGTCAGACTCGATCGAAAAAGGACATGGCAGTCTCTTGCGATTGTAGCCGTCTAACTGCGAAACTTCTCACAATACTTTCTTGTTTTGGCTTGGATAGGGATATCCGAGCCGTCAACAACGAGGTAGTGGTCCGAGTCAATGTTGGCCAATCTGAATGCTCGGAAATCCTGTATACTGGAGAAGTGTCATGCGTCGATCGCAATGTGGTCAATCTGGTTGACAGTTCCATGTCCCCTTGTGGATATCAAGATGCGTGAACTGCATAGTAGCTACCAGAACGTCTCGCCCCGCAGCGAAATCGATCAGCCTAAATCCTTTGTCGGAGGTGGTGTCGTGCAGGCTGTATCTCCCGATTGTGCCATCAAACATGTCTTCTCTTTCTAGCTTGACGTTAAAATCTCCCAATATAATTTTAATGTCATAGCCAGGGCACTGCTCATAAGTCTTGTCCAAGAGCTTGGATTTTGGATTCAATAAATTCAGCAAATTAAAAACCGTAAAGAAAATTGTCGAATGTCGAAGGTTCTATGAAGACTTGTAATTTTGTAATCTATATTATTAAGTTTCCTTACACCCATATTATTGAGTTTCTTTAAAACTCAATAACTTTAGTTTCTTTAAACTAGTTAATTTATAGAATCTATTTAATTAACTTTGAAAGAGCGTTTGAATAACATAAAACACTTTTATGCGAATATTTAAAAAATATCATCTTTGATGAAAACGAACAAATTTTATTATTTTGTTCCTATAAACGCAAACAAGTGGAAAATGATTAGAATTTAAAGAATTGTTAAAATTTAATACAAACAAATTTTCCCAAAGTATGGTGTTCTTAGAAGTTGTTCGGAAACCTTTAAGAGCAAACTTTCTCTTGAGTTGGAGCTTCATTCAACTACTTTTTGATCACAACAGTTTAATGACATATTTACGTATGTCGAAAATTGAGAAATACAAAAAATGTAAATAATAAAAAAAGAAAAACTTGTTCACTTGGACAGAAAATACACCAAAGTTTGAATAGTAAGGATTTTTTTACTAAATCTTAACTCTAAATTGCTATTATTTCCTTTTTCGATTAGGAACTCATGTCAAAGTACTTTTAAGAAAGTCGTAATTTAAAAAGTTTGTGCTATCGAATGTGCTTTTCACAGTCATCAAATGATGCTCTCGCAGTTTTCTAGGATATATAACAAAAGTCGACATTTAATAAAAATAAATTGGGTTACATAACAGTCCGTTGAGAACAAGGACCTAGTGACTTACAACTCCCAACCATTCCTGCGTGCTATCAGGGATGAAGGGCACCTACAGTTTTAATCCGAATCCGAACGGCTAATTTGACAGATCCCTTTTTATGACAAAAATTACTCTTGGAGGATTTGTCAATTCTTCGCAAGAGGCAGTACCTTTGAAAAATAATTGTAGATGGTACAGTCAGGGTTTGAACCCAAGACATCTGATAAAACGGTCCAATGTACTAACCATCACGTCACGGTTATATAACAAAATGTAAAAACCTTTAAGTTATAAGTTTATAACTCAAACTTTATAGTAATTCAACTTCAATGCTCGTTCCTTTTTGATTTCGAAAGTGGAACAAAAATAAGAAAAAATATGTACATTTTTGTTTTTGGCATAGTTACGTTTATATTATTGAGTTTCTTTGAAACTTGTTTAACGTCAAAACTAATTGAGCCTTACGTTTTTCATAAATTTCATTTAAATGTAAAATAATTGGTAGTCAAAAACTTTTTTAATTTATTCACAACTTAATCAAATGTATGAATAACTTGATAATCCGTAAATCTAGTTTTGCGAACAAGATGATATTTTTTAAATATTCGCATAAAAGTGTTTTATGTTATTCAAACGCTCTTTCAAAGTTAATTAAATAGATTCTATAAATTACAATCAGCATTTTAATTTTATTCCTCAAAATTCGACGAACATATGTATATTTGAGGCTTTTTATATGATAAATAATATGAAAAGTAAAAATCATATGAAAACGTTTCTTCTTAAGAAAAGAAGATTTTCGCATCATTCCTCCCACACACATAATTTTCTACACACCCCCATTTAAAAAATCTGCACTAAACAAATTAGCTCAATTATTTACCAACACGAATTTCCCCAAAACAAAATTGTATCTACAAGAATATACAAAAATATTTTAATATTAGTATGAATATGTATCTAAAGCTTGTCACTCATAATTAAAAACGATTAATTAGAAAAATAACATTTTGGTGTCAAAATTATGTCATCAACACTCTGAAGAACATAAAATTGGTCTTTCTTTTTGAACAAGATTACAAAAGAAAGAAGCTAAGAAAACCATAAAGTCTATGAGTACTTATTTGGGAATTCCCATTTATTTTTGTTTTAAATTAGATTCTCCTTAAATATATTTAGTTTCTAATTTAAATATTTGATGCATATTGTCTATTTTAGTAATAATTGTAATTTATGCAATACTGTTGAAAAAATTACAAGATGTTTGTGTATTTTTATGTCTTGAGTATTTGAAAAGATAAGAAAACACTATTTAAAACAAAATCAAATAAATATATTTCCCTTAAAGTTTCGGATAAAAAAAAGCAATTTATTTATTTCTAATTTTGGCAGCTGCACAATTTTATTGTGTGACTTATTTGCACAGTTTGTGTCAAACCTATAGGTACATTATCTATTTTAACTATACGGGTGTTCTATCTGATGCTTTTGCAAAGATTTACGTGCCTAGCATAAAAAGAACGACGACGCAAAGTAAGAGATTGTTTTGTTTCAATTATTTTGACTTTGTGAACAAAATTTAAAATATTTTTTCTGTGGAAAAAACTTTTAATCAGGTGTTTCAAGATGGACAAAATCTTTTTCAATGCTATGCCTGTCAAACTACACTCTGAAAACGAAATTGAGATTACATTTGAAGTGACCTATTAGAGGTTGTAGGTACGCCTGTGTAGATTGTTATAATTATGTATAGTATTTAAAATCTTTAATAGACCTCGAAAATCACAAGTTTTTTTAATGTTGTCTTTTTTTTTAATTTCACGTTTCTACGATTTATTGTTAGAACGATCTTAGAATTTCATAGTTTTAAACAAATAAATATTTGTGTGTTTTTTAAAAACATAAACTTGTTGAAAAAACCTTCAAAATTAATTGTATTTTTCTTTTTGACTGAATACGAAAATTTATATATTGTTTTCGGGTTTTTGAACTTTGCAGACAGAGATTTGATTTTTATGAACTTTTCATAGGAAGTTATTGTAATGGGTCTTATTTGTCGAATTGAAAATTTTTTCAAGGTCCCTAGAGTCGAAATAAAAGATTTTTAGAAAGATGTACGTCCGTACGTTTGCGATGTTTTTTTCACTGTCCATATCTCAAGAACCAGTAAAGATATCGACTTCAAACAAATTTTGTTATACAGATAATAAGGCAGAAAGATGCAGAAAGGGTTCTCAAGAAAATTGCTTGACTGGGGTTTTAACCATAGCAGTTTAAAAAGAAGGTGAACATTTTGGTTAACTCTCAATATATCACGAACCAATGACGCTAGAGACTTGAATTAAGGTTTTTATTATATATTGTAACGTGATACCAAACAAGTATACTTTTGAAAACAAATCCAAATAACGGTTTTTTGTTTATAAATCAAAAAAAAAAAAACAAAAAAAAAAATTGACACCTCAAAAATTTAACTATAAACATTATTTTATCTCAAAAACAATTCTGTTTCTGTTCTGACAAATAACGTCAACATCTGGTAAAATCAAATAGATTTTTTTTTAAATAAAAACTTAAAAAAACTACTCAAAGTTGGTAAAATTGAATTTCGACTCAAATACCTTTACAAAAACTTGAGATTATGGCTTTAAACTTTTTATCTTATAAGAAATATTGTTTTCAACATTCGGAAAAATTTTGAGAAAAATCGAATTGACAGTTTTCTTACCAAAAATAAAAACCGTAAAAAAATGAATAAAAATTGATGAAAATGATTTTCGACTCAAATATTTTCAAAACTTTGGGATATTGGCTTTAAACTACTTTTATCTTTTAAAAAATATTATTTTCAAAATTCAATAAAATTTCGAAAAAAATTTAATTGACAGATTTCTTAAAAAAAAATAAGAACCTAAAAAAAATTTGGTAAAAATTTACTTTCGACTCAAATAGCTTTTCAAAAATTAGAAATATTGTCTTCAAACGTTTTTACTTCACAGAAAATAAAAAATCAAAAACCATTTAGAACTAGTGGAAGCTCAGATTTTTAGAATCACAGAAAAGTTTTGAAACTTTGAGAAATTCTTAAATCAATCAAAAATAAAAGTTATAAAACGAGGCCGTGATAACTATCCATTGTAGTCCCCTAAAAAAATGATGGTTATAATGATCGAAATTTTCGTTTAAGGAACTTTAAAAATTATAACTAAAGTTTGTCTGTCGAGATATTCGGGTGGTTAGAGGAATTACGTAGTATTTGGTATCAGTTAATTTTGTTTTTTAGTTTTCGATGAAATAACTTTGAAGTCAATATTTTTATTCGTCACCAAGATATTCGAGTCAAGTGGTATTTTTTAATGTCCTAAATTTTCTATTAAACACTATGAATTCGAGTTTTGTAAAATTCTTACCACGTATCAAAAAAATATGTGCATAAATGGTTCAGTTTTGTAATGACAGTGAAGGTTAACAACTAATGAGGATTTTCGAATGGTTTATGACATACTGCAAATATTTTACCTACAAGTTATCAAACCAGTTTCCAATGAGTCTGTTTATCTTCAAAAATATGAATTGCATTTATTTTATCAAAACCCTTATTTTTGAATTTTATTTTTGAAAATCGTTATAGAGTTAACTAAGTGTGCACTTAGTTAGTATATAAAAAATGCATACCTGCTTTTTTAAAAATTCAAATAAAAAATTATATATTTTGGATCATTAAATACTGTTAAGAGAAAATAAGAGCTTGTCCGGATATTTAGTTCCGGGGTCATTAGTTCCCGAATAAAATTATTCTTACTAAAACAAAATTGAAAATAACAAAATTAGAAAAAATTGCAAAGGAATCTGTCGGGTCATTTCATTTTTGATCTCAAAATATTAAAAATAAACTCTTGAAGAAAATAAGCTTCTCAATGTCATGCTTAATGTGAACTTTTAAATTTCTTATTAAAGTAACATTTGTCATATATAGTTCCAAAAGGTTGTAAGTAAATAAAACTATTTCAGAAATGTACATAAATATCCCTAAAAAGCCTTTTATAAGAGTTTTGTTATTTAACTTTTTAACTTTAAACTGATACCTGAGAAACTTGTAGAATTTGAATTCAAACTAAGGCTATATGTTTTTAGCAAATAACGTGTTCATTTCTTTTAAGGTCTTAAAATTACGCGTGCTTAGATCAGTACAACGAATAGAAGTGTTTGGACGGGTAACGGGTTATCTATTCTGTGGTTTCAAAAGTATATTGCTGGAATTTGACATCTGTCAAACTAGTTTGTTAAACCAATTTTGATTTCAATTGAAAGTCTGACATTTACGAAAAACTGTTAAAACCTACTACAAAAATGGTGATTCTGCAACAGCCACATACCGTGCTATAAGAGGAGATTATGGTTACATAATCGTCCAACTACGCAAGCAAATGACAAAATTGTGAAGGAATTTATAATTCCTGGAGACTTGATTAATTACAGACATTGTAAGGCCTGTGCATCATCGTACCTAGGAAAATGCGTCTATTCCTCGTCGTTCATGGGCATGCGTGCCCTATGCGGGTGCTCTAAGTTAATCCATTATCTTATAACTACTGCCTTTGGGCCTAGGAACAATTTTAATACTAAATAAGGAGAACTTAAAAAAAACTTGGTATCTTTATCTTTATTTTTAATTTTTATTTTATATTTTATATAAAACTTAAAACTAAATTAAAAAAAAACCAAAACCCATTATAATACTTAAGCTACTTAAAACTTTGTTTGGTGCCACCCTGACTATCCCTAACCTAATCCTTAAACCTATGTAAGCCGGCCAAGACGAAACTATTTAGACAACTTTAAATGACTCTCTCAATTTGAATCACCCAAAACTGGTTCTCCTGCCTCACCCTATCTCTTCGGTCCCTATCAAGAACAGTCCTACTGAATTGAAGCGCTCGTCTCTATCTAGTGCGAGGACATCTCAACTGTAAATGACGTGATAGATTAGCGGAACCGCCTACCTATATCCTGTATCAGCCGTCGAATGTGTAAATAAGAAAAGTTTCGGGCGGAATGTTACCACTTAAACGTGCTCTTTCGTAGTACTCATTGTTGGGGTAGTAAGCTCTAAAAATTAAGCTGTTAGTCGACGACATCGCTCACAATGTGACCTCTACCAAGCTTCAGCAAGAAATTATCTATTCTTTTTATGTTTGCTCTGTTGTATAGAACCTGGTTGGAATAGTAATGTTTGTACTCCGTCTCTGGTGTTGTGTGTAGTCGAAGGCTACTTCTCAGATATTGTTTCTCAAATAACCGAATCTTTTCCATTTGAGATGTCGGCCGGATAAATGCCATGTATCAAATCACCTTCACTCTGCTGGTAAGGCGGCTGCTAAAAAAGAACCGTTTTGTCAGGGAAAAGGCTCCCCTAGCTCTGGCCAGAGCAGCACACATATATCTGTCGAAATATACAAGTACTGACCTAACCAGATGCCAAGATACTACACTTTTATTCGCCAATGGCTGTCGATTTAGTCCAACTATCACTAGATTTTTCCAATTATTTCTCGTATCCCTTGAAGCTCCATACGGCGCAGTCCTGAACAGAATAGTTTCGTATTTCTGAAAGTTTATTTTCAAATTCCAGTCATCGCAGTATTGCTGAATCTTGTCGAAGTCACGCTGCAAAAGTGTCTTGATAACCTCAATTTTTGAGGCCGTTCTGTACGCATTTGGTTCGTCGGCGTACGCTTTTGCCTGAGTCAGACTTGCTATCTGGTGTAAATGCTGAACAAGATTGGCAAATTAACCGCTCCCTGTCCAAGCCCATTTTTAATATCAAAGATTTTGGTAGATGTTACTTGCCAATTCTGACAATAAACCGTCTACCATTTAGCATATCAAAAAGCATATACAACAGTGGTTTATTTATGTCAAGTCTATTTAACTTTAGATACAGACCCTTTTACCGACCCTTTTGTCAACCAGACAAGCACCCGTACATTGTCTTTGAGATTTCTTCGACTGGATATCAGAAAGAAGCTTAAACACCGCATGAATAGTGTCATGTCCCGCCTTAAAGCCGAACTGATTATCTGGAATTATATTGTTGTTCTCAGCCCACTTGGAGCTGTATTTATAACCTTCTCGAATACCTTACTGATACTTAGCAGAAGATTTATCGACCGGAGATTCGCCGGATTAGAGTTGTCCTTCCCCTAGCGCTCTTTGTTTCGGAGCTGTGATTGGACCTTACTTCTTCGAAAACGACAATGAAACGACTGTCACCGTCAATTAGAAGCGTTATTTTCATATGATAACAAACTTTTCCTGAATTCATTCCTGCTTTTGAAGAACACGACTTACAGAATATGTGGTTTGAACAAGACCGTGCAACATGCCACACAACTCAAGCGAATATGGCTTTATTGCAAGAGACATTTCCTGGTCTCTATACTAGAGAGCTTGAAAGTTTTAAGTACATGACAAGATTTAAATTAATTTTATTAATTAACCAGACCAAAACTACAATTTTGTATCATTTCAAATTGAAATGGATTACCATACACAATTGTAATTAAATTAAGTCAGAAGTTCAAAATCATTTCAAAGATAAACATAGGCACACTTTTGTCAGTAGTACGTCCTCATACATCATATATTGTAATCTCAAAAAGTGTAACTGATAGTTTTGATATGGGTATAGTTTTCATCTTTTAATAGATGTTCGTTTAATTCAATATTTCCACTCAAAAAACTATCCAACTTTTCAATAATATTTTTCTTTTAACATAAAGTACTTTAAAAAACATAATTTTCTATTGCGTTTTTGGTTCCTTTGTTTGTTGTTTCTTGTCTTAGCCAACTCCCCCTTTTACACTTCTGTAATCTAAATGATCACAGTCCATTAGATTGCCAGAATTTTGACACCTTGCAGATGTTACACATCTTTCTGCTCTAAATATCCCATCAATCATGTTCATGATTAAACACAAAATATCCCAAAAGATTGAAAAATTAATTTTCTCATTTCCATCGTAGATTAAATAGAAATATTATAAGAGGGGAAATGTTGTGGGCCTTGTTGTTTTTATGTTTTTTATATTATATAGATATTTTGATGTAATAATTTTATTTTATAATGTTAAACATATTTTTCCTTTTTTTATTTTGAAATTAAAAAATTCGAGTCTGAGGGAAATAAATAATGTTGAGTGTTTTTAAATTACATATATAAAAATATTATTATGTGTTTAAAATTGGTGCTCATAATGTGTATCTAAATATAATATTTTTGCTTTTAATATTTAGTCAGTATTAAAAATATTTGAAGAATGTTTTTTTGGAAAAAAGTGATTTTGGAGAAGAGCATGTGAGATTGGTATTTATTTTAAATCTAAAAAGGTTTGACATGTTTGCTGTTTAATGCAAATTTTAAGATTCCTTCTTTCTCACTTCCTTAATAACGATTTTCAATTTCCCTATTTTTAGGACAATCTAACTAAAATTGAATGAATAAGGTTTTAGTCAATCAAGAAAGAATGGAAGTCTAAGAAACTTTAACGAATTTGCTCAACATCAAGCACTTTTCATTAAAAAACTTATGAAAACTTTTGGTATTGGCTTGACGTCGTTGACCTGGAAACACTACATCAAATAAAGTAAACTAAATATGAGGAATTGAAGAGTAAGTTTTGGGCTTAAAATTTAGTGCAAAAAGGTTTAAATACATATGCAATATGTCCAATATCTCAAAGTTTTTGAAATAAAACTACATTATAAAAAACTTCTGATGTGAAATCTTGGTGCTTGATCCCATGTTAGGATTATCAAATGGTTTCGAAGTAAGGGCTCTAGGTTAGGTTTATTTCTAGAAATTAATCTTGAGTTCCTGTTTATCTGTCTTTCCTCGACTCTAAATTAAAAACTTGGAAATGAGGTGTTTTTTTTTGTCATTATTTTGAAGACCAAATATAACAAAATAATATATGTAAATGTTTTGGATAGATTTTTATGATTTTTGAAACTGTTTAGTTATGTTTGATTTTGAAAATTTGGAAAAATTTAAAGTTTCAAAGCTTACAAACAGATTTTTAAGGTCCTTAATTCAATTCCAGTATTTCAGTTCTGATTTTAAAAATCATACTCATTTCTAAAACTGAAAACTACTCTCTGAAATAACTGTGTTTAGCTACGTTCGATAAGCACTCCTTGACGTTGAAAGAAACTTTTTCCATAAAATTCTGAAATAACCTCTTGCTTATGCAAGACATTTTTAATTCTTCAAAATTATCGGTTCACAATGTGACCGGAAACTTTTTCAAAACAGCTAGTTTTTGACTGGGCTGTAACCACTATTCGTTTCTGATGGAATAGACTTATTACCTTTATAATGTAATCCTTATTTGCCTTTAAGTTTTTTTTTAGAAAAATGAAAGGTAAGCCAGACTCCGTATGGATGGTATAATAAGGGGTGTTCTAGATAGCCTGAAAATTCGTTTGCAAAAATATCTTTGGACATTTTCTAGTTCTTCAAAATTCTCATAACAACCGTAATAAAATATGCAATAGCAAATGCAGTTATTCACTGTAACATTGAAGACTTTAAATTTGAAAACTGTTTCAAGCTAGTTTTTCCACAACTTCGATAATAACGACGCCGAGAGACCAGTTGCGACGATAACCTTTAGATCTATTGTATGCTCTGAAAACCATACTTTTACACTTCGTGGTATTTATTTTGGGATCCCAAAATGAACTGACATGATAAAGAGATCGTCTGCATAAAGGAGGACCTTAATATCAACATCACCTATCGTATAATAATTTCTGGGTTGTAATTTTCAACATTATTAATAAATAATGAAAATAACAAATGACTTAAAACACAGCCTTGAGGAACTTCTATTTGAAATTTGAAGTCTCTTGATTTGTTTGAGCCATCGTGGACAAATGCAACATTGTTCTCAAGCATCTTCTCATGCAATTTTATGAATTTCGTTGATAACTATTACTGAAAGCTTGTAGATCAATGGTTGCCTATTGATTGTGTCGAGTGCTGCTTTCAGTTCAACAAAAAAAGTATATAAACATTTGTTTGTATCAATTAATCGCTTGGCCGAAGAATTTAACTAAAATTTAACCAATACTTAACTAACACAATTAAAACCATACAGTTTTCTGGCTGATATTGTTCATCTTTCTTAAGAGCAGCTGCAATTTTAGGGCATATACATATTTCAGGAACTTTCTCCTCACTATATATTCTCTTAAAGAAACTTGTACTCCAAAAACTTTAGAATGAAATATTTAAAGAACGCAACCGAGATACCATTAAAACCAGACGCTTTGTTATTTTTCATTTTTGTAAGGGATGATTTTAATTTCTTAACCGTAAATGAGGAATCTAACTCTGGGACGACCACATTTGCGATTGCAAAACTAATTATTTTTGAAATCGGATTGGGAATGAAAATATAATACACTTTGTAACGTTGTGTTCAATCTTACAGAAAAACCGAAGACCGTTTTTTAACGCGTTTATGGAGGGACGTGGTAATATTTTAAATGTTAAACTTATACATACAGGACAAGAAGAAGCTTAGAAATTCCGTAAATTTCTATTTAAGAAGTTATCAGTTCAGTTAGCACCCCAACCGTTTTTTAACTGTCCTAAACATTAGGAAACAAGGTATAATCAAAAATGTTTAAACATATTTTTGAGAATCTAATTAATTGGTTCATAAAATCTTTTGAACTTCTTTCTTTCGCATTAAATAAAAAATTTCAGTTCACTAAGGATGTGGATAAAAATATCTTGTCTAACATTTTCAAAACACAGCCTTATTTTTACGCAAAGCAGGTAAATTCTCACAAGTCAATCCTAAAGATCTACGACCTATAAGTCTGTCATCAATCCTTCTTAAGACCTTGGAAAGATTGATTGATATCCATTTAAGGGCAAGTATTATTGATACAAGACTTATGTCTTCGTCTCAATATGACTACTGTAAAGGTAAATCGGTGGAAACAGCGTTATACACCTTAGTACGCACCGTTGAATATTCCCTCCATTATAAAGAGTTCACTATGGTTGCTTTCCTTGACATCGAAGGTGTCTTTAACAACGTGGACACATCTGCAATCACATCTGCACTAACATCTCTTAATGTAAAAAGTTCGCTACGGGAGTGAATTCATTTAATGCCGAGTAGCAGAATAATTAATTCAAAACTGGGCAACTCTTCTAGCAGACTATTCGTTAGTTCTATCCCCTCTCCTCTGGAACCTAGTGGTGAATGAAATCCTAACTAGTCTGGATGCGGAGGGTTTCAGAGTGATAACCTATGCGGACGACATTGCTATAGTAGTTTCAGGAAAGCATCTTAACACGTCAAAAGAACTCTTACAAAATGCCTTAGGCAGACTAATACTTTGGGCTGATTTGGTCTTATTTTCGAGAAGATATACAAAATTCCATTTTGTCAACCTTCCCCATATTAAAGGAATCCAATTAAAATTCTCAGACAAGGCTAAATACTTGTGTTGGATAAAAAACCAAATTGGAAACGCAACGAACAGGAAAGAGTAAAAAAATCTACTGTAGCTCTCTTTTCTTGCAAAAAAGCTATTGGTAATAAATGGGGCTTACAACCCAGAATCACGCATTGGCTATTATACACATCGTTATTAGACCGATTTTAATTTACGGTGTGGCAGTATGGTAGACTGCTTTAGAGAAAGGTATACAAACCGGAATAAATTAAATAAAGTCCAACGTTCAGCTTGCCTATGTATAAGCGGATCGCTTCGCATGACACCATCTGCGGCACTGGACACCTTACTCTACCTAACACTTCTTGACATTTTTAGCAAACAAATAGGTGCAGGCTCTGCTATTCGCCTCAAAGCTTCGTCGCAGTGGACCAGCAATAATATTGGCCACTCCGTAATTTTTAGGTATTTAAGAAGTTCAGTCAATCCATTTCTGTACAGATGGGTCAAAAACAAAAGAAGAGGTTGGTGGAGGTGTGTACTCGGAACGACTGAAATTAAGTCTCTCATTTTGCCTTTCCAATCATTGTAGCGTGTTCCAAGCGGAACTTTTTGCGATAAAAGAAGTATTGTCCTGGCTTAAAGAAAACGTGATATCAACATCTGATATCCGTATTTTCTCAGATAGTCAGGACGCTATCAAATCTCTGGACTCTGTCTCTACAAACTCTATAACAGTCCATAACTCTCGATCATCTCTAATGGAGATGGCATCAACAGTTTAATATTCACCTTTGCTGGATGGCTGGCCATAAGGCATATGAACTCGTCAGGAACGGTACAGTAATGCCCATCCTACCATGTTTGGCACGTACTCGCATACTAATCCCTACTTGTAAACTGTTGCTAATGCAAGACGCTACGAGGAGGGCAGGCACCAGGTGGAACAACATCACCACGTGTCAATAGTCACAAAGGACATCTGGCCAACACTGGAATTAAAAGATGTATGGACGAGGAAGATTAGGAAACTACTCTTCATCTTCTCTGTACATGTCCTGCTCTGGCTCGAAAACGCAGAAATTACCTAGGAGAATTCTTCTTTAACGAACTAAACGATCTAAATCATATCAGCATAATCAGCCTCTCGCGTTTCGTAAGAGACTCAAACTGGTTCAATTGAGCTAAGGAGGAAGCCCAAAGATGCATGTGGTATCACAATGGGCTATTAAACTGGCCTAAGTGTGTCCGTTTCCATTTTGGACAGCCACTTTAACCTAACCTAACCTTATTTTTACCTTACACAAAGCAATATTTTCTACGATCAATTAATTGATGTGCAATGCAATGTAAAGTCAAGGTCAATTAAGTCCAATCTTGTTAATAATAATTTAAAATACATTTTATCACTTCTAAATTATAGTTCCTAAACACATTCATCACATAATTTTATATATTCTTATATCGTTCTAGAAAATTTCAACAATTTAAAATTTTTGGGTCAAGTCAATAAAGGTGCACGATTATACCCACTAATCTCATAAATCCTTAGCTTAATTATTTTTATAGCTTGTTTCTTTTCAATGACACGTTTACATCCACCTAAACTTATCATTAACACGGTTTAAAAATTTGTTTTCTTTCGCTTAGAATTATTTTGTTTGAAATAAATTCTGTTGTCACACCTTTACTATTTGCTTTCCCCCAAACGACCCATAATTCACTTGCCATGGATTTTATTTGTCAACAAAATCATTGGAAAGTTCCATGCCACAGATGATCTCCCACATTATTAATGTGGCCATCAGTAATAAAGTCACTTTTTACGACTTGATTAACCCAAAAAAAATCTCCCCCTCAAAATAAATTTACATCAGATTCTGCATCCATTAACACGAAAATATTACATACACGATTCCTTCTCCAACAACACTCATAGCTTACATCGGAATTCATCAATTAAGTCAAAATAATATCCCCCCTTGCCCTCTAAATATATATGCACTGATCGAATCATATCATCACGCATTAACTTGACTTTCAAAGATCTCTCAATCAACTTGAAAATCCATAAGCAAGAGCAACCTCATCAAGATACTCTCGACCAAGAAGACCCCAGTGGTGTTCCTTTTTTTGTTTATCCGTAAATATCTCATAAATAATAATAAATTTTCCACTCCATGCTGGAAAAACAGGGAAAACAACGACAAAGATGAGTAAATTATCCACCTCAAAGGAAAACTCAGATATGCAAAATTTAAAAACCATTTGAAGTGAGATTTCAAAAACCAAAAAATTTCACTAAAAGACAAAAATAAAACAAAAACAAAGTTCAGCATCACTAAAGGAGAACTCCATCATCATCACCATCATCCACGATCACAAGGATTTGAGATTTTTGCCGTTCCGTCGTCGTCGCAGTCATTTTTAGCTGGAAATATGCGTATAGCAAAAAATATTGCTAGTCTTTCAAAAACTTTTTCAAAAATCTTCAATTCAGTTTCAGCACTGCTATCGCATTGCGAACAACACTGAAACTGTGTATCTCAATCTTTCAATTGAGTCGGCGGAAAAAAGTGTCAAATTTTTAACACAAATCCGCGAAAAATTCAGATACCTACATTTTAAAAAATTTCTTTTTTAAAAGTTCATCAAAAATAAAAAAGAAAAAGTTTTGAAGAAAAGAAAAAACACTCAACATAAAATAGAAGACAAACAAAATAAGAAGAAAAACACAAAAGAGAAAATCATCTCAAGTTTTCAAAACAGAATAGAAAATAGTAAGATCGGAAAATATTTTTCCTACAGATCGGATGGGGAATTTTCTTTCGATCTTGACGGCCTATCTTGGTGCATGTTGTTGTTAGAAGAGTCAGATATTCAGATACATGTCCGTCCGCCTGTTTGGCTCGCGGCAAAGTGATTTTGTGCCTCGCGTCAGGTGCTCGGCAGTTGGTCGCGCGCGTTCCACGCTGCGACAAAAGCCTGTGTTCTTTTTGTTTATTTGTTTGTTTTTAAATTTATTTTTTAATTGAATTTTGTAAGTGTAATTGTTTTACGGATCGTTTGCCAATGTGTCGCCATCTACATAAAGTGGGGTTCATTGGCCCGCAGCAGAAGTGCAGCATACTGAATCATTGGGTAGGATTTTCTTTGAGGAAAATTACCTATAAATTTACTAAGTGAAGTGTTGACAGACTGTTTTTGTGGAAGGTAAATTAAATTGTGGTATTTTGTGGTTTTGAAGTTACGTCTTCGAAACGAGCAATGTGATATAAGGAGTGAAGGGGGATGATGTTATAGCAAGTAGATAACAAATTTATTACCAATAATGGATTGACAAATGCCCTCTAATTAACATATGCAATATTCTGTAAAATTATCATGCATCATGCTTGTTACTTATTAGAAAATCACAAACAAACAATGAATAATGGATAACTAATTTTCTATAAATGACTCAGGAAATTATTGCGTCGCGTCGATAGTTTATGGATAAATTGATCTTAACCTGTTTTGTTTTATAATGTACAGGGTGAAAATTCATGCCTAAAGTTTTATTATTAAAATTATTTTGAACTGTTTTAAAACAGGTTTATAAGCTTCTTAATAAGGTTAACCCATTTTAGGGAAGGTAAAAGAATAATTTTTAACAAAATTAATAGCACTAGAATTTAATGGATTGTTTTTGTTTAGTTTATAAATTATATCGCCTAAAAGTTGACTTACAAAAAGGTGCGACTTAAAAAATATATAAGCTTTAAGTTAAAATATTTTTTTTTTAATTTAATTTGATGCTAAATAAATTAGAATGAAAAAGTTAGTAGAGTTTCAAAAAAACAGAAAAAACATTTTTCAAAAAAAAATTACAAAAAGTTGAAAGAAAAAGATCAGTTTTTTTTCTAACTCTGGCCCACAAAGTTTTTAAGCTTATATACGGCTTTTTGGGGCTACAAATTTAATTCTTTAAATTCATGAAATAGTTGGTTTTGTCAAGGACATTTGTGATGGTTTCTCAAACTCACAATCCTTATCTTCGATCTGAAAGAAAAAAAAGATAAAATTTTGAAAAAATCTTCATATCTCATTATTTACATAAATCTTAATGAATCGCTGAAACAGTTTGAAACAAATGTTTTGTTTTTGTAACGAATCAATTTTTTGAATATGCCTATTAAAAATATTTAAATAAATGTTAAAGACATTCATTTCTTCTTAATTTAAGCAGAAAAATGTTTGGGATCGAAGTTTTCACTAAAACTTAACTTCAAATTTTGTTTTTTTTGGGCACTAATTCTTAAAATATATTAGACAAAATTTGACTCATGAATGATTCGATTGAATGATTTTGATATTGATCGCAATGTAGAATGCTGAAAACAATTGTTGGTGTTGTTTTTCAAGTTAAATTTCGCTTGAATATAAAGTGCCTTTTTTTTGGTATTCCATATTAAGTACACTGAGAAATTGGCAACAAAATGATCCGCAGTAGCCAGATTTTTGTATAAAAAAAACTGAAAGAAGATCTGCCAGTTTTGTGAAAATCAAATGTTAAAATTTACTTAGCAAAAAATACCAATACAAAACTAATAAAAGGGCCATTTTTTAGGAAGAAATGGTAAGAAAACATCTGGAAATTGAGATTCTGTAAAAAAGTTAATTTAACAAATGCTTCGAGGAGGGGGTTTGTTCGTAGACTGAAGATCGCCTCAATTCTTTATATACCTGAATCGAGTTCAAATTCCCGTCGGAGATCGGAGTCGAGTCAAAATTTGAGAAGAAAACCTGTGTGGAGGAGTTGGTTTAACAGATACTGCATTATGGTCTGTTTATTTGCATGTTTGTGTACAAAAAATATAGTTTTGTTTTAATAAAATTACAAAAAAATGGACATGAAGTAGATGGCATATCCTTATATAGTGCTGAGCTAATCAGTTCTTCATTGTTTAACACGAATCAAACTTTCTCACTTGCACTTCACACATCGAAACACCATTTACATTTTAAAAAGTGCTGTCATACTTAATCATTTTTAATTCTTCTTTTGCCGTGGAAACACCAAAAAGATGTATTTAATCTTAACTGAGGTAAATCTTTGGCATAGCAAAACTTAATGATCTTTTCTATTGTTTTCTCTTGCAAAATAAGCCCAGTTAGTCCATTTTCATTAACAAAACTAAATAATATCAACAGTAACAGATTGTTTTTTTCCCAAATGGAAAACACATGATTCCAACTACTCAACGAACACAGCCATCGAGATAAATGCAATAACAAATGCAATATCAATCGCACCAACATTTGAAAACGAAATCACATTAGTTCCATTCAAGACTCGTATAATTGTCAGAAACCAATCCTCAGTAAGATTCTACTCTAGCTTTTATCGGTGTTATTCATACAAGGGATATTGTTTTTGTTATTCGTGTTAAATCCTACTATACTATGGATAGATTTTCCGACAAAACAAGGGTAATGTGGCACAACAGTCCGTCGAAAACAAGGGCCTAGTGAGTAGTGACTTACAACTCTGAATCATTCCCGTGTGCAAGTCATTTCAGAAATGGAAGGGAGGGACTTAAAGTTTTTATGCCTAAAGCGAACGGCATAATTTTGAGAAAGCCCTTTTCATGACAAGAATTAATCTTTGAGAATTTGTGAATTCCTTGTAAGAGAAAATACTCGTACCTGTAAAAAAGCTTAAAACCGGAACAGCAATGATTCAGCAATTACTAAAACTTAAAGTATCGATTTTGAAAATTTACCTTTAGTAAAATGTAAAGCGAAAGAAAGACTCGTTTTTAACAAGCAAAACCTTTTTTTTTTTAATCTTATCAAGTTAAAAAACTGGCAAAAATAGTTTTCAAAAATTGTTTATTTCGGCAATAAATTTTAATTTGTTATAGTGAGCTTTTCTGTCAGCTGTCACTTTGAAGATGTCATCTTTTGACATCATTCAATTAAAAACTAATAAAATACAAAAAATAAAAAAAAATGAAAGAAAATCTCCTGATTGTTTTATTTTTTGGTAACTATGGACTTTTATTTTAAAAACTAAGGCTGTTTTCTTTGTTACCACTTGATGTACAAATAAGGTCTATTTTAATAGTGAATACTATCGATACAAGACCTAAAAGATGAAATCTTTAAAGTTATTGAAAATGTCAGCCGGAAATATGTTATTTGGCTGATATCAGTTTTCATTGTTAAGTTTATAATGAAATATCCATCCGTTTTTGTAAAAAATCTTTTGTTTTTGATATGAAAACTATATTTCATATTGGAGGTGTAAACGATTCTATGGGACGAATCTTTTTTAGCATTCTGACAGTTGCTAGAGTACTAAAAGATCTGGACATTCACAAATCTGCTGGCCCTGGTAGTATCCCCGCTATTGTTCTGAGGATGTGGTCTTCAACGCTTTAAAAGACCTATTCTACTGATCTTTTTCCGAGTGGATCAAAAACAGCACTTATCCAGTTTGTCCCTAAAAAAGGCGAATCCTCCACAATATCTAACTATAGTCATGGAAACGCTGATTAATTTTCAGCTTAAGAATTATCTTGAACAACCAAAGCTTCTTAATGACCGGCAATATGGCTTTTGTAGCAATAGATCCACAGGTGATTTCATGGTTTATTTCCCCGAACTATAGAACTAATCTTAACATCGTTTTGGGGAGTGTAAGATCATTACAGTTGATATTTTAAAGACATTTGATAGACTTTGGCACAAAGCTCTCTTATTGGAAATGTTTGTTTTGGTATTGATGAATCTGTTCTTTGTTGAATTATTAATTACATTCGAATCATTTAATACAAGTTAGTATATTGGACGGGTTCAAATCTGATACCCACAAAATAATCGCTGGTGTGCCCAGGGCTCAGTTTTGTCTCCGACGCTCTGTCCTAATTTTTATGAATGATATTTTGTCTATAACTTCTAAGCCACTAAATTGAACTGATGACAGTACCCTACCCTCAACTGTTCATTTTCCCTCCCTCCATTTTAGATTCGTATTGTTGTTCTTCGGATGTGGACTACTAGCGGCAGAATATAACAAGCCCATTAAATTCTGATCTTGACAGCATTTTTAAGGGTTAATCAAAACCGGGTAGAATTTAATGCTTTCAAAAACAAATGAGTTTCTTGGACAGAATTGAAAAGAGAGCTCCTTAAATGAAAGCTGACCGTTATCTAAATGTAACTTTTTTATCTCTCAAGCACCGTGTTAAAGTTTCATGCCTGTCATTATCTTTATTACTACTTTTATAAGCAATGCTCTATAGTGCCAGTTGAATTCTTTCCGTCAAACAATCCAACCGTAATACCCGTTCTTCTAAGAATGCTCACCAGTTTACAATTGAACCCAATTTCAGACGTACTGTAAAGTACAGATATTCTTTTTTTTTAGTCGCACTGCACGAATGTGAAATGCTTTACCAGACACAATATTTCTGCTGCTGGTCTCACTATGTTTAGTAATTATAAGGATATTCAGGGTCTTGAGTGCGTGCACAATATATTAAAAAGGATAATACCTTTGTTAGTAGCCAATTTTCTATTCTTACTAAAAAAACTTACATTTTTCGCCTAACCTTAAAAAAAACAAGCAATTAACCACGAAAAGAATGTTTACACTTTTGTTTAAACTAATTTATATTCATAAACAAACTTTAAATACTTTTTTCGAACTAGAAGTGCTTATGTATTGTTAAATATTTTATTAAAACCAGGTACCTTAATATAAGAAACTAAATACTTAATCAATCCAGTGAAAACCGGATATGAAAAACTTTGTTTACACAAAATTCCTTTTTCCTTAAATTTATTTTCTTGTTTATTTTTCGCTGTTTTTTTTTTTTTTGCTACAACGGTGCCATCGATCAAGAAAAATAAAACAATACTCCCTTGGAAAAAATCGTGCAAAAATATAATCATAATTTCTGTTTCTGAATACATTTTCAACAGCCAGTCATTATTCAATGTCATTGGTTTTGTGCCAAAAAGCTAGGCCAATTTCGTCCAAAGCCGACACAATGAAAAAAATAAAAATTAAAATTATGGCGTCTATAATTATTATATGATGGAAAAGATCTCGCACCCATGATGCGTCGAATTAACGTCACGTCGTCATTTCTGCCGGATGTCGTGGGGGTCTCCGCACTCTATCTCATCTTAACATAAAATCAACACACCCTTTATCTATGATACCTTTTCCATCATCATTCCTTTGTAATAATAATTATTTATTATTATTTATGAACCTATTTATTTATGCATGCCACCTAGTGGCTGATTTGCAAATGACATTTGACAATTAAGAAAGAATAACATTTCAAAATTTCACCTTGTTGATTGAGATACTTACACATGCGACATAATGACGTAAAATACGACAAACTATTTTCAAAAATATGATTTAGAATCTTTATTTTGGTTTTTGAGGAACTACAAAATTATAGGCGCTTAATGTTTTGGTTGGTTGTTTAAAGTTTTACATTCATCGAGGCTTATAATTATTGTTTAAATAAAAGCCGCAATAGTGGCGAATAAATTTCAAACGATTATAAAATCATAGATGCTCCGCATTCTCACTGTGAGTGCAAGTTATAAAAATAAATAACATTTTTAATGTGCATCTTCTTTTTCTGTACATGAGGGGATCGAATGATCGTTTTAGTGTCTAGTCTACGGTTGGTGTGGTTTATAATTGTGGGGTTGTGGCAACCCCTTTCCTGCACCTGCCTTTTGCAATATTGTATTTTTTTTTTATTTTTTGCAAAATGAAAAACGTAAGCAAAATAAAGAATACATAATTAACTGAACGTACATAAATTGATGGAGAAGATCTTACACGTTTCCGCTATTAACAAGAAAATCGCATTAAGAAGATAGATATTTTCTTTATATTGTTAGAAAATGTAGATGTTTCTATTATAAGGTGGATTGAATTAAAAAAATATATGCATGCCAATTTTAAATGCGAAAATATTTCGAATAAACAAAAAATACGAAATAAATTAGAAATAATTATAAATAAAACCCAAAGCGTTGTTATTATTATAAATGAATAATCGGAAATCGGAAGTATCCGCAATTGAATTTAAAGCTTTAAATATTTTTAGTAAATTATTTAAATTTCCGAGGTTCAATTCTAAAGTGATTTGTTTGTCTGAAAAATGTGGACTTTCGATTAGGAAGACATATTTATTAATTTATTTAAATATGTAATTTATCAAGTTTTATTTTAAATGAAAGGACACTGTCAAGGCTATAAAATTTAACCTTATACTTTAATTATTTTTTTTTGTGAAATAAGACTTTTTTCATAAAATTATTTAAATATAAATAAGACGATTGACAATATAATAACAGATTTATTAACTTTCCATAGGAAGTTATTCTAATGGGTCCGATTTGTCAAATTGAAAATTTTGACATTTCTCTACGTTTCAAGGTCAATAGAGTCAAAATAAAAGATTTTTAGAAAGATGTCTGTGCGTGCGTGTGTACGTACGTTCGTACGTCCGTACGTTCGCGACGTTTTTTTCGATGTACATAGCTCAAGAACCAGAAGAGATATCGACTCCAAATAAATTTTGTTATACAGATAATAAGGCAGAAAGATGCAGAAAGGCTCTCAAGAAAATTGCGTTTGTGGTTTTTTTACCATAGCAGTTTGAAAAAAAGGTGAAAATTTTGGTTAACCCTAAATATCTTACGAACCAAAAACGTTAGAGACTTGAATTAAATTTTATATAATAAACTGTAACGTTATCTCAAAGAAGTATATTTTTTGAAAAAAATCAATATAACGGTTTTTTTTATAAATCAAAAAAACTGAAAAAAAAATTTGTCACCTCCAAAATTTAACGACTAAAATATTATTTCATCTCTAAAACAATTTTAAGCAACGGAGAACAATGTTTTTGAAATCTGATAAAATTTTGAGAAAAATCGAATTGATAGTTTTTTTTATAAAAAATAAGAATCTAAAAAAAACATTACTCAAAGTTCGTAAAAATTGAATATCGATTCAAATATCTTTTCAAAAACTTGAAATTTAGTCTTAAAACTTATTTTATCTTATAAAAAATATTGTTTTCAATATTCCATAAAATTTTGAAAAAAATCGAATTGACAGTTTTTTTTTACAAAAAATAAAAATCTAAAACTAAATAATAAAAGTAGGTAAAAATTCATTTTCGACTCAAATATCTTCACTTTTATATATATTCACTTTTACCTTTCAAAAACTATTGTTTTCAACGTGCAGTAAGATTTTGAAAAAAATCGAATTGATAGTTTTTTTTACAAAAAATTAAAACCGAAAAAAATAACAAAAGTTGGTAAAAATTGAATATCGACTCAAATATCTTTTCAAAACTTTGAGATATTGGCTTTAATTTACTTTATCTTTCAAAAAATATTGTTGTCAACATTCAGTAAAATTTTGAATAAAATCGAATTGACAGTTTTTTTACAAAAAATAAAAACCTAAAAAAAAATAATAAAAATTGGTAAAAATTCATTTTCGACTCAAATATCTTTTCATAACTTTGAGATATTGGCTTAAATTCACTTTTACCTTTCAAAAACTATTGTTTTCAACGTGCAGTAAGATTTTGGAAAAAATCGAATTGATAGTTTTTTTACAAAAAATTAAAAACCGAAAAAAAATAACAAAAGTTGGTAAAAATTGAATATCGACTTAAATATCTTTTCAAAACTTTGAGATATTGGCTTTAATTTACTTTTATCTTTCAAAAAATATTGTTGTCAACATTCAGTAAAATTTTGAATAAAATCGAGTTGACAGTTTTTTTTACAAAAAATTAAAAACCGAAAAAAAATTAATAAAAGTTGGTAAAAATTAATTTTCGACTGAAATATCTTTTCAAAAATTTTAGATATTGGCTTCAAACTTATTTATTTTACAGAAAATATTGTTTTCAATATTTAATGATTTTTATATAAAAATCCAACAGTCCGTTTTTTCATAAAATATAAAATCTACAAAAAATAGTACGCAAATTTGGTAAAATTGATACTAGTACATATAGACAAACTTTTAAGCAAGACAAATCGACAAACGGGATGGGAAGTTATCAGTGTGGGTCGCATCCCAGCCTCTTTTTAGGTTTGTGCTTTAAAATGAAATCTCAGAAATTTAAGACATAATATGTAGCAACACTAGTATTTTTCTGTGAATAGTGAGAAATTTCCTTAAAAGAAAAACCGTGCAATGCAGACCTGTTTTTGTATCACGGTTTGATTCGAGCTACAAAAAGTTTATTAGGATCAGAGATGTACGTTTTCTTTGTTATAAAGCCAACCCCACTGAGAAAAACAGGAATAAGTTTAAGCAAGCTAGAGAGACCTGCATCGTATTTGACGAACCAAACTTTTGCATGACCAAAAATTAAGGCAGAAAATACTACAATTTCTCAAATGTATTAAACATTTCTGGTCATTTGTGAAAAACGTACGAAACACTACGTCATCCTCGGTTAGTTCCAATGCTCGCTTGACACTCATTTGATAATGGCCAAGATAGTATCCCCGCCAAAGCGTAGGCTTTTCCATCTAAACTATTCTACAAGTCTCTTCCCGAGTGGATAGAAAACAGCATATGTCCAGCCTGTTCCTAAAAAACGCGAATCCTCCTCACCTACTAACAAATTGCACTTACTTTCCAAGCTCATGGAAGCCTGATCAATTTCTCTAAAGCTTCTTAATGATCTGCAGTATGGCTTTCGTAGCAATAGGTCCACTGGTGATATTTTGGTTTATCTCACCGAACAATGGAACAAATTTTTACATCGTTTTGGAGAAAGAAGGATTATTGGACTTGATATTTTAAAATTGTCATCTTATCGAAAGTGAGTACTTTTGGTATTGATGAATCTCTTTTTTGTTAGGTTAGAAACTACCTACAGTTCAACTATTGGGTTTACATCTGATATCCACAAAATAAACGCTGATGTGCCACAGGGCTCCGTTTTGTCTCCGATACTCTGCCTGATATTCATAAACGATCGTTTGTCTAACACTTCTAACCCACTAAATTGTTTCGCTGATGACAGAACCCTCAACATTTTATATTCGTTTTAAGATTCTCATCCTTGTTTTTCGGATGTCGACTACCAACGGCAGCGCACGATAAGCTCATTAAATTCTAATCTTGACAGCATGTTACAATGGGGAATCAAAAACTGTGTAGAATTTAATGCTTTAAAAACTCAATGCTATCTCCTGTCATCAAAGCGTAACCCACCTTCGATGCCGCTATCCATGAGCGGAACTTGCATCTAGGAAACTAATCAACTTTCATTACTAGGTACACGCTTCGCCATATGAATAGGACATCCCTTAAATTTCGTCCATAGTTCTCAAACCAAATCTTAAGATCAGTTGATTGTTTTTATTTCACCTGAAAAAAGATTTAATGCTAAGGATTTAAGTACTAATGAAAAATTATCGATCAAAAACAGGCCAACTGCGAGGTCCAAATTTCGCATTGAATAGGACACTTTAATAAAAAAAAAAAAACACTTTAGAGTATTACTATTCTTTTTATTACGAACGTTACTTTAATTGCAGATAACTGGAGTATTTTATTTAACGAACAAAAATATTTTAATAGTGTGTTGAGCCACCTTTCTGCTCCAAAATTTCACACATCCTGTTTGGAAGGAATGCATACAAACTGTCCAAATAATATAGCGAAATCGAGCTCCAAGCCAATTCGATGGCTTGGGTTAGTTCGGATAGAGTTGAATATTGTTTTCCTGATCTGTATACTGTCAGCCATCCCCAAACATTTTCTATAATATTTAAGACCGATGAGTAGTACCCGTGGCATGATGGTTAGTGCGTTGGACTGTCATGCAAGGGGTCTTGGGTTCAATCCCTGCCTGTGCCACCTTAATTTAAAAAAATAATTTTCGCGGGTACTGCCTCTTGCGAGGAATTGACAAATCCTTCAAGAGTAATTCTTGTCATGAAAAAGTGCTTTCTCCAACTAGCCGTTCGGATTCGGCCTTAAAAATTGTAGGTCCCTTCCATTCCTGACAACAGTACTCGCACACAGGAATGGTTGAGAGTTGTAAGTCACTAGGCCCTGGTTCACAACGGACTGTTGCGCCACCCCATTTGATTTGATTTGAGTAGGACAGCCAGCTTAAAAGCTCTACATTTGGCTCTGTATATACGATTCAACTATACCCGGGCTGCGTGTATTCTCGCATTATCATGTTGTGATCCAGGGCAGAAGTCCAAAATGGATTTGAAAGTATGGAAAGGCCTCTTTCAATATACCATTGTAAGACAACGCATTCATTGATCTCGACACAAAATGTAGTTTGCAGGTGCCACAATAGGAAAAAGCTCCCCAAACCATTACACCTCCAACTCTGCTATGCAGCCGGTCGAGGTAATGAGTTTCTTTGCGAAGGTCATATAAATAGTAGCTATATCCGTCGGGACCTTCCAAATTCATTTTTTTTCATTGGAGAAGACCACTCGATGCCACTCAGAAGTCCAGGTAACATGTGCGCGGCAAAAACTGTGACGTTGCTCTTTTCGAATTTTGTGAAGGGGTGGCTTCTTTATAATTTTAAGTCTTTTTATGTATTTAGCTTTCGCAATAACACGACGCATGGTTGTAAGACTTGCTTTAACACCACATTTTTCCCTGATTTTTGCCAAAGAGTCGTGAGAATTTGACGCTTTTCTTAATATCAGTTGCTTTTCCGCATTAGTAAGTACATTGTGTGTGCGGCCTTTCATATTTTTTCCATATTTAAGGTCATTACCTAATAATTTGGATATCACGTGTCGGCTTCTCTCGACTTTTTTAACTATTTTGGCAATAGATAAGCCAGCGTCCTTATATTCTTTGATTTGTCCTTTTTCCGCCTCGGTCAAAACATTTCTTCGACCCATTTTACGTTTTTTTTTAAAAGAAGAAAAGATTTGCAAAAATATAACTGGTAAAGTTCCATTATTTTATCATTCTGCTTTCGAGTTATAAGCAAAGTAAAAAGAGTGTAGAGGGTGTCCTATTCAAGTGGCGATGAGTGTATGTGTATCACAGAACACCTCTTATCGAATGATCACATAATCGATATCGCCAAAAACGCTGCCAGCTGCTTAGGTTTTTTCCGACGACGCGACGGTGCAAGAAATTTGCCATCCCTCCTGATATGGCAATAATTTGAAAAGCATCCAAAAACGAGCTTGAATAAATAAGGATGAATTTCATTAACCCCAACAAATTTTTTCTTTCAAGGTGTTGGGGGTAGCTGCCTTTTTTGCATAGATCTTTGATTTAAATATAACAATTTTATCGTAAAAACTGCAATTCCAAATCGGATAACAAAAACGGCCTATTACGCGCTAAGAAAATGACTAGTGTAGCAATTAATTTTAACTGGCTTTATAACTTGTGGCACTAAATCTTGTTGGTTTAAACTAATTATATTTTATAATCCAGGAACTAAGGATTGAGTTGTAATGTAACTATAACGAACACTTTTCATTAATTACTGCCTGATGACAAGTTGCATTTTTGAGAACAATGGGCTCGATCAATGCGCCAGATTTCTCGCCAAACAGTAATTTGTTGTTTCTCACCCAATACTAGTGGGTTTTCCGAACTCAAAATGTGAAAAGTTTGACTATAATTGACAAATCCATCAAGGTTAAAAGGAGCTTCATTACCAAAGATGATTTTGTTCGAAAACTCAGCATTCACATTCAAATATTGCTCCAAACATTTAACTACAATATTTTTATACTGTTTCCCATATATAAATGTAAATGATCCAAAATTTAAATTAAGAACGTTAATTTTTTAAGGGTTCCTTTATAAGAAAATAATATTCAAAAATATGTCAAATTAACTTTAAAATGTTTGGATTGAGGTCAAGATTTAAAGAGAAGACAAAACGCTTCTGTAAAAACTCTCGTTTTCAAAATTATCGATTGGCAAATGTGTTATACTTAAGTCACTTTGTAGCATGATTTTAACCAGATTCAGATAAGACGAGAAATACGAAAACATTTCTTATAAATAAAAAGTATTATTTGAATTGGGCTTGTTTTGAATATTGACGAAATTAATTTTTTAATTTGTATATTAAACTTAGGAACAGCACTTTAAGAATTAGTAAATTTTTTTTAAAAAAAAGTTGGTTTCCCACAAAAAAAAAATAAATATGAAAAGTTTATTTTGCAAAATTTGAATTTTGTAAAACAGATTTTCTCAAAATAACTTAATAAATTTTGTACCCGCTTCTTTTCTTAATTTTTAACTTTCCTTCCTTAAATAAAAGTTTCCCGACTCCGAATTCAGACTGCTTACTTTCTCCATTTTAAAATAAAGAAATTTTAAATTTTAACGATTTTGTTCTTAAATTAATTTAAAGTGAGAAATGTACATACATATAATAGTTTAAAACTAGTTTTTCATTTAAGATTGTTGTTTCGTTTTTGAACTTCTAAAAGTTCGTATTTTTCGAAATATATATACAGAATTACACAGTTTTTACTTTTAGCATTATAATAATGATTCCTGACGAATTTTCATCCTCTGAAATCAAGGACCTTAGGAATTTTTATTTTTTAATATTCAAAAGTTTAGTTTACTTAAAAAAAATGTATTCTTTATTCTTTGTTGATTTTGGGGCAGTTCTTGTAAAACTCTTTAATTCAATTTTAATACACCAAATATTGAAAGGTGTTTGTTTTCCCATTGTCAATTTTGTTGCTAATTTTTTCTTGAAACTTCTGAAACATTCTGATATTTGGTTGTTAATGGATAACATGATTTTGCTCTTAAATTTTTTAGAACAAGTTCTTAAATTCTTTCTTTAAGTTATACCTACCATTAAAACATTCCTTCCAAATTTTAGTTAAAAAGTATTTATTTTGGGCTACAATTTAATGATAGAGTTGACAAAAATACCACAAGTTTTATTTTGAGTAACATATTTCTGGACTTATAGATGATTTGATTTTTTTTTCGGTGGACGTGGTGTTCAAAAACCACTGCGATATTTTCCAGTTGATTGTTAATTTTTCAATCAGAATTAATGGAATACAAATTATATTCAAGTATACTTTTAGGGTTCTCTCCAAAAACATTTGAGCTTTTCGAAATCTCCAAAAGAAATTCTTATTCAAAGACTGCAACCCTTAACTCTGGGAGAAAAAAGAAACTTTACTCCCAAAATCCTTGTTTTCAAAAACGAAAAAAAGCTTTTTGAGTATTGTTTTTAAATAAACGCCAACACAATATGGTATACGCAATATCGTAGTTTTTTAAAGTCTCTAAAGTTTATTTTTAATTCAACACGATATCAACTTTGGATGAATGAAGATAAGATAGAATGAAAAGATACCAAGAACATGTTTTACCATTTTCTCATTTACACTTTCTTTCTGTTATTTCTTTTCGAAATTTGTTGGTTTGTTAAATAATACATGTTTTTATTCTCTTTTGATATTATACATTTCAATCTATTTTAGTTTGTTTTTATTTTTAATGGCAAAAATAAAACAAAATTGAAAATAAACTAAAAAACTTCAAAGACTTTCGAAAAAAAAACTTGAACACAAAAATAAATTTAAAATAACCAAAACTAAAGACTTTTTCTAATCTTTAGAAAAACATGCCTTAAAAGACTTTTAGAAAATCTTCCATAAAATGTGAAAACATTCCTTTGGTGTCCTAAATATAACTCACTTCTAAAATTTTGCATTCAATTTGATCGTCTATTGAAAGAAATCTACCCTTAGATTTATTTCAAGAATTTCTGGCCACAATCCACACGAACACGAATTCATGGTCAAATGCACTCTTTCGTTTTTGCAGTATCGTTTCAAAATACTCAAGTCCATCATTTCAACAGGAAACTCTACACAAAAACAATGAGATGCATTTCAGCGAACTCAATAGATCGATGATCTTGATATAGCAACTTGCTTGTGTTTTGTTTTTTATTTTTTATTTCTGTTTTGTTTTTGTTAATTTTAAGATGAATTCCCTTATAATTTTAAAGGTCACATTCCCTGTTGTATGGTTTATGTTATTTTTAGCGTCCACAGACTTTTCTTTTTATAAGTACGCACGAACTGAACACAAAGTAAATGAACTGAAAAACAACAGAAGCCATTGTATCATTTCCACCCCCGTAATTTTTCCTATGAAAAGATGGATTTGCCTACTCCACTGATGATGCCTACTCTTGTTTATCCAACAAAGGGGAACGTTTTTGTTTTGGAAAAATAAGCACAAAATATTTCAAGTGAAAGAACTCAAAATTCATTATACTCGTATTGCGTCGGAAAGTTTTTCTGTGTGTTAATTATTTCGCCACGAGTCTGGAGGAGATTTCCCTCTGTTAGACGAATAAAGAGCTTGCTTAGGTCTTAGATACAAAGTTGTAAGATTTTTTATTTTTTTTTATTTAGATGAATGATTTCATTATAAAGAAGATTTTAAAATTAAAATCTAATTTAAAATGTCGGAATAATAAAAATGTATATTAAATGACGTATTTAGATGTTCGACCATTTGAATTATGAGGAAATCATCTTTTTTTTTGTGTTTTTGATGATTGATTGTTTGGTGTTTCACCAAAATCTTATTAATAATAAACTTAAACTAGAAATGTTGCATTCATAAAAAAAGTTATAAAATATAATAAATATTCAAATTTGACAAGGCTGCATTTTATATTTTTAATCGGACATAATATTCAGGGCAAGTCTGTAAATATATAATAATACATTTTTGTCAAAAAAAAGATAGATAAATAGGTTCTTTATTTTCCAACAATTTTAAAAAGTTGTTTTCCTAAGAATAAGAACTAATGACTTGTTAAAAATGTATTCAAGATTTGAATTAGCCTCCATTCGTACTGTAAGGTGTAACAAACAATTAAAAAACATACGAAGAAAGAGACTAGGATGCGAATTAAACTAAGAACTTCCCATTCTGTCTATTTGCCCGTCTGTCGATTTGTCTAAAATTCTTTCAAAAAAAGTCGAAATATTTCTTTGCTACCAAGATACTAGAGTCAACATTAATTTTTAACTGTTTTCAGTTGTTTTTGTATTATTCTTTAAATAAACTAAAAGTTATAAATATTGTATATGGTAAAACAAGTTTTATTTATATCTTTTTTTGTTCCCGAAATATTGTAGCCGAAAATCAGTTTTACTTATTTTTTCCTTTTTTTTACATAAACTATCAATATAATTCTCATTACATTTTACCAATGGTTTAAGCAACATTTGGAATGAGAGAAAATTGTTTTATAGGTACTGGCTTTAAGTTTTTCGAAAATACGAGTAATCGAATCGAAAACTAAAAAGAGGCTGGGATGCGACCCACACTGATAACTTCCCATCCCGTCTGTCGATTTGTCTTGCTTAAAAGTTTGTCTATGTGTACTAGTATCAATTTTACCAAATTTGCGTACTATTTTTTGTAGATTTTATTTTTATGAAAAATGGACTGTTGGATTTTTATATAAAAATCATTGAATATTGAAAACAATATTTTCTGTAAAATAAATAAGTTTGAAGCCAATATCTACAATTTTTGAAAAGATATTTGAGTCGAAAATTAATTTTTACCAACTTTTATTATTTTTTTTTTAGGTTTTTATTTTTTGTAAAAAAACTGTCAATTCGATTTTTTTCAAAATTTTATCGAATGTTGAAAACAATATTTGTTATAAGATCAAATAAGTTTTAAGCCTAAATTACAAGTACTTGAAAAGATATTTGAATCGATGTTCAATTTTTACCAAATTTGAGCAATGTTTTTTTTAGGTTTTTATTTTTTATAAAAAAAACTGTCAATTCGATTTTTCTCAGATTTCAAAAACATTGTTCTCCGTTGCTCAAAATTGTTTTGGAGATGAAATTATATTTTAGTCGTTAAATTTTGGAGGTGACAATTTTTTTTTTCAGTATTTTTGATTTATCAAAAAATATACTTCTTTGAGATCACGTTACAGTTTATTATATAAAATTTAATTCAAGTCTCTAACGTTTTTGGTTCGTAATATATTTATTGTTAACCAAAACGTTCCCTTTTTTTCAAACTGCTATGGTAAAAAAACCACCCACGCAATTTTTTTGAGAGCCATTTCTGCATCTTTACTGCCTTATTATCTGTATAAAAAAATTTATTTGGAGTCGATATCTCTTCTGGTTCTTGAGCTATGGACAACGAAAAAAACGTCGCGAACGTACGGACGTACGGACGTACGAACGTACGTACACATGCACACACAGACAACTTTCTTAAAATCTTTTATTTCGACTCTACTGACCTTGAAACGTCGAGAAATGTCAAAATTTTCAATTTGACAAATCGGACCCATGACAATAACTTCCTATGGGAAGTTAATAAAAAAAATGTTGGCAGACATTTTTGTAGGTCACTCAGATTTTTCTAAAAAAATTACAAGGGGTGGAATCGGTTAAGGTGATAATTGACTATCAAATTTTTGATAGTCAAATTGACTATCACCGAGTTTCCCGTGTATGTATGTAAGCTGATTCAATTCAATTCAATTTCAGAATATAATTGTCTCAATTCATTGTTGCATTGGTAAAATTTTAAAATGATTTCCATAAAATATCTAAATAAAAGTATCAAATTGGCTGTGTTTAAAAAACATTCTTACTTTTCTTGTGTTTTTTCGAATTACGTAAGCTTTGTGGGTCAAAAGAATGTGTTTTTGTACCAAAAAAGGGACTCCTTATGAGAATTTCAAAATCGTATATAATTCGGGTTTAGACAAAATTGAAAAGTAAATGCAAGTTTGACGGCTTCATGTTTTTTTCTTAAAGTCATGAACGCAGGAGTGGTGTAATTTTTATTTCAATGTTGTGTTGATTGTAATATTAAAAAGGAAAGGAAGCTGTGATAAAATTAAATCTTATGTAAATAAGATTTGTATAGAAAAAACAAAAAAAAAAAGAGGCTGGGATGCGACCCACACTGATAACTTCCCATCCCGTCTGTCGATTTGTCTTGCTCAAAAGTTTGTCTATATGTTTTTTTACCAAATTTGCGCACTATTTTTTTTAGATTTTATTTTTTAATTACTGAATATTGAAAACAATATTTTCTGTGAAATAAAATAAGTTTGAAGCCAATATTTTTAATTTTTGAAAAGCGATTTGAGCCGAAAGTAAATTTTTACAAAGTTTTAGTATTGTTTTTTTCTAGAGTTTTATTTTTTGTAAAAAAATTGTCAATTAGATTTTTTTTTAAAATTTTACCAAATGTTAAAAACAATATTTTTTATAAGATAAAATTAGTTTGAAGCCAATATTTAAATTTTTTGAAGAGATATTTGAGTCGAAAATCAATTTTTACCAACTTTTATACATTTTTTTTTAGGTTTTAATTTTTTGTAAAAAAAACTGTCAATTCGATTTTTCTCAAAATGTTTCCTAATGTTGAAAACAATATTCCTTATAAGAAAAAATTATATAGAACCTATTATCTCAAAGTTTTTAAAAGATATTTGAGTCGAAAATCAATTTTTACGAACTTTTATTAATTTTTTGTACAAAAACTGTCGAATAGATTTTTTTCAAACTTTAACTGAATGTTGACAACAAGATTTTTTGAAAGATAAAAGTTAATTAAATTCAATATCTCAAAGTTTTGAAAAGATATTTGAGTCGAAAATCAATTTTTACCAACTTTTATACATTTTTTTTTTAAGTTTTTATTTTTTGTAAAAAAAACTGTCGATTAGATTTTTCTCAAAATTTTATCAGATGTCAAAAACATTATTTTCCGTTGCACAAAATTGTTTTAGAGATGAAATCATATTTCAGTCGTAAAATTTTGGAGGTGACAAATTTTTTTTTCAGTTTTATTGATTTATAAAAAAAACTGTTATATTGATTTTTTTCAAAAAATATACCTGTTTGGTATCACGTTTCAATATATTATATAAAATTTAATTCAAGTCTCTAGCGTTTTTGGTTCGTAAGATATTTAGGGTCAACCAAAATTTTCACCTTTTTTTCAAACTGCTATGGTAAAAAAACCACCCACGCAATTTTCTTGAGAGCCCTTTCTGCATCTTTCTGCCTTATTATCTGTATAACAAAATTTATTTGAAGTCGATATCTCTTCTGGTTCTTGAGCTATGGACGACGAAAAAACGTCGCGAACGTACGGACGTACGAACGTACGTACACACGCACACACAGACATCTTTCTAAAAATCTTTTATTTCGACTCTAGGGACCTTGAAACGTCGAGAAATGTCAAAATTTTCAATTTGACAAATCGGACCCATTACAATAACTTCCTATGTGAAGTTAATAAAACGACTTTGTTTTTGCAAACAACGCAATTCTATGAACTTTCTGTTACACATTTTATACAGACGTATCTACATATTTGACTCTTTTATAGTGTCCTAATTCTATTCTCAATTGAGACAGATATTTTTTAATAAATAAATATACAAAAAACATACATTTTATTTTCTATTTATTAAAAATTCATTTTTTGTAGGTACATTAAATAAATTAAGTAACATATTAGAATTTATAAAAACAGTTAAAAATTATTTACAAAAAAATAATATTAAAAAGGCAAAATATAAAACAATTTTCAAAAATAAACTATAAATAGTGATCTAGCGAATAAAAACTTTGCATATACCCATAAAAACAAATTAGGTGTAAGCCTTTAGGAAAGCTTAAAACTTAAATATATCAACATAGTTGTGTGAAGAGTGAAAAGAATGGGGGAAATGTAAGGGAGTATTTTTTTAACTTATCATACGAAGTTATTGTAATGGGTTCGATTTGTCAAATTGAAAATTTTGACATTTCTCGACGTTTCAAGGTTCAGTCGAAATAGACGATTTTTAGAAAGACTTATGTGCGTGCGAGTATACGTACGTTCGTGCGTCCGTACCTTAGCGATGTTTTTTTCTTCGTCCATAGCTCAAGACCAGGAGAGATATTGACTTCAAATAAATTCTGTTATATAGAAAATAATGCAGAAAGATGCAAAAAGGGCTCTCAAGAAAATTGGGTGGGTGGTTTTTTTACCATAGCCTAAAAAAAAGGTGAGCATTTTGGTTAGCCATAAACATCTTACAAACCAAAAACGATAGAGACTCGAATTAAATTTAATATAATAAATTGTAACCAAATATCCAAATAACAGTTTTTTATACATTAAAAAATCTGACAAAACAAATTGTCACCTCAAAAATTGTACGAATACAAAATGATTTAAAAGGGATGGAAGCAATTTGTGCAACGAAAAATAAAGTTTTTAACATGTGGGAAAGTTTTGAGAAAAATCGAAAAAAATTTATACAAAATAAAAACCTAAAAAACATTACTTCAAGTTGTTAAAAATTGAATTTCGACTCAAAAATCCTTGCAAAATTTTGAGATATTGGCTTTAAACTACTTTTATCTTTTAAAAAGATAAACATACAGTTGAATTTTGAGGAAAATCGAATAAACAGTTTTCTTACAAAAAATAAAAACTTAAAAGGAAATTTAACAAAAGTTAGAAAAAATTGATTTTCGACACAATTATCTTTTAAAAAATTTGAGATTATGTCTTCCAACTGATTTAACTTATAAGAAATATTGTTTTCAACATTCGGAAAATTTAGACAAATATCGAATTGACAGCTTTTTTACAAAAAATTAAAACCTTAACAAAAAAAAAATGAATAAGAGTTGGTAAAAAATGATTTTAGACTCAAATATCTTTTCAAAATGTTGAGACTTTGGCTTTAAACTACTTTTATCTTTAAAAAAATATTGGTGTCAACATTCAGTAAAGTTTTGAGAAAAATCGAATTGACGGTTTTTTTTACAAACAAAAAACCTAACCAAAAAAGAATTCTAAAACTTGGTAAAAATTTACTTTCGACTCAAATAGCTTTTCAAAAATTAAAACTTTTTTTATTTCACGGAAATTTTCGATATTCAGTAGTCTTTTTTATAAAAATCCAACAGTGTTTTTTTAAACTAAACTATTTCTTTATATGAAAAATATTGTTAGTAATTTTAAAATGTTTAATAATAACTCAATTGACAACTTTTTTAACCCAACAAGAGAAATCGACTATTGGGATGGAAAGTTATCAGTGTGGGTCGCATCCCAGCCTCTTTTTTTTATTTGAACTTGATCGTATTTAAAAAGTCATTATTTAAGATTTTGTACAGAAGAAGACAACATTTTAAGACTCCTTAAGAAGAAATGCAATTGGTTAAAAACCTAGAGAGCAAGTATTATTAAAAAACCTTCGAAAATGAGTTCTATTATAAGAAGGGTTCTTAACTAAATTCATCATATTCATTCGTGGGTAATTTCTCGTTGTATCCGTATCAGTAAAACCCATCAGTAAATTTTTTGTTTTTAGTTTTTGAACGTGATGATGCAAAAGGATGAATCTATGTTAAAATATTTTTTTTTCAAAAAGAAACAATGCGTTTAAAGTTTTCTTTAATTTATAAATCCAACTCGCTGGCAAAAGCCAAAAAAAAATCCATTTTTTGTTTACTGTTTGTGTTCCGATTTTGTATTGTTCCGATCACATCATTAAAAATTTGACTGACGGAAGCAACAGTAAGAAAATTGTCTGAGGCGCGAAGCTCAATGTTATGATTGAAAGTGGCATTTAATTCAACGACGTAAATTTACTGATTCCTATAAACGCTGGTCAGTAAAACATTTCAGATTCTTCCTGTTTGAAATTTTACTGATGGAGTTTACTGATAGCTATAACCGGCCCTTAAGATATCCACTACTCATAAAAAAAATCTTTAAAACTTTAAAGTAGTATCCATATGTCGTAGAGGAAGAACTTTTAAATCCAAACAAATCTAAACTATTATGAAAGCAATTTTTATTACAAATGATTGGTAGAATACGTTTTGAAAGATAAGGGGAGGATCAATCTCATTTTGATTCTAGATTCTACGCCCCCCCGCCAACAAGTTATTCGATAATTGATTTTAGAATTAAAATTACCGTATTAAATCAAAACTAGTAACCAAACCAAGAGTAAAAAAATGTATAGAACAATGTTCAAACCAATTCATTCTAATATCAAGTAAGATCCCAAGGTATTTAAAGTTCTTTACAAACTCAATATAAAAGCAATAAGGTGAAGAAGAGTTATTAGAAAAAAAAACTAATAGAATTGTTAATATATAAAAGATATCGAAATCAACTTAAATAAGTGGCCTTAAAAGTTAAAATACATTAGTTTTGTTTTATTGCTTAGTGCCGCTTTATTAGCATGAAGCCAGCATCTTAATATGCCAAATTATAATTAATGGCAGAAATTAAGTTAAGCAGGGATCTAAAACTAAAAGCCATGACTTATTATCAGCGAATGCAACAATTCTTCCTTTGAAGTTCTGGTTAAAAATAGAATTGATAAAAATAAAAAAAAAACAAGGTGTCTAAAACTGAACCTTGAGGAACGCCTACACTTTTATCAGATAAATTACTCAAGCTACCATCTCTTCTAACTAATTGCTTTCTATTAGAGCGATAATAATCTAATCAATTATAAAAAAACACAGAATCCTGCACACAGAATCCTGCATTATGTAATTTTAATTTTAAAGAATACTTTGGTCTACTTAGCCTAAGGCCTTATTTAAATCAATAAAGAGTTCAGCTGTAATAATATAATTTGCACTCAAATTTTCATAAATGTCGCTAAAAAATTTTACCAACGCATCTTCAGTTGATCTATAAACTGAAATGTCAAGTTGCCTCAATAGAGTTTAATAAGAACTGTGTTTGGAACAACAATTTTTTTTAATTCTTGAAAAAAAAACGTTAGGAATTTAAATAATTTTTTTCTTAAATCTTGATGTCTCTATATTCGATCAGATTAATTTCGGGATCCAAACAGAATCCAAAAAAATCTTAGCATCCATAATTTTAAGAAATTAAAATGAAAAATTTTAGCAAGCTACCGAATGTTCGGAATTTTTTATTTTCATGCTTTTTGCTTTTAAGGGTATTGGGTTCTTGATATTTCGGGTTTTCCGGAATTTTACTTTCGAGATTATGCCGGTTCCCATTTTTTTTTTCGCGCTTTTTGAAAAATTATTCTATTTATATCGTCTGCGTTACGGTGGGAATGCTTCGAGGTTGCTTTGAATGACGTTTCTATTATTTCATCCCTCCAAAGAGCAAATATTTTGTTTGTTGACATTTTTTATGCAGCTGTTGAGATGTCAGACAAAGCACATGTTCAGATAATTAAACTAGAGCATCCGTTTCGAGTCACATTACGTTACATAACGTTCTTTTCCTTACGATTGTCAAACGAAACGTAAGGTCGAAGCTCAATTGTGATAGCAAGCATTAAATTCCTATGGTTGAACTCGTAAACGTCAGGTGAAGCCGAAGCTGAGGCGTGTTTGTGATTCAACCATAACTGCTTTAAGATTCAAACGTAATTTCCTATCAAGTTTTGACTTTCTTAAGAAAAATGGAAATGGAAACTAAGATTTAAGAAGGTTTTTGTACATTTTGTTTTAAAATATGGCGGCAAATGTGATTCTCATTGTTGAATCTATTTTTATTTCAATGACAAGGGCAAGCTTGCTTATTTTACAGAAATATACAGAATCTTGTCGAGTTTTTGACATACTCTTATGTAGATATTTGTATAGCCTGTCATAGTTGAATCTTAAAGGTACCGAGGATTTTTGTATCGAATAATTCATCAATGATGACCATTTTTTCGCTTTGTAAAAGCACATGCGGCGCCATCCTGTAGTCATTTATAGAAAAGGAATTGTTTATATTAATTTCTGTAAATTTTTGAAATACTTCCTTCAATTAGTTAATTTTCTTACAAATTGAACTAAAAATATGATTATAGCTTATTTTTTTTTTTGAGAATGCTAATAAATAAATTATATGTGTTGTAAAGCATCTGTTGAGAAGAAGCCATCAAAAGCCTAATCCATTATTCACTTGGGAAAAAGTGTTTTTCTTTTTTTTCAATTTTAAATACATTTGTATATTTTTCAAAAAAGAAACAAACAAAAAAACAATATACTAACCACTTATCTTCTGCCTTGGAATCCCACTCGAAATTTGTGGGCGTAATCCACAATAATCATATTTTTCTAGACCACACGTCAAGTCAATTACAACAAACTATACTTATTAAAGAAAAAGAAATAAGAAAATCAATCGTTCATCTTCAAAAGATTAATTATCTCTTAAGCTTTTCTTTACCTTAAAACATGTCTAGTGAAATTTGTAGTCTTCTCAAAGCATGATTCATCGATAATAATCTACATAAAAATTGAAATATGTATTTATCTGAAAATTCCTCCAAAAATATGTAAATTAACATTCCTATGACACTTAAAATTAGGTTGGGGTTTGCAATAAACATCATCTTCCATCACCCTGTCGAAAATTTAAATATTCATCAATTTATGAAAAGAAAAAATAAAACAAAAACTTCATAACAAAATATAAAGTTTTCAAAAACTCTTTGGAAAGAATTTCAAAAATTAAGATAAAAATCATTTATTTGGAAAATAAAAAATACAAAATAAAAATTATACACCAAAACATTTCCTCACCTATAAATAAATTGCCAGAGAATTAAAAGAATCAAAAAGAGCAGAAAAACCACAACAGCAGAAAACAAAACAAGAGTGAAAATCACATAAAGTAAAAATAATGTTCAATCTATTTCGTCGCCGTGGTCGGCGATCCTCCAAAGAGGAAAAACAAATTAAGAAAAATGTCGCAAAACTCGATGAATTCAATGCAAATCACAATAACACCACAAGCACAAGCACCAGCACCGGTATCATCAGCGAAAACGATCAGCAATTCAAATCCCATTCCGAATCTCAATCTCAATCCCAAGAGCCAACATTTCTAAAACATGGCGCACGCGCTTCCGAACAAAAGGTAAATTTAGATTCCACCGTAGTAAAACTACGACGACAGCAGAAAGAGACGCCGCAAAAGAGTTCACTTAATTACCATGAATATGGGGACTACCGCGACGGTGGTGTTGTTGTAAGTGAAAATAGTACCACTAGTCGAACCGAAGGTGCTGATCCGCTGGGACAGCGACGAAGTGACAACTACGACGGCAGCGATCTAAGCAGTGATCAGCTCAAGAATCAATCAAACGAAAAACCTGCCAAACGTTCAAAGGACAAGAACCAATCGTCAAATCGAAGATCGATCTTCTTCAGACATTTCCAAACGACACCGCCAGCTCCGAGTGAAAACAGCTATCACCAATTAGACGAGGACCACACCGAGTTTATCAATGAAAAAGTCCCTACAATAGGGACATCATCAGCGGCGAGTAGTAGTGGAAAATCATCGTCGAAACGCTTCAATCCCATTGAAAAGGGGCGCGAACTCTTCAATGACATTCTGATGGCTAAGGGACGTCATCGAAACCACCGGAGCCACCATCATAAGAACGGAGGCAGTGTAGGAGCACAAATCGCACCGAAGGCAAACCAGGACCCAAAGAAGGACTACGATTTGTCGAAGAAAACCAACCCTGAGGCGTCAAGGGTACAGCATACTTATCAAATATCTCAGAAGTCTAAAAATACCCACGGGCAACAAAAACAGACTGCAGATGGCGCTGCAGCAGCTGCTCACGAAAGTGTTGTGTCTGCTGTAAGTTCAGTCAAGTGCGCCGACTCCAGTGATATAAATAACTCGATCAATGCGCAAACTCCTGCCACTGCCGCGGCCGCCACCGAAGAGAAGAGAACTGATGAGGATGTAAAAAACAATGAAAGCTCTAGCGGCAATCAGACGGTAAGCGAGCGCGCGTCCATACAAGTACACCGTGAGAACGCATCGGCATCGGAAGACCTACAAAAGATCGTTGCATTAGAAAAAGAAAGGGAAGCAAATCAGAAACGGCTGGAGTGTGATCGCGTCACTGCGTCTTTAAATGTCGGAGATTTGCAGAATCTTTCGGAATTGACGGAATGTGATCGAGATCGTTTCATAGTCGAAACCAAAAACACCGAAGAAATGGGTCAGTCCCAGGCGAAAAGCGAACCAACAACGGAAGCGATTCCAAAATCAAGATCATCATCACCGAGCATCAGGGAATTTCGAGAGTCACATGTTGCAGACGATAAGTTTCAGCAATCACCACCAATAATAATCACCACCGCTGCCGCCATCGAGTTAATTGTGCCAAAAATTGTCGTCGAAGATTTTGGCATAGCAGCGTCGTCAGCGGGGACTCCCTCAGAGAAGGGCGAGATATTTTACGATTCGGAAAACAATAGAAGTGCGCCAGAGCCCAAAATTGAAGATCATCTGCTCAAAGTTCCCGACGAAGATGACCAAGAGCCGGAAGAAGACGATGCTGATGACGATGAAGAATATGAAGAGGAAGAAGATCAATGGCACTTTGTCAAAAATTTAATGCACCGCGACGACGACGAAGGCAAATCTTCGGTGGCGGGTGAAAGTGCCACAAACTACCAAAAGGCTGAAAATTCCTCAGACTCGAACCTTAGTAATTCGGATTCCGGCATTGCCACCTCAGCGTCAGAAAACGTTCCGAAAGTCTTACTCCTCGAGAGTTGTGATTTGCTCAATGATCGAAGCAAGGACAGCACGCCAAACCGACTCCGCGATGGAAATTCGACGGATTGTGATGAAAACCTGCCACTTTGTGATGAATTCGATTATTACAAAGATTTACCGACAATTGTTGACAGTGTTGAGGTCGTCAGTGCCGATGACAGTCATTCGGGAATTCTAATCGAAAGTATAAGCTTACCGGATGTTGTTGTCGAATCAACATCCGCTCAAAGTGTTTTAAAGAACAACTCAAGTGATAGTGTAAACGGAAGTAATGATCATCGAGCGGGTCATAATAATGAAGAGGAAAATGTCGATAACAGTGAGAATGTGAAAATGGGTAATGTTCATTTTATACCGATTCGTGTGGAAAAGCGTCGGAGTATAGATGATAGTGTGTTGATGACGAAATCGGCAAATGGTGGGAATTTACTTTACAACGGGCAGCAGTATAATGACGAGAAACCAACGTTGGTGATAACTTCTGAGGATGACGAAAACACAGAAGATCAGGCTGCCAAAAATACTGCTGAATCAGCGGCTGCAGCTGCAGCGGTAGCAGCTGAAGAGGAAGAAAAACACAAGTAAATTGTTTATTTATTCTTATATTCTACCTAAATTTTTAATGTCAAATTGACAAAAAGAAGTTTAATAGGAAAATTGTTTCAAATGTTGTTTCTTTACTTAATTTACATATATTCTTGAAAAGTAATAATCAAAAACGTAGACATTTCCCAACAATATAGAAAATCAGAAAGTTATAGGCGAAATTTTGAGGGACATAAAGCACAATTTTCATATTTTGGGGCCTATGCCCACTTTTGAGGACATAAGACTGAACTGACCAGGGAAGAAGAATATAATTTTTTTAACACGTTTTTACATTTAAAATGTTCAGGAGTTACTGTAATTCTTGACTGATATAATCCATTTACTTGCATTTTTCAACGGAAATGGGACGTTTTGATACCTTGCAAAATGTTAAGATATTTATTAATTATATGTTTCTATAAATGTTTGTGTTATTGTTAATAAAGATATTGTGCAATTAACCTTTCTATAAAATAATCAATTTCAATACCAAGTTTTTATGTGTTTATTTTGACATTTTTTGTCTTTTTAGTTTACCTTTTTCAATAATCGTTTTTACAAATGTTTTATTGCATTGTTTATAATGTCAAACTGCCTTGTTCTTTTTATATTTTGAATTTGAAGTAAATAAATTTAAAATAAAATCAAGTTCAAAACAAATCGATTTAGATTCGACCTTTGTTCAATCGACATCGAAGGTGTATTAGAATGTGAAATGAAATTAAAACGTAATTTTATTTTATTTACTTTGTTGATGCTTTTAAATATATGTACATAATGTATGCATATGTTTTATTTGATTTTAATATAGAATTATTTCATATGAAACGAATTAACAATAGTAATACATATATTAACGATATTTTAGTATTAAAACACTCCAAAGACGTTGAAAATGTTTGTCATATTATAACAACTCCCCGTTACAGTAAAAATATTCTTTAAGAGTTATGGGTTGACACCAATATTTTGAAGTTATTTTCAAAACAAAGCTTTTTTCTAAAATTTTGTGTTTCAACCATTTTTATAAACTGTTTAATATTTTTTCATAAAGATGGATGATCTAACAGGTCCAAGATCTCTTGGATCTTCAAAGTCTCAAAACATTTTTCAAGTTTTGTAGCCTTACCTCTGAGAATAAATAGTTCTGGTAAAAAAAAGGGTCAATTATTTTCTATCAGCAAGGTTCTACATTTTACATTCATTCGAAATGAAATTGACATCGACTCAAAATATGAATTGAAGTTCCGAAATTCACTTTTATCTACATATGTAGGTATATCGATTTCATTTTTTTCGAGCTTGAAGCAAAGTGAATTTACTTGTTCTACATTTGGATTTCTGTGATTTTTATGGATTTGATGCCGACAGTAGTAGATTCACTTAAAGAAAATAAAACTTAAATTTGTATACAATGAAAATAATTTGTATTTGAGTGAACAAAAAAACATTTAAAATGATTTTTCAACACACCAAATGTCTTTTCTATAACTTTTCGAATAACACAACATTCTTTCAAAAACATTTAAGACACATTCAGAAACTAGACTTCAACAGCAGAGTCTTTCCCAACCTATATTTGGAACTACTTATTGCAAAGAAATGCAAATCTGCAGGTAGATTTTATTAATTTGACAGTCGACACTTTAGGATTAGTGAAAAAATAAGTTACTAGCCCAGTTTAAGGTCTGAAGAATTTTCATTTTTTTTTTCAAAATTATAAACGTAGTAACGTGTAACTTCGCATACGAATTTCTCATAATTGCTGAGTATATTTCTTGTTTTTGTTTGTTTTTGTAAGACTGTCATGCCATAAATCTTAGGTTCAATCGCTGAGTGTGCCCTCTAAAAAGTTTTTACACGGATACTGCCTCTTGTGAGGAAATGGAGTAAATCTTGTAATAAAAAGTGCTTTCTCAAATTACCCGTTTTGATTCAGCTTAAAACTGTAAGTTCCTTCCATCCCTTCCTTAACAACATTGCTCGCACACATAAATGGTTGGGAGTAACTAGACCCTTATTCTCAATTGCCTCCATTTATTTTTTAACTTAAAATATGAAGTTACTGTAAGTAAGGTTAATAAGTAAATATTTAATTCATTTATTAACAGTTTTTAAAATAAATAGGTACATAAACATTTGTTTTTTTAAATATTTTCTTACATTGGTCAACTATGTTTTAAGTTTCAGTTTTAACTGTATATTCATTTTTACATACATATTAATCATTTTCTCTCATAATCAATTTTCTATAAATCTGAAAATTTCCTTCAGATAGTTGACAAGATAGTACCCGTGGCATGATGGTTAGTGCGTTGGACTGTCATGCAAGGGGCTTGGGTTCAATCCCTGCCTGTGCCACCTTAATTTAAAAAATTAATTTTCGCGGGCACTGCCTCTTGCGAGGAATTGACAATTTCTTCAAGAGTAATTCTTGTCATGAAAAAGTGCTTTCTCAAATTAGCCGTTCGGATTCGGCCTTAAATTGTAGGTCCCTTCCATTCCTGACAACAGTACTCGCACACAGGAATGGTTGAGAGTTGTAAGCCACCCCATTTGATTTGATTTGAGTTGACAAGATTTGTCCAATCTGGTCCATTCAATATATGAATTGTCTCGTCTAGAGTGAGGGAGAATTTTATAAAATGGAAGCAGTCTTCTTTGGATTTATTATTGTAGAGTGTACATAACTGGTTAAAAATTGTATGGTCTACCGTTGAGACATAAGACTTTGCATCTAGCTTTAAAAATTAAAGAAATATCTTTGTAGCTTTAAGATTCATTGAAACTCAGATTAAATTCTAACTGGCTATATAATATTCGACTTTCTGATTCACTAGATGTTTTTATAAATTGATTTCGAACCAAGTCTTCATTTAGCTGGATAATTGTATACATTTTTTCCTTAACATCAAGAATGTTAATTTGCATATCTTCACCAAATAAAGTGGCAATTCGTTGCCATTTGTGATACCATCAGTCTTTGTTCCTTATTTCGTAAAGCAGCATCAATTTGTTTAGTTGCTCATCTGGAAAACCTAAGACTTAAATAATATAATCCGCTTGTAATTTCAAAGTGCTAGTAAATGTCTTTGGTAAGGCAGTTTCTAAGTCGCATAGTTTGGCGTGTTGATTGGTAGGTTGAATATTTTTTTGTATGAAACTACTCGAAAATTTTTCAATTTCCTCATACTCTTCCATTCCACAAACTTTAGCTGCATAACATAACGCGGACTTCACGACTGAATTCAAAATTTGGTATTTGATGCTTTGGCTTTAATGTAAAGGTGCTTACTAAAACTAAGTCGTCGGTTAAGGTTCACTCCAAGATATGTACACATATTTGTTTGCCACTTTCAAGCTTCTTCCGTTGTACTTCCAATTACTTTCAGCTTCAGTCCGATTAGATCGCAAAAAGATCATTATTTTTGATTAATCAGTATTTATTTCTAATCCCTATTTATCGCAGTATGCAGACAATCGGTTTATCATCCGTTGAAGATTTTCTTTCGATTCCGATAGTATGACCGTATGTCGTCAGCATAAAGTCAAACTACAACCTCTGTCGTCATTTAAGGAATCTTTTTTATGTATTGGTAAGATAACCGATTTTTTGTTCGAGGAAGAAAGAATTTTGTCAAAAAGCACAACAAGTTGCAGTTAAAACTTTGAGGTGAATTCTTAAAAAAAATCGTGCGGTACACCATCTTCACCTGGTGACATATTATTTTTAGCTTTTCGTAAAACTGCTTCTATCTTAAACAAAGATATCTCGGGGTCTAATACACCATCGGTGATGAGAAGTTCAGCATAAGTTAAGTCTAAGTTAGATATTGTTTGAAGTTGTTTTTTGTTTCTGGTTTCGAGAAATGAGAGGAAAGATCAACAGAGGATACACCTGTGCCAATTATTTGTTGAGTACCATTAATATTCATTGCAAGTTTCCAGAATTCCTTCGTATTCTTTGTTTTGCCAAGTGATTGTGCTTGTTCATTTTCAAAACTAAATTTCCTTACATAGCATAGACGTTTATACTGAGAAATCGACTGCATGTACCATTTCCGTAATTTTTCATTGTCGGATCTCTTAAATGCTTTTAAAAGAGCAAATGATTTTTATCTTGCTTTCATACAGTCTTTATCAAACCATTTTTGTTTGAACGTTTTCCTTACATTTTCATTTGATTTGCTCACGACATTTCTTATGCATTTTATAATTTCAATTGATAGAGTATCTGAAGACTCGATGTCAGTTGGGATTCTTGAGAGACAGATGTCCAGTTTGTGTGAAAAAGTTTCAGCTTCTTCTTCTCTCCATTTAAGTAGGGGTAACAACTTTAGATTAGTTTGATAAGAACCGGGTTCTGCTTTCCATTCTACGGTGATTGGCATATGATCAGAGAAATGCCTGTATGGAACCTCATACTTATTTATGACTTCAATCCAATCATTATTCACCATACAGTAATCAATCACTGATTTGCCTGATTCGCCAATAAAGGTATATTGACCATCTAGGTCACCCTTGGTGCATCCTTTCAAAAGAATAAAATCGGACAGTTCCGATTTGTAGTATGTCCGTACGTTCGGGAAGCTTTTTTCGTAGTCCATATCTCAAGAAAGAGTGGAGATATTGAATTAAACCCAAAATATCTTACGAACCAGTACCGTAGTGAATTAAATTAAATTTTAATATTATGTATTGTGACGTGATACGTTTTTGACATCCGCTAAAATTTTAAGAAAAATGGAATTGAAAATATTTTTACAAAAAATAAAAACTTAAAGAAAAACTTTACCAAAATTTTCTAAAAATTGATTTTCGACCTTAATATCTTATACAAAATGTATGATATTTGTTTCAAACTATTTTTATCTCATACAAAAAAATTTTTTTAACATTCAGTAAAATTTAAAAAAAAATCAATTGGACAGTTTTTTTTTACAAAAAATAAAAACCCAAAAAAAAGAAACATTACTAATTGTTGGTAAAAATTATTTTCCACTGTAATATCTTTTCAAAAAATTTAAGATATGGTATTGAAACTTATTTCATTGCATATTGTGTTAATCTTTTATAAAAATCAGATAATCAGTTTTTTTTTCATAAAAATTAAGATCTAGAAAAAATATTACGCAATATTGGTAAAAATTGATGTTCGATTCTCAATATCTCGTGAATAAATTAGGTATTGACTTTAAATTATTTGTATAACACAAAATATTGTCATGAACATTTTGTTGAAGCTTTAAGCAAGACAAATAGACAGATGCGATGGAAAGTTTTCAGTATCATTTTAAGGCCTAAAATTATGAAAGGCACTTTTAAATTGTAAAACTGTACCTACTGGAGTGAAATTTTACTTTTAATTATTAACTGTTGGTATTCTTTTATAGGACTTGAACATTGTGGCAGACCCGGAAAGACTCACGTTATTTGCAAGACAAGGTTTTTCACAATTCTTTTGGATTTTATAGAATTTCATTTGCATTACTTTTATAAACCTAACAAATTGAAACAAAATAATTGTCAATTAAAATATTTTTCAAACAAAACATAATAAATTTTTTATTACGAGGAATGAATGATAGTACTTAAAATTTGTAGAAATGGATTTTTGATTTGAAAATCTTGAGAAATAAATGTATTTAATACAAAATATTGATTTAAAAATTCAAATTCACTCAGTTCAGTTAATGCAGTACATGCATTCCTCGTTTTTGCTATCAATATAATGTTTTTGATTCGAATACTGATTTTTTAGCGAACAAAATAAATAAATAAAGATATAGAAAGGTCTGTTTGCTCTCAGGAAAGTCATTCTGTTTATACCTAACATTCGCAAAAATATTTGAATTAAAAAATCACCAAAGTTGTACACGTTTTTACCATTTTTTGCTCTAATCTTATGGAGCATTATCTAAAATCTTAGAAAAGAATATTATCTTTTTCTGTTCTGAGCTATGCAAGTATTTTTGTCTTTATAAATTTTTTGAAGCACATTTCAATTTTCCGGACCAACTGATTGCCATTACATTTACATAAAAACATATTTCCCTTCTTAATTTTTTCTTTGTTTAAACCTATTAAAGTGACAATGATGCTCTTATTAGCTTTCGACACAATACGTTTATAAATAAATCTGTCTCTATTAGAGAGCTTAAAATAATTATAGTCATACAATTTTCTATTCATAAATTTTAAGTACAAAAATATTTTAATTTTATTTCTCTTAGAATTTCCTATTTATTTATATATTTTATTTTCCTACAAAGTCTGTGAGTCATCAACCTCATTGAACTGTTTATTTCTCAGAATGCAAAATAATATTTTGTTGGTTATTCTTCAAAAACACACTATTCTTGTCAACATTTTCAAAAACTGATATACACAATCATCAGTGAATACGAATTATTGCTGTGCAAATCTTGGCACTATATTGGCATCAGAATAATATAAACTATACACTCATACATATGTTTTACGAAACGCATTAAGAAAACGCATTTATTTTTGACAGAAAAAAATTCAAATAAAATGCAACGTTTGAGAAATTTTGAAGAATTTCAAAAATCATCCGGAAAAAAAGAATTTGCCGACAAAAACTCTCCTCAATCGTAAAATGCATTTTATTCTTTTTGTTTTTGAAATTTTTCTTGTTTTCAATTCGACACATTTGTAGTTTTTGTGGTTTGACACTTCATTGTGTGAGAATTTTTGTTTGTGTATTTGAAACAGGCGGGCATGTAGGTGGTTTTAATTTAGAAAAAAGAAAATATCCCAAATCATGATAATCTGACGTAATTTAAAAAAAAGATATAAATGTGTTTTTCATAGCGTTTGTTTATTTTTTTTTTCTTCAATATAAACATTTTTTTGTTTTATTTAACTTGGTTTTATTCGTCAGTGTTTAAAGGTTTTTTATGGTTTCATACAAAAATTACTTTTTAATGGTATCTAAGAATGTTTTATGTATATACATATATATGTATAATTAAAAAAAAAGTAATGAATATTTTGATCAGGCTCCTCGAGGATAAGAATTTTACCAAATTAGTTTTGAAAAAATTTTCGGAATTTTAGAAACGTTAACAAAGAATCTATCAATATTAAAAAAATGCTGTTGTGGTGCTGACTGCGTGTTAAAAGTTATTATCTTGCTTAACATTTAAAGTTACTGTCCGGGGCGGGCCTGGGCCTCAACCAACATGCGTCTCCAGCGAGCTCAGTCCCTAGCTAGCTGTCTCCAGTTTCGCACGCCAAGTTGGTTGAGGTCTTCACCCACCTGAGTGCGCCACCTGAGCCGCGGTCTTCCTCTAATGTGTCGTCACTCGGGATTGGATTCGAAGACCTTCCGGGCTAGAGCGTTGATGCCCATTCGCTCTACATGACCTAGCCATCTAAGCCGTTGGACTTTAATTCTGCTAACTAGGACAGTGTCGCTGTACAGCCCGTAAAATTCATCGTTATATCTTCTAATCCATTCTCCAGTTATGCATACGGGACCAAAAATCACCCGAAGAATTTTTCTCTCGAAGACGGTCTCATCTTTCTTTGACATGGTCCAGGCCTCAGCGCCATAAATGACAAACGGGATGATGAGTGTCTTATAGATGGTGATTTTAGATGCTCGAGAGAGGACTTCACATCTCAATTGCCTTCTAAGTCCAAAGAAGCAGCGATTTGCAAGAGTTGTTCTTCGTTTGATTTCAGTGCTTGTGTCGTGGTCTGAGTTTATAGCAGTGCCTTGGTAGACAAAGTCCTTAACTACTTCGAAGTTATAGCTGTCCATGGTGACGTTTTGTCCAAGACGTCGTTGTTCAATGTCCGTTTTTGATGACATCATATACTAAACACATCTTCTTCTCAAAAACTGTTTTTTCAAGGAGAACTATTTTTAACAAGAACTGTCATTTGGAATATTTTTAAATATTAAAACAATATTTGTATGTGATGAAATAATTTGAATACAATGGGGCAACATTTTAGACAACATTTTGTGAAGGGCTTAACACTTTACTACGTAGCAAGTTTCTATATTTTTTGCAATTTACAAAGTGACTTAAGAATTTAAACTATACTTTTCGTGGACATTAGAACATGTGTAAACATGACATTTCGTGAAAATAAATAAAACGCTTAAATAAACCCATTTAGAAAAGCACTTAAGATTAAGCACTCATTTTTGATTTGAACTTCAGGCAAATTGTTGAGAGATAGTAAGATGCTAAAATTAGACAAATCATTAGCTTAGTAATTGCTAAAGTTGGCTTTAACATTTTACTAAATTATTTAAAATTTTGCACCAATATCTTTATCTTTCGTAAAATATTATACAGCTGATAATTTTTTTTCAGTATTTTAAAACGAATTGAGTGTTGATTTTCTTAAATTCTTACCGATAATGTGTAGAAATAAATTTAACTAAAGTCGATAGTATTCTTTATTCGTTAGTTATTTTGTATCAACCGACGAATACAGAGACATTAACTATCTTAAAACGATAGATTTGAAATCTAGCCACCTTGAAACGTCGGGAGATGTCAACAATTTTCAATGCAACAAATCGGGCAGATTACGATAACTTCCAATTTAATGTTTATAATATACTTAAAGTCATTTACTTTACTTTTTTCAACTTCTCAACTCCACAATTGACCAACTCTAGAGTTGATATTACACTTTGAGTTATTTATGAGTTGAATTTTAATGTTGATCTGCTTCTAGTTTTTTAAATATAGTCAATGAAATTTATGAATTCCCCAAGGAATTAATTTATCAGAGATTGTGAAGAATGATAGTGGTTTTATCGTTTTTAGAATATTGTCAGAATATTAGACCTTTAGAGTTCCCACAAATGAAAGTCAAACGAGATCAAATCGCAGCTTCAATACTAATGAAATCGTCAAGATAGTTGATAACACGACTTTGTATTTTTTAACTTCCCATATAAAGTTTTGTAATCGGTCCGATTTGTCGAATTTTGACATATTTCGACGTTTCTAGGTCACTTTATTCTAAATAAAGGTTTTTAGGTAGATGTCTGTCCGAGAGTGTGTCCGTACTTTCGTACGTTCATGAAGCTTTTGTCGTCGTCTTTTTTTAAGTTATTTAAGTTAATTTCAAACCTAATTTCATCACATAATAATATACATCGTTTTCGACACATATTTGATAGAAATTAAAATCTACGAAAAATACCACACAAAATTGGTAAACATTAATATTCGATTCTTGATATTTCGTGAATAAATTTAGGTATTGGCTTCAAAATGATTTCACTCTGTGCTAAATTTTTTTTAGAAAAATCAAATCTGAAGAAAAGCAAGTTTTCAAGAAATGGTACTAGAATTGGTTTTCGAGTTTAAATTCCGTTAGAAAAAATATGCTTTGAATTTAAGTAATTATATCATATGCAAAATATTATCGGTAATTTTTAGTTAATCTTTAAGAAAAATCAACCAACTTTTTTTAAAAAACACGAAACCTACGACAACAACAAAAATAATAAGATATAATTTTTGACACACATAAGTATTGATAGAAAAAAAGTAAAATACTGGCTTTAAATTATTTATCTCACACAAAATATTGTTGTGAATATTTTGTTAAAGTTTCAAGAAAGACAAATCCACAGACGGGATATGAAGTTTTCAGAGTGGGTTGCATCTTAACATTTTCTGTTTTTAATAATTAACTCAGCATGTTTAACAGTGGGAGCTGTAGGACAGTAGGAAAGAATCAAAGAGGAGATGCATTCCTTAAATTTTGAATATCAAAATGAAGGGGAAAAACAGAATTGGGTAAAACATTCCACATTCTCAACGTGTGGTTAGGAAAATAATCTCTGCATGTGACAGTAAGTCCAAAATTGAACTTATTTAATTATCTCAGCAAGAATTAACAAAGAGAACATTTATTTAGAGAGTTCAATTTTACTCTGTTAAGGTTAAAATGATAAGCATTCCTGGAAGAGCAAGTATTACTACTGAATTAAATGAGGGGGGAATGGAACTGTCATAGACCAATAAAGGCGAGCTCTGATTACCTAACCCAAACGTTATACCTAGCCTCGTTCAGAAAAAACTTAACATCGAATGGACAAAAATCCACAACTCACACCAAACCCTCTGTTTATTGATTAGCTTCAACAATGATATGCAGATTTAAAGATTTTTAGATGCGCCAATTTTTATTTTTACATAGACGTCGATATAAAAAAGGGGAAGCACGATCTTTTAGAAAGGAGAATTTAAATTTGTGAATCAAACAAAAACATTCGATGTCGAATGTCGATGATAGTTTTAGTAGTAGTAGGCGTAGTTTAAAAAGAATTTTCTTAAATGCAGAAAAAAAATAAGTTGTGAGAGAAAACAAAAATGTATGTATTCAATTTTCTTTAAATCTATTAAAGTTGAGACAATCTAAAGTTGATGAACTCAATAGTTGGCAATGATAACTTCATGTGTAGATTATTAAATCTTTGAGTTAAGAGCATTGCTTTGAATAAATTCCAAGTACTGTCTGTAGTAAGGAATTGTTGACTACTAAATCGGGCTTAAATTTAATCCACCACTGATGAACTGACCTTAAGCAAATATTTTTTGAACAGTATGTCATTTTTAATCCTTGATTATTCCAGCTCGTAAATCCTGAAATGAATTCTTAAATCAAATTTTCAATATAAAGTTTGAAGTCAATTATTGATTATGTTCATCATTTATTTCAAACGACTAAAGCCATTAATTCCCAACCTTTGAAAATTTTGTTAAAAACCTAACTAGTCTTAAATATAAAACCGTTTTGGTGGTTCTATGCCTCATCGATTTTATTTTGATGTCTCTATTTTCTGCAACAATTTTAAATTGAGATAAGAGAGAATAAGAATCTCTTTTCTGCAAAATGATCCTGATTTATGGTTGAATTTTAATGATTTTGAAATATAACTTCAAAAACTCGTCTGCTGGAAAAATAATATACAACAGTATACCAATATTCCTTATAAAGAGTGATTTTTTTAAAGCTATAAGAAAGTTAAAAAAAAACACATACAATTCAGAAAAATGCATGAAATATTTATTTGAATCTATAGTACGGTAGATATAATTAAATTTTTGAATATTATTTCATGCAAATAATACTCATTGAGCCAAAAAAGAGGTTCGTCTATGAACACAATTTTTCCCGCGATGAACTTTCTTAACACAGCACGCATTTCTTGTTCACTTGTTAGACGATTTATATTTACATTAAAGACCAATCTAAAGATGTTTGACAGTGAATCAAAACACAAAACGTGCGTCAGCCGTTTAAACCATTGTAGCCAAAAACATAATAGCTAAAAAATCACCCTTTATATACTGTTTTGGAAAGACCACATTCGTGGGAATAAATTTAGGCATGATTTCAATATGGCCAATAAATGCTTATCCAACCATTTCTTCAATTTATTTCAGGAAGATTGCAATCATTTTTCAGAACCGAACAGCTTTTAATAGACTCCATTTTTTGAAGGTGCCGAAGTACTTATGAGAACTTTGTGAGCAATTTTGAAATTAAAAAAAAAAGATTTTAATAAAATATCTTAAGTACATCCCTATCTATGAAGAGAGTGAGTAATCAAAAGAAATGCTGCTGTTAGTGTAATCTACACGAAGCATCAAATCAGAATAACATTCATTTTTGTAGTGATAGTGAAATCTCTTCATATCCCACAGAGTATTTTATGAATTTAAAGTATTTCTTTTAAAATCATTTCCTAATTTTAATTTGTAAACAAGCAATGTCTTTGAAAAACTAAATTAAGTAATATTACTTCGAATACAGATATATTGATACATTATTTTCTTTTCTGAAATATTTAGAAAATTCTAAATACTATATAATTGAAGCTAACAACAAACATTTTGTTTTCAAGTAAATTAGAGAATGTTTAATAGATTTGTTAACTGTAGTATTTTTCAACGTAATTATTTAATTATCTCAGCAAGAATTAACAAAGAGAACATTTATTTAGAGAGTTCAATTTTACTCTGTTATTTATTAGCAAGAATTTCAAGATTTACGACAGTGATTTATGGAAATAACAAAGTAAAATTCCACTTCTGTGAAGTTTTACTCAGCTCGAAATTGCGCTTTAAATTAAAGAAACGACATGTATTAAAGTTTACTAATTGGCATTTTTACTTTTGATTCTTCAACAGGAGAGAATTAGTTGATCAAGAAACTCACTTCAATGCTCAACTGGACGATGCCCAAAAGAACATCTATAATCTTCAATCCAAAGTCACCGAACTGCAATCAAAAATTGACGACTTGGAAAGAGAATTAGCAGCAAAAACATGGAACGTTGAACGTAAGTCAGAATTTTTGCAAAAAAAACATGTAAGAAAATAATAATTTGTAAACCATCGCAAATTTAGGTCTTCAAGGTGAATTGGGAGCTGCTCACAAAGAAGATGAGTTTGTACGTAAGAAGCTTAAACTTCTCGAGGATGAAAAAACTACACTTCGACAAAAAAGTTTCGAAACGGAAGAAGATCTACAAAGGAAATATGGTAAGTTTTATAATATATCAACACAATCTTTTTCAAAAATAAAAGTTTTGTCTTTGAAGATGATCTCGAAAGGCAGTACAATGAGCTTGATGAAAGGTACAAAGAAATGAAAAGTCTTGCTGGCAAACTTCAATTACAATTAGCTTGTGCCCAAAGTGAAGCTGAACAATGTCAAAAAGATTCAGAAGAACTAAGGCAGGAAAAAGACGAACAGGTAAGAATATTGGAAGAAGCTTTGGCGACGGCAAAAGAAGAACAAGAAGCATTACAGACAAAATGGCATAAAGAGTTTGAAAGTCTGCGAACGCAAAATGCTGGTGAGTTTCAGAAGACTTTTAAATCTTCGAAATTTTTTATACATTTAAATAATTTTGTATAGATCGTGAGGAGAGTCTTATGAGTGACTGTGAATGGCAATTACGTCAAATGCAGAAATCTTGTAAGGACAAAATCGACAAAGCCGAACACCTGCGCAAAGAAGCCGTTGCCAAAAATGAAAGAGTCCAACAGGAAGCCGAAGAAAAACTTCACGAAGTCGAACACTTGAGATCTTATGAAGCCGAAGTTAAACAATTACGTGGCCTTACAAATGAACAAGAAAATTCCATAACATCTATGAGAGAACAAATTGAAGAACTCAAGGCGGATCTAGTCACTGCCAACGAAAATCTAGAAGAACAAATTGAATGCGTTCGAAAAATCAAGTATCAGTGTAATAAGTAAGTTTTGATGAAGTATTGTGAGTTGCAACTCCTCCCATCCTGTCCCCTTTCGAAAAGAGCATTTGTCCATAATGTGTATTTTTCGTTAGTCTAAAGGTCCATTAAAAAGCCTCATTTTAGCTTAGCTATCATTCTTATTTTGTTATTCCCAATCAAATCACCTGGTTCGAGAACAAAACCAATTTCTCCAGCTTTTTAACCTCTGCAAGCATCTTTTGCTATTTATCTCTGCTTTCTCAGCTGCTCTTCACCTAAGTCTCTTCTACGCATTATTCTGACAAATACTTCGCCTTTTATTAGTGCCCTATACGACAAGGAACGTGAAATGTTACAAAAGATCGATGATGTTCGAAATGAAGCTGCATCCTTATGGGAAAATAAATTAATGTAAGTTTGAGACCTTAAGTGTTATTGGTAATGCTTCATATAAATGTTGTTTGAAAACCTTACAGAACAGAGATGACAAGACTGAAAATGGAACTCGAGTCCGTGTATGTTGATGAACGGCGTGAAGAATTAGATAAACTTCAAGCCGAACACATAGAAGAACTGAAAGCACTCACATCAAGATACACAGCAAATGAAGAAGAACTTAGAGCAGAGGTAAGGATACTTGATAAGATTTCACCTTATGAAGATATTAATTGATCTTCTTATTGTTTTTAATAAAAGATCGCACAATTACGATCATCCCTGCAACAGCGAAACGAAGAATATGCCAATCTACGCGAAAAATCCGACAACGCTATTCTACAAACAAGAATGCATCTGGATCGTGCTGATAGAGACTATCAAACGGCCATGTGTCGAGAGGAAGAAAAGAGAGAACAATTAACTGGTAATTTAAGTTTTCTTCATGAATTAAACAAGAATTGAAGGTTTAAAAAAAATTGATCTTTTTAGAATCCCTTCGAAAAGAACTTGAGGCAGAAAAGAATGAAATGGAGGAAAAGTTCCGTGAGCGACTGGGTCAAGTGCAAGATGAGTTTAATAAAGAACTGCAAACATCAACACAGGAAATGCAAGAAAAGCATAAAAAGGAAATGGGTTAGTTAGTAAATTCAAGATTGTGCGAAAATTGCTGTGTTAAATCAAAAGATGTTTTAATTTTTGCAAATGGCGGAAAATTAAAACTGACTTTGACGTTTTTCTGAAATAAACCTTCACTGACACCTTATGGACCCTTGAACCGCTAAGTTCCGTTCCGTTTAGTTTGACGTTTTGAAAAATATTGTTCTATACATCTTAGAGTTTAGCAGTATAACTCAAGCTTCTTCAATCCATTTTTCAAATTTAAAATGTATCTTCAACTGACGTATTTCTTTGTATTTTTTTTTTTTACAGAGCAACAATGGCAAAGATTGATAGCTGAAAAAGAAGAAGCGATCCATGAATTAGAAGCGCGGAACAAAAAGAAGATCGAAGACGTTGAGGATCGCCTTCAGTAAGTAGTTCATTTTTCACACCCCTTAGAAAAGACATTACTGGCAAATGCTTTTTGCTAGCCTTTGTCAAAAAAGTATAAATATTTGATACAAAAATTAATTTTGTTACAAAAAAAAGAATATTATTTTCAAAATTTCGCATCTTTATGTACGTATGTTGTGTATGTTTACATGGCAAATGAAATTTTGATGTTCCTTAAAAGAAATAAAAACGCAATCAAAACGAATTCTTAATTGGCTATGTACAAATTTTGTCTTTAGTTTTTTGATTTTTTCCATTTTTTGCTTGGAAATAGTTTTTTGAATTTTGAACTTTTTTGTTGTTGTTGTAAGTTCTGTTATTTTGTTTTTGTATTTTTGTATATTTTTTTCTTTTTTTTTCAACAGAACGAACCGAGCAGATGGTTCTTCGTCAATTTCTGCTTTATTCATGATCACTAAGGGAGCGTGTCCCTTATTTATGCCATCGATAATTGCTCTTTATATGACAATGTCAGCTCGTATTGCATTTGCATGTTTAATATTTTCATTTGTTGTTTTCATTTATATTAAATTGAAAAAAACTTAAAATGAAATGAGAACTTAATAGTTTTTTTTAAGGATATTCTTTTTATTTTAATCAGTGTCCTTTGTGGATTATTTTTTAAGAAAATACCTTTTTAATATTAAATGATGAACTTTATTTGCTTCCTATTTTTATTAAATTTTGTTTCTGTATCAAAGGGGCACGCTTCAGCTCACCTTAATTTCAATACCTTACATTTTCATATTTAAATAGTGAATTTATTATTTATATTCTTTATGAAATATAAATTCACCTTTTAAAATGGACTTTCTTAAAACATTTATTAATATTTTTAATGATATTTTGAAATATAATGTAAATTTAAGACCTAATATTTTATATTCTTTCTTCAGAAATAAAATTAAATTTGACTCATTAATTAGTTAAAACATTCACCTAAGTGGATAAAAAACATATTTTTTAATTTTTTGATTTCACTTCAATGATTAACAAAAAGTTTATATTTTTGCTTTATCTTAAGCTTTATAAAAGCTTTTTAGATTTTTCTTTAAAAAGTATGGAAAAACAATAAATTTTTAGTTAAACTTACCTATAAAGATTTGTATAGTTTGTCTATTTGAAAAATTACATCCATTAAGACTTTCATTTTTTTTTTTAAATTGCCTGTATTCAGACATCATTCATTAAAACTACAAAAAGCACATATGTATATCGAACAACAGGGTTTTCCGATAAGAAGCTTCATTTTGATATTTAAGAAATCGATTATTTTTAAAAAGGTTTTTATGGAAATTTCTTATGTTAGCAAGAAAATGATATGCCATTATTAACTTAAGTTAATATCAGCTAAATTATAGCCGCGGCATTAGTTGCAGCACCATTTCATTTTCATGAAATTTTTCATGACTAATTCGCAATTTTCTACTGTATGTTTTCGATTACTTCACGAAATTCTTGGTTATGACCTTGAATCAATTAGCAAACATCGACTTGAACTTTATTCTTCATGTAGTTCCATAAATAAAAATCTTGATATGTTAAATTAAAAGATTTTGGTGGACCGATTATTATAATACCTCTTCATGAAATAACACAGTCATGAAACGTTTCTTGGGAAATCACGATAGTTATGTTGATAAACGTTGTCTACATCAATATCTCTTAATTCAGGCCACGACAAATCACCAGTCTTAGCTCGGTAGCTCAATCTATTCTCAGTAATAGTTGAAAATGACCCCGCCAACCCTATCCGAAAAAAATAATACAAAACAGTAATAAATTAAGGTTCGAGAGGATTTTCAACAATCATTCTTGGATTTTTTAAGCCCCAATTGCAATAATTCTGTTTTTTTGAAGTAATATCCATGGAAAATATTTCCTCATCAGTGGAAATTATTTTCCAATAAAAGTACGGATCGTTTTCATGTATTTCAAGAAAAGTTCCACGAAAATATGTCGTCGATAGACCGTCTTGATTTTTTGTGATAAATTTATTTATTTTGCATTTATTTCATTTATAAGGCTTCGCTACGTATAAGGCATATTAATAAAAAAAAAGAATTGGGTACTCTTACTATGGTGGGACTATATGGGTTATCGTTGGATAAACAATATTTTTAGTTTTTCCATTTTGAGCATGAATAAATAAATAGTTGGTTGTACCGACTCTGGAACAGGCAACATGAAGTTGGCCATGTGAAAAACATTATTTCTCCAAATTGACACCACAAAAGTGAAGTGTTTGCCCTTGGGCCTTATTTATGAACATCGCTAATGATAAACGCACAGGATATTGTAATCTTTTGAATTCAAATGGTATATCAGTTGGAATCATAGGCATACTCGGTATTAAACACACTTCTCCTTTTGGTTTACCAGTTAAGATTGTAGCTTCAATCAAATTTGGCAATAACTTTTTCAATGCAAATCTGGTGCCATTACACAATTTTGGTGGATTAATGTTTCGCAATAATATAATCAAAGAACCAATTTTCAGATTCAAGCAATACCAGCCGGTTCCAATGAGTTTAAAAATTCAATTGGATAATTCTTTGCCTCATCTTGATTCATAACTATGTCAATTGATTTATATGAAGTGACTACACCTGGCAGTTTCGCTTGAATTTAAAAATTAATGGCATTGATATGAACGTTTTTCGGTGCTAAAATGGTGCGTTCTCTCAACCAATTATGATTTCTGTAATTCTGAAGAATATTCGGAAAATAACATTAAGTCAACTCATCTATAGATTGCGTAATTGTACAAAAATTGTTCGGTAAATTGATCAATCCGTTGGTACTGTCGATTGGTATTTTTCCATCCAATTGTTTTAATATCTCATGGGCAGTTACATCATTATGTAGGTGAATACGCATATTAATGTTCAGAGTCAATTTTCGTACATATCTCCAAAGAAGTGATGTCTTCAAACAGGCATTTATTTCATCAGTAGGTTGATCGAGGAATGACAGGCAATGTTTGACGAAAGTCCCCTGACAGCAATATCAGAGCATCACCAAAACAGCTCTTGATTACCGCGTAAATCTTGTATTGTTCGATTGTGCACTCATCCCATAAAATAATTGACGTTAATCGCAGAACTTTTTTCATAGCAGAATTTCTCGAAATATCGCAAGTTATAGTTTCTAATAATGTAGCAGCAATTCCCGAAGATGCAAGTGCCTATTCAATTTTCTGTTCCGACCAAATAGTCGCTAAAATCAATGATAGAACAGGAAATATAATCCACCTTTATTATTGGAAACGGCTTTCATGATTGTGTCATACACATGTTTTTGTTAAATATTCAATTTGGTTATATTCAATCGTACAAATAAACGTAAATCATTAGAATTGAACTCCTGCTCACGTAGCAATTCACGATGAAAAAAATCAAGTTTTTTAAGATTTGGTGCGGTCACACCCAATTGTGCTAATGCTTTATTTACAATCGTTAGACACATATCTTCAATTTTTATTACAGCTTCGTTGTACATTTCCAAGGTAATGAACAAATCAGGATTTCTTTAATTATTAGTACAAATTGTTTGTATATGGGAGCATAGAAAGATGTTGATTTTACACCTTTTCAAGATTCGTTTTAAATTTCCTCAAAGTACAAACCTTCTCTGGCTTTCCACGAATAATTCAAGACCAAAATTGTCCAAATCGGTACAGGCATTGTTGAGTTACGTTACAACGAAAAGTGGCATTGATTTTTATATATATACATAGATATTACAGCTAATAGATTCACGCACTCCAAGCCCAAACTTAAAAGCAAATAAATAGACTACATTAGTTAAATAAATTTATTACGATCAACACTTAAAAAATCATTATTTGAAGATAATATTTAAGTAATATAAAATAGATCTTGATCTTGTAGTGCGAGTACTTTGGAATAACAAGGCTCTAGCTTCATAGACCTAGCGGGAACATGCAATGGACATTTGATACGGAAGTATAGTAAGTCTCTTATAAGCACTGTACTATGAATTTTTCCTCTTGATTCCAAGTAATTGGCATCTAGCCTCATAACTAGGGCTAAATTTCCAAACCATATTATATGTATATAGTATACATTTCGTGAATCCTCTTTGAATTTTCTTAATTCGATCCGAATAAACTTTATAAATAGAAAGAATAGAAAGTAAATCTTTTCTATTACGTTTTATAAAACCTATTATCGAATTGGTCTTATAGAAAAGAGATCGTGTTACATTTTTTGATATTAAACTTGAGGCTATTGATGTCATACCAATTGAAAAGGGAATCAATGTCAGATTACATTAAGTTGACAATCATACAAATTTGAAATTTTGAAAAAAAAAACATTTTTAGATAGTTCACATATTATTGACATTCACGGTACTTAAAGATCGAGATAATATTACTAACAAACATTATGAAAAGGAGCGGACCCAGGTGGCTACCTTGGGAAACACCTAATTAATACTCAATTTCTTTTAAGTATGTATCTCCAATTTTAACTTTTGTTCTAAAAGATAAATATGATGATAACCAACGAAGAAAGTGAGAATAAAAACCAAAAATCTCAAGAGGAGTTTTGTGGTTCACAGAATCAAAGGCTTGTAAGAAAAATCAAGCTTAGTTTTCCCTATACTTTTAACCAATTTGGGAATTAAAGAGAGTTTGCAAATATTTGATGATTTATGAATTGGTACCAAGTAGGAATGTTTCCATTCTTCAAGAAAAAAAACTTCTTGGAGTGACTTCTTGAATATGCTAAGTAGAGAAGTACAGATGGAATCACAACAATATTTTAACATTACGGAAGGAAAACTTCCTGGACTAGAACTATGATTTGACTGAAGTGATTTCAATTCGGAATTAAATTATGCAATATTAAATTGCATCGAGACAATATCCTACTTATTATTTGTTCATTTCACTGTTTTAAATGTTGAATGAGTGTAAACCGATTTAAAAAAGTTGACAAACAATTCAACTATGAAGTCTTAATACGACGATTAAACACCTCTAAAGAAATCTTAGACTTTATACAAAATGTGGTTTATGCCTTATTAAATATATTGACGTGAAATCTACACACAAGAATTTTCTTCAACTTTACTCACACTACTCGATATTTGTATCTCAAATTTTGTCCACCAGTTTAACTATTTCAGGTAGAGAAGTACTTTCACAACGACCAAAAAGTGGTTAAGTTTTGCGAACTGTGACTGCAAAACATTCACAATTTTATTGCGATGTCATTTGTTTTTACTTGTAAAATGACAAAAGTGCCATATACTCAAAAAACGAGTAATTCAAAATGAAATAACTTATTGGAAAACTCTAACTCTATTTTCATTTGTTTCAAAAGAAGTTTAATATGAAGCGAAATAAGACTAACTTTGTAAAAGTGTTAATACATTAATTTTTAACTTAAAAAATTAACATATTACACAAATTTATGAAACAATTTAATAATTTAACGAAAAACAATAAGAAAATAAGTCATAACTTTTTACCAAAATCAAGTTCATCATTTTATTTTTAAATGCTATTTCTATTCATTCAAAATATGTTTTGTTTTTGTAGTATAACTTATTTTCATACCCGCTTGATATGCAACCAAATAATTTGATTTGTTTTCCTTTTATTATAATTTTTTTGTTTTTATACTGACAAATATTTTCATTAATCTTAAATAAAAAATAAAATTTTATACCACGCTTAAAAGCCTTAAAAATTATTATTTTGTTTAATTTCTTCCCTTTTCTTCCCTCTAAAAACAAAAAAAAAAAAAACAAAATCAAACTTAAATAAACGTAAAAAAAAAACAAAAAATTATTAACAACAACCAGCGATGCTGAGACGCGTCATCAGCACAACCTCAAGGATCTTAAATTAATGTATGACAGCGAAAAAGCATCACTTGATAAACGCGATATGAACAATGCGAATGAAATTGAACAATTGCATCGAAAATGCAGATGTTTAACCAATTTGTAAGTAAAATTTGTTGTAATTTAAAAAAATTTGTTTGTGAATGAGCTTTTTTAGATATTTTGTGCAAAATGCAGCTTCCTTTCTTAAATATTCTCAGAATCTTCCTTTTTTCATGAAAACTATACTAAAATTTCGAATTTTTTAAATTATATTTAGATTCGAAGAAATGCGAATGCGCTACGAACGTCGAGATCCACGACAGGAAGATCTTCGAGAAATCGCCGAGCTACGCAGCCGTTGTGAGGCTCAGGAACGAGATATCTTCGCATTGACCGATCGCTTACGGGAAATGCAAATTCAATTGGAAGAACTTCAAGGTGGAGCCGGCGGAAAGAAGAAGTCTCAGGTGCGAAAGCCCCCACCAAAAACAATTCCTACCAATTGTGATGTGATTTATGAAGAGAATGAAGAACGCGAGTCTCCGCCACCACCTCCACCAAGACCAATGACATCGCCCAATGGTCATCTTCATGGAGAAGCCGACGATGAAGATGAAGATGATGATGATGACGACGACGAAGAAGATGAAGATGACGATGAGGAGGAAAAGGAAGAAGAAGAAGAAGAGGAATCTGAAAGCACCCCTTACAAAAAAAACACCATCAACGATGATGATCATCCCTCAACGATAATTAGTAATAAGAAAACTAATTCATTGAATCTTATTAATCAGCCGATCGTCTAGATTCAAAAGTAATTTTAATTAATTAATATAACAAAGAAAAAATAAAAACAAACGATTAAAATGTTTAGAAACAAATTTTCGAAGTCGAAATGTGACAGTTCGTTAAAGCCTTCTTTGGAAGTATTCGAACATTGTGACAAAAAAAAATACATTTGTTTTGTATTTGAACTTGTAACTTTGAAAAACAAAAATATCATTCTGTTGTTATTTAGTTTTGTAAAAGAAACAATTCTTAAATTGAAAAAAAAAATAACAGTTCCTGACTTTCTTTTGAACAAAACAAAATAATTATCATTGCTCAGCTTATATTTCATAATCATTTATCCGCCTTTTTGTCAAGTTTTATTTTTAAACGAGTTCTTTTAAATGGCAATTTTGTAAATTTTAAATATGATAATTTGTATAAATTACCAAGAAAAATTATATTCTACATCCTTATGAAACTAAAAACAAATTATAGATTTAAGTGTTAGATAAAACTAAAATAAAAAAATAAATCAAATGTAAAACTCAACGAGTTTAAGAAAAACAAACAAATTAAAATAAAATATAATGTAATATTTGATAAAAAAATATTACTGAATTATGTTTAAATAAACGATTTTTTTTGTAATACTACAAGTTTTATATTTATTCCGAAGGGAAAAAAATTTATTAAATTGTTTTTGTAGAAACATTTGGGTTAGCAGAATAGACCAATAGATATTTGGAATTGGCACAAGTTTTAAATATGCTGCTATTTGATTTTCAAAATAAAAATCAGCAATAAACCAAACAATTGGAAAACTATCAGTAAAAAATCGACATGGTTTCTGAATTAAACAACAATTAAAAAGTAACGAAAGCCATTAATAAGATTAATTTATTGTTTTAAATTTAAGTGACAAACGTAGAATTTAAAAATATTGTCATAAACGTGTTCCTGCAGTTAGATTTACATTTTGTTTGGGGAAAACAAAGGTACAATCTTAAAAACTTTCCAATTAATTTTCCAATGACAAGGCCGTAAGATATGGAGAATAAATTTTACTTATATACTTTCAACATTGATTGAAAACAAACAAAATGGATGCTGTTCTTTTCAGGTGGAAAATTTGACAAATAGCTTAGTATTAAAAAAATAATTGTGGGAAACATTTTACAAAACTGTATGCTTAACAATGTTGATAGAGCTGTAAAAGACATTGGACCTTTAAAAACGGAGATAGTCACCAAAAAGCGGTTTTCGACACTTTTGGCGGAACATAAATTACGACGTATAGGTATTGTGACACACAAATTTCAGTATATGGAAAAAGTCATTTCTAACACCAATTTGCAAGAAAGGTAACAAGGCGGATATAACAAAATTCAGGCCCATTGCAAGGCTTTCTTTCATTCCTAAATCGTTTGAACAAGTCGTTAGTGAAAGTGTAGCATTTTTTAGTAAAAATCTCATTTGCGAACAGTAACATGGTTTTGTGAGAAAAATCAACCGTTACAAATCTCCTCACTTTCTCAAACATATGTTTAAACGCTTTAAAACAAGGTTATGAAGTTGACTGTGTATATACAGTGACTTTTCTAAGGTTTTTGACCATTAGCCACGGAATTATTTTATTTAAGCTCAAAGCTCTTGGTTTTCCACCATTTTTCTTAGCTTGGATCATATCATACCTTGAAAACAGATCCTTTGAAGTACAATTTAGAAATTGTCAATATGATCCTTTTGTTGCTCAATCTCGTCATGTCTACGGTCAAGTGAAGTTCTTATTTTTTCTGATGACATGCAAATTTTTAAGATAATATAGTCCACCCAAGATCGTATCCTTTTACAAGCCAACATTGATAGTTTCACTTTTTGGTGTGGCAAAAGTAGCCTTACCCTCAACCCTTTAAAATGCCAGACGATAACTCATACTAAAAAACGAATCGGTAGTATATTTGATTATTGTATAAAATAGCAAAAACTTTGTCGTGTCTCTACATTTAAAGATTTAGGGTTTATATCTGTTCCAACTTACAGTTTACACATCAGATTAATTTTATTGTTAATAAGGCAAATTCTATGCTTGGTTTTATAAAACGCTGGGCAAAGGAATTCAATGATCCCTATGTTACTCTTTCTTTGTACAATTGTCATGTTCGTCCTCATCTTGAATATGCTTCGCAGGTATGGACACCCTATTACGAAATTTATAGAAAACGTATTGAATCAATTCAACATAATTTTATTCGCTTTGCCCTTTGCCCTTGGGATGATCCTTATGATCTGCGTCCCTATGAACATCGTATTCTGCTTCTTTAAATGCAATCTCTTCATCAAAGGCGTGTTAATAATGACTTAATATTTTTTCATCAACTGATTAATTATGAAATTGATGCACCTTATTTGCTGTCTTGTGTAAATTTGATTTACCGAAGTGGAACTCATCACCTAGTTCATTTGATTTTATACATAGTGACTTCCATAGAACTTAGATAAGGTGGGATTAAAATCATTGTTTAGAATTAGTGCTCCACTTCTTTATTTTACTTTTTGTTGTTCATGTTAAATGTTAATTATGTTTTGTATTTTGTGCGTGTGTTAGGCTTTAATTGTGTTATTATCTTACTAACAACTAACACATGCACTTATGATGAGCCTCTGATCGTAGTTTGAAGCTTGCTATAAGCTGACTACTTTCTGAAAAATCTGAAGTGTAAAAAAAATCATACCAAAGTAAATGTATAAACTATTTTATAGCTTTACTATCTTACATTCCGAGTCGAAATCCTTATCTTACTGAACTAGTATTTAAAAAATACTTATTATTAAAATAAACAACTTTAAAGTAATGTAACAGAGTTTGAATTATTTGCAAGAAAAAGAAACAAATTAAGAATTTCGAAAAAATAGTTCTTCATACGGAAGTATTTGAGGAACTTACAAATATAATATGTTAAGAATCTTACACACATACGAAAGAGAGTTCTGGATAGCTTTAAGTCTTCGAGGTATAGAACGAACAAAATGGTGCAGTATCCAATGGGTTCAGAGCCCTAGCGCTTCATCCATATTCCCAGTAAAAAGTAACCTACCAACATTAGAAACTGCTACAGCTCCCCAAACCGTGATATTTTTCAACCATCGGACCCAAAATATAAAATTTACTTTAATCAGTAAAAAGTTCCCATTTCTAATATCGTGATCCTCCGTAGTGTCCAGGTTCCCGAACTCTAGAAGTTCTTCACGATTGACGTTACTGATTAATGGTATTTTTCTTGGCACTCTTCTATTAAACTCTTCAGAAATCATAACTCTTCGCACGGCGTCTAAATGGAATTCTTATCCTGAATAATTATAATAATAAAAAATAGGCTGGGATACGACACACACTGATAACTAAGTTTGTAGGTTTTCATGTTTTGTAAAACAGTTCTCAGTTGAATTATTCTTAAAAATTTTAAAATTTCCAACAATATTTTGCATATAACGAAATAGTTTGATTTAAAAATCTATTTATCAATTTGAGTAGTATTTCTTAAAAGTTTTTATTTCTTATGCAAACAAATACAAATTGGATGAATAAAATTAATTTGAAGTCAATATCTTCTATTTTTTATGAGATATCGAGAACCGAACTTCAATTTTTACCACATATTGCATACTATTTTTTGTAGATTTAATTTTTCTTATGGAAAAACGGACTCTTGGATTTTTATTTAAAAAAATGTACTGAATGTTCAAAACAATATTTTCTGTGAGATAAAATAAGTTTGAAGCCAATATTTTTTTAATTTTTGAAAAGATATTTGAGTCGAAAATCAATGTTTAAAAACTTTTAGTAATTTTTTTTTAGGTTTTTTATTTTTTTGTAAGAAAACTGTCAATTCGATTTTCAACAAAATTTTACTAAATGTTGACAATAATATTTTTTAAAAGATAAAATTAGTTGAAAGCCAATATCTCAAAGTTTTAAAAAAATATTTCAATCGAAAATCAATTTTTACCAACTTTGAACAATGTTTTTTTAGGTTTTTATTTTTTATAAAAAAAAAAATTGTAAATTCGATTTGTCTCAAAATGTTATCCAATGTTAGAAACGTTATTCTTCGTTGGAGGTAAAATCATTTTTTGTTCATAATTTCCGAGGTGACAAATATTTTTGTTAATTTTTTTTATTTAAAAAAAAAATTTATTTAATTTAATTGGATTTTTTTTCCACAAAACATATTTGTTCGGTATCGCGCTACGATTTTCTAGCATTATTGGTTCGTGAGGTTTTTTGGGACCAAAATTTTCACCTTTTTTTAAAATTGCTTTGGAAAAAAAACACCCACACAGTTTTTTTGAGAGTCATTTCTGCATCTTTCTGCATTATTATCTGTAAAACAAAATTTATTTGAAGTCTTTATCTTTTCTGGTTCTTGAGCTATGGACGTATGGAAAAATTACACTGTGCTACAAAAGAAAGGATTACATTATTTTTTAAATGGGATATTCTTCAAAATTGAAGTGAAGTTTAAAAAATAATGTAAGGCAGCACATATAATTTTTGTAAGTACTTAAAATTTACTCTCAAAAGGATATCTTTCTTGTTTTATCCTTTTTGAAAAATTAAATATCAATTAGTTCAGCGTAAAATAACATTAAAATCTAAAAAAAAACTAGATAAAAAAATATAAATTGTTCAAAAAGCTGGAAAAAATAAGAAAGTCAAAATCAGCTTAAAACCTAATAACAAACACATGTTTGACACGTTAAACTAGTAAGAAACAATTTTTTAGAAAAAAACGTGTAAGGCTGAATTGTTTTCATATATGTACCTACAAATAAATACATTTCATTTGACGATAACGAATAACGATAATTAAGGTACTTATTAAAATGTAGATGATGGTCCATCTGGATCGGACAGTATGATAAACAATGGAAAATCGGGAACTGAAACGAATGAAATAAAAGAAGCTGACGGAAATACAAAATCCTGACCCTGCACTATGGAGTAAGTTTTCCAGTGATGATATTGAATATTGGATCATCTTTAGACCTAGCAAATGCAATAATCATGATGGTCCTTTTGGCTTTTTTAAATCTCGATGAACATACGCGGAAGGTAAAATTAGAGTTTGCCAATCGTCCTATTTTATTGGTAAAAAAGCAATTGGGGAGAACTATCAACGTGAATGGATTTTGTATTCCATCTCAAAGGGAGCGTTGTTCTGCTTTTAATGTAAGCTATTTTCTGATTACAGATTTATAAATCTTGAATATTTTTCTGATGGGAAAAATGCGTATTTAATAGAAAATCATGAAAAATCGAGCTCTCATAAAGAAGCGATGGTGGATTACATTACACGTAGATCTCACCGCGGAATTAAGACAGATTTACTTATTGCTGTTATTTGCACATTGTCTGAACATGGTTTAGCATTTAGAGGATCTGAAGAAAAATTTGGTTCATCAAATAATATTAATTTTATGGATCTTCTTGAATTAACAGCAGTTTGATCCTTTCTTGTCCACTCATATTTAAAAATTCGGACATCTTGGTTTAGGAGCAACTTCATATCTTTCTAAAACTATATATGAAGAACTGATTGAAACAACGGCTCAAAGAGTTCGCGAGGAAATCATTAAACAAATAAATATTTCTGGGTATTTTAGCTTGTCTGTAGATCTGTCACATGTGTATTAATTGAGGTATGTTAAAGATGGAGAACCTATTGAACGCTTCTTAACGTTTTTGGAGATGCATTCCCATACTGGATCCGGTATTGCTTACAAATCAATTTTGAAATGTAGAGCGCAAACATACGACAATGCTCCAAATATGTCCGGTCAGTATTAAGGGATACAACAGCAAATTCCTGACATATACATACGCAGTCTATATATTATGGAATGCTGCCCTATCGCAGTTGATTTCTTTTTCTTTTGCTCTTCAAAATGATAATTGCCATCATTAAATCATATATTAAATTATTAAATACTTTAAACGACATTTCTGAAGGTAATACATTAAAAGGAAATGCTGGAAGGAAAGCTAGTGATCTACTAAACAAAATGAATAAACTAGAATTTGCCTCAAAGGTTGTGCTATGGAACGATAATTTACAAAGTTTTCAAAAAGTCAGTAAGATTTTGCAAACCGAAGACGTAACACTACTACTGCGCGAATTTGTTAAGTTCAGCAGTTCCCAATCTTTTTTAGTCGTGGAGCACTTTTTGCGTGAAAATTTTTTTTAGTTCCAACATATGCAGAGAACCCTGATATGCACATGTATGTGTTGCAAACGACAGAAGAATTTTTTAATTTCTCTGACAGTAAATTGAACTCGTCTTTCAACATACACCAGAATTCTGATAAAGACTGTTGTAAAATTAACAAACCCGAATTATATTACGATAATACTATTAAATTTCAATTTAGGTTGGCGGAACAATGATCCGCAAATTAAATAAAACAAAACACAAGAAAACAAAACGAAATTATTTAAAATAACAATGGGTAGGTAGCCGGCGCGCACGATTGGATACCTATTGAAAACAATTGACAAATGTCAAATTCCAAAAAGGTTGGTTTGTTAATTTAACAACCGACAGCAAAAACAGTGCTGTCACCCAGTAGCTCAGTTTGGGGGTGGGTTTGGAAAAGATGGATTTTATTAATCGAACTCGATTAATAAAATCGACATTAATTATTAAATTAATAAAATGTACTACACAGGGGCGTAGCAAAAAAATAATGAAAATGGGCGCCAGGAATTATTATGGTACTTACCATCACCAATCAAGATAAATAATTAAAAAGAGCGAAAATTAACTTCCCAAAAAAATAAAATAAACTTCAAGATCAATTCTTCACCTAGAAAGGTTAAGATATTTTATTTTGTATCTGGGAAACCTTTATAGATATAGGGATAAAACCCAGAATTTTTTCAAAAAAATATTTATACAATTTAAGATGATACAAAAAAAACAAAAAGAACAATTGGGTTGTGCACCAAGAACACAAAGAAAGGTCACCTTGGGAAAGTTCCCAAAGAACAAAAGAACAAAGGTCGCGGGTCCCGCAATCTCGGGAGACAAAGAAATCGGCCGAAAGTCTAACGGATTAAATTTTGGCTTTTTATAGCCAACCACAAATTAAAAGTAACGATAAAAAAAAAGCACAAACTCACTCGACAAAAAAAGAATATACTTAGCTTCCTTAGTTTACGATAATCGATCCTGCCTCTCCTTTTCCCTTTTTTTTTCCAATCACGCTTTCCTCAAATTTTATGTCTGGTTTTTTTCCAATTTTTAATTTTAATTAATTATATCCAAACACAAAAAAAAAAACTAACACGATTCTTCTTATTTTTTTTTTCTCTTCCAAACATTTTTCACTCCTTTTTATTTTAAACCTCACTCTTCTTCGCTTCTCTAAAAAGTGCCATATTCATGGCGAACTTTCCTCATCCAATAGCCACGACAAGTTTGCCATCCTACTCTGACCTTTTGTTATGATCTGGTTTTCTCTTTCGGTCTAACTGCGACACCCGGCTTTTTCGCTGGGGTGCATGCCGATTCAAAAACCAGTCAAACCTTTGTGGTCTCTTTCACATTGGTGATTTGAACACCAACCTTGGCTTAATGAACGAGTTCAGTTCAATTGGTCTAAAAAGTAAACGAAACATTTTTGAAAGTTCGCGAATAAAATTCCCCAGCCCAAACCGGCCCAGTTTAATAACTTAAGAAAAGCGTTTTCAATCAAGATTAAGAGGCAGAATCCGATAGTTTGAAATTTAGACTATAAACCCTTAGACTTTCGTGCAGACAATTTTAGGAAAAAGGAAAAACACATCGCAAGGTGACCTTACTTCGTATTCCGACACTTTACGTTGGGCATTAAGCCATACTAATTTTAGGTTGGTGTGCCAATTATACCAAGGATGCACACTTTCGTTTTTTTTCCTTGTGTGAACCACCTGTCACACACTCAATAGGCCGTAACCGTGACTCATCCGTCACACAATTGTGTATTTTGTGACCGCCCGTCACAAATTTCTAAGTGAATATGTGGACCCTCTGTCACACAACCGCATTAAAATTGAAAACTACAACAAATCCCACCCTTACCTCCTAGAAAATGTGCTTACAGTTTTGTAACACATTTTCTAAAGGTTGCCAAGGTAATGGAAACAAGATAAAGGATTTTCCATCAAAAAAAAATCAAATCAAAAAAATGTTACATAAAAAAAATGATTCACAATAACAACAAAAAAAATAAGCTACTTTACTTATCAATCCTCGGATGCATCGGTATACGGTTTCAAATCTTTAACGTGCCATGTTCCGCGTTCTTTACCTTTACTATCTTTTAACACGTATGTCCAAGGTGACACACGCTTTTTAACTTCAAACGGACCGACAAACTTCGGTGCTAATTTGGCAGCATAATAATTCGCGGCATCCGACAACGAAAAGTTTCTACGCCATACAAGATCGCCGGGGTGATATTGAACATCACGCCGTCGGAGATTGTAGGCCTGAGCAGCTCTCTTGGATGCTACTTCCAGTTTTTTCCCAATATCTAACCTAAGTTCCTTGAAACGCTCAGCGATCTCACCCAGATCCTGAACATTTCCTGAACCATCTTCAACTAATGGTACTTCTCGACCTGAAGTTACCATATCCCTACCGAAGTTCGCATAATACGGCGAAACTCCCAAAACCTCGTGTTGCGAAGTGCGTATAGCACACGCCACCTTACTTAATTGTGAATCCCACATTCTGTGGTTTTCAGCGACGTAAGCCCTCAACGTCGTCTTAATTATCTGATTTATTCTTTCCGCAGGATTCGCCTGCGGATGATAGTGGGCTGTGAATTTTAATTGTGACCCGTACGCCTGGCAAAGCGTTTCCAGTTCCTTAGATCGAAACTGGGGACCGTTGTCACACACGATCACTTTTGGTACGCCAAATAAGAGGAAAACATTATCTTCAAGTTCCCTAACAATGGCCTTTGCAGTGGCCGACCTTAAGGCGAACAGAAGTGGAAACTTAGTAAAATAATCTACCACCGTCAGTATATAAATAAAACCCCTACTCGATTTAGGAAGTGGACCTACCAAATCAACACAAATCATTTCCCACGGTGCCTTGATTCCTACCCTTTCAGTCATCAACCCAGCTGGTTTCTCATTCACCGGTTTTACCTGTTGGCAAACTTTACAGTTCCTAACGTATTTGGTTATATCGGCCCTCATCTTTGGCCAGTAAAACTTTGCTCCGATTCGAGAAAAAGTTTTCCTTACTCCCATATGTCCCGCTAGAGGGCCATCATGGTATTCCTGTAAAATTCCTAACCTTTCGTTTTTCCCTAAGACTCTCTTCCATTCCTGACTGTTCTCATGCACTATCACATGATTTGCCTTCACCAGTTTGAACAACTGACCTTGTTCAACTCTCCAGGCCGGATACCTAAGCGGATTAGAATTGATTGCTAAGATCATTTTTCCAATCCAAGGGTCTAAATCCTCGTCTGAGATACCACCCAACTGCGGCACTCCCCGAGAGAGCATATCTGGAACTACATGCTCCTTGCCCTTGCGATGAATGATCTCGAAATCAAATTGTTGGAGCCTTATTGCCCAACGAGCTAACCTACCCTGTGGATCTTTAAGATTGTTTAGCCATACCAATGAATAGTGATCGGTCACAACCGTAAACCGAACACCTTCGATATACGGCCGCAACTTCTCAATAGCCCATAATACCGCTAAACATTCTTTCTCCGTCGTAGAGTAATTCCTTTCATTTCTATTTAAAGACCTACTAAGGTAACAGACAACCTTTTCTCCCTCCTCAAAGTTCTGTGAAAGAACTGCACCGATACCGAAATCTGACGCGTCTGTTTGAACGACAAAAGGTCGTTTAAAATCTGGGCAAGTGAGTATAGGTGCTTTCACCAAACACTCTTTTGCCTTTCTAAAACTATCCTGGCATTCTTGAGTCCAAGTGAACTTCCTATTCTTTTTTAACAAATCCGATAACGGCCTAAGCAATTCAGCGAAATTTGGTACAAAACGACGGTACCATGATACTGTCCCTATAAAACTCCTAACCTCTTTAACATTCCTCGGTGCTGGAATCCTAACCATACTTTCCACTTTCTCTGGATCTACGTGTAAACCATTTCGATCCACTATGTACCCTAAAAATTTAAGTGACGGCATGCAAAAGTTGCACTTTTCCCTACTAACCTTTAATCCGGCTTCACTTAACCTTTTCATCACCTCATTCAGAATTTCAAGATGTTTTTCGAAATTTTCTGTAATGATGATGATGTCGTCTAAATAGACGAAAACGTATGGTTCGAGGTCGGCACCCAAAACTGTGTCGATAAACCTCTGCCAAGTCGCAGGCGAATTGTGAAGACCGAAAGGCATTCTCCTAAACTGAAAAAGACCCCTACCAGGTACCGTGAAGGCAGTATATGGCTTTGATTCCTCTTCCATAGGAATCTGCCAATATGCTGATTTAATGTCTAGCGAAGACAAGAACCTAGCCCCTCGAAGCCTATCTAAAATTGAATTAATGTATGGAAGTGGATAAGCATCCCTATCTGTATGTTTATTCAGCTTCCTATAGTCCACACAGAACCTATAGGAGCCGTCTTTCTTTTTGACTAAAAGTATTGGAGATGACCAAGCACTTGTCGATCTCTCAATAACTCCTGCTTCTAGCATCTCGTTTAATTCCCTATCTATGTGTTCCTGCATTGCCGGAGAAACCGGATAATAACGTTGCTTAATCGGTTCTGCCGACGTCCTAATCTTATGCTCAACCATAGTTGTGCAACCTAAACCTTCAGGCATTTTACTAAAAGATTGAGTAATCAGATCTTCTAGACTCTTAATTTCCCTATCATCTAACTCCGAACGTTCTGTAATAGAACAAATCGAAACCGGCTGTTCCGAAAAATTCCAAACGCGTGATCTCAAATCCGGGACGATACCCGAAAGTGCCCAAAAATCTGCACCAAGAATCACTGTTTGTGGAAGAGTTGGTATGACTATACAGTCAACTAAGATTGCCCTATCCTCGACAACTATTGGAAGAGAGACAGTCCCTAACACTCCTACACCTGTTCCATCTGCTAAACGAACGCAGTGAACACCATCTGTTTTTAAAGAAAGACCTAAGTTTTGGAGAATGTTCCAAGCATCCCTACCTATTATGGTTCTAGAAGCTCCTGAATCTAATAACCCTAAAAATCTAGTACCATAAATGCTAATACCTAAAAATGGTCTCCTATCACTACCGTTTGCCTCCAAAGTAAAACCTAGATGAATTTGATCTGCCGGCTGGTTCTCAGCAGGCAACCTATTCAATTCCTGCGGACTTCCCGCCCTGCTGGCGCAAGAGCCCGTTGCCCGTTTCCCGAGCAGCGACGACAATTTTGTCTCTTCACCCCTAACTGCCCACAACCAAAACAACGCCTAGGAGCGGAACACCTATTTGAAAAATGGCCTGATCCATTACAATTATAGCATCTCAGCGAAGAGTTTTGATTCCCAGAACTGGTCTGATTTTTGGTTTGGTCATTCCCCACAACAACCGAAACCATTGGAGTTTCTACGCCTACATATGCTAGATCCGGTTCTAGCAGGTTCCTATTATCCCTAACACTAGGTGGTGGAAGATACGATTCCACATTTGCCCTAACTGCTTCTAAGTTCCTACCTAGTGCGACCAAATCGGACACACAACTTGGTTTAGCCAAACCAAGCTGAGTTTGGTAGAAAGGTGTCAAGTTCCTTTGAATCATTGACAACTTCCTACTTTCCGAAATTGGTTCAGTTAACCTACCAAACAAATTTTGCATTGTCGCCACATAGACTCCGATGGATTCGTCTTTGCCTTGTGTGCGACGCCTAATCTCATCCAACAGTTGATCATCATAGTTCGGTGGCAAGAACTCCAACTTCATCTCTCGAATGAGTTCCGACCACGAACTAACTGATGGTCTAACTGCCCTGAACCAAATTAAAGCTTTCCCTACGAAAAGTTCAACAGCTGCCTTAAAAAGTTGGGATTCCGAAACCCCCCTAGCAGAACGAATCTCTTCAATCCTTTCTAAAAACGCGTTTACTGAAGCACCACAACGCTCCCCAGTGAATTTCACGTCCCACTTGTTTATATTGAAAAACTTATCCGAGCTAACCTGATTTTCACTATCTCTAATTCTATCCCTATTCGAATTTGCCACTCCTAAATTCTTCGAGGTACCGGCAGCCGTACTGCTCGACATACTTTGCTGAGGTTCAGCTGAACGCTGCTTTTCAACCTCACTAACTCTACCACTCGATTTTCCTTTTTGTTTACTATCTTTATTTTCTTCCTCATCATTGCTTTCATCTTCTTCCTCTTCCTCGTCTTCCTCATCCCCTTCTAACTCAGCCATGGCCATTACCAATTTATTTTTAAGAACCTGTTTTCCTTTCTCCTGATTCTCATTCTCTGGAATGCTCCTATCCATCCTACGTAATCCCCATTCAACCTTTGTAATTATTTTTAAATACTCCTTTGAAGTTTCCGACTTCGGCGGAGTTTCTAGCAACTTTCCTATCTCTATCAATTTTTTCTCTACCGCCAACGAATCCTGTTCATACGTAAACGGATAAGCGGGATGAATAAAAGAATTCCTACGCTCTTACTTTAATGCTACCCTGAGTGCTTTGCGCATCTCCTCGACTGTCCCTACGGTTAAACCTCGGAATTCTATCTCATAGGTTATCTCGTCCTGAGATAACCTATTAACCTGACTCACTTCCATATTGAGAAAAATACAACAAACTAATCTATATTAAAATACAGAAAACCGAATCTCGTTTTCAGCGAAAGTAAAAAAAATATTAAACAAAAAAGATAACTAAAAGCGAAACGAAAATTAAATTCCTTCCTATTGTAATAATATTTAAAATATTCAAAAGTATTAGAAAAAGTACTATTGTTATAATGTTGATACGACAGCACTGATTCAATAGAAACTACTAAAAATTAATATAAATTGCGCTGACAGATTATTCAATGTGTCTGAACGAGACAACACTATAATCACTCGCAATTTATAAAATGGTGGCCAAAATAATTTTCTCACCAAATAATTTTTATATACAATAACGATAAAAGAAGTAATCAATTGAAACACGAATAAAAATAAAATTCTTACTTCTTTCTCTCCTATAAAACAAAACCCCTTCGCCACAAATCCGAACCAACGAACACTTGGTGATACCGCAGGTATTTCTGTAGGTATTCCTTGTTTATATTTGTTGCGATATTAGCTGGACACAATGAATTTTTACCTAGGAAAAAGAAAACAACACAAAATAAATTTCTTTTCAAATAAAACAAAGCAACGACACTTTCCTAATTAGAAAACAAAACAAATCCCGATAATTATGTTAGTGCACTTGCAAACACTTTTTTTTTTTTGTCGACAGCAGACAAAGCGAAAGCAAAAGCCCCACGTTGTGGACGCCAATTGTTGTAAAATTAACAAACCCGAATTATATTACGATAATACTATTAAATTTCAATTTAGGTTGGCGGAACAATGATCCGCAAATTAAATAAAACAAAACACAAGAAAACAAAACGAAATTATTTAAAATAACAATGGGTAGGTAGCCGGCGCGCACGATTGGATACCTATTGAAAACAATTGACAAATGTCAAATTCCAAAAAGGTTGGTTTGTTAATTTAACAACCGACAGCAAAAACAGTGCTGTCACCCAGTAGCTCAGTTTGGGGGTGGGTTTGGAAAAGATGGATTTTATTAATCGAACTCGATTAATAAAATCGACATTAATTATTAAATTAATAAAATGTACTACACAGGGGCGTAGCAAAAAAATAATGAAAATGGGCGCCAGGAAGTATTATGGTACTTACCATCACCAATCAAGATAAATAATTAAAAAGAGCGAAAATTAACTTCCCAAAAAAATAAAATAAACTTCAAGATCAATTCTTCACCTAGAAAGGTTAAGATATTTTATTTTGTATCTGGGAAACCTTTATAGATATAGGGATAAAACCCAGAATTTTTTCAAAAAAATATTTATACAATTTAAGATGATACAAAAAAAACAAAAAGAACAATTGGGTTGTGCACCAAGAACACAAAGAAAGGTCACCTTGGGAAAGTTCCCAAAGAACAAAAGAACAAAGGTCGCGGGTCCCGCAATCTCGGGAGACAAAGAAATCGGCCGAAAGTCTAACGGATTAAATTTTGGCTTTTTATAGCCAACCACAAATTAAAAGTAACGATAAAAAAAAAGCACAAACTCACTCGACAAAAAAAGAATATACTTAGCTTCCTTAGTTTACGATAATCGATCCTGCCTCTCCTTTTCCCTTTTTTTTTCCAATCACGCTTTCCTCAAATTTTATGTCTGGTTTTTTTCCAATTTTTAATTTTAATTAATTATATCCAAACACAAAAAAAAACTAACACGATTCTTCTTATTTTTTTTTTCTCTTCCAAACATTTTTCACTCCTTTTTATTTTAAACCTCACTCTTCTTCGCTTCTCTAAAAAGTGCCATATTCATGGCGAACTTTCCTCATCCAATAGCCACGACAAGTTTGCCATCCTACTCTGACCTTTTGTTATGATCTGGTTTTCTCTTTCGGTCTAACTGCGACACCTGGCTTTTTCGCTGGGGTGCATGCCGATTCAAAAACCAGTCAAACCTTTGTGGTCTCTTTCACATTGGTGATTTGAACACCAACCTTGGCTTAATGAACGAGTTCAGTTCAATTGGTCTAAAAAGTAAACGAAACATTTTTGAAAGTTCGCGAATAAAATTCCCCAGCCCAAACCGGCCCAGTTTAATAACTTGAGAAAAGCGTTTTCAATCAAGATTAAGAGGCAGAATCCGATAGTTTGAAATTTAGACTATAAACCCTTAGACTTTCGTGCAGACAATTTCAGGAAAAAGGAAAAACACATCGCAAGGTGACCTTACTTCGTATTCCGACACTTTACGTTGGGCATTAAGCCATACTAATTTTAGGTTGGTGTGCCAATTATACCAAGGATGCACACTTTCGTATTTTTCCTTGTGTGAACCACCTGTCACACACTCAATAGGCCGTAACCGTGACTCATCCGTCACACAATTGTGTATTTTGTGATCGCCCGTCACAAATTTCTAAGTGAATATGTGGACCCTCTGTCACACAACCGCATTAAAATTGAAAACTATTTTGTTTGCTTTTCCAAAATACAATAAGAGCAGGTCACTGACTGATGGAAAGCAGGATTCTACTGAACTCTTAAAATATTTTCGAGCCGCAACGAGGGAAGGAAGGTTAAAAAAAGGAAAAAAAAGGATACGAGATAGGCTTGTTGTGGTAAATTTTACCGCAACAAGACTTCTTTGTTGCGAAAAGTAAAAATAGTGGAGAAAGCTATCCAGCAAAACCTGCTAGGTGGATATTAAACTCATTTTAAACATCATCGGGAATGTCCAAATCTATTTCTTCCTTAAATTCTTTGAGCTTTGGGAAGCTGTCTAGGTTTCGATTTTTAATAGATTCAGTCTGGATTTTATTTTTCTATTTCTTCTATTTTGTCACTGGCATCGAAAACAGTTATTGCCATTCCCTGGAGTGATACACTCAAATCATTTATTTTCTTAAATATATATCTGACAGATTTCATTAACCAACGCTAATTTCAATAACCAATGCTCATTACACAACATTTCCCTCAAAACAAAGTTGTAGTCAATGACGAAGGTTCTAATTTCAGCTATTATTTCGAAAATCCACGTAATTGTAAGACGTTTTTCCAGTCATGGCCATGGCACCGTCCGTGTATAAATCTACGCAGTTAATCTTTCACATTTTCCGCTAAGTCTTCGATTCGTCTTGATATTGTGTTATTTCACAAAAGAACGGTGTCAACTAACTTTTTGCCCTTTTCACCCAAACATTAAACAATGTTTTTAACACATGGTTTTAGTTTTCAGCAATGGTATGGCTTCACCAATTTGCGCGATTCGGAAACTTACCAAGTAGGATGCCATCAACGCATTTTCGTTCACTGTCTTTGAGTGATAAGTAATAATCGTTTCAGATTTATTAAGTTCAGCATAGTTTCTTTTAAAGAAATCAGCCTGTTTGCTTTTGCAATTTGGAGGAATCGCTGCATTGAAGTTTGTTGTCACTTGTCTCAGCAAATCCAAGTCCAAAATTCAAATATGAATCGTGGTACTTCCTTTTAACTGATTTGTTTCTGTAGCAATGATCACCGTGGAACTAGTACTAGGTAAACTATCAACTTTAAAACGTTCAGAAATCTCTGACCCCGCTGTCTCTATTGCGTCATTTTCCCTCGCACTTAAATAAGTAAATGTAAGTAATTTATATGGAAAACCGAATTTGAAATAAAATCATTGAAATCATTTTGTGTGGTAAAATGAAAAGCTGAATTTATTTACCGGGGATTACTATTTTGCGTAAATTATGGTTTTGTTTGGACATACCCGACAGTTGATGATTCTTTGATAGCTTCGGGTGCTTTTGCGGAGCATTCACTTGCTTTTTTCAAAGATCCGGGCTTAAGGCTGCAATCCTTTCAAAAATTGTATGTATGAAAACAAAATAAAGTAAAACTCACCCACTAAAAGCAACTGCAAATTAACTTCACCGTACTACGTTTAAAAGTTTACACGAATTGCACAAAACCTGTTTCTATTACAATCGTCACTCTCACTAGTCTTCGCGGTATTGTATGCTAATTTATAAGAATAAATTCATAAGAGTAGTTGTTTTTACCGTTCCAAGTGGATGCAAAAGTGTTCCTTACTACTACAAAAATATTTGAAATATATTTGTAGTGCTCCAAGTGCTCCGCGGAGCACACTTTGGGAAACCCGGGGATAGATCATTGTCCGATCAACTGGAGAAAATGCGTGATAATTTCACAGGAAAGATGCACTATCTCTGCTCTGTATTAAGAGTGATTTGCTTCATGAAATAGATTTCGATGAACTTATAAAAGGCTTCGCTGCCAAAAAAACGAGACAACAATATTTCAAAAGTTAAGCAAAAATCTGTAAAAAAAAAAGTCGTATGCATAGGTACATTGTACACTTGTACAGTACATATTCTTGTATATGCAAGCCTAGCTAGCTACTAGCTCATTTTAAAATTGAAATCTGAACACTGTAGTTCAGTGTTAAAGACGGTTCGGACTTAAAAAATTGTTAAAGAAAACTTTTCATTGTTTCCACTCATCAGGACGACCAAATAACAAAAAAACTATTTTAGTTATTATTTTTATTTTCATAATTTTACTTTTCAAAAATCGATCGATTTTTATTTCCCTTTTAGAAACCCAAATCGGTCTCAACATATCCAAAATATAAGCTATACGTTTTTAATCGTGTTTAAAGTGATACAAGATCAATGTTTGTTTATCTGCAGAGCATTTCAAAATCCTCTAAATAAAATAAAAATTTTTAAGCGGAAAATGTTTCCGCTTATAATGTTCTTACTTACAATTTTAGGTAATCATTCTTTAAAAAGACCTAATTTTCCAAATAGCAACCGATTATTGATTTTTTTATTTGGTTTAAAGGTTATTTTTCTGGCTTCTTTCTTTAGAAACACTTTTAAGTTAATAATTTTGTATTCTGAATGCAAAATTTGTTTGCATAAAAGTTATCACTCTCTTCATTCAAGAAGTGGTCGCTATTTAAAAAAAGTAGCAGGTGGTTTAAAAAAAGACACAAAAAAAAGGAAATTACCACAAACATTTTTCGACTTTAAATTACCTCAGGAACCCAGGATTAAATGTTGTGCAATGACAATGAGACATTTTCCATTTATTTAAATTTCAATTTATAAAAATTACCTAGCTCCCACCACCAGGAAGTAAGTTAGGTCAACTAAGTTTATTCAATTTAATATTGAGTAGAAAATTTAAAATTAAAACTAATCTCTTATTACAAAAATAAAACAAATTTCCATTTATATCATCTGAGCTTTAATTTTCAATTAAGATTGTCATTAATATTAATTATATTAAGCAACCTCAAATAATAATTATGTATATATGCATTGTTATAATGATAAAAGGAATTAATGAATACACATTTTATGATATATCCAAAAGACAATTATCCATTGTTGTATACAATGTTTTTGAAACTTACAAAACTAATAATATCTGAACAAAAAAAAATGTTATTGGTAATCTTCTATACTTTATTTTTCTCTCTCTTATTTTATCAAATCTCATTTATTTCCTTATTTTTCTTCTTTTACTCACAAAATATTTATGCATGATACAATAAAGTAGTACTTTTTGGTTTTCTTTTTAAGAAAAAATCACATTCCAATTATTTAATTCACAGCTTTTATAAAATAAAAACAAAAAAGTATAAAACAGTGGTTAAAATTGTTATAGCAATAAATTCGTCATATTTTGATGAATACAAATATTACATTTATTTCTATGCATTCTTTTTCCATGAAAAGCCTTGTTAAAATACCAAACAAACAAATATCGTATCGTATTGGTTTTCAAAAACCTTCCCGATTCAGAGTATTTTTCTAATTATTACTCATCAATATTTCTCAAGTTACTTTTCTTTAGTTTTATGTCAAAGATTTACCAACGATTATATCCATTTTTAGCCATCAAAAAGGCTTGTTAACATTTTTTAAACTGGGTTTTACTAATAGTGTTGATTATTCTTACAAATTCATACGATAAAATCTTTTCCAATGAACAAGAGCTGAACATTTACACGTACGGTAATAATAATAAAATCTACTCAAATATACTTAATAAATAATTATGTGAAAAATTACGGAAGAATGATATTTGTATTTTTTGTTTTTAGTTTGTTTTCTCAAAAATTGTAATTTGGTTTTTGTTTGTTGTTGTTCTTATAAAATCTTAGACTATATACAGCAAATTATTTAGGTAAAGTTTTATATACAAATTTAAAAAAAAAAAACAATAATAATAATAAAACTAATGGCTAGTTCTTATTGAAGAATGCTAACAAACTTTGTTGATCATCTTAACAAGTTCCTTATATAAAATACATTCTCGACTTCTTGGCTTACAAATTTGTCGATGATCTAAGTGTAAACCGCAAACTTCTCCAATACCTGGATCTGAAATAGAAGAAGAAAGAAATGCAATTTAGTAACTTCTTCACTTGAGTGCTTCCATTTTTGTAAAAAGTTTAATAATTTGGGTTCATTTAAGGTTTAAGATTTGTTAATATAAAAGTCAAATGGTTTACCTGCTGAATCGACACCAATAATTCTCAAGTAAAGCACCGACATAAGTGTTAACGCTGTTTCCACAAAACTGAAAACTTCAATTTTCAAATGCCCCGTTTGATAAAGTCCAACAAATCTTCTATGAAGATCCAAAAGGTATTTGTTATCTAAAATAAAAAAAAATTAAAACATTTAGAAAACCGAACATTTCTGAACAAATTCTAAAAATTACGTACTTTTCTCAATATCAATCAACTCGACTGATCTTCTCAAAAGTGGTGCATTTATCGATGCCAAATGTGATCCCCGATGTGGAACTGAATAGAAGAACACACCTCTTGCAGATCTCCAGAGTGGAGCTGCTGTTGGTCGTCCACTTTCCCAGGCATCAGCAAGAATTTGCTTTACAAAAATGCCCCCCTTCGAGTGTCCAACCCAAATAATGGGATGACCATAGCCAACTTTATTTTTTACCAATAACTCAGTCATTTCTCTAGATCGCTCAACTAAACCCGATCGGGCTTCTTTTGTCTTCCACACAGGTCTCCAGAGATATTGATCTGTCGTATAGTTGATTGCTATAACTCTAACTCCAGGACAGTCCAAAGGTAGCCAATCTCGAGGCCAACATTTCGAATAGTTCGGATCATGGATAGAAGCTTTTTTGATGTTACTTTTGCTTGTGGACTCGTAATCAGGTTCTACAATTTTACTATCGTTATTCAAGCGAAGGCGGAATGAAGGGAAACTGTATTCGACTCCATCACAAAATAGGACCTCCTCAGGTGTGCCACATTCATAGGTGAAACTGAAAAATAGAAAATCAGCTCAAATCAGCATGTCTTAGAGAAATGAGATTCTAACTTACCCATTATTTTCCTGTTCGCTGCATCCATCATCATCAGCTTCGATATCATGGTAGCTAGACGCAAAATGCTCCTCATCGGAATAACGTCTTCTCTTCTCTTTGTGCGTTGGTATCATGATATTCGATCGGGAATGTCTTGGGCGTTTAGGTGGCCTTACTTCAGGCTTTGGCGGTCTTTTGAAATGTTCTGGCTTCCGATCATTATTCCAGAGACCTTGTTTCCAGGTGTTTGCCAAGGAACCATGTAATCCATGAATCAACACTATATCAGCACGTATCGGAGTACCCGGAGGAGGTTCGGTTAGAATTTTGATCGTGCAACATTTTTTCGCTTTTGTGTTTTCATGAAGATCATCAGCTGTCTTGGATTTAGGTTCATGCATCAGAGGTGATGAAGGGGGTGTGGGTCTGCTACAGTCTGGAATGCTTTCAATCATACCATCACAGCGTTTGAGTTTCATCATTTTCAATAATGGATCAATTCGGTGGGAGACTGAAAGTCAAGATAAAAATACTAATAACGTAGGTTATTTGACCTTTTTTCACTGAATTTATAGAAATCTACCTTGAACGGAAGATAAGCTCATGGAAATTGTATTGGCTGCATAGGCTAGTGCATTGGTGAGGCCTTGACGGCTGGTTGCTAAATTGCGAAGTGCATGTAAAAAACGTACATCACGAATGCCTTTCAAACTACGAGCAACACCATTTGCCAATGGAAGCACCAACCGAAGAATAATACCAAATGCTACACGCATACGGTTTTGTTGGGAGCTGGAAAATACAAAGGAACTTAATTTAATAATTGCTAAAGACTGAAGGCCATTTGAGTGTATCTCCACTCAAGTCTGAAGGAAGCAAAACTTTCAGAATTTCATGGAAGAAGTTCTCGGAAACTTTGTGCAATTAACCCAGTTTCAAGAACTCATAGACCCACCTTTCCATTAGTTGACCATCAACTTCGGACACATTAACCAGCTCGTTTATTGTCTCCTCCTCTTCGTCACGATCTAGCACCAGGTCGTTCAGGTACATAGCTGCTGCACTTGCAGCATCATTGGAATTACTGGCATTTTTGGCATGATCTATGACCCAATCATTTTGTGATGCATCATCTTCGCTAACTCCATTGTCCCCTTCCAATTCTTCTTCCTCATCACCGTCTTCCTCCGTATCACAGTTGATATCTTTGAGTTTCATTTGAATATCGCTGTTTTCTTCGGCTTCTTCAACTCCGCCATCATCGTCATCATGTTGCGTATTAAAAGATGAAAAGTTGTTGCTGCTACAATTGTTGCTGTTGTACTTTGGATCCAATGATGTGTCAGCGTTTTGTTGTTGAGTGATTGTTTTATCGTTTGCTATCATTTTTGTTTTGATTCTTTTTTTCTTTTGTATTATTTAATATTTTATTTTGTTGTTGTTCCTCTTTGTTTTTGTTTTTGTAAAAAAAGTGCTTTGTTTATTTAGATTTTTGTTGTTAAACTTTAGTCTTGTTTTTGGCGTGGGTGCTTTTTATATTGTTTATTTGTTATCACATTTTACGATGATGAACTTAGCAAAATCTGTAATAAATACAATTAAAAAAATTAAATAAATATTTAAATTATTATTTGTTGATGTTTTGAGATTTCTTTTCATTAAAATTGATGAATCGGAGAGATATTTGATATCTTATCACATGAAGAAATAAGAATACACGGAAAGCTGATACAAAATATTGACAACATACGTTTATGTCTGAAGATAAGTTATGTCAACAAAATTAACAATTGGTTTTTTGAACTTAAGATAACACTAAGTCAAGTGGAATTTTTTTTTTATTTCTTATGAAACTTAAAGTTAAGTAATGTCTTATCTATAACTTCTTTTTGGAATGCTTTTCAAAATAAGTTATCGTTGGTAAAATTGAAGAATGCTTAGGAACTTAAACACTTGAATAATCTTAATCATCAAGCTGCATTTTCTACAGAAATCACAAGAACAATGAAACAACTGGTTTGAAAATTTATTAAGTAACATCAATACACGTGGGAAGGTTATATACATTGCAATATTCACATACAAAATTCAAGGTTTTGGTTTATTTTAGTTTCGGTATTGTTATTGTTTTTTGTAATTTGTAGTGCATGAGGATTACTAAATGAGCCCTTGCCATGTCGTGTATAAATTTGAAGAAAAATTTTTGGTACGTGACTTTATTGTAAGGTGAGTCAAATAATTGGTAAACATATGTATCTATGAGTATATCACATACGAGTAGATAGACACCCATGACCTTTTAATCTAAAAGAAATATGAAACAAAATATTTTTGTTTTTACAACAAAAGCAGGACTCAAACTCTGTTTTGTGACTTAGAAGAAAAGGTGTTAAGTGTGTAATTTTGACTTTTGCTCTTTAGAATATTGGTTTCGTGTTGTCAATATAGATTATTTTACGGTTTTCAATATTTTTTTTATTAACTTTTTATCATTTAGTTAAGTAGACAATTTAATTGACTTCATTTCGAATTATTTATTGAATTGAAATTATTTGTTTTGGTTAGCATGACAAAAAGTTATTAACTTTTTGAATATTAAATGAATTGTTAACTTTTAAAACACATATAATTGGTGAGCTTGATATTTCTATATATTTCATCTATGTTTTCAAATTAAAAAACCGTTGAGTTGTAAACACGGAAGGGTAAGTTGAACTTATGTTTTCAAAAAGTTAAACAAAACTTCTTAAAAATGTATACATTAGGTGGCTCAATAACTTGTAGCGAACCTGGGTCTATTGACTTACAACACTTAACCATGCCTATGTGTTAGAAATATCAAGGATGGGTAAGTAGCAACTAAAGACATTTCTTAACAGAGAATGTCAACATGGCTAAACGAATAAATGATATAATACCATTGAATTGAGTTTAATGGTAACAGCTTGATTTAATCTTTTTTTAGACTTATATTTGAGCAGAAATGATTGGTGACTATTTATAACTCTAGATTATTAATTTTAAACATTTTTTTGCTGATTATTAAAAAAAACAATTAAAATAGTATTGAAGCTGATTATGTATTAATTGGTTTAATTTTCATTTAGGGGAGGTAGTGCAGTTAAAAGAGCATTCAAAAATGTTCAAAACTGATTTTTTCACTCTATTTCTTGGGTTCAATTTTTGTCTCAAAAGAGTTAAAAAACTAGAAATTCAAAACAAAAAGAAGCTGTTTTCTTAAATTCGATTTCGATAAAAAAAAAACACACAACTTTTTTACAAAAGTTAAAGTTTAAATCGTAAAAAGGCAAGCAGAGAGATTCTGGGAAAAGATACAACATCGAAGGGCTACAATCGCATAAGAGATCGCCAAGTTCTTTTACAACCGAATCGCAAACAAGCTCTTTCGAAATTCTCTGCCGACAACACAGTGTATGGAGACCCAGTGGGAACATTGTCAAGATGCAATCGGAATCGGAGAAACCGCCTCTGGGTTTCAAGCACACACCAGCAGTTAACCCCTGGATTGATGCGGAATGTTCGAAAGCGAATGCTGCCAAACACGGGCACGCAAAGCAACGCTACATAGAAGGATGATAACTGCTCACGAGCTCTAGCAAAAGGGCAAAGAATGAGAGACAATGAGAAGCGTACAATCGAAGATGTTGAGAGCCTCAAAAGCAGAAATTCACAGATACATAAGCCTCAAACTGAAGCCTGCAAAGGCGAAAGTAAAAACATTATAGCGTAACTTAACAACAGTCAATGTTGAAATTATGGAAGGACCACTTCTGCTAAATAGCGGTGACGATGAACCGAATTCCGCGGTGACAATGAACCGAATTCCACTGTCAGACAGGATTCACTATAGACGACGAAAGACAAAAATCCTGTATTCCCGATTTAGACGAAGTAAAGATTGCCATATCTAAGCTGAAGTCAAAAAAACTGCTGGAGCAGATGAACGCCGAGCTCTACAAATAAGGTAAAGATAATTTGGTTAGGAGCATGCACCAATTTATCCGTAAGATATGGTCGGAAGAAAACATGACCGATAAATGGACCCGATACTGAAAAAAGGAGACCCTTTAAACTTTACCAACTATAGAGGAATCATTCTAATTAACATCACTTGCAAAATCTTCTCTGCAGCAATATGTGAACTTCTTAAGTCCATCTTCAATAACCTGATAGGTCATTAGGAAAAATCTTCAGTCGATCAAATATTCACATTAGGGGAAAATCTTAGAAAAAAAACTCAAAAACATCAAATCGACACTCAATATCTCTTACAAGGCCGCATATGACAGAATCTATACAGGGACGAGCTGTATAGAGCCATGTCTATAAGTTTTGGAGTCCCTGCCAAACGTGTCCGTTTGTGCAGGATGACCATGAAGAATTCGAGCTGCTTCATGAAGGTTGGAAACAACTTTACAGAACTTTTCGATTTCAAAAAAGGCTGTTTACAAAATGATGCGCTGTCATGAGATTTCTTTTACATCGAACTTGAAAAAAAGTGCAGAGGTAACAACTTAACACGTGAGGCACTACCTTTCAAAAGCCTGTCCAAATACTAAAACATGCTGATGGCATCAACATATTTAGAAGAACTCACCGAGATGTCAAAGGGGCTTATGTGAGTATTGAGGCAGGAGCGGCGAAAATGGTTTACGGCTAACACAAAGTAAATGCTGTCATCAAAAAAGGGCTTACAACACCGACATTTCGGTCAAAACGTCACTATCGACAGAAATAAATTTGATGTAGTTAAGGACTTTGTCCACTACGAATGCAGAAAACAACATCAGTCCTGAGATCAAACGAAGAATTAATATTGTAAGCCGCCGTTTATTTGGTCTATGAAAGCAATAGATTAGTAAAACCCTTTCTCGAGCGACTAACGTGTCACTATATCATACCCGTCCTGCTATACAGTGCAGAAGCATGGACTATGACAAAAGCGAATGTAAGCACCTTGGATTGTTTCGAGAGAAATGTTCTTCCCGTGATTTATGGTGTCTTATCCATATAAGATAAGTGGAGTAGAATATGGAACGAAGATCTGTACGGGCTATACAGTGACGTAAAAGTCCAACGACTGAGAGCGATACCTAAAGTAAGAGAGTATTGGAATCGAAAGGACATGAATCTTCTTTGGCTTATGCCATTTCTTTCGTGCAATAACCAAACAAGCAAAGTTCATGAAGTTCTCTGCCTGGTTTTCATATAAAAAATCGATCATTCAACAGTCTTCTATTTTCTAAATTTATCATTTTTGGCACTCCAATGCAATGCAATACAATAACATTTTTAGAACTGCAACATAATCGAAGAGTGGTTTTACATATCAAACAAATTCTAATTAAAAAAAACTGTTGAAAACGGTTTTTAATAATTGTTTGTAGGTAAACTTGTCAATAAAAATTTAAGATGTTAGCCGTTATTGTACAGCTTTTCTTTCTTTGTAAAAAAAAGTCAACGGAATAATTTGTATATTTACTAGACTTCAAAAACTGAATTCTTTCTTAAATTATTCTGAAGCTGATATTATTTTCGTTTATTATTTTCGAGCAGAACATAAAATATTCAATAAAACGTTGGATTAGATATTAATTCCTTATATCGGCGTAATGTGAATGGTTCTAAGATATTGGACGTCACAAATTTTGTGTTCTTAATTTTTAAATTGCTGTTGTACAAAAACACCCTCTAAACTTTCGTACACTTTTTTTCAAAAAGTAATATGACGAACAATATTAGAAAACATATCAAGACGATTTAGATTAAATGGATACTAAAACTGTCAAAACTTTCAATCGGACAGAACAAAGTGTTTTCAATAACTTGCAAACAATATTAATGCTTTTACAAGTTTGGGTTAAGTATTTTCATAAGTTCTATTTTGATTAGTCTAATCCAGATCTGAGATTTGCTGAATGGAACATTTTCTACAAATTCTTTTGATTTAAACTCTTTCAACTTTGATCTTAAGACAAAGTATAATTCAACATTGACCTCATTATAAATATAACGAAAAAGAAAATGTTTCCTTTTTGTTCATCTTTTTGCTTTTCGATGGAATAATCCTGAAAACTTTTATGCATATCCCCAAAGCTATTAAACATTTTAGCTTTTTTTTTTGGCTGAATCCCCATTAACATGCATTGACACACATGAATATTTAAAATACGTCTTTTGTTCTATTCTTTTATACTTCCGTTGATATATCAAGTAAAATGTATATTCAAATAAAATGAGCACATTACGGATATAGTCGGGGAACTTAAAGTTGCAAGTTTGCATAAGCTTTTTAAAAAGATCTGAAATCATGGTTAACAAATACTTGTGTTACAATTTTTCTAAAAATGTGAGAGTGAATATAACGTCCGAAAATTTACAGTCGCTAAGTCTCTTATAAAAAAACTGCATCTTTTATGTTTTCTTCAATTTATCACATTAACACGGAAAATTAATTTGAGCTTCGTCAGCCCACAAGTCACCACCAATTAATCCAATCATTTAAAACCTTAAGCGGAAATGGACAGAGACAAAATATTTTCATTGGGTAATGACAACACGGTGCAAAGTATTTTCCGCTTGTAGTTCATGGTCATTTTGTGACGAAGTCTTACATAACAAGTCTACCGTATTAACCTGATCCGATACCTTAGACTTTATTTTTAGATTAATTTGTGTACAAAATGAAGCCAAACAAATAAATAAATTCAACCCCGTCGTGGACGACTAACGTCTTGGCCGGCCACAGCAGTTGTCATACTTTACCACGTGGGTTCAATTTTCCATAGTATCGCAATTCTTAAAAAATATGTGTACGTAAAGAATTTGAGGTCGAAAATGTTTAGGAAATTTTTTGTAAATAGATTTTGCACTTGTTGTGTTTGAAAAAAAAAATGAAATCAAAAAATTCCATCATGAATATTCGAGGTCAAAAATCACAAACCATTGATTTGAAGAATATTGCATTAACATAGCTTTCTAAGAATGTTTACTTTTATGTTTTTTTTTTCGATTTATTAGTTTTTTTTCTAATGAAAGACCGTAATGAGTGTTGTTTTTATTATTTAAAAAAAGAGTTTTTCACATTATGAAATTATTTATTATTTGCCTTTTGATACACTCTGTTAGAGTAATTGCGTCATTTGAAATGTTTTCCTCACACTTACCAAATGTCTTATTTGACTAGGTTATTGTCAATTAGAATCTTCTTCTTGTTCCTGAGGTTAAAAAATCATGTTCTTAATATTTATTTTATTATTACCTCATAGAGTTTTATTTATACACATTTAAAATCACAAGATTAAAATGATTTGGCACCTACGACAAACGTCACCATCTTTTGTTTTATTTTATTGTGTTTTTGAACTTTTTGTTTTGGACTTAGCTATGAAAATTATGCTAAACTTTTAAGAGAACACATTAAATAAAATCACCTTAGACGAAACATTTGTTTGGACATATAATTAGGATGATTGTTTGTGTCCCTTGAATTTTATTTCATTTTTAATATTTAAAAAGAACTTGTAATAACATTTGACTTTAATGTAGAAATTTGTTGTAATCGATTTTTAATTTAACATAGTAAGTTATTGTAATGGGTCCGATTTGTTGAATTGGAAATTATGAGATTTCTCGGCGTTTCAATTGCCCTACAGTCGAAATAAATGATGTACGTTCGTACGTCTGTACGTCCGTACGTTCGCGAAGATTTTTTAGTCGTGCTTAGCTCAAGAACCAGTTAAGATATCGACGATAAAAACCTAAGAAAAACAATACTAAAAGTTCGTATTTTTTAATAAGCGAACACTAAAAAGGTTTTGTATACCTTTAATATGCCAAAGACACAGTGTGAGCATTAGGAAAAGAGGGAAGGGTTGGATAGGAGGTGTGGGTGTATATTGATTTTAAATTTCTGAATATTGCAACTACAAGGAAAGATAGAGCGTGGTAAGGCGTTCCACATTCGCGTAGTACTGCTGAAAAAAGAATCTCTCAAGGGTAAACTGATGGGCATTCCTAGAAGCATGGGTATTACGGTTAAATTGTTTAAGGGAAGGAAAACAACTGGCTATTTCACAAGAGCATAGTCCGTTAAAATAACGGTAAAAAAGGATGAGTCAAGAAACCTTGCGTCGATGTTCGAGTGACGTAAACGAGTTGATGATGTTAATGTTACCAATCCTTTCAAAAGCTCTGTTTTGAATACTCTCCAAGAGGCTTAAATAAGTTACTGGAGCACCAGTCCAGAAATAAGAGTTATATTCAAGTTTTGGACGTATATAGGTTTTGTAGATTGTAGTCTCAAAAAACTTAGACATATTGCCGCCTTTTTGGCAACATCGCTTATCGCTCCACAAAAGGTGGTAGCTGATGCACATTCCGAAGATGTCAAGATTCTCCGTTAGGCAATAAAGGCAAAGAGGGTTTCTCTCGCTTTAACGATACGAAACAGCATTGCGTTTTCGAAGCATAATTTCTAATCCAACGAAGAAGAGATTCGCTGATACCGAAAGCACGCATTTTCGATAAGAGAGCAAGATGCGAGACTTAATCAAATGCCTTGGATATATCAAGTGCAATAATCTTACTTTTTTCAAAACGATGTTTCACTGTTCGGTAAGATGAACTATGGGATCACCAGTGGACCTATTTCTACGAAACCCGTATTGCCGGTCATTAAGAAGCTTCTGTTTCTCAAGATATTTCTTAAGCTGATAATTAATCAGCGTTTCCATGACCTTAGAAAGAAGGGACGTTAGTGCTATCGGTCGGTCATTTGTGGGAGAAGAAGATTCGCCTTTTTTCGGGATTGGCTGAACAAATGCAATTTTCCAACTACTCGGAATGAGCCCAAAAGAATAGCATAGATGGAAAAGCTTACGTAGTGGTTTTGCTAGCGTGGAAGAACACCTCTTCAGAATAATAGCGGGGATATCATCTGGGCCAGCGGATTTATGAATGTTGAGATCTTTAAGAACTTATTAGTGTGGGCCACATCCTAGCCCCTTTTTTTATTTTAAAAATAGTTTTTGTATGCAGTTATTTAGATCATATTAATATACATTTTACATTTTAATTTCGTAAAAGAATGATAACCCATTTTCAAGATATCGAATTTCAAAAAAAATAATATTTTTTTTTTTAAATCAAAAATAAAAACAATGACATTTTGGATCATCAACTATTATTGAGACAGTATAAGAGCTTGGTCAGAAAAAAATTTATGAAATTGGTTGATAAGTTCTTGAGAAAACCAAAAATCACAATAAGGATTTCGAGGAGCAATACAAAAATATTTGTTTTATATTGATGGAAACTGAATTAAAAACACAATTTTTTCCTAAAATATTAAGAAATCTATCGGTATGTTTTCGAAGAATTTTCGAATTTCGACCAAAACATTTGTATGGATAGGAAAAACCCACTTTTTTCAACTTTTCTACCATTGTTATGTCATGTTTGATTAAAATCTCGAGCCATATAGTTCCTATATATCGCAAGTAAAAGGTACAAAGAGGATATATTCCATAACACGATTACATTTTTACCTTTCACCACATTTGTTTATTTTTGTCAACGCAAAATTAAAACCAAATTAATCCAAAACTGTATTTAAGTGTCTCGAGCAATTTGTAGATTTTTGTTCAGGCATGGAGTTTTCAAAGCCAGATGTATGTACAGTACATACATAAGTTGGGAAATCAAGCTGATTTAAAAAAATCTCAAATTTGATGAACTTAAGAATTAATGACCTCACCTAAAGATTTCTTTTGTAAGATGATGGTTTCGTTAGTTGTACAGAAAGTCGAGTACGACAGTGATCACTGCGGACTGGTTGCTGTAATGCAGATTCCGAACGAACGCGTTGAGTTGGAGGAATACGTTGCAACGCACTCTTACAATTACAGTAAGATGCGTTGGCCTCGTTTCACCAACGCCCTAGCGAGAGAACTTCGTTCGAGTGACCACCCCACCAAACAACAGAAACCTGACAAATACAGACATTGACCAACACTTACAACAGATGGACGAAACAATAAAACGAACGATGGAACGGACAATTCCAAAGTACAAAGAACGGGACCAAATGGACACTTACAGAGACGCAACAATTGACGCACTACGTAGGCACAAGAGTGGCTTACTGACAAGACCCAAAAACTTGTACAGACGACTTACAGAGCCACGCGACTTGTAGGTAAGGACACTGAAGTCGTCAATAAAAAATGTCAATCTGTTGATTAAGGAGAACTACAATTAATAAGTACTGGGACCGCAAGATCCGATCAGTTAATTAATTAAAAAATCGATAATGACCTTCCGTGTCTTAAACTCCAAAGAACTGTAGAGAACAGAGACGTACTCATGACAGCGCAAATAGATCCAGAGGAAGCCATCTTTGACGATGACTTTTACATAATTGAAGATCCGAAGGAAAAAGTAGAGGCGGTGGGAGCTGCTTTCCAGCAAGTGTACAAGGTGAATGTTAGCATTCGCCCCAACCACGACCTGGAAAACAGAGCCCTACTTAATCACTTTTACCTTCGAAATGATATGACACAATGGCGATCTGAGAACAGTGGTTTCATGCGGTTCAATGACAATTCCTTGGCAAATGCCATAATCGCCTAGCAAACGGGACCAAGTCCCTTGTTAATGACTAAGGTTGAGCTTCAGCTCATCTTCAATTCAATATATAATAAAAAGTCAGCAGGTGTGGATGGTTGTACTAAGACATTTACCGATGGAAACAATTGACATTATACCACACTCTTCAACAATGCAAGACTCCTGTGGTTCATCCTCTCCCGAAAAAGGGAAAGGACAACTTCAACCCGTCAAATCTTCGGTCGATAAGTCTTCTTCCGAGCATCAGCAAAGTTTTCGAAAAGATCATTAATAGGGCTCTGACTAAGTGGACTGCGGACAACAAAATAATTCCGGATATACAGTTCGGGTTCAAGGCGGGTCATGACACAATTCATGCTGCGTCTAAGCTCGTTTCTGATATCCAATGGAATAAATCAAAACAAAATGCACAGGTGCTGTTCTGGTTGATTTGGAAAAGGCCTTTGGCACCGTATGGTTAGAGGGTCTTTACCCAAAACTGAGCAGGCTTGACATATCAAGTTATTGTTGTATATACTTTATGATATGCTTAACGGTAGAAAGTTTGTTGTCAAAAGTGGCAGTGTAACTTCTACCACAACATTCTCAATTAAAAATGGTCTTCAACAGTTAGCGGTGAATTCGCCGATTCTCTTCAGCATTTACACCAGCGATCTGATAGGTAGTCTAACAAAGGCAATTGCGTACAGAACTGCCGGAAAGGTTGAGGTTATTAGAATTCTCTTGCAGCGTGATTTCGACAAGATTCAGCGATATTGCGACGACTGGAAACTGAAAATAAATGTCCAGAAGTCAGAGACAATTCTGTTCCGGACTCTGTTGGCTAGGGCTACTAGGGATACGTGCAAGAATTGGCGCAAGATGGTCATCGTTGATCTTCACGGGCAGCCATTAGCGATCAAAAGTGTAGTGCAGTACCTCGGTATCTGGTTAGATCAGTATTTATATTTCGACAGACATATAAATGCTGCTCTGACCAGGGCCAGAGGAGCCTTCGCTCTGACGAAACGACTGTTTTTTAGCAGTCGGCTTGACCCCAGAGTGAATGTAATTTGCTACATGGCCCTCATACCGGCAATGATCGTTTATGGTTGTCCTGTGTGGTTCAACGTTACCCCTTCCCAGATGGAGAAGTTTCGGGTGTTCGAGCGGCAGTGTTTACAACGCTGTACCGGTTTATATCGAACAGCCGAGTCTTCTTATGTGCATTACTATTCCAACAAGGTAATATACAATGGGGCTTGAATCAACAGAATTGAAAATTTCGTGATAAAACTCGTTCGAGGTCACATTGCAAGAGCTATGTCTTCGACCAACAATTTAATTTTCGGGGCGTTCTATCCGAACGACGAGTATTTTGAAAGTGCACGCTTGAGCGGCTTAATTCCACCAGAGCCATTCCTCTTTTTAGACAAATGCGGTCTGATACAGGATAGATTGGCAGTTCCGCTAATCTATCACGTCAGGCGAAGAACCGTGAATAGGCTACTCCCGTACAATCGGGACGTCATGGCACAAGGCGGAGCAGAGCTCCTTCGGTTCAGTAGGGCTGTGTCCGAACGGGACCAAATTGATAGGGTGAAGCAGGAGAACCAGTTTTGGTGGCTTCAATCGGCACTTGATATTGGGTAGTCGAGATGGGGTTGTAAGCCTTGGCCGGCTTACATACTTGTTTTATAACTTTAGGGTTTAGCTTAAAGTAGAATAGGCATGGAGCACAAAAACAAAAAATACAAAAAAAAATTAAAAAATAAAAAAAAAACAAAAAAACATGGAATAAAAATAAATACAATTGAAATGAAGTTAAAATTGATCCTAGGGTAAAAAGGCATTAGTAGTTAGTGTTATAGTTTAACTTAGAGTGTCCGTATGGGACCATTAAATTAGTTGTAAGTTATGGATATTTAGGCTCGTTTTATGAATTTTTGTCTAGCTTTAAGATAGGTTTAAGAATAAATTAATAAAACTTAATTTAAAAAATAAAAAAGGTCTTGGGTTCAATGCCTGTCTGTGCAATTTAAAGTTTTTTTACGGGTGCTGCCTCTTGTGAGGAATTGACAAATCTTCCAAAAGTAATTTTTATTATGGAAAGTGTTTTCTCAAATTCGCCGTTTGAATTTGGCTTAAAACTGTAGGTCCCACACAGGAATGGTTGAGAGTTGTATGTCACTAGGCCCTAATTCTCGACGGACTATAAAGTTTAAATACTAAGCATCTTTGTTTTTAACAAGACTTAGCGTTTTAGTAGTCCAGAAGTGTCCTGTAGCTTTTATACTTTCTTCTTCCAACTTTATGCCCTTCCTTTGCTTTTCATGGGGCTCTGTTAAGTCATCGATTTATGATGAAAAACTTCAAAGCATTGTTATATGGCCAGATTTATTGGAAAACATATTGAAAAATTAGAATGATCTTCCATTTATCTTCCAGATTATAAAAAAAACTCAATTTGACAATATTTCTTCCTTATAATTGTATTTAAAGTTCTCGAGCTATTAAAAAAACACCCATTCAATACTTTGAGTGTCGTAAGTGGCCCACTTTAGTTTATTCAACTTTATAATAAAAATAATGGATATCCGCACCAAAAACTTTTTTTGATAATGTCGATTTACACACTTTTCTCGAAAACAAAGTTTGAAAAAAAACACCTGAGAAAATAGTGTTTCTTCAAATGCGTTAGACAACTTTTTTTGTTTTATACATATTTTATTAGAAATAAGCTTTTTTGTTTGATTAACAAAATTTAGGGTATGAGAACAGACATCTTTGCATACATAAATATGTATATTATGCTAAATATACCCTTTATTAGTTCTAAGCCACCACCGGCATAGCATACGCAATTTATGCCTCACCAAGTTCAAAACGAAATTAGTCTATGAATGGTTGCACACGTTTTCTAATATTAAAGAAAAGCTTACATGGAGATTTTCCCTAACTAACCTGGGAAGAATATTTTTAATGATTTCCTCTACACAATATATCTGAAAAACTATACCTTAATTGAATGAGCAAATTGTCCCATATTTTCCAAGTGAGTATACCTATCCGATATATGTATGCTCTTAAGTCTTGAAGAGGCAATTAAGCCTTTTCGAATAACAAAAGAATTCCGATTGCACTTAAACAAAAAAAAGGAAAAAACACATAGAAAAACCTTTTGTTAAACTAAAGACGGCTTTTGTTTCAAAAGTATTTAAAAAGACTGAATTAAACTTCACTGCAAATGAAACGAATCAGTGACCATGAACGGAAATGTTTTTACATCCCGGTAGATTTTATTTTGAATTCTCATGTTTGTTTGCTTATAATAAAATAATTTAGAAAATATAAAAAATATGTTATACCATAACTAGGAGGTTATTGCATGTGATGTATAAAGTTGGCAGACAGTTTGAGCTTGATGATGTTTCACAATAAAAATGGGGAAAATCGTTTGTTCCGCTCTATGAATTTAAACACATGTAGTTTTTAACACAAACTTGGCACTTATTAATGGATTTTGTTTGAATTTGTATTTGTTTAAACTTTAAACCAGGCTAAGTTAATTTAAAAACAATAAAACAAAACGAACAAAAATTGGCATTTTATACACACCACGTACCGTAGCCGTAGACAACTGGAATGGACTTCCTCAAACTGATTTTCCTTAGGGTTGTTGTAACGAACAATCCCCTATTTTATTTTTTTCTCGATTTAGAAGAGAGGTTGCGCAGTCAATAGATTTTATTTTAATAAATTTTATATAAAATTTCAAATCAAAATTGATTTGAGAAAAAATTAAAAATAAATTATAACTTAATAAAAGATATGGGGTGAAAATAAATAAGTCAACAAATTTGACGCACCCTCGATAGTCAAACAACCGACCTCGAAGAATTTCGCGACAAAACTGCGCGAATTATTTTTCATTAACAAAATTGGAGAGGGCGGCTCGGTTATAGTTGTTGAAACCGTCCGTACTCCGTCTACGTCGCGTCGTCGTTGTCGTTGTCGTTGCTGTGCTATGCCGTAGCCGTACCGCATTTTATAAATGCATAACAACCCCTCAGCTGTCTTTTGGGGGTTGGCTGTGGCTGGGTTTACTCGTAGTCGTACATCAGATAAGCTTTCCTTTCGGTCTGCTAGTTTATATGTCACATATTTTCAAATAAATACAAACAAAAATATTTATGTAAATTCGATAGACTGAAGCCTATATTATGCGAGTGACTTGATGGCGCGGTGGTGAATTATTATTAACAAATAATAATTATTCATTTCTTAGAAAGCGAGAAATGGCTGTGAAGGCACATGTTTGAGGAGCTTTGTGCGAAATGAGCTTTTTTTTCTAGAACAAAAATAAATGAACGAAAAATCAGTGGAATTTTACACTTTGAATAGGGGGAGAGAACATAGAGGATTTTTTAATTTTTGAAGAGAAGATGAATGTAACCATCTGTAGCTTTGGAAAATGGATACCAACATCTATAGATAGGAAAATCAGAGAGTTTCAGATATGTAATGTGGGATGTATTAGATTTATTTGTTGATGAATTTTGATTAAAATAAACTCTTGTCGTCATGCTGAATTTTTTTTGTAACCCATCATTGAAATCTATAAGGAAGCACTTTTTAACCGCCTACACGAGAAGCACGAAAGAAAAGAAGGTATTGCATCTCTCAAAATTCTGTCTGTAGAAGAGCTTTTGTTCTGTCAAAAGGTCATCTGCATCCCATCTTTTTAAGACACCAATATAATTCCTAGATAAAAGTATTAGGATGAACGAATTGGTTGCATAGAATTGTTGTTATGGTTTTTAAATATAAGATGGCAGTACATTTTTTTCATATTTATATTTTGGTGGGTCATTGTAAAAAAAAACCAATTAAGGGATTCACGCAAGCGGCAAGTTAGTTCCAGTTTCTTTGTTTTTTAGTAGCCTTCATGAAGTCAATTAAAATAATTTCCGTAAACAAATATACCGCAGTTATATTTTCTATAAAAATATTTTAAAAAAATGAGAACGGTACACTGGGGCTTGAACGTAATGTTTTTGCATTCAATTTGAAAAAATGTCTACGTTTGTCAATGTACGCCAAAAAAACATACTTTTTTTCGGATTTTTCAGAAATACTACCAACAAAATTGAGATTATAAAAACGGTATTTCATTTTACACAATAATTTATTAATGACAATCATTTTTAAAAGGCCTTTTATTTCAAAATATCGACTGAGGAGTGTTTTTTACAATGGCTCCTTGGACCTTACAAAATGGTCCATTGCTGGACTTATAGCTTCTATAGCTTATAGCTTCTATAGTTTTTCTCCAAATGGAAGATGATGAATTTGCCTATAAAAATAGTGTTGGTAACAAACTGCCTGAGTAAAATACAAAATCCTACTTACTTTTAAAGAGTATTTCTTTAAAGATATTACCTACTATCAAAATTTTCAAGTCAATAAATAGGTTGATAACTGCTTCAGTACATACCTGGCTAACTAAAAAAATCTAGTATTGAAAAATAATTTACATTTTATGAGAAGTAGACATTTATCAATAATTTTGTAATTAAAGCTTTATCCTGTGGTCTATTTCACCAAATTACAATTACAATCACAAATTTGTAATTGTAAACTACAATTACAAATTTGTAAACTGATTTTCTGTTTCACAAACTACAAAATTCAATCCAACAAATTTGTAAGAAATGAGACACAAAATATTTTACAAATTTGTATTTGTAAAATACAACAAAAAAATGTTTGTGGTGAAACGAAAATAATGAAATTTCTACAAATTTCCCTTTGTAATCTACAACTACAATTTTGTAACACAATTACCTCGTGAAACAGAAAAAATCAATTTTTCTACAAATCACTGGCCATAATCTTCAAGAACAACATTGTTGTGGGTCAGAAGATCGTTTTTTTTTTTATTTTAAGTATAAGTTTCAAACTTCAGACGGTGTATCAAATCCGGCTGTTTTGTTTTTTTCACCTCGAGCGCAGAACGTGACATGAAACAAAATCTGCAAGATTCCGAAATTTCCTCACTTTTGTGGTAAATTGGTGATCAAAATCTCCAGTTTTAGGGATATCAAATTAAATATTATTCGAGCCTTAGATTGTGTTTTTAGATGTTAGAGTTTCTAAATTACAGCTGTAAATATATTAGAAGTTATTTTTCTTCTTTCCAAACAGTAAAACATTATTAGTATTAGATGGGAACCTGTTAAATGCATAATTAATGAGTTGACATACAAAATCAAAGATTGGAAAACAACATTAACATCCACAATATTTTGGTAATTTTTTTTTTTAAGCTAGAAATCTATTTTTCAGTGATCTTTATAGGTAGGTGGAGATGGCAATCACAAGGAGCCCTTGCTGAGCGACTCAATGAGCGCTGAAAAATAAAAATATGAAAAGATAATATTATGACGAATTTTTATTGACAAAATTAGAGAAGAAAAGTCTTAGATTTTCGTGTCGGAAAGTTTATCAAGATCTTTAAGGAATGCCCTTCCGAAGCTTAACATTCTAGAATTCGCCAGGGCTGGACATTTACAGAGAAAGTGAGGCTCAGTTTTCCTTTTATGTTGGTATCCACAGCTGCGTCAGCTTTTCTAAATGCTCTGTAGACCGAACATATTCCTTGTTTTTCTTAGTTTTTTCAGTATTGTATTTATTGCTAAGCGCTGGCCACCACACATTCGGTCCTAGAGAATATAGATATAGTTTGACCGTTAAGTCGGGGTAGGATGAAGGCAGGTAATTTAGTTTTGGATTATTCATTTTTGCTCTAATTAATACCTATGCCTACGCCACGATTTCACTAATCACGGTGAAGAACTTTTCTGACACCAGTAAGACCAAATCAGAACCTTTTAACTTTATGAAGATTGTATGTATGACTTAAATCCATAAGAGCAAAAAGAGAACACCTCCCTGGGATGTTCCTCTACTCACATGTTTGGAAGAGATTGTGTTACCTAACGAAGCTTGAATCCTTCTACAAGCACAGAAACTATCCATTCTTGAAAAAAAAAACTCTACGGAGAAGTAAGTGAGTGATTCGTGAATCGATTCAGTATACCTTCTTGTCTTTTTTGTTTTTAAATTAAAGTGACACAGGCAGGGATTGAACCCAGACCCCTTGCATGACAGTCCAACGCACTTTTTTTTTTTTTTTTTTGTAATTTTTTTTTTTTTCAAATTCATTTTTATTTATTCAATCTTAAACCTATCTTAAAGCTAGACAAAAATTCATAAAACTAGCCTAGTTATCCATAACTTACAACTAACTTAATGGTCCCATACGGACACTCTAAGTTAAACTATAACAATTACAGTCCAACGCACTAACCGTCATGCCACGGGTACTACTTATTTTTTTACTTATTTTAAAACGATATTGAAAACTACTGAATCAATGGTTTAGCAAATACACCTTTTCAAATCTAATCTAAATTAAATTCAAATAGTAGTAAATTCTAAACTAACAGCCTAACTTATTGTCTAGTTCTAAGCAAAAAATTAAAGAATATTTCTAAAACGTTTAAGCCTTAAAAATAGTTGCAATTCTAACAAAATGTACGGAATTGTTCATGCACTTTTCCGGAAACTATAACGGTGGTCAAGTTTTAATGAACTATTTCAAAAACATGTTCCTATTTTAATAAAATATTATTATTATTTTTAAATATCATAATAACATTTTTATTTCCTAACCAATGAATAAAAAACTTCAACGAACTTTATTTAATAATATCAAGTCTGGAAAAAGATATTTTTTAACAGCGCTTTGAAAAAAAAAAACAGTGTTTGCCAAAAAAGGTTTTAACTACAGAATTTTGAGCATTCAATTTTGTCCATGCAGAACTTTGTACCACAGAATCTTAACAAACTGTATTTTGACCTATACAGTATTTCGACCCTGTTCAAATCCTACTCTTTCTTAGTGTTTTTTAGTTTTTGACACAAACTTAAATACAAATAAAAAATGCCCAACCATTAATTTTATAGAAATATATTTCTATCCGATTCAATCAAAAATCAAAATTGCGCATTTATAAAATTTTACACACACGAGTTTGGAATAATGCCATTGTTTTCCCTAAGAATTTGTTCTGAAGCAAGAATGAATGAATTTTAGAACTAACGTATGTACGTCAGACTTTTAGGTGAAAATTTAATTATGTGTTCATTTTCCCCTGACTTTGAGAAAAAATCAAATTTGTAAGAAAACTAAATAATTTGCTTTAAATTTCCTCGATACAGGGTGTTCAAAACATCATGACTTTTTCACATAAATTGAATTCAAAAAAATATGTATTATTTAAATAGTATGTTATTTAATTAAAAACACAATGATTGAAATATTTTGATTTAGTAAAATTTAAACAATATTTTGTGTCTACAAGAATAACAAAGTTCCTCTAATAAAAGTGAACAATATTTCGCTGTAAAATTTAAAAAATAATGAAATTAATTTCAACCTGTGATAATTTAGTCTGAAATACGCTTGACTGACTTGACTACATTATATCTTTGAACAACAAGACCAATTAAATGGAGCTATTCCATATTGTTAAATTTATTTATTGTTTGTTAAGAGAATACAAAACTTCACTTATTTCACGCAACAATAAAATACAATAATACAAATGGTTATATTAAACACGTCACATAAATTGAATGCTATTTTATGCAAGTGAACTGCGTAAATAGATTGATTGCTTGCAATTTAAATAATAAAAAAACACGAAACATTAACCTAAGCTATTTACATATGTATGCACATAACACAAAAAGCTCAACCTCGTCCTATCTATTACTGGTTGTGCATGAACGCGCGTCTTTAATACCACAAATCTAATAGAAACCTATATACAGCTTCGTCCGAAATAATAGAAACAGAACTTAATTTTTTTGTAATTGAGTCTGCAGCAATTGTGTAAGGTAACAGAACTATATTTTTGCCTTTTAAATTTTTTGGTTAATATTTTCTTAATGTTTTTCAATTTGTTATTTAAAAAAAATAGTTATATTAATGTCAAAATTTAAGAGTTAATTTTTTACAAAACTTTATTATTTAAACATCAAAAAAGAATATAATGTACAGTTCATTTATAAAAAAAATGTTTATGGATAGATTGAGTTTGATATTTTTTTTTAATAATTATTTTTTAAAACAATTAAACTAATTCTACTTTTCATACAGCAACATGGTACCAACATCTTTCTTGAAAGGTTTTGTTTGAATATTGGTTTTACGTGAGCTTGAAGCTGAATACTTTTTCCATTGGGGAATAAGTAAATAAATTAGGTAGCGCAACAGTCCATAAAGAACCAGGGCTTTGTGACTTACAACTCTCAACCATTCCTGTGTGCGAGTAATTTCAGGGATGGAGGAGACCTACAGTTTATATGCCGAATCCGAACGGCTAATTTGAGAATGCACTTTTTCATGACAAGAATTACCTTGGAGAATTTGTCAATTCCTAGCAACAGGCAGTACTTTAGGTGGCACAGGCTCGGATCGAACCCAAGACCTCTCGCATGACACTCCAACGTACTAACTATCATATCTATCAAAACGGCGCACTACAGCGCTAATTGGATCTCATGCTAGGTTGCCTTGATATCGCCATTTCTACCTAACTATCATGTCATGGGTACTACTATTGGAGAATAAACTGATATTGTAATCCCTTCCGAATTTTGTTTCAACCTTTTAAACTGCATTCTGTTCCTTCTTTGCGCCTTAAAGGCGTCATGGCTTTGTTACTTTATTTTTTGTTTCAACTAGTATTTTTAAAGGTACGTCTGTTTTTAGCCATCGCACCTTCAAAGGACATTTTGGCTAAAGTTAGATTCATTTTCGATATACCCTACCCTAACTAATATCTCTTGATATATTAAGCAAATGAATAGCTGCAAGTTCTGCTATTCGCCTAAAAGCCTCGTCGCAGTGAATTAAAAAAAGTGTTGACAACTCCGTCGTTTTAAAATATTTCGAATCAATTGCAAAGCACACAGATTACACGATCCAACTGCTGTTTAACAGAAACTTCCAGAATGCTATACCTTCCAGATCTTTCTTTGAGGATACTGCCTTCTTAATAGTAGAGTCAGTCCACTTTTATACAGATGGATTAAAAACAAATCAAGGGTTGGATGGAGGTGTGTACTCTGAACGACTGAAACTATGTCTCTCATTTCGACTTTCCAATCATTTTAGCGAGTTCCAGCAGAATTTTGGTATTAAGAGAAGTGTTGCCCTAGCTTAAGGAGATCGTGATATCAGTATTTTTCAAGATAGTCACATCGCTATCAAATCTCTGGACTCTGTCTATACAAACTCAATTACAGTCCATAACTGTCGATCATCTCTCATGGAGATCTCAGAACAGTTTAATATTCACCTTTGCTGGGTGCATGACGAGCCATAGAGACTATTCAACAAATTGTAAGGCAGATGAATTTAATAGGAATGGTACAGTAAACCCCAATGTTTTGCTAATGCTGGTTTTATGTAAACTATTTCTAATGCAAGACGCTAAGAAGAACGCAAACACCAGGTGCTAAATTACATCACCACGTTGCACATCTGGTCCAATTATATTTAAAGCGATCAAGTTGCTTGCTATCTCTAAGCAGATCGCATATATGTAAGCTTGATAATCGGTGTCATAACCGGGCACTGTCTAATAGGAAAGCTCGCCACGCGGCTAGGCATATCCTCATGTGACTTTTGCAGAACCTGTATGAATGAGGTAGAGGGAGTATCTAAACGATCTCAAACATATTAACATCATCAACCTCTTACGTTTCGTAAGGGATCTAAACGGGTTTCATTGAGTTTAAAAGAAAGCTTCAAGATTCATGTGGTATCACAATGGTATATATTAAACTAGCGTAAGCGTGTCCTACTCCATCTTACACAGCAACTTTCACCTAATCTAGCCTTCCGCAGGATACGAAGAACCGTTTTGAATAGATTAGCTTAAAATGTTATAACAAAATTTCTCTGTCACCTTTATTTAAAGAAAGTTTAGACATATGTATTTTCAAAATCAAACATTAATTCTACCAAAATTTTGATTCTTTCAACCAAATAAGTCGTGTTCGTTTTAATTAAATAACAAATGTTCCTGTTATTTGAGCAAGAGCTGTTGGTGCATAATTTGCATGTGTGGCATCAAAAGAACTGAAAAGATTTTTATAACGTCAGAACTATTAACATTTACATATTATTGTGGCCTTCATATTATTTGTAGTTCATTTTTCCACTTGGGTAATTGCCAAAGAAAAACGCCATCGGCCAACAGCATCAACTTCTATACCTATTTATTTTTTAAACTAACAACGACAGAACGGCCAACAAACTTATTGCTAGCCGAGCGTCACTTGCGTTTAAATCGCATCGAGCGCATGTGATCGTTGCATGCCACAATATTACAAAAAAACAAAACCTGCTGCACAAATAAACAAAAATCAAGTGTAAAGGATTCGAAAAAGTATGTGTTGGGGGCTTGTAGAGCTTGATTTTGCGTTAGATCTGAGTTATACTCTAGAGGCGGAGCAGTGGCGGTGGCCAGCATTGCACCCACTCTTATATAAATTGAATTAAATTTACACCAATTTAATTGAATTTAAAGCAGTTTGAGGACTGAAAAGTAAAAACTGTACTGTTGTATTGAGAAGAAGTGTGGTCAAGTTGTGTTGCACAAGTTGACACATAAAATAAAACTATTTTTAGGGGAAGAAAGTTCGATGATCTTTAGAGAAAATTGATAGAATGGGTAAGGATTTGAAAAAACACAAAAACAAAACAACTGTATGTTAAAATGTCTTTGTTTTTCAACTTATTAAGACTAAAAATTAAATATTATTGACAAAGCTTTTCAAATTGTTTGCTGTTGATCAGCACTATCAATAAAGCAAAAATCAATGAAGATGATCAATGGACATCAACACAATGCAGACGCTTGATGTTCAACATGTGTTCTATTGGTTTTTGACAGTCTTGATGAAAGACTATAGATTTCGATGGGGTTTTCTATGGTAAATTAAAATTTCAATTTTTAGATGACCATGAAAACTGAATTGAAAAGTACTCCAATACTTGAAGAAGACAATTTTCTAAATAATTTCAATACTTCATAAATAAATAAGGTGACGAAAAATAAAATCTAGTTTTTTTTTTACAAGGTCTTGCATCTGGAAATAAATGTATACTTTTCCTAATATTGTTGATCGCCTTAGTTCCAATTCGACTTAAAAACGGATATAAGGCGTTTTATGGATATGTATATATTTTTTATTTTTACAATGAATTGAATTCAAAAAATTATTACAATTAAAATAATTATTTTTTAAATTCAAGCATAAATCCTAGTTCAAATTCGAAATCCAAAAATATTTTTTTTAAAACTATGAAAGCATAACATTCAAGATTTAAAAAAAAAATGGTCTTCAATGGTGAATTCGCGGATTCTCTTTATCATTTACACCAGCGATCTGATAGGTAGTCGAACCAAGGCAATTGCGAACGCCGACACGATCTAATTGCGTTCAAAATAGCCCGAAATGTTGAGGTTATTAGAATTCTCTTGCAGCGTTGTTTCGACAAGATTCAGCGATATTGCGACGACTGGAAACTGAAAATAAACTTTCAGAAGTCGAAGACAATTCTGTTCTGGACTTCGTTGGCTAGGACCACGAGAACCAAGATGGTCATCGTTGATCTTCATGGCCGGTGATAGAGAAGTTTCAGGTGTTCGAGCGGCATTGTTTACGACGCTATACCGACTAACATCGAACAGCCGAATCTCTTATCCAAAGGGGTCCGAATTGACGGAATTGCCAATTTTATTATAAATCTCGTTCGAGGTCACATTACCAGAGCTATGTCTTCGGCCAACAAAGTAAGTTTTTAAAAATTTCTAGGATATTTGTTTAGGTTTTTTTTGTAAAAAAGCTGTCAATTAGTTTTTTCTTAAAAATTACTGAATGTTGAAACCAATATTTTTTAAAATAAAAATGGTTTAAAGCCAGTATCTCAAAGTTTTGAAAAGATATTTCAGTCGAAAATCAATTTTTACCAACTTTTATTAATTTTCTTTTAAGTTTTTATTTTTGTAAAAAAAACTGTCAATTCGATCTTTCTCAAAATGTTTCCAAATGTTGAAAACAATATTTCTTAAGAGTTTAAATAAGTTGAAAGCCATAATCTTATATTTTTGAAAAGATATTTATGTCGAAAACCAATTTTTCCAAACTTGGACTAATGTTATTTTTAGGTTTTTATTTTTTATAAAAAAAACTGTCAATTTGATTTTTCTCAAAATTTTACCAGATGTTAAAAACATATTTATTTCATAAAGCTTTCGAGGTGAAAAATTGTTTTTTCAGTTTTTGTTTATTTATAAAAAAACTGTTAATTGTTTTTTTTTTTAATATACTGGTTTGGTATTACGTTACAATGTATAATATAAAATTTAATTCAAGTCTTTAGCGTCATTGGTTTGTAAGATATTTAGGGATAACAAAAATGTTCACCTTTATTTTTAAACTGCTATGATAAAAAACCACCCTGCATATCTCTGTATTATTATCTGTATAACAACATTTATTTGAAGTCGATATCTCTTCTGGTTCTTGAGCTATGGACGACGAAAAAGACGTCGCGAACGTACGGACGTTCGGACATGTGGACGTAAAGACGTATGGACGTACGAACGTACGTACACACGTTTAAAGTTTAACTTGGAGTGTTCCTATGGTGTCAGTAAAATATTTGGAAGTTATGGTTAAGTAGAAAAGTGTTAGATTTCAATTATAATTACCGTCTTTAATGTTTTTGTTAAGAACCTTGTTGTACTCCACAGCCTCAAGCATTTTATGTTTTTCTAACACAATTTTTGAAGAGCAATAAATATTTCAAAAACCTGATCTAATAGAAAAATAATAATTCAAGACAGCAAAATCCGTTAAAAAAGTATTTTAAAACTAATTTTTTGACTATTGTAATTTTTTTCGACGTTTCAAAGTCTCTATTATCTTAGTCTTTAGTTTTCAAAAAGATATTGAAATTTACAGTTTTGTTGCAAAAAATAAAAACCTACACAACTTCGACCGAAAATTGTTAATAAAATAAATTTCCATTTAAATAACTTTTTCATCTAAAGATTTATTTATTACATTTTTCAGAATAACTCAATTGACAGCTTATTATAACAAAATAAGCATTAAATTAGTTAAAAAGTTCTCAAATATCAAAGCAAAAAAGTTTTAACACCAATTTTTGATTTTGATGAAATTTAAGAATTTTCTTAATTTACAATTGAATTTATTACAAAAATTATCATTTGAAAAGCAGTGTATGTGACTCTCATCCAAAATTTTGTTACTAGTTCTGATTTGTTTGCTGTATGTTATTGAAATTAAAACCTCCTTCCGATTTTGGCCACTCCCTATCTTGTCATATACAAGTACCTTGAGTGAGAGATATATTCTAAATCACTGAAAATTAAAACAGCGATCTTACTTTTAATATTATTTTCTTATAGTTTTAAATGAATATCAGTTTTTTTTCTTATCCAAATTATGGGTTCCTTTGAGTTTCTTTTAAACTAGTTTGGTTAAGTTTCTTTTAAACTAGTTTAACGGGGAAATTAACAATTAGTTTAACATTTAAATACAAAATTATTTAAATGGCAATCAAATTCTGATAAAAAGCGATATTTTAATTGTGCTGTCGTCTTTATAATTGTTTTTTAAACTTAACACTCGAAATACCTTTGAATCTAGTTTTTCTAAGTTTAAAACTAAATAATATGGAAACGCAAATATGTAAATCTCTGATTTCTTAGAAAAATATAAAGCCAAGAATTATTTTTACTAATTTGTAAAATTAATTCATATTTTTTAATAATCTTAATGTTCTTTAGACTAGAGTTTCCGTTAAACTAGTTTTCAAGAAACTAAACAGCAGGAGAAAAACCAAAAACACGTCCATGACAAAAAATTATGCACTTAAAACTTAAAACAAGATCATACATAACCGTAGTTAGTTACTTAGTTAGTAGGTTAGATTTATAGGTTTAAAATTATAAAAGAATTTCAAAAGTCCGACATTTTCTATAAATTGTTGTTGTTTAATGATAGTTTTAAGGTTAAACATATTCTGGTTAACTTATCTTGATATTTCATTATTTTCTTACTCTCACAAATTTCTAAAAACCTTTCTTTACTAACGTTCTTCTTATATAATTCTCAAGCAAGAATAACATAAAATAATGAGATATTAAGATGATTTGTGGGAAGTGTCCAATTCCAATTTGATCACTGCCAATTGTATTAAATTTTCAATGTCAAAACTGACAGTTATGGCAGCCTTCATTCACTGTGGCAACTGACAGATAATAATTGAAGGCAAACAACTAAATTCTTCATTGATAGCATAATTTATTTTATAAAATCCTAACATAGTGTACCCATTCACAGAGATAGAGAGATGTTATCATAGACAGAACTTAATTGGTTTATCTTGATTATTTTTATTGAGGTACTAATTAAGCTCGCATTTCAAAATCTACACACCCACTAAAATAATTTTTTTAAACCGATTTAGTTCTGTTTGTGGGAGATGTGGTTCATTACTTTTAAACATATCCCAACTAAAAACTACATAAGCTCACTTCTATCAAAAGTCTGAACGTTTTAAGTTGGAAAATAGAAATTTGAGACGAAATTAGGGGTTATTGTTATAGTAAGAGTATATTTTATTTCTATTTAACTTTTAAATCACCTTAATTGAGATTATTTTTTTGTGGTCAATTCTGATTGACTTTGAAACTATAAATCTGTTTATATCATACCTTTGTATAAACTATTTGTGTAAATGTTATAAGTGAACCCTCAACAATCTCGACTCATCTTAATTCATTCATCTCTCTAAGTTTCAATTGAAGATTTCCTGCAAACGAAAAAATTGATAATAAAAGTAATCAACAGCAGCATTCTCTCTCAACGTCAACTGTCAGGTTATTTGTCACGTTTTTGAATGGAAAACATCAGCTTCAATTGACGCGACGCGGACGATTGAATGCAGTGTGCGCTTATTGTTTGGAATCTTAAAGAAAAACACATTAAGTTATGTTTATGGGAGATAAGAGATCACATGGTATTTTGAAAAAGGTGACTGACATTTTGTTCGTAAAATAGCGATATGTCAAGAACACACGTGGCAAATATTCATAGGAATTATGTCTTTGACATAATAATGACAGCTCAATGTCAAATTAACAATGATTTTCATAAAATATCATTCGTGATGCTGATGACGTTTGTTCGAAGAAATGTCATACAATAGCATGTCAAATACAAGAAAGTAACCGAAATTAAAATAGATCCAATCGTATTGTATTTATATATTTAATTGGCATTTGTTGATTTTATTATTAGTCAATTTATATTAATTGACACAAATTCTACTGCAAACATATCTTCATACATATCAAATATTCAATGCAGAAGAACAATTATTTTTGTTCTCTTTGGTGCTACATAAGAAAGTTTCTTTTAACTTTAAATTGATTCAATTGGATAGTAATTCATGCAAACAATACAAAGTCACCGAAAACTAATGTATGTACATCAGGCAGACAAGTTCTGGTGCAAAGATTATTCAAAAAATATTGAATATGTTAAAATCTTTGAGGTTCAATAATAGAGGTTATGTGAAGTGAAGAAAATCAATTGATTTGATTTAATATTTTGAATTATTATTTAATTATTGATTATTTAAATTACCAAACCAATGCAAGTGCAAGTAAATTAACGTCATGAAAAGAAACACTTTATTTGATTTGATACTTATGATTTTAAAAGAAGAGTTCTCTAATTCTTGAAAAAATTGTAGTTGAACTTCTAATTTGAATTTGTTTTATTTGTTTAGGTCTATCTACTTTATTTTGAATTTTTGTGCACCTAAGCCAAAGTCTCGTCAAGTTCGGAAAATATGTTATTAGCATATCTTAAAATCGAAGGTTATTGTAGTCGAGAGCTGTGAGAGATACAATTTTCTTTAAGGTCTTTTAATAATCAATGATATGTACCAAATTCACTCTCAAAAAGATTTTAAATAATATGCAACTTTTCTCAATTTCAGTCTTGTTTTGATAAATGATAACTCAATTATTTCAGCACTGAAAGAAAATTTATATTCAAGTAAACTAAAAAAGTATTAAAAATCATAACATTACTTTAAACAATTTATTAGTTCGGTATTCAATCCATTAAAATTACAATTAGTTATGGAAATTATTAATAGAATTTATAATTCCAAAAAGTTCAAGAATTCTGCTATTTTTTCAAAACCTCAAGATATTTGTTAAAATTAGTCAAAAAGAATTTTTTTTGGATAGCTCGAAAAACTTCTACTTTTTTAAAAGGCACTTTAACTCCTCTTGGAGCATAGGGCGGCAACCAGTTTCTTCCATCTCTCTATTCCTAGCAAGTTACCTCAGCTGAGACCACGTCTCCAAGATTTGGGACCGAGCTTCCTTCATGTCAGATGATCTCCATGTTTCTCTTAGCCTTCTAGGCCGCCTTCTACCTTGAGGATTCCATTAAGAGCACTGCTTTGCTATGTTGTCGTCCGGCTTCCTCAATGTATGGCCAATGCAGCACCACTTTCTCTGCGCGATGTCAACATCCACTTTTGTTTGCACAGTCCTGAGTCAGATATGGTTATGGTAGATAGCGGTCGACAAAATTTTGCAGTCTCTCGTGTTTAACTACCGTAGCAGTCATAACATCATCCATATCAAGCAAGAAAAGAATCGGTGACAATACATCAGCCTGTCTCACTCCCTATTGCACTTCAAATGCTTCGGAAAGCTGTCCATTGTGGCATCCAGGAATGCCCCTAGCACCAAGCGATCTCCAGATAACATCACACCTAACGCGATCGAAGGCCTTTTCAAAATCGACAAACATGAGGTAAAGCGGCGATTGGTACTCAGACGATTGTTCAAGAATAATTCGCAAGATGTTAATATGAACGACACATGATCGACCACTGCAAAATCCCGCTCGAGAATGATAGTTGCCATTAACTTCGAAAATACAGACAGAATGGTGATTCCACGCCATTTATTGCAGTTCTTTTGGTAGCTTGACAATTACCTCGTCCTTCTATTTCCTGGAAAAGGTTTCGTTTTCCCAAACAGTCTTAACATTTGGCAACAAAATACCGGAGCAAAGTCGGGGTCTGCTTTGAGGAATTCGACTGGAATGCCATCCAGCCCAGCTGCTTTGATAATGATGATGATGATTTGCATTAGCGTTTACCTTTGTTTTCTGGTCCTCGTTCAGCAATGTGCAGAAGTGCTCCTTCCAACTCCGCAATCGATCTCCCATTGACACTAAAAGACTACCGTTAGTGTCACGAACGAATGGTTGACAATATTTTGTTGGCCTACAAGATCCTAAGTGATTTTGTACAGCATCGTCGCGTTACCTCTTTTTACAGCTTCATCAGCGCTTTCTGCCAATTTGTCTAATCTGGCTATCCTATCTCTTTTCACACAAATCTGCACTACCTTTTGAACTGTTCTATACTCACTTCAGAAAACCGTTTTCCGATGAGCATCAGTTTCATTATTCAGATTTATTTTCAGTGCTCTGCGGTGTGTAATTTTGTCCCAGGTGTCATGGAATATCCACAAATCCTTATCTCTAGATTGCCTCGGTACCGTTTCAGATCCAGCTTCAATACAAACTCTTTTTTACCGTGCCCCACAACTTCTCAACGGGAACATTTGCGTTTAACCCCGCATTTGACGAATTGTCGTTAAGAGTGTTTGCAAAATCACGACAAGTATTTGGGTCACTAAAAGCGATTGTATTAAATTTTTGTCTGGTTGCCGTATATGTACATCTCTATATAGCAGCTGTTCGCACTTTCGCAGTCGAATTGTCGCTAATAGCAGATGATGATCGCTTCCTGCATCTGTACGTCTTTCATTCCTCACATCGCACAGTGATTTCCTCCATCGTTGTAGTATTATAAAATGGTCGATTTGGTTTTCTGTTCGGCCATCAGGGGATACCCAGGTAACTTTGTATAACTTCACATGTATTTTATCTTTAAAGATCTCATCAAGTTAAATTCAGAAGTTCTTTTCCTGACCGGAGTTCCCCATTGTAGTCATTTAGGACCTTTACTATTTATCTTAGCTATCAATGATGTACCTCTTTGTGTACTATACATATATAGTAACATTTTAATTTTAATCTATGCGGATGATATAAAAATCTTCAAATGCATAAAATCTATAAACGATTGGCTACAACTACAAGTTTTGTAGTTTGGTGCAAAAAGAATGGACTTAACTTTAACCCAAGTAAATGTCAGGCAATGACTTTATCTAAATGCGTTTGATAAAGGGTTCACATCAAAAAAACTCCATTTAACAAGATGAAAAATCTCAGACTGACATTTCGGTTTGTCTACAATCTAACTGCACACTAAATGTGAGAAAGTGTGCGTGAAATGATGCAAGACCCAAACACATTCTCACATTTAGTCTTCAGAATCTGAAATGCTGACATCTTCAGAATCTGAAGTGCTGACATGGTCTTAAATTGAAAGATTTGTATAGCTTTTTAATTTCTATCCAAATAAATGTAGTAAATGTATATTAAATAAAGTAAAATTGACCAAATACATACTTAATGATTTATTAGTGCTGTTTTTTGTTTATTTAAATTATTTGCGAACGCAATATGAGCTGCAACTGGTTAAGTATAATTGGAAATGGACAAAAATGTAACTCAATACTTTGTAAAACAACAAAACAGACAATTTTTCAGCTGTAGTTTGCTTAGAGCATTTTTTTGGCGACGTTAGAAGTTCAGGTGGAAACAATAGGGGGGTGTCTCCGTATTTTTTTTGTACAGACAATGCTACGAGAAGCATACTTTTAAAGTTCCATTGTCAACTTTAGCTAGTTCAGATTCCTCAATTAGATTAGTATTTCAATCATTTAAGCAGTTCGATAATTGCTAGGCCAAATTTTAGATTTGTTTGTTGCAGAAATATTCCTGAATCCATGTACGTAAAACTCATTAACTGTTTTCATTATTAGCTTTTACTAAACATACCCTTTAAACAATAATAAGTAAACTTGAACTTTGGTAACTAAACATTTTTAAGGAATGAATGAAAGTTATATTTTGCGTGGGAGTTCACCCAAAACAAAAACTTCTGTACGTCAACAATAAACATTCATGTTGATTACTTGATCTATTGAATGAGTTGTGCATGAATTCAGAACGATTTTAAAACATTTTCATTTTGTGATATTTGTAAAATTGGTCAACAAGTTCGCTATAATCGTTCTGATTATTTTATGATACAAAAAATAAAAACTTAAACAAAAAAATTAATAAAAGTTGGTAAAAATTGAGTTTCGGCTCAAAAACTTTGAGATTTTGGCTCTCATTTACTTTTATCATTTAAAAAATATTGTTGTCAACATTTAGTAAAATTTTGAGAAAAATCTTGACAGTTTTTTTAACAAAAAATAAAAAAATAAAAAAAAAACCAAAACTAAAACTTGGTAAAATTTACTTTCGACTCAAAAAGCCTTTCAAAATTTAAAAATATTGTTTTCGATATTCAGTAGTTTTTTTTATAAAAATCCAACAGTCCATTTTTTTTATACGAAGTAAAATCTACAAGAAATAGTACGCAAATTTGGTAAATTGATTAAATAGTACTTAAATTGGTAAAAATTTGTTTCGACTAAAAATCTATTAAAAAAAAACTAGATTTTCAAACTAAAATATTTCTTTCTATGAAAAATATTGTTGGTAATTTTAAAATTTTTAATTTTTAACCCATCATGAAAACCTACAAACTTTTAAGCAAGACAAATCGACAGACGGGATGGGAAGTTATTATGTAAGTCGCATCAAAGCCTCGTTTTTCCTTTTCTGATTAGGAACTCATCTCTAAGTAGTTTTAAGAAAGTCGTAATTTTAAAAGAATGTGCTTTCGAATGTAAATACTTTTCACAGTCATCAAATGCTCTGGTAGTCTTTTAGGATGTATAACAAATATTGACAGTTAAACAAATAAATTGGGTGACATAACAGTCCGTTGAGAACAAGGGCAGAGTGATTTACAACTCTCAACCATTCCTGTAATGTTATCAGGGATGAAGGAGACCTACAGTCTTAAGACGAATCCGAACGGCTAATTTGAGAAATCACTTTTCATGACAAAAATTACTCTTCGCAAGAGGCAGTACCCGTGCAAAAAAAATTGTAGATGGCACAGTCAGGGTTTTAACCTTAGACATCTGACATAACGTTCAAATGCACTAACCATGAACGTCACGGATACTTCTACAACATATATAAAACGAGTACAAATCAAGAGAATCCAAAGAATTATACAAATTTATTAGAAAATAGTATTCCAATAGTATTTTGTTCCTCAACAAAAAAAATTGAAAAACCTTTAACTTTATTTAACTTCTATTCTCGTTCCATTTTGATTTCAAAATTGAAATAAAAATAGGAAAAAAATATATATGTAAATTTGTTTTTGATTTTGGCTTTTTTGCTCATTCTAGTTAAGTTTATATTATTGAGTTTCTTCGAAACAAGTTTTACGTCAAAACTGATTGATTCTTACGTTTCTAAGAAATTTGATTTAAATGTTAAATTATTTTTAGTCAAAAACTATTTTGATTTATAGACTGAGTTTGACTCAATAACAACTCCGTAATTCTAGTTTTGCAAACAACTAGTTTTAAAGAAACTCCATAATATGGGTGTAAGAAAACTTAAGAATATAGAATACAAAATTACAAGTCTTTATAAAACCTTCGACAGACTTTTCTATTGTAAAATAAGTAAAGCAAAAGTGGAATAGTTACCTTTTCCTTACGGTTTTTAATTTGCTGAATTTACTGAACCCAAATTCTAAATTGCTTTTAATTTTGTCAATATTTCAAATACTAAAAATATTTTTAAAAAATGCCTCATGTAAGTCAGTCTAAGGCTGGGATGCGACCCACACTGATAACTTACCATCCCGTCTGTCGATTTGTCTTGCTTAAAAGTTTGTAGGTTTTCGTGTTGGGTTAGAAAAGTTGTCAATTGAATTATTCTTAAAAAATTTTAAATTAGCAACAATATTTTTCATATAAATGAATAGTTTAGTTTCAAAATCCAGTTTTGTTAAATTGTATTTTAGTCGAAAAAAAATGTTTACCAATTTTAGAAGCAAATTGAATGAATGAAATAAATTTGAGAAAGCAAGAACCAAACATTAATTTTTATTAAATTTGCGTATTTTTTTTGTAGAATTTATTATGTTATAAGAAACCGCACTGGATTTTTAGATTTTTTATAAAAAAACTACTTAATATCGAAAACAATATTTTCTGTAAAATAAAAAAAGTTTGAAGACAATATTTTTTATTTTTGAAAAACTATTTGAGTCGAAAGCAAATTTTTACCAAGTCTTAGTATCGTTTTTTTTATGTTTTTATTTTTTGTAAAAAACTGTTGATTAAATTTTCCTCAAAATTTTACTGAGTGTTAACAACAATATTTTTAAAAAGATAAAAGTATTTTAAAGCTAATATCTAAAAGTTTTTCATAGTTATTTGAGTCGAAAATCAATTTTTACCAACTTTGAGTGATGTATTTTTTAAGTTTTTATTTTTTTTTATAAAAAACTGTCAATTCGATTTTTTTCAAAACTTTACAAGAAAATTCTTTTGGAGGTGACAAATCAGTTTTTTTTTAATTTATAAAAAAAAAACACTGATTGGATTTTGTTCACAAAATAAATTTGTTTGGTATCACGTTACAATATATTATATAAAATTAAATTTAAGTCTCTAGCGTTTTTGGTTCGTAAGATATTTAGGGTTAACCAAAATGTTCACCTTTTTTTTAAACTGCAATGGTAAAAAAACCGCCTACGCAATTTTCTTGGAAGCCCTTTCTGCATCTTTCTGCCTTTTTATCTGTATAACAAAATTTATTTAAAGTCGATAACTCTTCGGGTTCTTGAAGTATGGACAACGAAAAAAACGTCGCGAACGTGCGGACGTACGGACGTACGAACGTACGTACACAAGCGGACATCTTTCTAAAAATCTTTTATTTTGACTCTAGGGACCTTAAAACGTCGAGAAATGTCAAAATTTCCAATTTGACAAATCGGACCCATTACATAACTTCATATGGGAAGTTAAAATTTTTTTTTTTAATTTTAAAAAGAATTTTGAGTGTTCATAGTCAGACAGCACGCACAAAGCAGATTCTGTCAAAGCGTATTTAAGATTCTCAAAAGACTCTGAGTTTAGTTCTCAGAACAAAAAAACTCTAAAATATTTTTGCAATTTGAAAAGTAATCGTAATATTACTTTTTATAAACTAATTTTAACCACCATTATTGATATATATATAACCTTTAACCAAATCTGCCTATCCTACTAAATAAATGACTGACTTTTTAAATTCCAAACTATTGAATTTCGCAAAGAAACCACCAGAAATGACGTAATTGAAGGAAATTAGTTTTTGATTTGACAATGTTCTTATGTGGTTTGCGGACAATTAAACAACCTCCACATGCATTTTAGAAGTGGTAAAAATCTTTGCTAACGAAGACAAATTGATTGAAATCACCTTCTGCAGATATTTGATTTTGACTAAGGTCATAACCTCTGCTTATTCCGGCAACTTAAGAAACATTCCCAAATTACTTCCTTTTGTTTAAAATATTTAAAAGTTATTATTTATAAATATACAATATAAAATTCTTCATTAATTTTAAATGCATAATTTGACATTAAAACCTTCCTTGGGAACAGAACAAGACTACCCCTACATTATTTATGTTAAAAAGCTTCGAGAATATATTTATACGAGTATACAGAATTGTTTATTTAGTGTTAATTAAATTCAAATCAATTCAAATACCCCCTAAGCGATTATAAACATAGATAGGGTAATATTTGAATTAAATTAATTTGCAAAAAAAAATATGAGGTCAGAGATTGAATTATGTGTTTCTCTGTCATAATTGACTTAAGTTTTACTTAAGTATAAACAATTTTTTTAATTTTGTTGCTATTTTTACTCTACATTTATTTTGTTTTAATTAAGCTCGTTGTGCAACTTATATCTTTCTATTTTTAGTGTGTTTCGTGTTCTCCATTTATAATTTAAATACATTTTTATGTTCTTGAAAATATGAATTTTTATTTCATTATCATATAAGATTCCACCATCAGACATGGCATCATTATAATCCCCCAAGAAAGGCAAAAATTAGCAACAATAATATTCATACACAATTTTTTGATAGAATACAAACATTTAAATAAAATTATTTTCATCACGAACTATAGCTTTTAATATTTTTAATTTAAGAAATAGAAATTTCTTGACTTTGACAGTAGCTAGCTCAGTTTATAAGCTTATATGGTGGCAATCTTTAAATTCAAATAATAGGTTCAAACTTCCGACTTTTGTTCCTTTCCTTATCTGAATTTTATTTTTTTTAGTAATTTTGTTGTGTTTTTGTTACAAACGACTTTTTTGTTTATTTTATGACCCTAAAAAGATATGTTTGATTTTTTGTTCTGTCAGTCTGTTCGGCGGCAAATTCACTAGACATTTAAAAGTGATAACAAATTTGGAAATTGCACACGTCTGAGGCGTGATTTGATGCCAGTTCACGTGCTTTATAGAAAGTTTAAGTTTTCAGTATCAGTTTTAAGTAGTTATGTCGTTTAAATAGAATTTTAGGTTTTAATTTAGTGTTTACACTTGAGAGGCGCATGTTATGCTCCATTTGTACCAAACAGACCTTTTTTGTATATACTTTATGAGAAAATGTCAACGTGACATATTCATTTGACTTAAAAATTAAACACCTGTTTACACTTGTAAAAGAATCAATCTGTGTATCATTTTCTGAAGTATAGTTGATTATTGACTTATTAAGTTCGATTGCTTTCATCTTGAGTACCCATAATTATCATAGTAAAGTAATTACTGTTTTTATACTTTTATTCTATAAGTTATTCAATTTAAAAATGTCTTGGGTACACTTATGTAGTTAGACTGCAACGTAAAAAAACCCACTTTGGTTTTTCAAAAACCTCGGTCAATAAACATGGATTAAATTCAAGAAATAACGAAATCTTAAGTTGTGTAAGGTGATACGACATAGATTACTTTCAATTGATGGAAATAAGACACTGTATTAGCGTAAAATGAAAGTATTATGCAATTATTATGTTATCAGCTTAATAATAATTATAGTAATGGAAAACTAAAACAGATTAAAATTATGAGTGCATTATTATCTGGTTTATGATGATGCATTTAAACGCGGAAGAAATAGGATTGTTTTTTTAATTACTTTATTAAACTTGAGACGTATGGCGTTGTGTTTACTTTTATATTTTACATTTTTGCTTGCAGAAAACAGTGTTCATTTTCTGTAATTGTTTCAAAGTGCATAATGTTAATATACTTGATTTTAACAAGGTATACTTGTTTTTTGATTCTAAAAAAAGGAGACCCTCTAAACTGCAAGAACTATAGAGGAATCAGTCTACTTAACATCGCTTACAAAATCTTCTCTGCCATAATATGTGAAAGCCTAAAGCCCGTCGTCAACAACCTGATAGGTCCTTATCAGTGTCGTTTTAGACCAAGAAAGTCCACAGTCGATCAAATATTCACGTTACGGTAGATTCTGTTAAAAACTCAAGAACATCAAATCGATCCATAAAGGTTGGAAACAACTTAACAGAACCTTTCGATGTCAAAAAAGGTTTTAGACAAGGTGATGCCCTGTCATGCGATTTTTTTAACTTTGTACTTGAAAAGAATAGTGTAGAGCTCCCGCTAGAGGCACTATCTTTCAAAAGTCTGTCCAATTACTAACATAATCAGAAGAACTCATCTTGATGTCAATGGGGCTTTTGAGGCAGATTCAACAAAAATGGGTTTAACGGGTAATGAGAGCAAAACAAAGTACATGCTGTCGTCAAGAAAGAACTTATAACACCGATGTCTCGGTCAAAATGTCACCATCTACAGGCGTAACTTTGAGGTAGTCAAAGACTTCGTCTACCTAGGCTCCGCTATAAACACAGAAAACAGCAATAAGATCAAATGAAGAATAACTCTTGCTAACCAATGTTTTTTTTATATTGTGCGCGAGTTATGAATCTTCATAAATATATATATATACAATATCAATGTAATCATAACCTTTACTTAATGTTCATTATAAATAATATTATATTTCATTTAAATTTGATTGTCAGCACATAGTTGCTTTATTTTGAATTTGTAAACTAAAACCATTTAAATTCAGGTGTGAGAAGCCTTCTGCATTTCCGTTCTCACACCAAATAATAAATATGTATCTATAGTTTGTTCTCATTGTGAAGGTTATGAATTAAAAATCTTGTGCATTTGATTTTTGGACGTCGACAAATAAAGTTGTTTATTTTTTTTTTTAAAAAACTTTCGTTGTTAACTTAATTGGCGCAGTCGTGCGGATTTCTTTTTTTCACAAAAAAAAACACAACGGTTTATTGTGTAAAACAATACAGTTAATCGTGTTGAATAAAATAGAAAAACACAACGGTTTATTGTGTAAAATCAAAAACACTACTGTTAATAATGAATAATAAAATACGAAAATCACAACGGTTTATTGTGTAAAATCAAAAAAAAAAAAAAATAAAAAAAAAACAGTACTGTTAATAGTGAATAATAAAATAAGAAAATCACAACGGTTTATTGTGGATACTAAAAACAAAAAAGACACCGGTTAACTGTGAATACTGTGAAAAAGACACAAAGAACTTACGCAACAACAGAAGTACAACACCTTCATCAAACCAGGAACCTGCTACAGCAAAGAAGAACTTTACCAGACCGAAATTCAGGATAGGAAACAATGTTCTACTGGATTGTTTTAATGTGAGTTCTGTATTGATGAATATTGTTCATTTCCTTAATCAAATTGCCTTTCTAATTAGATATAAATAATAAAATAAATTAATTTAAGCCTAGAAAAAAAAAAATATATTATAAAGTTGGTTCTAAATAATTCTAAATAATAATTAAGAAAAAAAAAAGTAGTAATATTAATAATAATATATATATTTTTTTAACATATGCCTAAAGATAAACAAAGTCGTGTATCTAATACAGCTCCCTACGAATCCAAAATAATTTTGGAAGAAAATCATATTAGCACAGAAACTGAAAACCTTCCAAATCTTTCTGCTAGTAACTCAACAATGTCTAACCCAACGATCCCAACAATCCCAACGGCTCCAGACGTAAACGCTATATTTCAAAGTCTCCGTATTCCGGACGCTATAAAAGACCTACCACTCTATGATGGTAACCCGAGGTCATTGTATGACTTCATTAAAAACGTAGAGGAAATATTAGTTTTATTACCACAAATAGATGGTACACCGTATGCGAATGTTATTTTACGAGCTGTCCGAAACAAAATTGTGGGAGATGCCAATGAAGTACTAAACATGTATGGCACCCCAACAAACTGGGATACTATAAAAGCTAATCTCATTCTACACTACGCAGACAAGAGAAATGAAACATCTCTGATAAGAGACCTTCACGGTCTTAGACAAACAACAGAAACTATTGAACAATTTTACGCGAAAGTAATAGAATTACTGTCCACAATAGTAAACCATGTTCAAATTCATGAAAAATTACCATCAGTTGTTACAGCCAAAAAATCTCTCTTTACGGATATGTGTCTAAATACCTTCCTAATCGGATTGAAAGAACCATTAGGTTCAACAATTCGTGCAATGAAGCCCAAAACGCTTACAGAAGCCTTTAATTATTGTGTTCAAGAACAAAATATGTTTTATATGAAATATTCCACAACTCAAAACAAATTTCCTTCTCAAAATATGAACAACCAAAATGTTTCTCTGATTAAACCTTCACCGAGTTCTAATTTGTTATTTTCCAGACCTAATAAATCAATCCAACCTAATTTTAATAATTCTTCCCCACAACATCTTTTTAAAAACCTTCAATACAACCAATTACCACAATATAGACCAATTCAACAGAGTGCTCCAAGATTACAATATCCAGCGCAACAACAATTTAATAATAGATTTTCTGTTCCATCAAATAATATGCTTACTTCCAAACCATTTAACCAATTGCACTATAATTCTACTCCTAGACCAAACTTCAATTTCAATAAGCCACAAATTAATTCTACACCAATGGAAGTTGCAAGCGGCCAAGCTAGAACGCTTCCAACTCCCGTACAAAATCATCCCTATCAAAGAAATTTTTCTCAGCCAGTACCTAGATATTCAATAAAAGAAGTACATAACATTGATTATGACCCAGAAACAAATAATGACTACGATTATTATCAAAATTCCAATGACTCTACTAATTATGAACCAAATTTAGATTATTATGTTGAACAATATGAAGATAATATTAGTTATCAATACGACATATCAAATCAGGAAATTAAGTCAGAAAACAAAAATGAAATTGATGATTCAAATTTTCACATAAAAGCCTCGGAAAACAATACGGTTTCTTAGAATTAAATAATCATGGAAATAACCAATTACCATATATTAATATAGCTTCACCCTACGGTAAACATTTAAAATTCTTAATAGACACCGGTGCTTGTGCAAATTTTACTAACCCAGAATATACAAACCCTCAATATCATGAAAACATAGAAGACGTTACTATCAAGACAGTTTTAAATACCCATACACTAAACAAAAAAATTACCTTTGATGCATTCCCTGAATTCAATTGCAAAGAACCTATAACATTTCTCCTTTTTAAGTTTCATAACTATTTTGATGGATTGATAGGTTTAGAAACTCTCAAAAAACTTAATGCAACTATTGACTTACCTAATAAAAAACTTAAAACTGAATACGCAATTCTGCCCTTGTTATTCAAACCAAACTTAATGTCTAAAATATACAATATTCCAGCAAATTGTAGAATGATAGCAAAACTACCTGTAGATTACAAAGATGGTGATATATACATAAAACCGACTAAAATTAATAATTATTTAGAAATACCTGAAGGCATCTACCAGTCAAAAAACTGGTATAGTGATATTGAAGTACATAATATTTCAAACACTGAACAAAAGTTTTTTTTGGAACAACCTATTACAGTAGAAAATTTTCAACAGTTCATAGAAATAAACAATGTCAATGTTTGCCCTTTTAACGAACAAATTCAAAATATATCATCCGAAATTGATATTACCAAACTAATTCGATCAGAACATCTCAATACTGAAGAACAAAAATCAATTTTTAAATTGTGTAGGAAATATGATGATGTTTTCTTTCTTGAAGGTGAAAAATTGTCCTTCTCAAATACAATTAAACATCGTATTCAAACATCAGACAATATACCGATTTATACAAGATCGTACCGGTATCCAGAAGTGCACAAACAGGAGATAAAATCACAAATCGAAAAACTTTTAAAGCAAGGAATAATAAGACCTAGCTTTTCTCCTTGGAGTAGTCCTATTTGGATTGTTCCAAAGAAACGTGATGCCTCTGGCATACAGAAATGGCGGCTTGTAGTAGACTACCGTAAACTAAACGATAAAACTATAGGCGATCGTTACCCTCTACCGAACATAACAGAAATATTAGATAGGAAAATCTATGTACTTTTCCACACTTGATCTTGCATCTGGGTTTCACCAGATTGAAGTAGATCCTAGGGATATAGAAAAGACCGCTTTTACTGTTGATCATGGACATTACGAGTATATTCGAATGCCCTTCGGGCTCAAAAATGCCCCATCAACATTTCAAAGAATAATGGATAATATTCTGCGTGAATTAATAGGTAAAGTATGTCTTGTGTATATGGACGATATAATCGTTTATTCAACGTCCTTACAAGAACATATGGAAAACTTAGAAATGGTTTTTTCAAAATTACGATCGGCTAACCTTAAAATTCAATTGGATAAATCAGAATTCCTACGCAAAGAAATAGAATTTCTTGGTCACTTAGTGACATCTGAAGGTGTGAAACCGAATCCTAATAAGATCCATGCAATTAAAAATTATCCAATCCCATCAACTCAAACTGAAATTAAATCCTTTTTGGGGTTGCTTGGATACTACCGAAAATTTATAAAAGATTTTGCAAATCTTACAAAGCCTTTAACAGAATGCTTAAAAAAGGGAAATAAGATAGTTCTTAACGAACGATATATAAAATGTTTCAATCATTGCAAGGACATTCTAAGTAATGATCCTTTATTACAATATCCCGACTTTACTAAAGAATTTAATTTAACAACTGACGCTAGTAATGTCGCCATAGGAGGAGTACTTAGTCAAGGCCCAATAGGATCTGATAGACCAGTTTGCTACGCTTCAAGAACACTCACGAGTTCGGAACAAAATTACAGTACAATCGAAAAAGAGCTTCTAGCTATTGTCTGGTCGACAAAATATTTCCGACCCTATTTATTTGGTCGTAAATTTAAAATCATAACGGACCATAAGCCTCTTAATTGGTTGTTTTCCCTTAAAGAACCCAATTCAAAACTTGTAAGATGGCGTTTGAAATTAGAGGAATTCGACTATGAGATTATGTATAAAAAAGGTAAAGCAAACACAAATGCTGATGCCTTAAGTCGGATAGAAATTCATTTTAACGAATCTAATGGCTCGAACTCTATTTTACAAGCCTCAAATGTATCTGTTCAAAATAATGCAAGTTTATCAGAAAATAATTCTAATATATCAACTGTTCATTCTGCTTCTGAAAATCTAAACGATGGTATATACATCTCTGAAAGACCACTTAATGAGTTTACTGAACAATTAGTTTTGAACAAAACTAACTGTGTAGTGAAACCAAACATGGTTTATAATGTTCTTTTTGAGACCAAACATAGACGCATTTTTAGACAACCTGACCTAGACAAAGAATCTGTTATAATTTCAATCTTAAAAGAATATCTCAACCCTAAAAGACTAACAGCTGTTTATACTGACAATGATACATTCAGACTAGTGCAGCATGTATTTTCAAAATATTTTGCAAGTAATAAAATATTTAAACTTATTAGGTGTACAGAAAAATTAAACGATGTTACGAATTCCGACCAACAAGATGAAATCATAAATAAATACCATGAAGATAGTAATCATCGTGGCATCAATGAAACTTTTAACCATCTCCGAAGAACTTATTACTTTCCCAAAATGAAAGAAAAAATAACCAAAACAATTAATAATTGCGAAAAGTGTAAACTTCTTAAATACGACAGACATCCACCGAAAATTCAATACGAACATTCAGAAATACCTAATAAACCCATGGATATTTTACATATTGATGTTTACAGCATTCATAACGTACAAATTTTAACCATTTTAGACAAATTTTCGAAATTTGCTTCTGCTTTTATTCTTACTGCACGTGACAGTATGTGTATATCCAGTTCATTAAGACAGTTCTTTTCGCAACACGGTACACCAAAGAAAATAGTGTGTGACTCAGCTGCTGAATTTAAATCTAATCTATTCAAAGATTTCTGCACACAATACGATATAAACTTACACATAACGACACCTCAAAATTCTACTGGTAACTCACCGGTCGAACGTTTCCATTCAACTTTGACCGAAATATATCGAATTATTTACGATAAAAACAACAAACAGATTCCGACTGACATATTAAATGAAGCACTAATAACCTACAACAACTGCATACATACTGTGACAAACCTAACACCATTTGAACTAATGACGGGAAGGACACATAAATTCAAGCAATTAACACGTGATGATTCGGAACATGATTATATTAACAAACTAAAAACTTATCAAGACCAATTGTATAGAGATATTAAAAACAAAATCCAAACCCACAATAAATTAAACATAGATAAAATTAATAAAAATAGGGAAACTCCACCTTTATTCCATAAGGATGATATAATCTTCGAACGGAATAACAGAAGGAATAAAATGGCTCCCAGAGCAAAAAAACTTACAGTAATCAAAGACAATAAAATAACAGTACTAACCAAAAACAATAGAAAAGCTCACAAAAATAAATTACTAAAAAAACGAAAATTTCAGGGTAACCCAAGCCATGAGTCAACGCATGGACATACAAGATCTATCCAAGAGTCAAGGCATCCTTCCCATGAAATTAGGTCCGAGTCGAGTGATTGAATCTAACATAAAAATCATCCATATCGTAAATTTAACCGCCTATGAAGAAAATATTAACAACATTAAGAAATCTGTAGAGTTCATTAATAAAAATACAAACCTAGGATTAATGAAAGATGTCACTAATCTCAAATTTAAAGAACTACAAACAAAATTGTTGTCTTTACTTCCCCGATACCGGAAAAGGAGAGGATTAATCAACGGACTAGGTTCCTTGATCAAAACAATTACAGGCAACATGGACAATAATGACGCAGAACAAATAAATAAAGACATACAAAATTTAAAACTCAACGAACATGACATGAATAAAGAATTAAACAGACAAGTACAAATCAATGACAAAATGATCCAAAGATTTGCAAACATAACCAATCACATTAATGCACAGCAAAAAGATTTAGAAGAGTATTTGAGCAAGTATCAATTAGTAATCTCTCAAAAAATTCGAACCGATGAAGACAAATTTCAATACATGCAATATATATATATCAGATTAATTATAATATTGAAATTCTTACAAGCCATTTGCAAGAAATAATTGAATCAATTAATTTGGCTAAAGTTAATATAATATCCAAACAAATTTTGAATCCTGGTGAGCTTGATCTGATACATGAACATATGAATTTACAAAATATTAAAATTTCTTCTGACGAACAACTTTATGAGTTTTTATCTCTACAAGCTTATTATAATAATACAAACATAATTTTCAGTATAAAACTACCTATCCTTCTCCCACAACCTTTCAACCTATACCATTTGATAAAACTCCCTATAAACGAAACTCTCAATATAAATTTAAATCAATCCTATGTAATTATGAATGAACATTTCATCCAATACATGAGCAAACCTTGTACATCCATTGAACATACGTTTTACTGCCCAAAAGAAGAGCTAAAGAACTTGACCTCTGAAAAATGCATACCAAAAATCATTCAAAACAAGGAAGCAACCTGTGACGTCATCGAAACCACCATCAACAGTAGTATCACCCAACCAGAAGAAGGATTCATACTATTAATTAATTCCCCGACCACGAAGATGACTTCAACATGTGGAATCGATGACAAATTTATCTCCGGAACCCTGCTTTTACATTATGAAGAATGTGAAATAAAAATTAACAATATTATCTACAAAAACAAATTAACTATGTTTTGGGATCAAATTAAAATTATTCCATCAATTTTTATAAAAATTAATAACTCTCTTCATTTAGACAAATTTAATAGCAGTACATTGGAAGCAACCAAAATAACCAACACCGAAGTTATCACTTTGACCAAAGATATGCCAGACCACCGACCAGAGTTTTTGATTTACATCATCATCATCTTTATCTTAACTGCAACCATACTATACCTTAAACGTCATAGAAACAATAATCCTGAAGAGGAAGCAATGGACCAAGAAGCTCCGAACGATAATGTTACATTATCATGGCCGTCACTTCATACTTAGGCGGGAGGAGTTATGAATCTTCATAAATATATATATATACAATATCAATGTAATCATAACCTTTACTTAATGTTCATTATAAATAATATTATATTTCATTTAAATTTGATTGTCAGCACATAGTTGCTTTATTTTGAATTTGTAAACTAAAACCATTTAAATTCAGGTGTGAGAAGCCTTCTGCATTTCCGTTCTCACACCAAATAATAAATATGTATCTATAGTTTGTTCTCATTGTGAAGGTTATGAATTAAAAATCTTGTGCATTTGATTTTTGGACGTCGACAAATAAAGTTGTTTATTTTTTTTTAAAAAAAACTTAAAAAAAACTTTCGTTGTTAACTTAATTCGCGCACTCAAGGGGATATGAATAGTGAATACCCTTATAATGATTATACATGGTGCGAGCAATTGGGAAGGAAGGATAGGATTGGAAAAGAGATACCAAATCACATTGGCTTTGAATGTCTGCATATTGTAATGAGTGGGAATTATTGACACTAGTAAAGCATTCCACATTCGTGTAGTGCGACTAAAAAAGAATCTCTCTACTTTACTGTATGTCCGAAATTGGGCTCAAGGGTAAACTGATGGGTATACCCAAAATGAATGGTATTACGGTTAAATTGTTTGAGGGGAGGAATGCAACTGGCTACTTCATTCTAGCTTTGCTTATGAAAGTAGCGATAAAATAATGGAGACATGAAATCTTACGACGGTGCTCGAGAGATGCAAAAGTTTCAGTAAGACAACGGTCACCTACATTTTTAGAGGTCTCTTTTGAATTCTGTCCAAGAGACTCAAGTGGGTTATAGGAGAACCTGACCAAATATGGGAACTGTACTCAAGTTTTGGACGAATAAAGGCTTTATAAATTATAGCCAGATCAGAAGTGATAAAAAACTTCTTGCATCTTCGGAGAAAACCTAAACGCTTAGCAGCATTTTTGGCGATGTCAAATATGTGATCACTCCACAACAAGTGGTTTATAATGAACATACCTAGGACTAATAGCTGTTCAGTCTCCTCGATGCAAGTACTACTCATGGATAGTGGCATCGGGGGAGGGATACGCTTTTGCGGTTAAATTTTACACCGTTTTTGATTCCCCTGCCTTTGGCAGTCCACATCCGAAGAACGGGGATGAGAATCTTAAAACGAAAATGAAAAGCTAAGGGTACTATCATCCGCGAAAAAATGTAGTGGGTTAGGAATTTCAAACAAGAGATCATTTATAAAAATAATTAAGAGCGTTGGAGACAAAACAGAGAAATGGGGCACATCAGCGTATATTTTGTAGATAACAAATTTGATCCCGTCCAATACTACTTGAATTAAACGAAAGGTTGTTTTTAACTCAACGAAAAGGGGTTAATAAATACCAAATGCATGCATTTTCGATAAGAGAGCAAAATGCCAAACTCTATCAAATGCTTTTGAAATGTCAAGTGCAATAATCTTACTATCTCTAAAAAGATGTAAGGATTTGTTCCTCTGTTCGGTGAGATAAACCATGAGATTACCAGTGGACCCATTCCGACGAAAGCCATAATGCCGGTCATTAAGAAGCTTCCGTTCTTCAAGATATTTCTTAAGCTGAAAATTGATCAGCGTTTCCATGACCTTGGAAAGAAGGGATTTAAGTGCAATTGGACGATGGTTAGACAGTGAGGAGGATTTGCCTTTTTAAGTGACAGGCTGGATAAATGCAGTTTTCCATCTGCTCGGAAAGAGACCGGGAGAATAGGACAGATGGAAAAGTTTACCCAGTGGGTTTTCAGCGTTAAAGAACACCTCTTCTGAACAAAAGCGGGGATACTATCCTGGCCAGCGGTTCTGTGAATGATAAGATTTTTAAGTACTCTTGGAACTGAACAAGCGCGAACGAAGATTCGTCCCATAGAATCGTTTACGTTTTCAAGTACAGGCGGAGTTATTTCACTCACTGGCAGCATCGAGTTAACAGCAAACTGTAAATTGGCTTTATCAATTAAGCTAACATAGGGAGTGTTATTAGAAACGAGAGAAGAAGCCGACGAAGACTTAGTGTTACGCACAGTTTTTACAAATGACCAGAAATGTTTACTACCATTGGGACATTGTAGTATTTTTTGCCGTAATTTCTGGTCATGCAAAATTTAACTCATCGTATATGTCCGTTACAAGTCTTTCTAGCTTGTTTCAACTTATTCCGGTTTTCCTCAGTAAGCTTAGATCTTTTACCCTAATAACCTATTTACAGGTTGAATCAAACCATGACTTTTCCTTGGGTTTAATAGATTTTATCCTATTCGGGATAAAATTTCTCATTCCACAAAGAATTAAGTTTGTAATCAAATCTGTACTGGAATCCACGTCACTAACGAGAAAGCATAGTGACCAGTTAAAGTTCCTGAAGAATTCATTGAGACCGTCCCAGTTGGCTTTCTCATATTGCATGAACAATTTTCAGATTATAGGCGATAATACACTGAAAGTATATTTATTAGGACCAAAAGTAAGAAACAAGTCTAGAGTGTTGGCGGATTGACCTGCAACGTCAGGAATTAAGATCTTTCACAACTAAAAATCTTGAGATCATCGGCATGTAAAAGACACTTTGAATAAGAAATATAATTTGGCAAATAATTAATAAAAAAGATTAAAAAGGAGTGGTCCAAGGTGGTTGCCTTGTGGTACAACTAAAAAGTAATGTATTTAATTTGATAAAACATTACCAATTTTAACATATTGACTGTGTAAAGCCAAATTACTTTTAAGAGAGACGAGTGAATCCCAAGCAACTCAATTTTTGTCAAAGAATCGATTTGCAGGCGAACCAAGACAATAATTCGTAAACAGCGGACCCACCTTTTTCGAATTCTCTACTACCGTAATGTTGATTTTGCATTTTTTTTCGTAAAAACGGAGGGGTTAGATGGGAGCTGTCGGTGTAAATTAGTTTTGAATTTTTGAGTATTGTAAGGAAAGGAAAAAACAATGCGTGGTACATCTGGAGAACTAATATCTGCATGTTAAAGTTCTACTTTGGACCCGGTATATTGGTAAGTATTTAAAAAAAAGCTATTATCATTGTTATACTGTTTAAGGGGACTGCCTTAAGGTTTAGCTGACCAAAATGATAGGAAAATTTAAAGCAAATTCCAATGCAAAAGAGTTGTTTGGATAAAATATAAATTATTTGGAATCGTGGGAAAGTTTAGGTCTATACCAATGCGGAATAATAAATAAAAGATGGATAAAGTGAAGTTATTGGAGACATACTTGCACTAATGTGCAAATTGGTTGTAGAATTTGTACGAAAAGAATGCAACGGTTGCTCTGGCGGTCATTATCCTGGTATCGGTCCTCATTTTAATGACATACAGGCATATAACTCTTCGAAATAAAATTAACACTGCTAAAAAAACTTTATTTTTAAAAACTCGAATGAAACCTTTTATTGAGAAAAAAAACAATATTTGAAATAATTGGACATATAGCAAAAAAGGGTACTGCAAAGTAAACGAAGCTCCTGTTTGATTGTTGGTGTTTCTTTCAATAATTTGACCTACATTTCATTGAAAACGTTTCCATGGAGAACAGTATTAAAGTGAATTAAAATAGAACTTAAAACTAAATGAACCCTTGTAGAAATTTCACTGAAATGCTATATTCTAGTCCCTTAGAAAAACCCAGTACTTAGTTGAGTCTGCAACAAATAGAATTAACAAAGGCTTAAAGTTAAATTTCAGTTTAATCTATCAAATTTATTATTAAGTCTACAGCAAAGAAGTGGAAAATCTTAAAAATTGCATTTTGAGTTATATTTTTATTTTAGACCGTAACAAAATACTTTCCTATTTTGAATATATCAGGTGTTCAAGGCATCATTACCAAAAATAAGGTTCTGTTCCTATTGTTATGGCCAAAGCAGTATACAAAAGTATAGATCAGTTGGGTTGATGTAACTTTTCTATAATAGAAATGTTTTTTACCATAGCCTTATACACAACGCATTAAGCTCCACCACGGACAACTTTTAATTTTTTAACGTCAGAAGTGACAGCAATAACTTTAGTAAATTGACATTGGGCGCATTCACTAATGTAGTCACTACGTACGTACTTACGTGATTGGCTACTTTAAACAATAAAATGAGTTAAAATTTCCCTCTCGACGCAGTGTAAAAATTTTGGCTACAAAGTTAGTGAACAGCTATTTTGACGCTTTACAGTCAGCTACTCGGTTAATACTCAGGAATTAAAAATGAAAAAAGAGGCTGGGATGCTACCCACGCTGATAACTTCCCATCCCGTCTGTCGATTTGTCTTGCTTTAAGGTTCGTAGGTTTTCGTGTTTGGTTAAAAAAGTTGACAGTTGAATTATTTTTAAAAAATTTAAAACTACCAACAATATTTTTCATATAAAGAAATAGTTTCGCTCGAAAATCTAGTTTTACTAAATAGATTTTTAGTGGAAAACAATTTTTTACCATTTTTAGTAGCATTTCTTATATTTTGATAAATGCAAAAAATTTGAGAGATATCAAGAACCGAATATCAATGGTTCCCAAATTTGCTAACTATTTTTTGTAGATTTTAATATTGTATGAAAAAACGGACTGTTGGATTTTTATAATAAAAAACTACTAAATATCGAAAACAATATTTTCTGTGAATTAAAAGTAATTTTGAGCACTATGTTTTAAATTTTTGAAAAGCTATTTGAGTCAAAAGTAAATTTTTACCAAGTTTTAGTATTCGGTTTTTATTTTTTGTAAAAAAAACTGTCAATTCAATTTTTCTCGAAACTTTTTTAAATCTTTGAAACAATATTTCTTATAAGCAAACATTTGTTGGAAGATAATATCTCAAATTTTTAAAAAGACATTTGTGTCGAAAATCAATTTTCACCAACATTTTTATTTTTTTTTAGGTTTTATCAAATTTTTTCCGAATGTTGAAAACAATATTTTTTAGTTTTTGAAAAGGTATTTGAGTCGAAATTCAATGTTTACCAACTTTGAGTAATTTTTTTAGGTTTTTAGTTTTTTTGTAAAAAAAAACAAACTTTTGTTTGTAAAATATTCGAGGTGACAAATATCTAGGAACCTTAAATCTAGGAACCTTAAATCGTCGAGAAATGTCAAAATTTTCAATTCGAAAAATCGGAACCATTCCAATATTTCCTATGGGAAGTTAATAAATCGTTTTTTAAATTTGAAAACAAAAAAGATTATTCGAAGTTATCAAATCAAAAATATTTCTTATTTTATATATTTGATTTTTGTCAATAATATGACAGTTCCGGAATGACTAGATTTGTAGTGTGCTTTTGCAAGCTAGTTGAATTTTAACTACGCAGTCACTAGCTTTTGAAATGCGCCCATTAACCGAAATCAATTTTGAGAAAGTAAAAGTGTTCTTTATTTAATCAAAATGAACTTCATTTATTACTGAAAACAGTTTACATTTCTATTATTTTTGTATTTTTGATTTTGTTTAATTTAAGTCTAGATCGCACATTTCTGCTAAAATCATTTCGTCAATAAGTATAAAGCAAATAATGTAAATTGACATCAATCTATCGCACGTGTAATATTGAATAAATCAATCTGCCAAGTCAAAGTCTGACTTTTACCCAAAATATCCACATTCATAATGTGTTCATAACAAAAATATCCATAATAATATCTACGCATATGTAACTGGAACTACAATATTTATAAATGCAAGTCTAAAGATCAACCCTTTTATTACTCAGTAATTTATTCTTAGATTTAATTCAATAAAAATGTAAACAAAAAGAAACGAACTAAACAATAGAAAGCAAAAACAGCAACATTTCTAGTAAAAAAAAATAAAACAATAATAAATGAGTATTATGCACTCTAGCGCTAGAGGGCGTATACTTATTTAAATTTAAATAAAACTTAGCTCTCGTTCAAAAGTGCATTTATTTTCATGGCGCACAAAATATTGATTATAGTTGTTGTTGAAAATTACGTCAACATTTTACTATACAATTTTCTAAGCAAATCAGCAATGTCTGTTGTATGTAGCAATGTGGTTGGTTGGTTTATTAGTCATAATCAGAACTTTTGCACATTATATCTTTATATTTGATTTCATTTTGGAAACTCAAACAATTGAAATTATTCATTTGACTATTTTTTGAGTTCAAATGTTTTGTTTTCATTTTTTAATCTTTATAAACAATTTTTGGTTAAATATTCTAGCGTGTCAACTACAAATTTCAAATGACAGCACCAAATTTATTGAAGTTAATTATGTTTAAGTGAAAAAGTTTCGAAAGTATTTTAAGTCAAATTTGACATAAATTTCATACTTAGAGACCCTTTCAGCAATATTTGCAATATGTTTCAAAGAAATGGGTGAAGATTGCAAAGGTTGAAACAATAGCAACTCATAAGAACCACTTACGATTTTTAATTTGAGATTTATTGAAATTATCTTAAAAAAAAAACAACAAATGCCTTTGAAATAAAGTAAATTATTAGATCATGCTACTTATTCCTCTTACTTTTAGAATATTTCTGAATTTAAAGCACAAAACCAGTCAAAGTTTAGCTTGTCAATAATTTAATTTAAGACAAGAATATTTAATTTATGGAAATCTTATCGTGTTTTTCTCTCAAGCTTCAATATTTTTAGTACCATTAAACCTATCTATACATATCGTAGGATTTTGATACGTACAGGGTTTTTCAACAGGGACGCTTCAAAAGCAGAGCCATAGGGATAGCAAATGACGCCATATTTCTTGCCGCTCTTTTGACATTTCTCTTCAGCAAGGTTTGCTATTTCATTGATTTCACTTTTGTAAAGTGCAATAAGGCTAACTTTTGAAAGGTGGTGTTATTTCACTTGGCCTTATTTCACGGCACCCAAACATTGTTAAAATGCATTGCAAAAATAAAAAGTTTTGTTCCAATCAGTGACAATTCACTAAACTGCAGAAATAATTTGAGCTTTTGGACAAAATGTTTGATTTGAAGATTCGAAAGTTGTGCATTGCTCAAGATCTACTGAATATAATGAAGATGTTGTCCATATTTCTCGTTCATTTTTGGAATAAGACGTTTTACAAACGTCATTACACTGTATTTTCAGTATTAAAACAAAAACTCAAGTCGGTTTCTTAGAAAGTATTTAAATTGAATCAAAATAATATGGAACATTATTTTCATCCTTTTTTAAAAATGCCGACATTTTAAAGAAAAATTGTAGCTTTTGAGGCTTGGGAAATCGAAGAATGGTTATTGATAAGCTTCTTCATTCTCGACAAGTTCCTGTTTAGTGCAATTTTATGAATGAACATTATTTATTCAAAAATGAGGCTGGTCCATTTTTAAAATGAATGGAAATCGAAAGATATAAATGTGACCAATTTCAGTTTTTTTATCCCAGGAAAAATAAAAAATAACTTAAACTTGGTGAAGAACCTTACTTATACTTCCACTTTAAAGATAAAAGGCATACCAATGCTTATAAATAAGCTCAAATTTCTCCAATCAGTTTAGGAATTTGTGCTAATGCATTGGCTGTTTCCTTAAAAATTATTTTGAACCGTTCACTTGCAAATTACGAGTTTTTAAAAACTTGGAAACGTTTTACAACTAGGTATAATTACGTTTACAAATCAAGAAGTAGGCAAGATGTTTCAAACCATCGTCCACTTTGTAAAATTGATACGATTCCCATATCGGAAATGTTTTGAAAAGAAAGTCTATGAAAAATTAACACCTTTTTTTAAAGCAATCATTTCACCATATGCAACTAACCTTACTATTTTTAGTAATTTAGTCCTGAATGTACTTGAGAAAGGTTATCCAGTATGATGTTGTCTATACTGACTTTTCCAAAGCATTTGACAGAGCCAATCATGATGATTTGCTTATGAAGATAAATAAAGTAGGTTTTTACTCGAACTTTATAAAATAGCTAAATTCATACTTAAGGGATCGTATTCAGTACGTTAGTCAGGGCTGGATTGAGGGGAGGGCAATCGGTGCGGAAGCCCCACGGCCTCCACAAACGGAGGCCCCCACAATAGTGACTTCGGTAAATGCTTGTTTAAAACTCCAACTAGTTACACTAGTAAACATCTTTTACTTTGATATGTATTTTGTTTTTGGTCTATTACCTTAACCTACAGCCTACAGTACTTTGTACATATATACATGATTATTTAATTATATTAATCTTAAGTAACGGAAATCATTGATCTATATTTGTTTACTCCAATCAAGCAATCAGTGAAATAACAAAATCATATGACAATGCTGCAAGCATGCGTAGCAAATAAAAGGGGATGCAGGCTCTTACTTCGGAGATAAATCGTTTATCGGCGTTCGTACCTTGTTCTGGTCATTCTTTAAATTTAGTGGTAAAAGCAGCAGCTAACTCTTGTCCATCGGCTGTTCAATTCTTTGATTTCGTGCAGAATTCGAGCACCATCGGAGAAGAAGAGCTGCCAGTTTTTAGTCTTGCAAAAGTTCAGCGACACTCGTTGGTCTTATCGAGCTGAAGCTACGAAAGATTTAGTCAACCGCTATTCGAAAATCGAAGAAGCTCTAACCAGCATCTCTTCCAATAAAGAGCAAAAAGACATCGTGAAGAATGAAGCAACGCACCTTCTAAAGAAAAGTGGTCTCGAAACCGTTTTGTTTACAATATTTTGGAACGATATCTTGGAGCGATTCAACGCTACAAACAAAATGTTGCTTACCAGCACCAGAACGAAAAATGTGAGGTTGAATCCGCTCGATTACGGGAAAGCACAAGACGCAAATCTGTCACCCAAGGAAAAATACAAAGAAAGATTGCATGCCTATGAAGCTGTACGTTCAAGATTTGGATTCCTGAATCACATCGAGAAGATGGATGCTGAAAATTTGCACGCTGCAGCAGAGGCATTGGTGAAAGTGGCCTAGTCTTGGCAATGAGTTGGTTCTTTTTGTTGACTCATACAAAAAGGAAAAGGACTATGGAACAGAACAATCGCCGGAACTATTTTACTACCAAATTGTTGACAATCAAAATTGCAAAGCTACATTCCCAAACCTTGAAATTGCGTTGAGAATGTCTTTGGTTTCGGTGGTAACAAATTACAATGGAGTGCACTCGTTTTCAAAAATGAAAATTATAAAAAATAAGCACAGTGATACAAAACCGTCTATCGAAGCTCTCTCTCCTGAGCATTGAAAGTGATTTACTCCGAGAACTGGATTACAACGAAATCTTCAACAATTTTTCAGCGAAAAAAGATCGGAAGGTTCCGTTCGTTAACCCTAAAATTTAATTTCAGATAATTCTTTTTTCTATTTATATTTACAGCGAGTATCATTAATATTCGGTTTTTATTCTTAAACATACTTTTGGTGTTTTTCTCGTAGTAAAAGTTGAATTTGGGTTTATTATTTGGAAATTTTATAAATTAATATATTATTCCTTTAATATTTCATTAAAAAAATGATGCAATCACTCAACCGTGGCATGATGGTTAGTGCGTTGGACCTCGTTTCACCAATGCCCTAGCGAGAGAACTTCGTTCGAGTGACATAGCCCCACCAAACAACAGAAACCTGACAAATACAGACATTGACCAACACTTACAACAGATGGACGTAAAAATAAAACGAACGATGGAACGGACAATTCCGAAGTACAAACAACGGGACCGAATGGACACTTACAGAGACGCGACAATTGACGCACTACGTAGGCACAAGAGTGGCTTACTGACAAGACCCAAAAACTTGTACAGACGACTTATAGAGCCACGCGACTTGGAGGTTAGGACACTGAAGTCGTCAATAAAAAATGTCAATCTGTTGATTAAGGAGAACTACAATTAACAAGTACTGGGACCGCAAGATCCGATCAGTTAATTAATTAAAAAAACAATAATGACCTTCCCTGTCTTAAACTCCAAAGAACTGAAGAGATCAGAGATCAGAGACGTACTTATGACAGCGCAAATAGATCCAGAGGAAGCCATCTTTGACGATGACTTTTACATAATTGAAGATCCGAAGGAAAAAGTAGAGGCGGTGGGAGCTGCTTTCCAGCAAGTGTACAAGGTGAATGTTAGCATTCGCCCCAACCACGAACTGGAAAACAGAGCCCTACTTAATCACTTTTACCTTCAAAATGATATGACACAATGGCGATCTGAGAACTGCGGTTTCATGCGGTTCAATGACGATTCCTTGGCAAATGCCATAATCGCCGACCAAACGGAACCAAGTCTCCTGTTAATGACTAAGGTTGAGCTTCAGCTCATCTTCAATTCAATAAATAATAAAAAGTCAGCTGGTGTGGATAGTATATCCAACGTTGTACTAAGACATTTACCAATGGAAGCAATTGACATTTGCACCACACTCTTCAACAATGCACTGAATAATGCATATTATCCAATGCATTGGTTCATCCTCTCCCGCAAAAGGGAAAGGACAACTCCAATCCGCCAAATCTTCGGTCGATAAGTCTTCTTCCGAGCAACAGCAAAGTTTTCGAAAAGATCATCAACAAGGCTCTGACTAAGTGGGCAGCGGACAAGAAAATAATTCCGGATAAACAGTTCGGGTTTGAGGCGGGTCATGACACAATTCATGCTGCGTCTTAACTCGTTTCTGATATCCAATGGAATAAATCAAAACAACAATGCACAGGTGCTGTTCTCGTTGATTTGGAAAAGGCCTTTGACACCGTATGGTTAGAGGGTCTTCACCACAAACTGAGCAGGCTTGGCATAAGCAAGCCATTGTTGTATATACTTTATGATATGCTTAACGGTAGAAAGTTTGTTGTCAAAAGTGGCAATGTAACTTCTACCACAACATTCTCAATTAGAAATGGTCTTCAACAGGGAGCGGTGAATTCGCCGATTCTCTTCAGCATTTACACCAGCGATCTGATAGGTAGTCTTACAAAGGTAATTGCGTACGCCGAGGACCTAATTGCGTACAGAACGGCCCGAAAGGTTGAGGTTATTAGAATTCTCTTGCAGCGTGATTTCGACAAGATTCAACGATATTGCGACGACTGGAAACTAAAAATAAATGTCCAGAAGTCAGAGACAATTCTGTTCCGGACTCCATTGACTAGGGCTACTAAGAATACGTGCAAGAATTGGCGCAAGATGGTCATCGTTGATCTTCACGGGCAGCCATTAGCGATCAAAAGTGTAGTGAAGTACCTCGGTATCTGGTTAGATTAGTATTTATATTTCGACAGACATATAAATGCTGCTTTGACCAGGGCCAGAGGAGCCTTCGCTCTGACGAAACGACTGTTTTTTAGCAGTCGGCTTGACCCCAGAGTGAATGTAATTTGCTACAAGGCCCTCATACGGCCAATGATCGTTTATGGTTTGGTTGTCTTGTGTGGTTCAACGTTGCCCCTTCCCAGATGGAGAAGTTTCGGGTGTTCGAGCGGCAGTGTTTACGACGCTGTACCGGCTTATATCGAACAGCCGAATCTTCTTATGTGCATTACTATTCAAACGAGGTCCTATACAACGGGGCTCGAATCAACAGAATTGACAATTTCGTGATAAAACTCGTTCGAGGTCACATTGCAAGAGCTATGTCTTCGACCAACAATTTAATTTTCGGGGCGTTCTATCCGAACGACGAGTATTTTGAGAGTGCACGCTTGAGCGGCTTCATTCCCCCAGAGGCATTCCTCTTTTTAGATAGATGCGGTCTGATACAGGATAGATTGGCAGTTCCGTTAATCTACCACGTCAGACGAAGAACCGTGGATAGGCGACTCCTGTACAATCGGGACGTCATGGCACAAGGCGGAGCAGAGCTCCTTCGGTTCAGTAGGGCTGTGTCCGAACGGGAGCGAACTGATAGAGTGAAGCAGGAGAACCAGTTTTGGTGGCTTCAATCGGCACTTGATATTGGGTAGTCGGGATGGGGTTGTAAGCCTTGGCCGGCTTACATACTTGTTTTATAGTTTTAGGGTTTAGTTTTAAGTAGAATAGGCATGGTGGCATGAAAAAAAAAAATTTAAAAAAAAGAAAAAAAAAAAACAAAAAACAAAAAATTAAAAAAAAAAAACATTAAAAAACATTAAAAAAAAAAAAAAAAAAACCTTAACCCAATCAAGAATTTGTGGGAAGAATTGGACCTTCGAGGTCGCGAACACCCTGTCTCGCCAATGAGTACATTTACGGCTTCAAGAAGAATGGATCAAAAAAGGCATTGAATACCTTCAAAAAATTATATAAAATATGCCCAATCGACTGGACGGAGTTTTATCCAATTAAGGGTATCCAACAAAATATTAAAATCGATGGTAAGGAAGATTAATTAAAAAATTAATATAAGTATGTAAACAAAACTGAATATTAATGAAGTGTTATTTTTTGAGTTATCGTATTCTTTATTTATTTTATTTTGTAAATTTGCTATTTTAATTAAAAAATGTACATATATAGGAACTCTAAGTCCGGCCCTGGTGTTAGTATTAATAACTTTAGTTCTGCATCGGTATAGTATGTTACGTAGGGTGTCCCGCAAGGAAGCCAACTTGGTCCCCTTCTTTTTTTATTGTTAATCAACGATATTTCTGATATACATATTTTTAAATTCAAAGTGTTTTATGAACGCGGATGATTTAAAAGTTGTGCAAAAACTGAACATATTTGTTTTCTTCTGCAAAAAGATCTTGATCTTATATCGGACTAGTGTTTAAATAACTTTTTACATTTCCAAATGCCAAAGCTTAAGGTTTTCTCGAAACCGTTGTCCAAATAATTGTATCTATAAAATGAATCATATGTCCGTTAATATCTATAAATAAGATCTTGGTGGGATTTTTGGAAAAAAAAACTTGACTTTGTAAAGCAGACAGATTTTTTAGTTGCTAAAGTCAGTTCAATGCTGGGATTCATATTGCGTAACTGATTGTTCACAAATGTAAGCTTTAATTGGGATTAATTTTGCTGCGAGATTGCTTCGAAACCAATCGTTTTTTAATGTTCCATATCATAGAACTGCCAATTAACTCTGAAACAGGTGCTTAAGAGAAACAAATACTGCTTATTGTTAGTTTTAAATAACTTAACTTGTGTTAATGTTTAAAATAAAGTATAAATTACATTATAAAGTAATCACAAAAGTACCTAATGTTACTTTGTTTGATGAATAAACTAAACCAGACAAAACCTTAAAGATAGAAATCGTGAAGATATCGAGTACAAACACCGAATTGATCTTAGAACATTTCATACAAAGAAAAAAGCCAATTAGCTGATATCGTTTTAAAAATTTTAATAGCATACTTTTTGCATTACAATAAATTGAACATTCATTGATATTTTTTAAAAAAAATTATATATTTGTTTCTTAAATTCTTAAGTATCAAAATGAAACCTATTATTGGAAAACCCTCTTATTAATTGATATTCATTTTCCTTCAAGGTAAGAGGCGTGTGAAATATGTTAATTTTGCAACCTACTAACATATGCCTCCAATTTTGTGAATAAATTATAACTTTAAAAACATAAAAACTATTATTAAAGCCGGTTTTCGTTTATATGGGGCAGTAATAATTTGTTTTATTTCTTAGCAACACGTTCTCATAAGATTTTTCTTTTTCTTTGACCAATTCAAATAGTAATTAATTATGTATTTATATAACCATGATCGCCTTAAGGCATAAAACCACTTAAAAGTTACCTGCACTTCAAGTGGATACAGCAACTATTAATTTAGTCATTAGAACAAAATATTCCGGTACCAAAAGCATGCCCAAAAGAAATCGAAATATAGGGCCTTATAGAATTTTTAAATATTCCAGAACAATTCCATATATGTAAATAGTTAACTTTTAAATTTTGTTTCAAAGACATGTAAGAAGCTAGTCAAATTCAGTTTTTAACAAAAAAATCAGTCAATAAAGCGGACTTAAATGTGTTCTCATAGAACCATAGGAAGAATAATATCTTAAATCGGTATTTGCAACAATTGGGAGCAAAAACTTTAGCATGCAAACTTCTATCATTGAATTCATACAACTGACTGACTTGACTAGGGTACTTTACTCAAGGCCTCCTCCATCCATAGGCCATCATCACTTCACTATCTTTATTTTAAATTAAACAAATCAGCGACACAAAGAGAATTTGTTTTTATTTTCGTTATAATAATCAACCTAATGAAATAAGTAAAAAATAAAAATAATATCAAAACGTTTGTAAAGTGAATGTTGTTATGTATTTCATATGACAGACATGTGGATTATTTTATTTTTATACTTATTTTTGTTTTTCGTATTCACAACCACCAACCAACCACTAAGATCCATCCAGCTTTATCCAGGGTTGCCATGCCTTGAAGTAGCTCAAATGCCCAATTTGAAAATATTTGTAACCCAAAGTCGGAGCCGAAAAAGGAACTTACATTGGTGGGTACTTCTTTAAGAACTATGCTGAACAAAACATGACAGTCAATGGTGGACGCTGTAAAACTGTGAAGGAGCTGTGGTTTCGACAAGATTGTGGTGGCACAAATTGCCACACGGCTCGTGCTATGATTGATTTATTGAAGTAAACGTGTGGTAATGCCATAGTTTTTCGTGATAGACCAGTGAAAAGACTTCCATCAGTTTTTTTCATTCCATTTCAAAGTTATATACCTCAAAAAAACGTTCTTTACTTTTAACTGGCGCCCAACGTTCGATTCAAAAGAGTTTTTTTTATACTTGTAAACATTTTCCAAGAAAATCAAACATAGTCTAATTATGATTGGTCTGCCCTACGTGTGCGTATTTTCATAAAAACAAAAATACAGCCTAATTTCTCATAAATAACACAATCTGGCAAGCCTATCTTTATCTAATTATGTAAGCTTTGTGTATATGATTTGCATCTAGCAACTGCTAGTCTTGAGTTATATTTATACGAATATGTTACATAGGCTTTAGAGACTAGACAAAAAAAAAAGATCTAAAAAGCTCTTTAAGGCTCAGAGCGTACAAGACACTATCTATCACGTTAATGAAGTAAAAAATAATAGAAATAGTGAACTTACTCTTTATAGGCGCTATCAAAAATGATAATTGGTTCATATGTTCATCTCGTTCTATCACATTCTTTTTTAAACTATCGATAATAGGCACCCGCAGCAGATTCAAACAAATAAAAAGTTTATAAAAATCCAAATAGTGGTTCAATAAAATGTCGCTATTTCACCGATGGAAACTTTATTGGCCAACAAATAAACCAAAATAAAAACAATTGAACTTTTATTGCATTTTAATTAGGTTCGATGGACACACATGTAGATATTTAAGTCACATAACAACACGTTGTTGCGTCCCGTATCGTCACTCGTCGGTGGATCTTAAAGATACACTGTTGGTAATATCTCACGAAAAATAATTTCAACAAAATAAAAAGAACTTTAAACAAATGACAACAAACTATTTTATTATCTTGTTTTAGAACAAGTTTCTATGGAATGAGCTTTTATATCAAATACAAACAACAACAACAATAAAACGAGGATCGTATTCGCAATTCTTTGTTTACTTTTGATAATAATTATTCCTATCTTATAGATACTTTATAATGAACGATAGAATCCGAAACAAAAAATGTAAACAAAGAAAGAGAGAGCTGATGCACGAACCAGTTCAGTTCTTTGCAAAAATTTCGAAACGAAATTAAAAGCTGTTTTCTGCGTGAAGCGTGAGATGTTTGACGAAAGCAACGACGACGACGACCGAACAACTCAAACTCTCAGCTGGTACTGTTTTGATTTTCGTTTGCTTAGCTTTTTGACTAAAACAAATTCAATTAATTCAAACCTAAGAAATTATATAAAAATAAATTCGCTTACACTACGCGCTGCCCCATAATTTTGCGTGGTGAAGGCGGTTAAGTCTGTGAGTCTCTAAGTCTCTAAAAGTTTGCAAAGATTAATCTCTTTAAATGTTTTTATTTTAAATTTTGAAGAGAAAATTAAGAGATATTTAAACATGTGTAGCTTTTTTGTACAAAAAGAAATAAATAAATAAATCAGTCTTTATGTACAAAATAATAAATAAAACTAAATATAAATAAAAGAATGTCTAAAGAAGCAAAAATAATCTAAGAAACTAAATAATAATAAATTCTTCTTTATCTTCATCGTTATGTGCTTTTTAGAAATAATAATTCATGCAAAATTTAAAGATTTCTGACAAGAACAAAATTACGTGGAGAATGGTTTATGCTTTCTTAAGTGAGAAATTAATTAATATTATTTGATAATTGGAATTTTTAGATATCGACATATACAAATTTGACTACGAAGCTTTGTATTATAGTTTTTAAAAAATAAATTTAAGTTTTGTAATAAAAATTTCAAATATCATTTTCAAGCTTTAACTCTGAATTAGTAAAAGTCCTTGCAAATATATTTAATACCAAAAACAAAATGATCTTTCATTAACCCACTGCCTCTAAAGCTTTGCTTTACCAGTACAAATATGTATGACAAGTCTTTTATCTAGAACTAGAGCAGTAATATTTCAATTTCTTGTCAAACATTCCAAAAACATTTAATTTAATAAATAATAAATAAAACCAACCCATTTTCGACATAAATTATTATATATTTTTTAAAATTTTTGTTCATTCAAATTTTAAATAAGATTTATTAATGAATCCTTAAAAAAGAACAAATTTGAAAATACAGTAGGAGTCATATTTTTAGTATTCTTATGTTTTTTGAAAATATTATTATAAAAGCATATGATGAAATATACAAAAATTAGAATAGAAGGATCAGATTAGTAAAAAAAAAAGGCTGTGATGCGACCCACACTGAACACTTCCCGTCGCGTCTGTCGATTTGTCTTGCTTAAAAGTTTGTCTATATGTATTTTTACCAAATTTGTAAAAATTACTGAATATTGAAAACAAACTGTCAATTCGAATTTTTTAAAAATTTTACCAAATGTTGAAAACAATATTTCTTATAAGATAAAATTAGTTTGAAGCCAATATTTAAAATTTTTGAAGAGATATTTGAGTCGTAAATCTATTTTTACCAACTTTTATACATTTTTTTTTCAGGTTTTTATTTTTTGTAAAGAAAACTGTCAATTCGATTTTTCTCAAAACTTTTCTTAATGTTGAAAATAATATTTCTTATAAGAAAAAATTAGTTAGAACCTATTGTCTCAAAGTTTTTAAAAGATATTTGAGTCGAAAATCATTTTTTACGAATTTTTGTTAATTTTGTTTCGGTTTTTAATTTTTTTTACAAAAACTGTCAATTCGATTTTTCTCAAACTTTAACTGAATGTTGACAACAAAATGTTTTGAAAGATAAAAGAAAATTAAAGCCAATATCTCAAAGTTTTGAAAAGATATTTTAGTCGAAAATCAATTTTTACCAACTTTTATTAATTTGTTTGTTCAGGTTTTTATTTTTTAACAAAAAACTGGCAATTCGATTTTTCTCAAAATTTTATAGAATTTCAAAACCTTTATTAACTTCCCATAGAAAGTTATTGTAATGGGTCCGGTTTGTCAAATTGAAAATTTTGACATTTCTCGACGTTTCAAGGTCCCTAGAGTCGAAATAAAAGATTTTTAGAAAGATGTCTGTGCGTGCGTGTGTACGTATGTTTGTACGTCCGTACGTTCGCTACGTTTTTTCCTCCTCTATAGCTCAAGAACCAGAAGAGATATCGATTTCAAATAAATTTTCTTTTACAGATAATAAGGCAGAAAGATGCAGAAAGGGCTCTCAAGAAAATTTCGTGGGTGGTTTTTTTACCATAGCAGTTTGAAAAAAAGGTGAAAGTGTTGGTTAACCCTAAATATCTTACGAACCAAAAACGCTAGAGACTTGAATTAAATTTTATATAATATATTGTAACGTGATACCAAACAGGTATATTTAAAAAAAAAATCAGTATATGTAACTGTTTTTTTATAAATTAATAAAACTGAAAAAAAAAATTTGCCACCTTCAAAATTTTACGACTGAAATATAATTTCATCTCTAAAACAATTTTGTGCAACGAAGAATAATGTTTTTGACATCTGATACAATTTTGAGAAAAATCTAATTGACATTTTTTTTTATAAAAAATAAAAATCTAAAAAAAACATTACTCAAAGTTCGTAAAAATTGAATATCGATTCAAATATCTTTTCAAAATCTTGAAATTTAGGCTTAAAGCTTATTTCATCTTATAAGAAATTTGTTTTCAATATTTTGAAAAATGTTGAGAAAAATCGAATTGACAGTTTTTTTACAAAAAATAAAATCCTTACAAAAAAAATGTAAAAAAGTTGGTAAAAATTGATTTCGACTCAAATATCTCTTCAAAAATTTTAAATATTGGCTTCAAACTAATTTTATCTTATAAGAAATATTGTTTTCAACATTTAGTAAAATTTTTAAAAAATTCGAATTGACAGTTTTTTTACAAAAATTAAAACTCTAAAAAAAAAAAACAATACTAAAACTTGGTAAAAATACAAATTTTTTTGAGAGCCCTTTCTGAATCGTTCTAAATTTTTATCTGTTTAATAAAATTTATTTGAAGTCGATATCTCTTCTGATTCTTGAGATATGGACAACGAAAAAAACGTCTCGAACGTACGGACGTACGAGGTAATAATATTCTTTTAATGATCTATATTTAAAAAAATTAATTAGTCATGGCAAAAGGAAAATGGTTCTAAAAGGAAAAATGGAGTCTGATCTTGAAAATGAAGTCAAAAGGGTGGACGGTAACAGACATTTTTAAGTTGTTAGAATGCTCCAGGAAGCTGGTTTATAATGTCCTTCGTCATTTAAAAAAGTTTGGAATGATAAAAAACGTAAACAAAAATCCGGGCCAAAAAGACAACTACAAATGAAGATAGAATTATATAAATAATTATGGACCAAGGATCCGTTTAAGAACTCCAGTGTCATTCGAAGCGAACTTTCAACGAACTGTGGAGTAAATGTTTCCTCAAGGACCATAAGACGCCGATTAAATGGAAACAATCTATATGGGGGCGTTGCTCAGAGAAAACCGCTTGTATAAAAAAAAACTTAAAAACAAGGTTACAGTTTGCCAAAGCTCACCTAGAAAAATTAATTAGTTTTTGGAAAAACGTGTTCTAGAGCGATGAACCCAAATTCTGCCAGTTCGGAACGGATGGGAAAAAATATGTATGGCGTCCAAAAAACAGGGAATATGATCCAAGGTACACCATTAAGACGGTAAAACACTTTGGAGGCAACGTTATGGGCTGGCCTGCTTTTTCATGGCACGGCGGGCGGAGTTGGCCCCATCGTAAATATGTACACCAAAATGGACCAGAACGTGTACAGAGATATCCTGTTTTATCATATGATACCCTACGCAGAAGACAATTTGCCGCTATTATGGTGCTCCATGCACGACAACGACCCTAAACACCTTTCAAAGTTAATGAAGTGTGCCTTAGGTTGAATAAAATCGACGTTTTAAAGTGGCCAGCACAATCATCATTTTTCAGTTATCCACTCATGCACGTCTTTCATTGGTGGTACTATAAGGTTGAGCCTGTCTCTTAGACTATTCCGAAACTCTCGTAGGCCTTCGGGTTGTCTTTTAACCTTATTTTTTGCAATGTTTGGATTTAATTTCATTACAGAAATTATTGTTGAAAATTTTTCTTTGTGTAATAATAATAATCTTTTATTTATAACACAAATATTCAAATAAATTAGTTTTTACTTATATTATGCTAACAACAATTAACCAGCCAGACATCAAATAAAAAATCCGCTACATTTTATATGCAGATCTGAATTGTAAGGAATGAATAAGTTCATGTGATAGAAGAATACCGCGCAGTATTCCCGACGTTACTGACATACACAGATTCACTTCGAATGAATAGTGATTAGTGAAAATTCAGCCATAGACCAGGAGTAATGGGTTGTGTCGATGGCACGCACATTAAAATTGCTTCTCCAAAAAAGTATCCCCAACATGCGTACTAAAATCGTAAAGGATCTTACAGCATAAAAGCAATGATAGTAAGAAAACTCTTTTTCAGCAATTTTGTCTATTAATTTACAAGTTTTGTTTTAGGTTTGTGACGATACGATGAACATTCGTTTCATCAACGCAAAATACCCTAAATCAACTCACGATGCCAATGTTTTTAACATGTCAACCCTAAGGGTAAATCTGGAAAGGGAAACTAAAAGAGGACAATCAAATACTTTCCTTTTAAGTAAGATTTCAAAGAATAGAACATTCGTTACAACATAAAAGAGCTGGGGTGGAATCGGCTAAGGTGACTAAATTGTCTATCATTTTTATTCCGTCTGTGTAAGATGATTCAACTCAATTCAATTCGTTTGAACAATTTCAGATTCAAATTGTCAAAATTCGTTGTTGCCTTAGTGAAATTTTAAATTGATTCTTATAAATTATCTAAATAAATGTTTCAAATTGGCTGATTTTGAATAAAATTCTTATTTTTCTTGCTTTTTTCGAATGTCGTAAGCTTTGTCGGTCACAGGAATGTGTTTTTTTTAAAAGAAACAAAGTGAACTAAGAAAATTTTCCAGTCGTTTGTGTAAGCGTCTGGAAGCTTTACTCGGAATAAACAAATTTGTTTGAAAACGACTATCACATTTTTTTGTGATAGCCTTTTAGGTATCAATTTGACTATCACCTTATGTAGATCAAATTCGATCATTTTGATTGTCATTTATCAACAATCACCTTAGCCGATTCCACCCCTGATGTTTTATTATACCCCAGGAGATGAAGGATATCAGTATTTGTTGACTCCATATCGAGGTCCCGAAAAACATGCACAGGCAAGGAACATAATCGAACGAACAATTGGGGTTCTTAAAAATCGATTCACATGTTTGCTACGGGCAAGAGAGTTGCATTATATTCCGAAGAAAGTAACTCAAATCACAAACGTGTGCGCAGCATTGCATAACATTTGCTTGTTCTACAATACTCCTATGGTTGATGACTCCATAAATGAGCCCGAAGATGATGATGATGATCACTCAAGTGACATTCAAAATTCAAATGATACTGCACACCAGAGAAACAACAATGCTATCAGTATTAGAAACGAAATACTTATATAAATGATGGAAAGTTGAAATAAAATAAGATGTACAACTTTTTTTAAAAAATACTTATTTTATTAGGTACAAAAAGGCTTTTAGTAAAAAATCATAATTTTATTAGGAACATAGGAACATTCAATGCGGTAGGTTTTAAAACTGAACAAAAATAATAAAAAAATACTTCAATTAATAAAAAACAATGATATATAAAAACACTTCCATTCTCAAGAAAAATAAATAAAAAAATTAAATTTTTTGCGAATGCATCTCCACTTGAGTTGTTTTGATTTCCAGCTTTTGTTGTTTTAATTTAAGTCTTGCAGTGCTGTCTCTTTGTCGGCTTCTCAAATCTACTTTATACATAGTCCAGGAGGCGACAGTAGGGTACCCTACCTCATAAGCCGACTGGAATTGAGTGCCAAAACTGCAGGGTGGGCTAACTTTCGATTGGCCTTGTGGTGGCAAAATGGCTACTTCCGGTACCGTTTTTTGGTACATACCTACCTCATCAGCCGACTGCAAAAATGTACAATGGGTCTATTGGGATTTACTTACACATTTCAAAACAGGAGGGCGGGCAAAAAAAAACTTGGGCCAAACCGCTTGTCCACCCATCTCGAAAAAGGGTATTTTTGGTACAAACCTACCTCATCCGCCGACTAGACAAATGAGGTATCAAATGAAAGCTTAGACTCACTAGATTAAGAATCCGTTGGGCGGGCTAGCTTTCGATGGGCCAAACATGTGCCCGCCCAGCTGTTTTTGGAAAAAAAAATCAAAATTCATTAATTTTTTACATACCGAAATTTCAATTTTTTTTTATCTCAAACTAAAGAAAAAAACGGTGAGTTGATTAGTTTCACTGTCAACTCAATAAAACCTTTAACTGAATTTGTAAAAAAATTTAAAATTACTAAAAACAAGTATTTTACCACAGTTTTTCACTGTATTACTTGTCTAAATGTATGTTGAAAACATACATACAAAACATGGCCTTGTCTTCTGCTACAAATTTTTCAATCTTCACTAGGTATTTGAAAAAGCAAAACGCATACGAAATATATAAGTATTTATCTTCATTTTTTTCAAAAAACAAATAAAATATAATATAACATATTTACAAAAGATAGGAATAAGAACTTTGCATATTTCACACAATTATTAACATAACATTTTCATTTGTTTCATCTATAATATTAAAAATAAAATAGTAAAGATAAAAACAATAAAATAAATAATATTAACAAAACGAAAATAAAATTATAAACCTATACCAACATTTTTATTTGCATTAAATTATTAACAATTGTCATCAAAATCTTCATTACTTAAATATTCTAATTCGTCATTTTCATCTTTATTTAAAATAATGTCATCAACATTTCGACTAGTTGGTTCGTTTTGAAACCAAACATTTTTATCTCCCATCCAAAATTTTCTGGATTGAGCTTTACACAATATGCCTGTGTTGTATTTTCCACTTACAGCTTATGAATATTGTCCTATTTATTCTTTTAAACAATGGCTTAAAATACGGTGGAATTGAAATGGAGTCAATGTTCTTAAAAAAATTACCAGAAGTTACGTTTTTAGAGCCATATAGATTTTGATATATTTGAACTTTGCTAAATTTACGCTTTGGAAATTCTTTAAGCCGTACATTTGACAGTAACATTTTGAATTATTTGAGTGCTTTTTTCGTCTAAAGGTTGAGCTTTATTACTTAGTTTTTCAAAAGTGGCCTAAAAATGAACAATTTTTCTAGTATTTCTAAAGATTTAGCTTTTCCTTTTCAAAAAAAAACTTCATGTACAGTCACAACCTATGACGTGAGTGCATGAAATGCAGGTAATGCAGCACACAAACTCATCCCTAGTTTTGCGGCAAGTTCTGATCAATTTATGCAACTTAGATTGTTCCTTTTTGAGTTGCCACTAGATAGCCAAATCTTTAAATGTTTTAATTTATACATGTTTCCAAGTAAAATAATAAGAATAACGGTGTCAGAAGCTCGAGTTGTGACATTTGATTTTGAATTCAGTTTTGCTTTACTGACATGATAAATTAGCCTTGTGTCGGATTCTTTATGATTGCAATTGTATTGGGACTCTTCACAATTTTAGTAGATTCATTTAGAACTTCGTAAGAAAAACACTTATCGTCAACCGTCAAAAAAATGTGTTTCTCTCAAAATTAAATTGAATGAACTATCCTCCCAGTGTTGCCCTAAGAGTCTTACCCGAGATTTCTTGAAATTTGGATTTTTTATACATGTTTCCTTTTCGTTTTTATTGTAGTTTTCTCAATCCTTAACAATATGTATCTCCTAAAACTCAGTAGAACATACTCTTTTTAAAATCATTTCTGATATTTTATTAATCGTTCACGGAACTAAACCTCCATAAGACCCTGTTTTTTACCATCACTACTCTTTTAGTGTTTCTTTAAGCGTTCAGACGCAAAGTTAAGAACTTTATTTCGCTTAATCGGTTTTGCAAATCGATCAAGCTCTCTTGAACACTCTTTAAAAACCTATTTCATTTGCATTTAAAATAAAATCTGATATATCTTGACTTGTCGCTCTACCCGTTGTTATATTTAATAGAAATTACTTTCTCTAAATTTTTATCAAAAGGATTTATATTTTGTTTTAAATTGTTAATTATTTCAGAGAATTATTTCTTATAATCATAAGTTGTATGTGGAAAATACAACACAGGCATATTGTGTAAAGCTCAATCCAAAAAATTTTGGATGGGAGATAAAAATGTTTGGTTTCAAAACGAACCAACTAGTCGAAAAGTTGATGACATTATTTTAAATAAAGATGAAAATGACGAATTAGAATATTTAAGTAATGAAGATTTTGATGACAATTGTTAATAATTTAATGCAAATAAAAATGTTTATAATTTTATTTTCGTTTTGTTAATATTATTTATTTTATTGTTTTTATCTTTACTATTTTATTTTTAATATTATAGATGAAACAAATGAAAATGTTATGTTAATAATAATGTGAAATATGCAAAGTTCTTATTCCTATCTTTTGTAAATATGTTATATTATATTTTATTTGTTTTTTGAAAAAAATGAAGATAAATACTTATATATTTCGTATGCGTTTTGCTTTTTCAAATACCTAGTGAAGATTGAAAAATTTGTAGCAGAAGATAAGGCCATGTTTTGTATGTATGTTTTCAACATACATTTAGACAAGTAATACAGTGAAAAACTGTGGTAAAATACTTGTTTTTAGTAATTTTAAATTTTTTTACAAATTCAGTTAAAGGTTTTATTGAGTTGACAGTGAAACTAATCAACTCACCGTTCTTTTCTTTAGTTTGAGATCAAAAAAAATTGAACTTTCGGTATGTAAAAAATTAATGAATTTTGATTTTTTTTTCCAAAAACAGCTGGGCGGGCACATGTTTGGCCCATCGAAAGTTAGCCCGCCCTGCAGTTTTGTATATGCCACGTCATGCTCTATCCATTTCTGGTACTCAATTCCAGTCGGCTTATGAGTTAGGGTACCCTACGGTCGCCTCCCAGACTAACAGCTGAAGCTTTTCTCTCTTTATGGCAAGCAATTCTTTGTTTTCATCCTTCTTTTGATAGTAAATTTTGTTTGTATATTCTTCCAAACTTTAAATTTTTTTTAGTTCCATTATCGTTGATTTGACTTCATTATTAAAGCCCTCTTGCATATTTGTTTGGTTCTTCAGAATTGAAAGCCTCTCGTCCTCTCCTTTCTATTTGTTTTTTTTTTTTTTTTAACAAGTTTAAATACGAGTATCACTTTCATCCGCCGTAATTTCATTGGGTCTGGGTCTTCCTCAACATGCGTACAATTTGTTTCCATGTTTTGGATTTTCTCCTGCCCAAACTCAATCCCTGGCGGATCTATAGAGGCGTCAATGACAATTTCCTCCAAATTACTGAACGTATGCAGTCGGTTTGGTCCACCACATGTTGCCAGGATTTCTGTCTTATGTTCAGTTTTTTTCTTTTTTATTTAAAATTTGAGATCAGCCCAAACCTATTACGAAAAAGAATTAAAAAATGTTTTCTGATGCTAATGCAAAATTACCCTGATCCATTTATCGCAAGTACGTACAGGAGACCCGAGACTATTAAGTTCCGTTGTAAATCTATCCCTTTACCGCTTTACCGCAAATTCCCTTCGAAAGCCAAACGACACTCATAATAAGGGCCATAGCTGCACCAATTCGATCAACACCGAAATTTAAATTTCGTGGCTTTGATGAAATAACATGGTCAAAAGGACCAAAGTGCCAGCAGTGATACGGGTCACTGTGTCGTATGCGTACTTTTTCTGAATACAAAAATTAAAGCATTCAAATTTTGAAGTTAATTCAACACAAAATTAAGTTCTATATGATCGACCAAAGTCGCCTAGTGCTTATACCCCAGACTCCAAGGTCTAGTGTTTTCTCGAAAATAAAGTTAAACAAAAAGAATTAATATTTAAGCATTTATAATATTGACAAATTTATTTTATTATTTTATTTAATAAAAATATCAAAAAATTTCTTAAGTGTATTATAATACAAAATAGTTTTCGCAAGAGAAAATAATCTCAAGCTCTTAAATTAAATACTTTTCAAGCACATCATTTTGTCATCTCTTTAATCAATAAATTTTTAAAAGAATTTTAAAATTTACTTCATAACACAGTTATTTTGTTTTGTTTTATAAGCTCTTAAGTGCTTTTACAATTATAAGCTTTAACTTGTAAAGAAAATCTATTCATTGAGTTTTTGATCACTTAATTAAATTTAAATAAATATTCTTTGTTTTTATTTTTATGGACATGGATGCTCAGAGTTATAATTAATTAAAAAAGTAATGAATTTGTGACAATTTATAAATAAAATAAAATATTTTAACAAAAAAAAAATGAGAATATGTACTAAAATATAAAATAGTAATACATTTAAGGTTGTAGGTACAAAAAGAATACAAAATTAGTTAAATTTATAAAAAACTAAACAGTCTCTGGAAGGCGGGAGTGCAGCAGGCAGGCACAAGTAGCAGATCTAGCTAAAGTTCCCCTCTAAGCGGTATATCTGACGAAAAATGTTGGAATTATTGACCAAAGACTAGAACTTACACTCTGCACAGCAGGAGCTGTGAAACTCTGCCTCACTGGTTCGACTTCTTTTTCTTCTTCAACCTCCGCTGGCTTTGGAGTCTCCACTGATTCTTCGATGACTCTTAAAAGCCTCTGATAGAGAAATGACTGACGAAAGATTGGTTTACTCAGACTCAAATGGTCATCTTTGAGAATGTAGAAGTCTCCATGGTCTATGCGTGCTGATTCTTCGGTTACAATGCGAAGGGGGAATTTGAATGAAGTTAGCATTGTGGGTGTTCCCTCGGCAATGCTCACGATATTCACATGCTTCAAACAAGTCTTCAGACAATGCATGAAACGATTATGTAATTCGAGCAGCTTTGGAGAGCCTTCTTCGAGTTCTTTGACTTCAATCGAAGGCGAAAGGATCACTTGCATGTGTTGCTTCCATTTGGCTATGGAGGAGCCTCTGTGTGGTGTTCCCAGGAACACTATTCCGCGTGTACTTTCAGCAATTTGTCTCACTTTTGGGTCGGGATCTGCGAGAGCTTTGAGAAGCATGATTTTGGTGAGGATTCCACCCATGGAATGGCCAATCCAAACAATGGGACGATCTTTGCCCACATCTGATCGAGAGATGCGCTCAAGCAGGGAAGTTGCTCGGATATCAAAATGCCCTTGGCCCTTTTCACATGGACAATACTTTGTGAAGTTAGCTGACCATTCACTCACTGCCGATGTGTAGTCAATACCGAGGATTCTAAAAAAGAAAAAATAGACATACATTAAGAACAAGTTTACACTTTTCAGACTGTTTGTCTTAACTCACCTCATATTGGGGTGATCCTCTGGCAGCCATTCCATCGGCCAGCAGTTTGTGTATTCTTCCGTATCATGATTTATCCATTCACTTCCATTCACGCTGAATTCCCCTTGGCAGTCTTCATTCGCTTTTAATGGAATGTCTGGATGAACAACTTCCCAATCGGGACTCAATTCAGCTGTACTCCTCAATGTCTCCACAAGTTCTTTGGTAGCTTCATCGCTTATCTCAAGCCCTTTACCACTTTGTTTTGTTTGACTCACAAGAGAATCTCTCTCTGCTGATGTTTGCTCAATTTTCTTGGTCATCTTTTTGCCATTTTTACCATTTTTGCTAAACATTCGTTTTGCTTCGCCAATCAAGAACACATCATCGACTTCATTTGTGTAGAATGCATTCTTGCCATAGAGACCCAACTCTGTTGGAACACGATCCTTTTGGCGCCATGTTATGAAGACACCACCCAATAGACCATGAATAAAGACAACATCAGCCTTTGGCTTTGTCCTCGTCCTCATCAGAGGATGCAGAGGATAAACATTTGGCGGGTATTGTGTGTAGTTTGGATCATCATGGTCCAAGTTAGCCAAGCATTTGGCTCCTGTCACTTGCAAGCGGATATCATGACCTCTTTGCCATTCAGCAAGGACACCAATCCAACCTTTAATTGAAATTGATTGAATTAGTTTTATGTTCGTCTTCAATGATCAAAAAGAATCTCTTACCTGATGCGAAAAAGTCTTGAACTGAAGATTCACACAATGAAATGTTAGCTAGAACCTTGCACAGAGTCGATAGAGTTTCACTATCCCCTGCAAAGATCTTTCTCAGCTCCATAAGATGCATCAGACCGCCTTCCTTTATGATTTTCAAGCAAATTTCTTCATCTTTTGTAATGTGATGAAGGAAAGCAATGACTTCCTTCAACAAGTCTGTATCTTGAACCGACAGGGAATTGCCTTGTTGAATAAATTCATCAATATCTTCAGCCTGAAATTGATATCATAGAACTTTAATCCTGCTTCATTGTGAGAGTGATCTCTGTTCATGACTTACATGAGGATCATTTGCTGGGAAATATTTCTTCAAAAAATGGTGCACACAATCATGAGGTTGAAGATCTTCGAGCATTTTGTGCAAATCAGCCAAAGCATATTTTGGATTTTTGATAACTCCTTTCATATGAACTGGCAAGAACCATCTCGTATCACATCCAGACCTTGCCAAAGAGACTGCAGTTCTTGCATCACAAATTTGTGCCAAATGTCTAAAGTCCCAATCTTTCAAATGATCAATACTTGACAATTGCTGAATGGCCTTGAGACGTTCATGTTGATCACCATTTTGAGCAATATTCAATAAACGCCATGCCACAGAGTGTTTAAACGATTTCCACCATTTGCCAACAGGATTGATAATCACATTTATCCAATTCTAGAAGAGAAAGTCATACCATTAGTTCTGAAGATGTCTTGAGATAGAAAATATTGACTTTACTTTATCTTGTTCCTGTTTGCGTTGGAGTTTCCTCATAGACTCGCGATAGATGTGGTATTTAATGTAAATGTAGTCGGGGCGTTTTCTTTCAACATCAAGGACACTTGGATTGACTAGTTTCGAGAGAAATTGATTGATTTTGTGCTTCTCGTAAAGCACGAGACTGCAACTGCAAGAAGAAGAAACGATAAATATTTGAATACTTCTAAAAAAAGTAGGTAAAAAGTCGTCTAATGGAAAAAGGTAAATATGCATTTGGTGGTTTAAAGATAGTTATGCTGGCGTTTGACACCTGTCAAAATTATCTGTCATTTGAAGTTTCACATCGTAATTTTATGTTTACATTTTTTTAAACTCATAGTAAAGTTCTGAAAAAGGTTCGTAAAAAGTCGACTAATGAAAAAAGGTAAGTTTGCAAGTCATTCTCTAATGGAACTCATCAGTCATTTGGTGGTTTAAAAATGGTTAAGCTGGCAATTGACACCTGTCAAAATCATCTGTCATTTAAAGTCTCATATGAGTTAAATGTTTGCTATGTTTAAATTATTTTAAACTCATAGTAAAGTTAAGGCAGCTCATTTGGTGGTTTAGTGATTAAGCTGGCAATTGACACCTGTCAAAATCATCTGTCATTTGAAGTCTCATATTAGTTAAATGTTTGCATTATTTTAAACTCATGGTAAAGTTGCAAAATGCAAAATTACGTTTGTCCCCACCGAATTATTCTCTTGATCTTTTACTTTTGAAGCCTAAAAATGATGAACCCGTGTACTATTATTTGTTATTTTGTGTATCCCATTGTTTCTCATAATCATTTGAATTGACTGCTTTTACGTGACGTTTTTAATGTCTTCACTTTAATCTTCCCTAAATCTCTAAAAATAACCGATACATCAATCAAACTATTTTGCCCTAAACTACGTTTCATTTCATTTGAATCAAAATATTTTTGTTTAGTTTTTAAAATACTTTAACCCATAAACAACCAAAAATTCATGTTTGTTTTACTACAACAACATGTTTACTTTCAACTAAAAGTTTTGGTCATTTGTTAAAAATAAAAATGACCCATCTAACAAACAATTAAAAGTTTTCCCTGCCAAGTGTTAAATTCATTACATCGTAATTTTAATCCACAAAAATTCAGCACGCGAATGAAATATTTTGTTGGCATCAACGACATCACATTGTGTTTCCAGCTGAATTGTTTGTGTCTATAAAATAAATTTCCCTTTTTTGCAAAACAGATGTTTGAAGGTCGCTTGAATTCAACAGTGCCGTTCGTTTACGTTGGAATCTCCCTCTCTCTTTCTCTCTCCTTTACTCTTTTAAGTGGATGCTTCCTAAATTTCTTACCCTATATTCAATTGTTGAGGTGGTGAGGTAATTTTTTGGAGGAATTGTTGATAAGAAAAAAAAAACGTAAACAATAAACGAAAAACTTTTATGAATTAAATTCCAATTTGGTTTTGAATTAGTCACTTTCATGTGGCGTGACCCTAAGACCACAAGTGACAAGTGGGAATCAGACCACCAGAGGCAAGGCAGTTGGGTGGGTTCATTGCTCAGACGCACCAAATGTCAGGCCATTGTCTTGTCAAGCCTTGCCCAAGATAAAAATTATGTAAATAAACATAATAAACACGTCAGAACTTCATCTCCCATCTCTTTCTATCAAAATCGTATGTTTTGACTACAAACTTTTGAATACATAAAAATATTATGATAAATGATGATGCCACTGCCGAGGGAGAAGAAGGAAGTTCATGGTTTTAAATTTCACTTGCAACAAATTAAATTAATTGAACTAAAGATATTATCCAAAATAAGATACGAGCAATGTCATCAATGACAGTTTTGGTTTTGTTGATGTCATAATTTTTATGAATGAATAAAATCTGACAACTATGGATTTTGGGTTGAAAAACTGTAAATTTGTTGTTTTTCACTTACCCTGTCAAAACTCCAACGGCACTATAAAATTTCCTACTTCGAGCAATTTTCCTCAATGAATCAGTCATCATTTGTGGACGATTTATTATTTTTTGCAGGCTCTGTAGGCCTTTAATTAACTTTTGTTTTCTTTTTTGAAATTAAATTAATTTCCACTGCACTTGATTCACTATTTTTATTTCACTAAGAGTTCGAGTAATTTCTTTGTCTCTATATTTAAAAGAGTTTTTTTGTTTTTGTAAGTTTTGTCTTTTTTAGTTTTGGTTTTAGTTGTGCTCAGTTTGAATTTCTTTAAGATATTAAGAGGGCCACGGCTCGCGCAAGTGAATTTATAAAACATGAATAATATTTTTTTGTTGGTTAATTTGGCATCGAAATGAAAATATGTTTTTTTTTTCTATTTGTTTGTTGTTCTTTTTATTTAATTCTAATTGAGAGCTGTTGCTGTTTCGTTGTACTTCATTTGTCGATTGTCGTTAGAAGAGTGTGAAAAATCGAACAAATTTGATCCCAAAAGGAGAAACTAGGGAAATTATTTTGTATTCCTATATTTTTGCTCTTTCTAAATGAAAGAGATAACAAGAAAACTTTGTTGTTTGTGTGAAAGATAAATATTTTTGTTTACATTTTTTTGGGTGCATAACTACAAGTTGCTGATTGAAGTTTTGAATTAGTTTTGTTGTTGTTTTGAACTGAATGTTGTTGTTTTTGTATTTAATTTCAAATGGTAGGAATTTGCAACTCATTGAAAAAATGTACAGTGATTCTTGACTTCAAACAAAGAGAGAAAATTTAAAAAGTAGTTGTTTTATTCAATTGACTGTTTTTTTTTTTTAAATATACATTTGTGTTCATAAAAATAGCAGTGCTGGTCACATTTTATTACAAAAAAAATTAACATGTTACTTGCATCTTAAGGTCTTTCGTTTTCATATTAGAGACTTTTAGCTTGAACACCCATTATTTCAAACTATCTGGATATAGAGTGTTCATAAAAATAGCAGTGCTTTTGATTTTATAATTAAAAAGTGTCAAAAATTCATTGTTTTTTTATTTTTCTGTAAGCAAATATTTTAATATATAAAGTTTTAAATATTTGTAACAAACTAGCATATAAAATATTAATAAATGTTATCTTAAAAATATATTTGCCCGGCAAAATCCTCATTCAAACCCTCCAAGTGGGTGCCAGGCGGGCAATGATCACCACAGTAGTCCTGTGCGTTTTTGGCAGGATGGTGATTAGCTAAGGTTGAGTTGGATCGCTGAATTGTTGTAACTCCTCAATAGTGCAACGTTCGGAAACCCAATTTAATCATAGTTTAGAGGTTCCTAATTTCAGTGGTGGTGTGAGCGTACTAGTACGAAAACCGTGCCGAAGAATGAAAGGCTGGGGGATAAACCAGCCGTTAACGAGCTCTTTCGGATGCTGTGGCAAGGTCCGTCATATTTCTGCCTTACCCCGGCAAGCGGCTCTGCCGGGGCTGACCGTCTTTCCGCTTTACTCGTGGGAATACAATGAAAAAATTTAAAAATAAACAAACAAACAAAACAATTATTAAACAAAAAAATCGCACCAAGGCTGCCAATGCGGTCACATCACCTGAAAAGGCTGTCGAGCCAAATCAGGTGTGTGAACGTGTTGTCAACCCTGTGGTTGCAACTAGTGGCGAGAGTCCTTCTCCCTCTACTAGCCGCAACATATACTTAAAGGAATTACCCGTCAGTGGAACAGCTGTGACGCTCGGCAGTCCCAATGGCGGAAATTCCACACCCCACCTCTTCCCCGCTCCTGCTAGGACGTCGCAAGCGACCCCAAAAAGGGACACCCCATCCGGAGAGACAAAATCTGCGACATGTGGAATTGACTCAAAGGGTGAGGGCACACCCGGATTGGCATCGGTAGCGATTAAATCTGGAGGTGGACCCACATCTGTGATACACGGACATAGTTCTGGGCCGGCCAAAAAGAAGTCCAAGAAGTCACAGGCCAATCGAGACCAACGCAACGCCGAAAGGATTCTAGCCGCAGTCGGTGTCATACCGGCGGCGGAAAGAACCCCAGAGCAAACGCGTAAACTCGAGTGGGCTAGTGGCTTTCTTAGCAAAAAAGCTAAACCGACCTGCGGCGACTCAACGTCAAAGCGAGATAGGTCTTTCGAGGGTGACAAGCCCGAACCAAAAAGGCAGAAGGTGCTTTCCAACAGCACATCAGCCGTCAACAAAGATCTCTCCTTCAGCGACGCGCTCAAAGGTAAGATCATTGCCGCGGTCATTGACAGGAGTCATGTGGATGGTAACATCTCTCATGATCATTGGGCAGAGGTCAAGGCTCACCTCGGTTTCAGATTTTTATCTGTTATCGAGGAAAATCAGGGGCCTCTCCAAGACACAGCCGATGCAGGATGGTACCAAAATCGTATCAAACTCATCGCCTGTGGTGATCAGAGATCTTTCGATCTATACAGGGCTGCTGTCAATGGCTTGCCAGAAGTCTGGCCGGGTGCCAAGCTCGAGGTTGTTGCAAGGGAGAATATTCCTTGCCGGCCAAGAGCACGTATAATGGTCCCGGCTCTTCACAACTGTCCAGACATGATCATGAAACTGATTAAAACAAGTAATCCGGACCTGCCTACTCACGACTGGAAAGTACCAAAGGTTGAGAAGGAGACAGTGGGTCACTATAGATCGGCTCTCGTGCTGATCAATAGGGAATCACTGGCTCCACTGGCCGCGACCAAAGGCGTGATTAGGTATGGTTTCGATGAAATCATGATGCGTATATATAAAAAAGATGAAGATACGCTAAACACGCCCCCCACAGAAGCCTCTTCAGCGGAGGGAAGCGATTCATTGGCAACGAAAATGGAGGTCGATGCAACACCAAAAGTGGAACCATCGACATCCACTGCCCCAAATAAGCCATCCGACGTGGAGGCTAAAACTAAAGTCGACAGTAACTCCGACATGGAGACTGAAGACGCCACCTTAGGCATCACCCAGAGTGAGGAAGACCTGCTTAGGTCCTCCTCAGACGAGGAAAACGCCGACAAAACAGTGGTGGAGGTTGATCTGACTAATAGTAGCAATGCTGCGATTAGTACAGATTAATCTCCATCACGCCATCATGGCCACGAACAACCTGATACTCCGACTGCATATGAACAAGGAAGACATCGTCTTAATACAGGAGCCGTGGGTCTCAAACTCCATCATCAGAGGTCTCAGGACTCCTGGCTATAAAATATTATATGCATCGGAGAAAGGTGAACCAAGGTCATGCATGTTAGTAAAAAATGACTTAAACATATTTTTACTCCCCAATTACAGCGACAAGGACACCACCACCGCTGTCCTAACAACAGATAAAGCCACCTACTGGCTCATATCCTCCTACCTTGGCCACGACAGCCCAATTCCAGGAAACACCTTGAGGAAGGCAATTGCGGACGCGCAATCGAAAAAAGTTGGTCTCCTAATTGGTTCAGACGCTAACGCCCATCACACGGTATGGGGTAGCTCTGATATAAATGAGAGAGGTGAGTACTTATTTGATTATTTACTAAGCACTAACCTACTCATAAGTAATATTGGTAATGAACCCACATTTGTAACCAAGAATAGGAAAGAGGTACTTGATATTACACTTACCTCTGACTCGATCCACAATATGATTTCAAACTGGCATGTCTCAAAAGAGAATTCCTTCTCTGACCACAAATACATTCAGTTTGAGCTCAAAGATGTAGCAAATACATCTACGGGATTTCGAAATCACCGGAATACCAACTGGGAGCGTTATAGGGAGGTACTAGCACAACTGCTTAATCATAACCTTCTTAAAAGCTCCTCCAGTAAAGATGAACTAGACCTTTCTGTAAATCATCTCACCGAAGCCTTAAATGAATCAATGAGATCTTCATGCCCTGTAACCATTTTAAAGGGTAAAAAGAAACCTCATTGGTGGCATAAAGAATTAGAACCATTCAGAAAGAGCTGTCGTAAACTCTTCAATAGATCTAAGTACACTAGATCTCCTTCTGACTGGGACTTATACAAACAAGCTCTAAAGCAATATAAAAATGAATTAAGAAAGAGTAAGAGGTCTTCTTGGAGAAATTTTTGTGGTAAAATAGAAAATACTTCAGAAGCCTCAAGACTCAGGAAAATTCTCTCAAAAAGTCCAACAATACCTAGTGCTTTAAAGACAGAAACAGGCACATGGACTATCACAGATGAAGAATCTCTTAACCTGTTATTAGACACCCACTTTCCAGGTAGTTCTAACATACTCAACGACTTAACATCAGAGTCTCAAGCTTCTACAAGCGATTTAGTTGATCTAATAACGCGGGAAAAACTGCAATGGGCCATAGACAGCTTTGATCCATATAAATCTCCAGGACCAGATGGAATCATTCCGGCCGAACTACAAAAATGCTCAGACATGATTATTCCACCATTGGAAATCATTCTGACAAGCTGTGTAAGGTTGAGATATATTCCCAAAGCCTAGAGAATGGCAAAAGTAGTCTTCATTCCCAAAGCAGGGAAACCCTCACACGTTAACCCTAAAGATCTACGACCAATCAGCCTATCATCCTTCCTTCTTAAAACCTTGGAAAGATTGATTGAAATTTATATAAGACATAATTTAAAACCATGTCTCATTTCCACAGCTCAACATGCTTACTCTAAGGGAAAATCAGTAGAATCAGCACTTCACTCACTGGTACGTAATATTGAACATTCCCTCGAATACAAAGAATATAACCTGGTAGCGTTCCTAGATATTGAACTAGCTTTCAACAACGTCAGTTACCAGGCGATCACAACAGCAATGGATAAGCTGAAATTAGATAAATCACTCATAGATCTTATAAGTCTAATGCTCAAAAGCAGGACAATAATTTCTAACATAAGAAGTTTTACTACCATCAGATCGGTGTATCGAGGCACTCCCCAAGGTGGAGTCCTTTCGCCTCTTTTATGGAACATGGTAGTAAACGACTTACTTACAGCATTGGAAGCAGAGGGTTTCAAGGTGATTGCCTATGCTGACGACGTTGCGATATCCGTATCTGGGAAGCACCCCCAAGTTCTCTCGGAACTCCTACAAAATGCCCTAAACAGGCTAACTAAATGGGCTAAGCAATGTGGATTGGACGTCAACCCATACAAAACAGAATTAATACTCTTTTCGAGAAGATATAAAATTCCTCAGATTAGCCCACCCAAGATTAGAGGAATACCATTAAGCTTTTCCGATCAAGCTAAATATTTGGGCCTCATTTTAGACAAAAAACTAAATTGGAAGGCAAATATTGATGAAAGAGTCAAAAAGGCTACTGTAGCGCTTTTTACTTGTAAAAAGGCCATAGGATCAAAATGGGGCTTCTCCCCAACAATAACCCACTGGCTATACACTTCGGTAATCAGACCGATACTCATCTATGGAGCTGTCGTATGGTGGACCGCACTGGACAAGATGGTAAATATAAATAAGCTCATCAAAGTCCAGCGGTCAGCAGATATGTGCATCACAGGAGCACTTCGCTCAACACCAACCGCAGCACTGGAAGTGCTTTTAAACCTAACACCACTTGACGTCTTCTCCAAAAATGTGGCTGCCAACTCATGTTTAAGGCTTAGAGCCACCTCTCAATGGACCAGTAACAATACTCGACATACTACTATTCTAGACAGTTTCACATCCATTCCTTCAAGATCCTCCTGGGAAGAATAGGGACCATTGGAAGACGATGCGGTACACTTCTATACTGACGGTTCAAAGACCGATCACGGAGTTGGAAGTGGTATCTTTTCAGAACAACTGAATCTCAGTCTATCCTATAGACTTCCCAATCAATGTAGTGTATTCCAGGCAGAAGTAATGGCGATTAAAGAAGCACTATCCTGGCTCAAAGAAAACGTTATATCTTGTAAGGATATACGTATCTTCTCGGACAGCCAAGCCGCTCTTAAATCTCTCGCGTCTGTCTACACAAACTCTCGAACAGTCCACGATTGTCAATCATCTCTGAAGGAGATGACGGAACAGTTTAACATTCACCTCATTTGGGTGCCGGGCCACAGAGACATTCCGGGAAATTGCAAAGCCGATGAGCTCGCCAAAAACGGAACACTTCTGCCTTATGTTAGACAAAAACATAACATAGGAACACCACTTGCTACATGCAAATATCTTCTTAAGCAATATGCTTTAGAAACAACAAATACTAGATGGTCACAAAGTACCACCTGCCTGGCAACCAAGCAAATATGGCCAAGTATTGACTTAAAACGGTCAAAAGGCTTGATATCACTAAGCAGACAAAGTATAAGCTCTACAATTGGAGTAATAACGCGACACTGCCTCATAGGTAGACATGCTATGAGGCTAGGGGTCTACACAAATGACTTCTGTAGAAGCTGCATGGACGAGGAGGAAGAGGAAACAGTCCAACACCTTCTATGTACATGTCCAGCACTATCCATTAGAAGGAAATACTTTCTCGGTAATCCCTTCTTCGATAATACCAGTGAACTGGCGACGATTGACACAAAGCGTCTCTCTAACTTTATTAAAAGTACAAAATGGTTTGTTTAAATTCATTACTCTCCCATGAGTAACCTCATTAGTGGTATCACAATGGACCCTTGAGGTCTACGTGTGTCAATGACATCTGGACAGCCACTCTAACCTAACCTAACCTATCTTAAAAATAAACAATGGGAAGGTCAAGACACTGCACCGAAGAAATCCGAAACTTATGCGAAAACTGCCTTTGAAGGGAAAAACCTACAAAAATATTCAAGACATCCTAGGCTGCTCAGCAAAAATGGTCAGTAACGCCTTAAAATGACAAAATACACCGAAAACGCGAGGCCCAAAAAGGATGATTACTGAAAGAACTGACAGAAAAATTGTTCAGTTAGCAAAGGAAAACCCTTCCATAGGCTCTAGGAAAATAAGAAATGGACTTCTACTTTTTGTTAGCGCTGTCACAATACGAAGACGTCTTTTATAAGCAACGTTACCAGCCCGAAGTCCACGCAAGGTACCATTCTTGGCGAAAAGGCATGTGGCAAAGAGAATAGAGTTTGTTAAATCGCATAGAGATTCGGCAATAGAGAAATGGAGGAATGTTCTGTGGAGCGGAGAAAGCAAAGTCGTTCTTTTTGGGTCAAAAGATCGTCGATAATATGTGGGAAGACCCTAAAATGCAGCAAACGATCCACGGAACACTATAAAAACAGTGAAGTACTAGATGATTGTTTTATTCGATTCGAACATTTTACAAAGTTATTATTATTATTATATTTATTTATTTATTTCCATTTTCTGTTTCTTTTGAATTAATAATTACTATATAAATTGACATATTTTTTTTTTAATCAACTTTAACACATTATTAAAAAATAGCAAAGTTCGAATAAATAAATGGATGCGTGTCAAAATTCTATGATCTGGCATAAGCCTCAACCAATGTTGCCCAAAGATCTCTACCTTTTGCGTCATTGTACCAACTTTGTCTTTCTTTAAGCAAATCGTCTGCCCATCTTTTCTTCGGTCGTCCAATTGGTCTTTTGCTTTCTGATGGTGTCCATTTTGTAATGATTTTTGTCCATCTTTGGTTCTGTATTCTAGATATATGTCCTGCCCAATTCCATTTAAGGAGTTTTGCTCGTTTAACCACGTCCTTTAAACCAGTTCTTCGTCTTATTTCGCTATTTCTCACTCTCTGGCTAATTCGTAGGTTAAGTAGTTTTCTTTCCATATATATATATTCTTATTTTGTCAAGTAAACTTGAAGTCAAGAATATAATCTGTAACCCATACGTCATAACAGGTAGAATAGTAGAATCTAGTATATATTTTCGTGTTTAGTCCCTTAGATTCGATTGTAATATTTGTTGTAGGCTCCAAAATTGTTTCCAACTATTGGTAATGCGTCTAGAAACTTCTTTTTTTCTCTTGGTTAATGAATGACTTAATCTGTCCTAGATAAGTATAGTGAGTCTTCTATATATTCTATGTGTTTGTTGTCTAGCAATATGTCATCTTTAATATGGTTAGTCATTATCTTAGTTTTTGACTTATTGATATGAAGTCCAACTTTCTTGCATTCATTTGTCAATTCTATGAACATATTTTGTATTTGTCCGGAAGTTGATGAAATGAGAACTATGTCATCAGCGAATCCAAGGTTGCTCAAATATTGTCCCCAAATGTTTATTCCATATCTATTGACCCAGTTTAGTTTCTTGAATAGGTTTTTCAAATTCGTTAGTTTTTTCAATTAGTTGGTTCATTGTTTGTAGATGGTCTGTTGTTGAAAAACCTTCTCGGAATCCTGCTTGTTCCCTTGGCTGATTTCTGTTTAATGTGTCCTTAATTTTTGTGTACATTACTTTGGAGAACAGTTTATATATCATAGAAATGTTGCTTATTGGTCTGTAGTTATTTATGTCATCTTTATTTCCTTTTATGTGGATATGAGTAATTGTAGCTTGTTTCCTTCGTTTTGGAATCTGCTGTGTTATAAGTATGTCATTAAAAATCATGGTAAAGACTGTAGAAATTGGTTGTTTTCCATATTTGAGCATTTCTGTTACAATACCATCATTTCCTGTACACTTATCTGTCTTAAGATCGTCAATTGCTTGTTCAATATCTGTTTTTGTAAAAAGTGTAACAGTATTTAATTTGGAGTAACTGTCCGCCATCGATGTATTATCATCTTTTATTTCTTTTCTCGATTTGAAAAGTTCTTCGAAGAACTTGGTAGCAGACTCATTTATATCTCTCCTATTAACAGCGTTGTTATTTTTGTTCTTAATTGATGTTATCCAATCTTTTCCGTTGTCAAGAAATGATTTTGTCTTTTTAATAGATTTTGTGTTGCTTAATATATTATTAATCATTGTTTCGTTACATGTTTGGATATCATTTTTCGCATCTTCTTTTATGGTTTTCCGAAGGTATCTTAGTTCATTTTTTTCCTGGTCTGATAAGTTGTCCTTGTTTCGTTGGTTATCTCGAGTTCTTTATTATCTGTTCTAATGAATCATATGTACTTTGAAAATTTTCGGTTATTCTATTTGTAGTTATATTAAGTCTTATTTCTTTCTTAAGCATGACATTATATTTTTCAATATTTTCGCTTGGTATTATTCTAGGAATACTGAGTGTTTGTGTGTTTCTTTTCAGCGTAATATGGTCCACTTTCACTAAAAAATCGTACATTTATTATTCTGTCCTTTAAACTCTTTTTGGTGAGAAATCTAACTCCATGCTAGCCTTTGATCTCACCAATGTAACAGAATATTGGAATTCATTCTGGTTTTCAATTATGTCTTGTCCAAAAATTCTTAGCTCGGATAGTCCCAGTATATCCCAGTTGATTGTTGATAATGCTATTCTTAGTTCTGATTGTTTTGCTTCTGTAGCTAATGTTCTTACATTGTATGTACAAATGTCTAGAGTGTTTTTGGATTGGTCTTGGCTTGATGGGTAGTTTGGAGGGAATTGGACATCATTCCCCACGATGGCTAATCGGCTTGGGCTTTACAGAGTACGAATTTATAAACGAATCGAATCGGATTAGCTTTCGAAACGCATTACAGATTAGCAGAGATATCGATTCGAAATTAATTTTGTTTTACAGATAACTTCAAAAGATGCAGAAACGACTGTCAAAAAAATTAAATGATGTTCTTAAATATTTACACAATATATCAATTAAACAAAAGTGAACATTTTGGTTGACGCTAAATATCAAATATAATGGAAACGATTTCAATTAAATTGTATATTATATATACAATATCAGTCTTATTTAATAGAATTCGCTAAACAGATGAATAGTTATACAGTGAATAAGGATTTATGTAGGCTCTATGTAACGTTGCAAAAATTCCTATTTATAAAAAAATCTGCTATAAATTTTAGTTATACAATGCTTATATCAAAAAAAGTGCCAAAAGTACTATAAAATCTGCTAGTTGTCATAACAACTAAAATATAACAAAATAATTCCAATTATTTGTATGATATTCTCTTTCGAAAATCTATATTTTTTTTAGATTCTTCGTTTCTTCGGCTCACGAGCTAAACTCGAGAGGCATTATTGTTTTTATTTTAATTTCAAAAAGAGAGGAGAGAAATCAAAATGACATTTACGAAATAATAATAACAATAATTTCCTTATGTAGGCTCTATTCAACCTCAAAACGCGTTTAGCTTATTATGGGACTATGCAACCTTGTATAAGTTTTATAAATAGCATTTTTGCGTTTAGAGGCATTATAGAGATAACATAACTTTATGTAGGCTCTATACAGCGTTTTTAAATAAGACTGTATATATATTTAAAAATCAAACAAAGTTATGTTTTTTTATAAATACAATGGTTAGGTTAGGTTAGAGTGGCTGTCCAGATGTCATTGACACACGTAGACCTCAAGGGTCCATTGTGATACCACTAATGAGGTTACTCATGGGAGAGTAATGAATTTAAACAAACCATTTTGTACTTTTAATAAAGTTAGAGAGACGCTTTGTGTCAATCGTCGCCAGTTCACTGGTATTATCGAAGAAGGGATTACCGAGAAAGTATTTCCTTCTAATGGATAGTGCTGGACATGTACATAGAAGGTGTTGGACTGTTTCCTCTTCCTCCTCGTCCATGCAGCTTCTACAGAAGTCATTTGTGTAGACCCCTAGCCTCATAGCATGTCTACCTATGAGGCAGTGTCGCGTTATTACTCCAATTGTAGAGCTTATACTTTGTCTGCTTAGTGATATCAAGCCTTTTGACCGTTTTAAGTCAATACTTGGCCATATTTGCTTGGTTGCCAGGCAGGTGGTACTTTGTGACCATCTAGTATTTGTTGTTTCTAAAGCATATTGCTTAAGAAGATATTTGCATGTAGCAAGTGGTGTTCCTATGTTATGTTTTTGTCTAACATAAGGCAGAAGTGTTCCGTTTTTGGCGAGCTCATCGGCTTTGCAATTTCCCAGAATGTCTCTGTGGCCCGGCACCCAAATGAGGTGAATGTTACAGTGTTCTCCTTCAGAGATGATTGACAATCGTGGACTGTTCGAGAGTTTGTGGAGACAGACGCGAGAGATTTAAGAGCGGCTTGGCTGTCCGAGAAGATTCGTATATCCTTACAAGATATAACGTTTTCTTTGAGCCAGGATAGTGCTTCTTTAATCGCCATTACTTCTGCCTGGAATACACTACATTGATTGGGAAGTCTATAGGATAGACTGAGATTCAGTTGTTCTGAAAAGATACCACTTCCAACTCCGTGATCGGTCTTTGAACCGTCAGTATAGAAGTGTACCGCATCGTCTTCCAATGGTCCCTATTCTTCCCAGGAGGATCTTGAAGGAATGGATGTGAAACTGTCTAGAATAGTAGTATGTCGAGTATTGTTACTGGTCCATTGAGAGGTGGCTCTAAGCCTTAAACATGAGTTGGCAGCCACATTTTTGGAGAAGACGTCAAGTGGTGTTAGGTTTAAAAGCACTTCCAGTGCTGCGGTTGGTGTTGAGCGAAGTGCTCCTGTGATGCACATATCTGCTGACCGCTGGACTTTGATGAGCTTATTTATATTTACCATCTTGTCCAGTGCGGTCCACCATACGACAGCTCCATAGATGAGTATCGGTCTGATTACCGAAGTGTATAGCCAGTGGGTTATTGTTGGGGAGAAGCCCCATTTTGATCCTATGGCCTTTTTACAAGTAAAAAGCGCTACAGTAGCCTTTTTGACTCTTTCATCAATATTTGCCTTCCAATTTAGTTTTTTGTCTAAAATGAGGCCCAAATATTTAGCTTGATCGGAAAAGCTTAATGGTATTCCTCTAATCTTGGGTGGGCTAATCTGAGGAATTTTATATCTTCTCGAAAAGAGTATTAATTCTGTTTTGTATGGGTTGACGTCCAATCCACATTGCTTAGCCCATTTAGTTAGCCTGTTTAGGGCATTTTGTAGGAGTTCCGAGAGAACTTGGGGGTGCTTCCCAGATACGGATATCGCAACGTCGTCAGCATAGGCAATCACCTTGAAACCCTCTGCTTCCAATGCTGTAAGTAAGTCGTTTACTACCATGTTCCATAAAAGAGGCGAAAGGACTCCACCTTGGGGAGTGCCTCGATACACCGATCTGGTGGTAGTAAAACTTCTCATGTTAGAAATTATTGTCCTGCTTTTGAGCATTAGACTTATAAGATCTATGAGTGATTTCTCTAATTTCAGCTTATCCATTGCTGTTGTGATCGCCTGGTAACTGACGTTGTTGAAAGCTAGTTCAATATCTAGGAACGCTACCAGGTTATATTCTTTGTATTCGAGCGAATATTCAATATTACGTACCAGTGAGTGAAGTGCTGATTCTACTGATTTTCCCTTAGAGTAAGCATGTTGAGCTGTGGAAATGAGACATGGTTTTAAATTATGTCTTATATAAATTTCAATCAATCTTTCCAAGGTTTTAAGAAGGAAGGATGATAGGCTGATTGGTCGTAGATCTTTAGGGTTAACGTGTGAGGGTTTCCCTGCTTTGGGAATGAAGACTACTTTTGCCATTCTCCAGGCTTTGGGAATATATCTCAACCTTACACAGCTTGTCAGAATGATTTCCAATGGTGGAATAATCATGTCTGAGCATTTTTGTAGTTCGGCCGGAATGATTCCATGTGGTCCTGGAGATTTATATGGATCAAAGCTGTCTATGGCCCATTGCAGTTTTTCCCGAGTTATTCGATCAACTAAATCGCTCGTAGAAGCTTGAGACTCTGATGTTAAGTCGTTGAGTATGTTAGAACTACCTGGAAAGTGGGTGTCTAATAACAGATTAAGAGATTCTTCATCTGTGATAGTTATAAATACAATAAAAATAAAATAATATTTCTCACGTCGAATGTTTTCGAACAAAAATTTATATTAACTCTTGAATAATTGCAATGAAGGTTAACGTTTTTAATATTTTTTTAATTTTGAGAAAATCGAAATAATAGTTTTTTTTTAACAAAAACTAAAAACCTAAAAAAACTACCAAAAGTTGGTAAAAATTGATTTCTGACCTGAAAATATTAGCAAAAATTAAATATAAATAATAATAATGTCAAGAATAAAAACATATATTAAAATAAAACTTATTTTATCATACGCGAAATAGCTCTTAACTAATTTTCTCGAAAAATTCTATTAACATTTTTTTTTACAAAAGACGACAACCAACCAAAACTGAAGAGAAATGGTTTACTTATTATTTAGAACTTAATACTTTTTAGCAATTCAATGTTGTCAGCAAACATAAGGCAAAGCTAAGTTTTAATGATGTGAGGAATATCATTTACAAAAAGAAGAAAAAGTATGGGTCTAAGGTAGCTTTCTTGGGGAACGCCAGAGATCACAGATATTGGAAGTGATAAAAACGAATTTTTGGTGACATATTGGGTACGATCTACCAAACAAGATGTAACCATAACAAAAAGCTCAAATAAAAACCTAAAGCTGGTAGTTTAGCTGCTAAGATGTCGTGATTATATCTATATAGAAAAATCAGTGTATATAACATCAGTTTCAAAACCATCTTCGAGGTTACTTGTGACTTCATTGCATAGAAAAGTTCAATAGAAATTGCGTTCTCAGGGATTCATTACAAAGTCGCGTTAACGCTTCTGAAAGAGCAGCAAAAGAATATTTCAAGACAATTGGTATTATCCCATCAGGACCTGATTTCTTATCACGATCAAGATCACAAAAAACTCATTCAACATCTGAGTAGCTTAAGATTAAGGAACTGATGTTGACATTGGGGTGATTGAAGAAAAAGTAACATTTGTACTTGAAGAAGAATAAACAGACTGATCAACATTTTGAAACGTATTACTGTTTTCACTAGGGTATCTAGAATTAGCCCCTGAGCATGCAGTTGTAAATCCCATTTGAGATTTTTTACTTTTGATAAAGCACCAAAAGCGCTTGCTATTTCTATTTTTTTCACATTTGATTCGGTGCGATAAATATGGTCCTTATAAAGGAATTTATTTAATACGTCGAATTCCTTCTGAAGTCGCAAATATTTTTTTAGATAACAAGTATAATAATTATATTTTTTATTTGATAAGTTCAATAGTCTTTTATTTAACCAGGCAGGTTTGGAATTTTTTCGAATTAAAACCTTTGGTACAAAACGATCATTACTTTCAAATAATGATTTTTTGATTAAGTTATGTACATCTACTAAACTTTCGCTTTCAAAAATATAATCCTTAAGAAATGTTTTTATGTGAATAGGATTACTAATCCAATAAAAACCACCTTTATTGAAATCAAATTTTAACTTTTCATTTACACAAGGTTTAAAAATATGTTTTGTTAAAGTCTTAGAAATATGGACAGAGCGGCACCGATGGGAAGTTATCGTTATTTTAAGATAAGGAAACTTATGTTTTGGAAACTTATATTTACTTTGAATTTACCATTTTGTATTTACATTTACAGTTGGATTTTGTAAAAATTTTAATAAATGGTAAAGAAAATATTTTCAATAAGATACTCGTATATTCTGCATCTTTTGATGTTATTATCTGTAGCACAAAATTTGGAAAACGAAAAGTGGTATCCCGAACGTGCGGCCATATTAACGCACGTACACACGCAGACATTTCTCCACAATAGTTGATTTAAATTCTAACGTAGAGAAATAATGTCAAAATTTGTATTTTGACAAATCGGGCCGATAACAGTATCTTCCCATGGGAAGTTAGCAATAATCTTACTGAAATATTCAAATTTCATAAAAATTATTTTGAAAGGTATAAATGCTAATTGTGTTAAGTTTAAATTTTTGAAAAAAAATTAAATTTAAGAACAGCCATTTCTAAATAAAAAAGAGGCTGGGATGTGACCCACACTGATAACTTTCCCGTCTGTCGATTTGTCTTGCTTAAAAGTTTGTAGGGTTGGGTTAAAAAAGTTGTTGAAATAATGTTGAAAACAATATTTCTTACAAATTAAAATTAGTTCGAAGCCATAATATTAATTTTTTTTAAAGATATTTTACTCGAAATTTAATTTTTACTAACTTTGAGTAGTGTTTTTTTAGTTTTTTATTTTTTATAAAAAAAATGTCAAATTCATTTTCCCAAAATTTTACCAGATGTTCAAATTGTTATTTTTCGTTTCACAAAATTGTTTTGGAGATAAAATCATTCTTTATTCGTAAAATTTTCTAGGTGACAAATTTTAAAAATCGACTGTTGGATTTAAAAAAAAAAGTACCTACTGAATATCGAAAAGAATATTTTCTGTATAATAAAATAAAGTTTAAAGACAATATTTTTAATTTTTGAAAAGCTATTTGAGTCGAAAGTCAATTTTTACGCACTTTTGTTAAATTTAATTTCAAGTTTTTAATTTTTGTAAAAAAAATGTCAATTCGATTTTTCTCAAAATTGTATCGAATATTGAAAACAATATTTCTTATAAGATAAAATAAGTTGGAAGCCATGACCTCAAATCGTGGAAAAGATGTTTGAGTCGAAATTAAATGTTTACCAATTTTGAGCAATGTTTGTTTTTTGGTTCTATTTTTTAAAAACGTTATTCTTCATTGCTCCAAATTGTTTTGGAGATAAAATCATTTTTTATTCGTACAATTTTCAAAGTGACACATTTTTTAGAGTTTTTTGATTTAAAAAAAAACCGCTTATTGGATTTTTTTTTCCAAAAATATATTGGTTTGGTATCACGCTACGATATATAATATAAAATTTAATTCAAGTCTCTAAAATCATTGGTTCGTAAGATATTTAGGGTTAACCAACATTTTCACTTTTTTTAAACTGCTATGGTAAAAAAACACCGACGCAATTTTTTTGAGATCCATTTCTGCATCTTTCTGCCTTATTATCTGTATAACAAAATTTATTTGAAATCGATACCTCTTCTGGGTCTTGAGCTATGAACGACGAAAAAACGTCGCGAACGTACGGACGTATGAACGTACGTAAACACGCACGCACAGACATCTTTCTAAAAATATTTTATTCCGACTCTAGGGACCTCGAAACGTGGAGAAATATCAAAATTTTCAATTTGACAAATTACAATAACATCCTATGGGAAGTTGATAAATAAGTTATCAAAATAGGCTTGACATTTACTTAATAATTTTTGTTTATGATTCTTTTTTTTTAATAAACAAAATAATTTTTGATTGCCTGTTGAATTTTTTCGCTCGTTAACAATAATAACAACAATCAAAACACCCCACTAGTTATTTACCTCTTTTAAGCTCAATGCTTCTTGTTTTTATCGGTTGCAATGTTTGTTTATTTTTATATCTATAGGTGCACCGATTTATTTCAATGAAAAACTATGGGATTATCTAAATACTATCTACGTTCTACGACTTTTTCAAAAAGGGGGTGTGTCATTTTAGCAGCTCTTACGCCATTCCGTGTGAATACATTGAAAAAACACATTTGTTTGTTGTTTACGCAAAATAAAGATAAAATTACAAAAACAACCGGAAAGTATAGTGACAACATATCTTTTATTTATCAAAACAGAAATCGTACGATGTTTATAATTAAAATGAGTCAGTTGTTTAAGTTTTCTTGCAGACACTTGAAAAAATAGCGCCACACTTTGAGATAGTCAACATAATATAGTTTTGCTATTTTGTTGTTGTCTTTCTTTTCTGTATTGTTGGCAATAATAATTGACACTATTTTTATACAGTAGATGAATCTCAAGAACATTGGAACACTGCTTTTTAAACAATTTGTTTATTCAATAATTATTCTCGTAAATATTTATCAATTATTTTCTTAGAAACAATCAGAAGATGACAGAGTAGAAATAAATTAATCATTCGAATTAAGATGATCTCGGTTTTTGCAACGAAAATTAGCAAATTTATTTATAGATATGAAAAATCAGAGATCCGTTCGTTCTGAGTTCGTTGGTCGCAACGGATGATGATGTTGTAACACCCACTCACTTAGTATTTTGTTAAAAATAAAATATAGCACGATCAGTTGAAATAAAAATTATCGAAAGCATTTTCTTCCGTATTTTCTCGATGTAGTTTAGTAGGAATGACGTTTTTATTTTTTTAAAAATAAATGCTGGCCGTAAAACTGAGGTGATTCTCACCCGAAAGAATATGGGCTAGATGAGATAAGTATCGGCTGATCTTTTCGGTTAGGTGGCGTGGCCAACAGGCACATAAAGCTTATTGTATTTCAGAACTACCTTCATACGTATCTTTGAACGTAGTATAAGGTTAAAACTCAAAATAAAGACTTCGTGAAAATACTTATGCTTTGAAATACATTAGTAACTTAATATGTTTTGAAATTATGGTACGTAATTCATCTCAACCTAATATATGATTCAACGGGTTATCCATTTTGCGGTTTCGACATCTGTCACAACTTAGTTTAGTTTAATTTTTTTTCAGTTGAAAGTCTGACATTTACGAAAATGGAACGTTTAACTTTTGCACCTACTACAAAAATGGTGATTCTGCCACAGACACATATCGTGCTTTAAGAGGAGATTATGGTTTACATGATCGTCCAACTACATAAGCAATGTAGTAAATTGTGAAGTAATTTGAAGGTACTGCATTGGTCACAGATGTTGTAAGACCTGTGCATCATCGTTTCGCTCTTACCAAGTGAAAGTGTTGGTGAAGACCCGCATGTGTCGATTCCGTGTCGTTATAAATCCATGTAAAGTCCAGCTCAGACAGAAACTGAAGCCAGCTGACCAATCATAACACCGCGCCGCCGTCCGGAGGTTACCTCTTCGAAAACGACGAAGGAACGACTGTCACTGTCAGTTGGGAGCTTTATGGAAATATGGTAACCGACTTTTTTCTTGTCTGCTATTGAAGAATACGACTTGGAGAACATGTGGTTTCAACAAGACGCTGCCACATGCAGCACAACATGATCAAGGACCTTTCCTGGCCTCTTAATTTCTCGTCGTGGCGGTATCAATTGGCCACCTGGACTTTTTTCGTGGGGCTACGCGAAAGACCGTGTTTATGCAGATGAAGCGGAAAAATGTCACGGCCTTTTTTTTCAATTAAACGAACTAAAAAATGTGACTTAAGCAGATTAGTTGAGAAATTACTAAGTTTTTTTTTTATAAACTTACTTTTATCACGGATTCAATTGTTTTTTGTTTGAAAACTTTTACGTTTTTGGCAAGCTATCACCAAATTCGTTTGTTATGCAAAATTGTATACAATTTTCAACTACGTTTGTCTTTGGCAATAGTTTTAACTTCCCATAGCAAGTTATTGTAATGGGTCCGAATTGTCAAATTGAAAATTTTGACATTTCTCGAGGTTTTAAGGTCCCTAGAGTTGAAATAAAAGATTTTTAGAGTACGGTTTGGAGAAAAATTGAATTGACAGTTTAAAAAAAAAGAACAACCTAAAAGAAACATAGCTCAAAGTTGGTAAATATTTAATTTCGAATCGAATATCTTTCCAAAATTTGAGATATAGGCTTCAAATTCATTTTTTTTTTTTTTTTTAAAAGATATTTGAGTCGAAAATCAATTTTTACCCACTTTTATACCTTTTTTTTTTAGGTTTTTATTTTTTGTAAAAAAAACTGTCAATTCGATTTTTTTCAAACTTTAACTGAATGTTGACAACAAGATGTTTTGAAAGATAAAAGTAAATTAAACCCAATATCTTAAAGTTTTGAAAAGATATTTGAGTCGAAAATCAATTTTTACCCACTTTTATAAATTTTTTTTTTTAGGTTTTTATTTTTTGTAAAAAAACTGTCAATTCGATTTTTCTCAACATTCTTCAAAATGTTGAAAAAAATATTTCTTATAAGATAAAATAAGTTTGAAGCGTAAATTTCAAGTTTTTGAAAAGATATTTGAATCGATATTCAATTTTTACCAACTTTGAGTAATGTTTTTTTTTCGATTTTTATTTTTTATAAAAAAACTGTCAATTAGATTTTTCTCAAAATTTTATCAGATGTCAAAAACATTATTCCTCGTTGCACAAAATTGTTTTGGAGATGAAATCATATTTCAGTCGTAAAATTTTGGAGGTGACAAATTTTTTTTGTCAGTTTTATTGATTTTTAAAAAAAACCGTTATATTGATTTTTTTCAAAAAATATACCTGTTTGGTACCATGTTACAATATATTATATAAAATTTAATTCAAGTCTCTAGCGTTTTTGGTTCGTAAGATATTTAGGGTTAACCAAAATTTTCACCTTTTTTTCAAACTGCTATAGTAAAAAAACCACCCACGCAATATTCTTGAGAGCCCTTTCTGCATCTTTCTGTGTTTTTATCTGTATAACAAAATTTATTTGAAGTCGATATCTTTTCTGGTTCCTGAGCTATGGACGACGAAAAAAACGTGGCGAACGTACGGACGTACGGACGTACAAACGTACGTACACACGCACGCACAGACATCTTTCTAAAAATCTTTTATTTCGACTCTAGGGACCTTGAAACGTCGAGAAATGTCAAAATTTTCAATTTGACAATTCGGACCCATTACAATAACTTCCTATGGGAAGTTAAAAAGCCTGGGATGCGACACTGATAACTTCCTATCCCGTCTTTTTATTTGTCTTTGTTGAAAAATATCAGTTAAATTATTCTAAGAAATTCAAAAGCAACCAAAAATATTTTGCATCATGATGAAACAGTTTGATTTCAAAATTTATTTTTTCTAACGAGATTTTTAGTCGGTAACCACTTTTTACCAATTTAAGTAGCATTTCTTAAAAGTTTTTATAAACAAATAGAAATTGGATTAATTTGAAGCCATCAATTTTTGTATACAATTTTCAACTACGTTTGTCTTTTGCGTACTATTTTTTGTAGATTTTAATTTTGTATGAACAAACTGACAGTTAGATATTTATAAACAAAATTCTGAATGTTAAAAACAATATTTTATCATAAAAAAATGAATTTGAAGCCTATATCTCAAATTTTGGAAAGATATTCGATTCGAAATTAAATATTTACCAACTTTGAGCTATGTTTCTTTTAGGTTGTTCTTTTTTTTTAAACTGTCAATTCAATTTTTCTCCAAACCGTACTCTAAAAATCTTTTATTTCAACTCTAGGGACCTTAAAACCTCGAGAAATGTCAAAATTTTCAATTTGACAATTCGGACCCATTACAATAACTTGCTATGGGAAGTTAAAACTATTGCCAAAGACAAACGTAGTTGAAAATTGTATACAAAAATTGATGGCTTCAAATTAATCCAATTTCTATTTGTTTATAAAAACTTTTAAGAAATGCTACTTAAATTGGTAAAAAGTGGTTACCGACTAAAAATCTCGTTAGAAAAAATAAATTTTGAAATCAAACTGTTTCATCATGATGCAAAATATTTTTGGTTGCTTTTGAATTTCTTAGAATAATTTAACTGATATTTTTCAACAAAGACAAATAAAAAGACGGGATAGGAAGTTATCAGTGTCGCATCCCAGGCTTTTTAACTTCCCATAGGAAGTTATTGTAATGGGTCCGAATTGTCAAATTGAAAATTTTGACATTTCTCGACGTTTCAAGGTCCCTAGAGTCGAAATAAAAGATTTTTAGAAAGATGTCTGTGCGTGCGTGTGTACGTACGTTTGTACGTCCGTACGTCCGTACGTTCGCGACGTTTTTTTCGTCGTCCATAGCTCAGGAACCAGAAAAGATATCGACTTCAAATAAATTTTGTTATACAGATAAAAACACAGAAAGATGCAGAAAGGGCTCTCAAGAATATTGCGTGGGTGGTTTTTTTACTATAGCAGTTTGAAAAAAAGGTGAAAATTTTGGTTAACCCTAAATATCTTACGAACCAAAAACGCTAGAGACTTGAATTAAATTTTATATAATATATTGTAACATGGTACCAAACAGGTATATTTTTTGAAAAAAATCAATATAACGGTTTTTTTTAAAAATCAATAAAACTGACAAAAAAAATTTGTCACCTCCAAAATTTTACGACTGAAATATGATTTCATCTCCAAAACAATTTTGTGCAACGAGGAATAATGTTTTTGACATCTGATAAAATTTTGAGAAAAATCTAATTGACAGTTTTTTTATAAAAAATAAAAATCGAAAAAAAAAACATTACTCAAAGTTGGTAAAAATTGAATATCGATTCAAATATCTTTTCAAAAACTTGAAATTTACGCTTCAAACTTATTTTATCTTATAAGAAATATTTTTTTCAACATTTTGAAGAATGTTGAGAAAAATCGAATTGACAGTTTTTTTACAAAAAATAAAAACCTAAAAAAAAAAATTTATAAAAGTGGGTAAAAATTGATTTTCGACTCAAATATCTTTTCAAAACTTTAAGATATTGGGTTTAATTTACTTTTATCTTTCAAAACATCTTGTTGTCAACATTCAGTTAAAGTTTGAAAAAAATCGAATTGACAGTTTTTTTTACAAAAAATAAAAACCTAAAAAAAAAAGGTATAAAAGTGGGTAAAAATTGATTTTCGACTCAAATATCTTTTAAAAAATAAGAAATATTGTTTTCAACATTTGGTAAAATTTTTAAAAAATCGAATTGACAGTTTTTTTTACAAAAAATAAAACTCTAAAAAAAAAACAATACTAAAACTTGGTAAAAATTTACTTTCGACTCAAATAGCTTTTCAAAACTTAAAAATATTGGCTTGAAACTTATTTTATTTCACGGAAAATATTGTTTTCCATATTCAGTAATTTTTATATAAAAATTCAACAGTCCGTTTTTTTCATAAAAAATAAAATCTTCAAAAAATAGTACGTAAATTTGGTAAAAATTGATTTGGATTTTTATATAAAAATTACTGAATATTGAAAACAATATTTTTTGTAAAAAAACTTTAATTTCGATTTTTTGCAAAATTTTATCGATTGTTGAAAACAATATTCCTCATAAGATAAAATAAGTTTGTAGCCTAAATTTCAAGTTTTTTAAAAGATATTTGAATCGATATTCAATTTTTACCAACTTTGAGTAATCTTTTTTTTACATTTTTTTTTATAAAAAAAAACTGTCAATTAGATTTTTCTCAAAATTTTATCAGATATCAAAAACATTATTATTCGTTGCACAAAATTGTTTTGCAGATGAAATCATATTTCAGTCGTAAAATTTTGGAGGTGACAATTTTTTTTTTCAGTTTTATTAATTTATAAAAAAAACCGTTATATTGATTTTTTTTCAAAAAATATACTTGTTTGGTATTACGTTACAATCTATTATATAAAATTTAATTCAAGTCTCTAGCGTTTTTGGTTCGTAAGATATTTAGGGTTAACCAAAATTTTCACCTTTTTTTCAAACTGCTATGGTAAAAAAACCACCCACGCAATTTTCTTGAGAGCCCTTTCTGCATCTTTCTGCCTTTTTATCTGTATAACAAAATTTATTTGAAGTCGATATCTCTTCTGGTTCTTGAGCTATGGACGACGAAAAAAACGTCGCGAACGTACGGACGTACAAACGTACGTACACACGCACGCACAGACATCTTTCTAAAAATATTTTATTTCGACTCTAGGGACCTTGAAACGTCGAGAAATTTCAAAATTTGCAATTTGACAAATCGGACCCATTACAATAACTTCCTATGGGAAGTTAATAATACAATTAATTCAGTATATAATACGTAAATGAGATTCATTAAAATTGTTTTTAGCTCTTAACTCTGATCTCCATTACTGTTTTCAAAGAGATTGTTGCAGAAATATCAAACTTCACAAAAATATTTACAGTACACTAAAAATATACAAACATTAAGAACCTTAATCAGGCTACATTTTTTTTTTTAAAACTTGATTATATTGATGTATTGCCGCCTGCAACAGAATGAGAAATAGCTGTAGCCAAAAGTACAAGCTGTCATTAGAATTGCTCAGTGATGTAGCAAAGGTCAACCATAATGATGTTAGATGTCGTTTTTTTATTATATTGGTTTAAGTTTGTGTCATTTAGCGGCAACTGCAATGAAAAATGTATTTATTAAACAAAACAGACCTCCTGTTATTTAAAATTTTAGATACCTCGAAGCACGGGTTGGATAGCTGTATGGAGATAGCCATCAAAAAATAAAAACAACTTGTTAAATTTCCTCTTAGCTCAATTGTATCCTTCTAAAATTCGGAGGCAAATAGCTTCTTCATCTTCTATTATGTACAGAACATCCTCAAATACAACTGCAACTACAATTTCTTATCCTTCTGTTCACCAACAAATACAAAAAGCTGAAATCAATTTTCAAGTTTCTTTCTTCTTCTGTATGTGTTGAATTAGCTGTTCTGCCAGACACCTGCATACCCCAGAAATTCTTGGATACCTTTGCATTCCTTTTTTGACATCTCAGCTGTTTTTGATCAGCTTGTATTTTACACGTAAAACACTAGCAAAAAGGTATCCGGATATCCTATCTGTCTGAGATTGAACGCAGCCATTGTGTCAAGCCTGTTATATTTGATGTTTGAAAAAATATAACATTATTCATATCATTTTATATTTTATTAACTCATTAGTACTTTTGCCAGAAGACATCAAATTGTTTTGCCTACATTCATTTGTAATTGTATTGTTTTAAATTTAACTTTAACCTTTAGACAATTGCTACGCATACAAATTTATTTACTACAAACAATATTTTGATCATTGTTTACAAACAACGTGTAATTATTTTCGTTGTAATGCAGCTTATGGCATCTTGCCAATTAAATCAAGCTAATAATCGAAAATACAAAAAAGAAAATGTAAATACGTTTCTCTTGAGTTTTATTTGTTGTGTCTTATTTCTTATGCACATACATTTTTTGCATATACACAATCAGATGAAGTTTTTACTTAATAATTCAGAAATCGTTTGATTAAAATTTAAAAGAATATCTGAATAAAACGGTTTAATTCAAAACAAAAATCCCTTATTAAAATGAGCATTTGTAGGGCTTGTCGGTTCATGCATATGCTAAATCAATATCATATACAATAACCGTGTACAGTTAAAATAAAATGTTTGTAAATGTTTTTGATTTCATTTATAAATGGAATTTCATTTCTTTGTGCGACTTTTGTAAACATCTTGTAAAAAATTTGATCTGTCGGATAATCATGAAATAAGGCTCCTTTTAAATGTTTTTCGAAATCATTGCAAAGATGCTGGTCAATAAGTTTTATAACTGTCAATCAAAGGCTCAGTCAATCAAAGGCTCAACTTTCCTTTACCGCAGCACACATATTAACACGCGTTTTTTTAAATTTATTTTTAAAGTTTCACATTTTTTCACAAAAAACACACAATGGGCAGGTCCAGACGACATAAGGGACTTGAAATTAAGGCAAGTTTTTAGCATCTGATTGGCCAGCTGCCGTTTCGTTCAATTTTTCTATGTTTCGTTAACTTAAGCAAACTTAAGCAAGAGCGATCCCAGTCGCTCGCCGCATAAGTAAAACCTGACATTGCATTATGGCTATCCGTAGTAATTTCACAAACTTAAGTGAATTTTCGTTGGGTTTTTGACATAAGCTTATGTTTGCTTATGCTTATTATAGTTGGGCCCTAATTATTAAGTCAAGTCAACTTATGTTAAAATGACAATTGATCATGTTTTTTCATTCAACTGAAAGCTGAACTTTATTACTCTGTGATTTATTTATTTTCTGCACAATTCCATTTAATGTTTTTGATAAAATGGTTCCTTGTCAAATTTAAAAAGGAAGGAATTTTATCAAAATACAAAATACAAATCGTAAAGGACTTGTAGCTTACCTGAAAAGTGTTTTGTAGATAATAATTTTGTTGGTACTTTTTGTACTATGGATTTAAGAGAGAACTTTGCGAAGTAAAGTTCTGAATTTGAAATTCATGACACTTAAAAAACTAACTAGTTGCTTTGGTCAAAATATACGTTCAAGAAATGAAGTTGACTGCAAATAAAGTAACTTATGTTACCTGAACCTGCCCAATAATGGACATTTTCCAGTTGTTTTTTCTTATTTTGACAATTCTTTCCAAATTTGCAGTCGTCTCAGTTATGCCAGATATACTTTTTTTGGGATTTTATTAAAAATTGTTCATTTTATTTGATTTTTTTAGGGAAATTTTACAGAAATTTGGGAATTTTGGCTATTCTCTTTGCTATTTTTTAAAGATTAAGAACAATTTAACGGAAAATATGCCGCAATCTAAGAAAAATGATATTGCATCATTGGAATGCAAATTTAATATATCAAAATGGAAAGCAAAAGTTGCAGTGTTCCTCGGTGTTCAAAATCAATTAAAATTGAAGAAAATACCCAACAAAAAAATTAAAATCTGACGATGTTCGGAAACAGTAGTAATTATCAAATAGTATATAAAAAATTACTGTTTTTCTTATTAAAGTTCATTTAAGGAATTTAGTGAAGCTCTACCAAAACAACAGCGACGAACGCTTGGCAGTGAGACTGGCAGAAGAGCTGGGTTTGTTGCCAGATTTTAAAAAGTGAATCCCAATGGCCATCTACACCCATGAAAACTCCATCGGTTTCTTTCAGTGAGACAGGAGTACGTCTCGAGGCAAAAAAAGAATATGACGTTCTGTTGGGACGTGGTTTGAAGAGATACGTATCCCTGTGCAAAGGATTATGTACTTGGTGTACAGTTTCGCCCGAAAGTTTAAGTACAAAACGGTAATGGTGGAAGACTTTACTTTCGCTTCAAGTTCTGTGTCAACGAGAACCATCGCGTTTTGGTATAGCTACTGCCGTGAAGTTATCGTTGACCACTTCTTAGAGAACCAAGAAATTGGTGCCAAAAATGGTGGGTCTAGACGCATCGTTCAAATTGACGAGAGCAAATTTGGACGACGAAAATTCAATAAAGGTCGTAGGGTGGATGGACATTGGGTTTTAGGTATGATAGAGGATTGATCTGAGGATCTCAGGTTGGAGGTGTGTACTGGGAATGTACGCAGTTTAGATGTAAGTTTTTATAATTATATACACTATACAATTTAAAAAAAGTTTTTTTTTTTAGGTCAGAAGCTGACTCAATTGATAAGGAAGCATGTAGATGATGGGACGACAATCCACACCGACTACTGGAGAGCATATGACTGTCTGGGAGAGCATGGTTAAATCCATAAAAAGGTGAACCATAGCGGTCCCGATAATCTGTTTGTAGGGGAGCATGGTACTCATACCCAACAAATTGAAAGATAGCTATAATCACAATTTTGCCAACTGGGGTGTTGAGTACCAATGGTAAAGGCAATTATATACATGTGTATGGAAATTTCAAAACACATTAATAAAAAAAAATAATTCACTGTTGTTTACTTTGTATTTTGTATTAATCCTGGTAGCGCAAAAAGGTAGGTACTGTTGAAGGAAACATTTAAGTGCAAGGAACTTTGCACCTGCTCAATCTGGAACCCATCCCAAATCCTATAGTAGGCCCAATAAGGGGGTGTGAATAATAGAAAAACAAATTTAAAAAAGTGAGGTTAAATCGAAAAACTATTTTTTTATTATTTAGTTTGGTTTCCTCTCTCCAATATTTGAATGGTTTTCTATTGAGACCCCTACCTAACTGTATACAAAAACAGAACGAAATTCGTGCTACGGTACGGAAAAGCCGCCTCCAATCAAATTCAACTTTTTTTTAAAGGTTTTGATGGCCTCAGTATGAGACGGACTACTAAATCAATCAATATTACGTCAAGTTTTTGACAACAACCTTTTATAGTCCTAAAAATCCTGTATTAGGTTTTTTAAGGCAACGTAGATTCATGAAGAAGGTTTTTTTCAATAAAAGATATGATGATTTTCCAAATCTATTCTAGTATTCCCTTTAAATATTTTCAGTATCCTATATTTACTTTTCGGAAAGTCCTAATTGCTCTGACGTCTTTACCTTCACACCTTAAAAAGACACTCAACTCAACATCAAACGCAAAACGGTATTAAAGCAATTTTTGTCCTTCAAGTTTTGGAAAAGTATTGAAAAAAAAATAATTTTAAAAATATTGAAAAATTTGATTCGGAATCAGCATCAGCATCAGCATCAAAATGTAACTCTAAAATGAATTGTTCAAAGCTATAATGGAATTGCATTGAAATCATTTCAAGACATTAGATAAATTCATGCGAAGAACAAAAGTCATCTTAGAGCTAATAAGAATTTTCGAAAACTATGTATATCTAAAAAAATAGATATAGATTTCGTACTTTGTAAATTCATCTTACAATTTTTCCTTTAGGGTTTTGTTTTGTTTTACCTAGTGGACTTTTAACTGAAGCTTTAGGGACACATAAATAAAGCTCTTTACCAAAATTCAGTTTTTTTAAAGCGCATTATTTAAGTTTCCTTGGCTAAAGGTCCGTTTGTCAGATTTATTGTGTTTTTTGTTTTTTTTACAAAACTAAAGGACTAAGAAGTTTACTAACTAAAACAAACTACAATTTTGGACTGAATATAGTTGTAGTAAATTGAAAAATTATTAGAAAATTATTAACCATTAAATACAAAGGCATTTACCACGGTATTTTTTAACCTTGCTTCGATGCAGTGTCTTTACAAAGTGACAACCCATGTAAAAAAAATGATATGAAAAATGGAACTGTTTCAAATTTTCAAAAAATAAAAATCATACATCATATCAAAAGTTGATTTCAAAATATATATAAAAGAAGACGCTGAAATCCTTAAAATGTATAAAAATCATCTTTTTAGCTTTGTAACTTAATATATCTTAACATTTAACTAAAGTGTTTAAATGCTAGCCACTAACATTAAATTTTAAATTAGCTTAAGAAGTAGCATTTAAAATGTGGCCAATTTATCAAACAAAAATGTTTTGAAAAGTAAGGTAATTGTGTAACAAAAATTTGGTTGGCAAATGTTAATACAAAATATGGGATTTCACTTCGGTACCACTCCTGATGTTGCTTAAAAATTGGTTGTTTGAAAACGTGGCGTCCACCCATTGCTACAACAGCTTTGCTTATAAACATTTGTTTGGTTTTTAAAATTTTTCGTTTGTTTCCAGAATTAAAACCGAAATCCACTCACTGCCACGCCTTCAATTATATTAATGTGTGGTAGAAATCAAATATTAAATATTATTAAACATAGATGTTCTTGTAAGTAATCCTGTTTCTGATCTTTATAAAGTTCTCATAGCCGAGAATGGAGTTACATCTTCTTGTTCTGGTACGTGCCTTGACCATGTTCTTGGTCGTTTTGATAAGATTCCCTACAATTTTATTGCTGGAATTAACCTTGAACTTAATATAACTGATCACTGTATGACAGGAATTCTCTTTGAAAGTGATAGATGTGAAAGCAATGAATGTTGTACCCAAACTCCCTTTATCAGAGTCAACTATCAACTTTTAAATAGTAGAGTACTCTATGAAAATTGGAATAGAGTCATGTTTGAAAGTGAAGTATCATTGTTTCTTAAAATGTTTAAAGAACACAAAAGGAAGAAATAAGAATAACAAAATACTCGTTTTATCAATCTAATATCCATACAGCAAAGGCAACATCAAAAAAGAATGTAAAGTCATTAATAGTATTTTAGGTAAGAACATATTGAATGACAACAATCCAATTGTACTAAAAAATGGTTTTGTTGTTTTATAGAATCTAAAAGATGTAGCGGATGAATATAAAATAGTCTTTTTGGAGTCCCACAGGGATCCGTGCTGGGCCCAATTTTATTAATGGTTTATATTAACTCCTTTTTCAATTCCTTTTCTAGGTAAAGTCAGAGCCTTTGCCGATGACCATGGAATTGCATACTGTAGCAATAGTCCTTTGAATCTAATTTCAGATATTGACCATGATGTTCAGTTGCTAAGATTTCGGTTTGCTAAACATGAGTTAATTGTGAGCAGCAAAACAAAGTTAATGTTTTTCAGCCTAAGAGGTAGTATCTCTCCGGACATAAGTTACTTTATGGTGAGTGTAATGGTCATCATACTCAATCATACCATCCCAACATTAAATGTAGTGGTAGCTGTTTTGAAATTGAAATAGTTGAATACTTTAAGTACCTTGATCAAAACCTTAACTTGGACTAGCACATTTCTATTTTAAAAAACTATCTTATCTCATCAACCCGTTGTTTCTACCACCTGATAAAAACATTGCTCTTTAAATTTGTTGAAGATGGTTTATTTGTTGAAGATGGTTTATTTTTCATTCCAAGTTGCAATATGGAATACTCTGTTGGGGCAGTGCATATGTGAACATACTACATCAACTCACCGTTATTCAAAAATCAGCTATACGTAACGTTTGTAAAACCCATCGTTTAACACCGTCAATCTTTAAAAATTCTTCCCGTTAGGCATTTATATTTTTTTTTAAGTTTTAAAAGTTTTTTTAAAAGAGCTGGATGTTTGGAAAGTCCGATTTCCGACACACGAAGTAATTCCACCTTTATAGTAAATATCCCATATTTTTGTACGACAAGTTACAGGAACTCCTATTCCATTCCTTCCTGCAAACTTTTTAATACGCTTCCTATATGAGTTCTTAAAATAAGAAATACTGGCGCGTTTTTAAAAGAAATAAAGTTATGGCTTCTTGCCGTAGACCACCAAGAAATATAAACTTTGCTACGGTACAAGGTTGGAAAGTAACACTAAAGGCACGAGGTAATAGTTATTTTTTTTTTTAAAAAACTGCGAACGAGAAATGTCAATAACAGTGTAAACAGGAAAAAACGTAACAATTTGGGAATAATTCCAAAAAATATCGATACATCTAATTTTTTGAACCTTCTCCCGATCCGAAAACAATAAAATTCTCACACATAGTTTTCAAAAAATAGGAAAAATTAAATTCCTTTCGATACTTGTTCACTCGTTTTTGAGTTGTGAAACAAAAATGTAAAGGAAAAGTGACTGGAAACATATAAAAAGGCATCTTAAGAATTTTGAGAAAAATCGAATGGACAGTTTTTTTTTACAAAAAATAAAATCCTAAACAAAACAATTAATAAAATTTAGTTATAATTGATTTTAGACTCAAATGTGTTTTTAAAACTTTGAGATAATTTCTTCAAACTACTTTTATCTTTTAAAAAATATTGTTTTCAACAATATTCAGTAACATTTTGAAAAAAATCGAATTGATAGTTTTCTTACACAAAACTAAAAACCTAAAAAAATTAATAAAAGTTAATAAAAATTGATTTTCGACTTAAATGTCTTTTCAAAAATTAAAAATATTGGTTTCAAACTTTTTTTATCTCACATAAAATATTGTTTTCAATATTCAGTAGTTTTTTTTTTATAAAAATCCAACAGTCCATTTTTTTCATAAAAAAATAAAACCTAGAAAAAATAGTACGCAAATTTGGTAAAAATTGATGTTCTGTTCTTGGTATCTCTCAAATGAATTTTATTCTTCCAATTTGTCAAAATTTAAGAAATGCCACTAAAATAAGTAAAAATTTGTTTTCGACTAAAAATCTATTTAACAAAAACTAGATTTTCAAACTACCCTATTTCTTTATATGAAAAACGTTGTTGGTAATTTTAATTTTTTTAAGAAAAATTCAACTGAAAAATCTTTGAACCCAACACGAAAACCTAAAAATGTTTAAGCAAGACAAGCTATCAGTGTGGGTCGCAGCCCAGCCTTTTTTTTACACATTATTAACGATCGGTTCGTTTATGGATCCTCCTCAATAAATTCGCGAACGAATTAAAAATGATATTCCCGGTTGAGTTCTTTAATCGCCAACGAACTGAAGTTTGTCAATCTCCGATGCCTAGATTATTAATGACCTTGTATGAAAATATTTTTTTTTTGACAGGAGGAAATCTTCAAAAGACACTTGGTAGTATTCGATATCAAGTAGTGTGGGACTCTTAGACACTAAAACCACCTCTTCATCAGGATCAATCTTGAAGGATCGACTTCGGATTGTTCTTTCTTAATTTTGTACAATCATTTTGGGGGAAGTTTAAACTTTTAATACTTTCCCATGTTTTTTTTTAGACCATAAGCTCATGAGGCTTGGTTCTTCTTAATCTCCGAACATGGTTTCTTATATTCAAGACGAACTCCATTTCAGAATTAGTATGACTTTGCAGTGTCTGGTTGTGCGATACAGCGTATTTTTCAACAACTTCTGTAACCATTTCTATTTGTAAGTCACGATCTATATCGGTGTTTCTTATGTACCAAAGTGCATTAACTATTCCACGAAGGACTTTGTTTTGGAATTTTTGGATGATTTCGGTATTTGTTTTTTTTGTACGGCCCCATAATTGGATTCCATTGGTCCAAACAGGCTTCAGTACTGATTATACAGCATTATTTTGTTTTTGTTTTGTTCTTCTCTTTTCTTTTTGATGTGCTCTTTCCACTTAAGCTTTGCATCCAAAGTCATTTCAAGGTATTTGGCCGTATTGGCGTAAGGTACAGTTTGAATATTAATGATTATTGGAATATTGTTGATCTTTTTATTTGTAAAGTTTTTATGTGAAGATTTTGTTTCATTGAGTTTGATACGCCATTTTTCGGTCCAAGCTCTCACTGTGTCGACGGCATTTTGTAGTTTTACTGCTGCCTTAGAGACACATTTGTCTGGTACCAAAATTGCGGTATCATCTGCAAAAGTAGCCATTATGGTGTGATTACTAACTGGAATATCCCTTGTGTATAGTAAATACAGGGTAGGACCTAGGACATATCCTTGTGGTACACCGGCTTCTATTTTCTTCAATTCCGTGTATTCTTGATCGTAGCTTACTCTAAACAATCGGTCTGAGATGTACGATTTTAATATTTCAAAGTACTGCCTGGGAAGATCCCTTTGCAGTTTGTACTCAAGTCCCTCATGCCAAACCTTGTCAAAAGCTTTAGCAACATCTAAGAAAATAGCTGAACATACTTGTTTTTCTTCTAATGCTTTTTCTATTACATCCGATATTCTATGAACTTGGTCTATCGTGGAATGTTTATTTCTAAAGCCAGTTGATGTTTTGGGATTAACCTTCTTTCTTCTATGATTTTGCTAAGTCTCTTCAGAAGCAGTTTTTCAAAAACCTTTACCATAATTGGTATAAGCGATATTGGTCTGAAAGCCGTCACTTCTGTAGGTGGTTTACCTTGCTTTGGTATAACAATTACTTCAGCAATTTTCCAATGGTGCGGGATGGCTTTCAATGGCATTTCTTTCATAACCTGAGCAGTAAATAGATCGTAACCTGGTGATTTTTTATTTGGTAGTTGATGTAAACACATACTTTTTAATTCTTTAATTCTTACAATTGGTATTTCACTTTCATCTATCTTATCAACAAACTTTAAGTTATTTTCAGCCGCGTTTAATGAGTATGGCTTAAAAACATTCGCAAGATGTTCAGCAAAAAGATTAGCTTTTTCTTTCGGGTTACCGATCCATTTCCCATCTTGAGATTTCAAGGGCAAGTTTTGTAACTGCGGTCTTTTCAGGCGCTTGGCTGCTTTCCATAGCGAAAAATCGGTTGAAGCATCAGTCGTTAAATTCCATAGGAATGTATTGAGTGAATCATTTTTTAATTTGTAAATTTGTTTTTTAAGATTGTTGCTTATACTGTTAAACGTTGTTTTATCATCTGGAAATCTAGTATTTTGTTATTTCCTTCGAGCTCTTCTTTTCTCTATTATCAACTCTCTTATCTCTAAAGGATATTGTATTTCATTTTGTCTTCTATTAGAAAATGTTGGAGTACTTTCTTCAGCGGCCTGTTGCACATCAGCAATAAATTGTTCCACTTCATGGTCAATTTGCTCGATTGTATCCATGGGAGATCTTAAATTTATAAAACTTAAAAGCCTTCCTCTAAAATCACTCCAGTTTGTTTTCTTATTTACAAGCTTTGGATTACTTTTTTCTAGTACTTCCGATTCACTTAGTGATAGAATCACTGGAGTATGATCTGATGACAGGTCATAATTCCCTTCGACACTAATGTGATTTCGTTTGATTCCTTTAGCTACGAAAAAGACAATAACGTCTGGTATTTTGTAAGTATCGGAAGGCCTGTAAATTGGCGACCTGGAGGAATAGAATTCGCAATTGTATTGAACCCCAATGGGTGTGTTTCTCATTGAAGTCTCCGCCAGCAAGAAAGTTTTGCCCAAGAAGATTCTGTCGGGGAGCGCCTTGGTGGGCAGTATATAGCTGCTATCTTAAACTCTTTCTTTTTCATACCAATACTAATAGTTGTTACTTGCATATTTTCACTAGTAAAGTTGGCTACTTCATAATGTTTTAAGCTTTCTTTTATAAGAATCGCCGATCCACCTCTTGCCTTGTCAGCTGGATGTGGAGCGTGGTAACATGAATAGTTTTCTATTACATTATCTAGACTTTGCCCATTGGAGAAATGAGTTTTGGATATCGATATGTTCTAGATCTAAAAAGATTTTTAATTCGGATAAATATTGTATAAGACCGTTTGCATTCCATGCAGCGATTTAAAGTGTTCTGTCCATCATTATTTTTTAAGAGCGACTTTTTCGATTAGCAGTTTGATATTCAAATCCTGTTTATCATTTCTTTTAAGAATAAGTTGTATCATTTCTTTTATGGAAGTTTCTTCATTCTTCCGCACATTTTTAACAATCTGAGAATAGGCTTTCTTTTCATCGCTTTCACTTTGAACAGCCTTTTTAGGCGGTTCCTTTTTAGTATTGTTTTCAGCAGTTAAATCGGTATTTACTGTGTTTCTGGCTTTTTTCTCTAGAAGATGTATTTTTGCTTCTGAACTCTTGGACTTTTTTGGCAACTGGGCAGCCTCTATAGCTTATGCCGGGTGATTACCCTTGCAGTTCACTCATTTTTCTTTCTGATCTTTGCTCATAGGACAGTTTTTAGTTGCATGTTTTCCTTCGCACTTTACACAAGCAAACTCTCGGTTGCAGTATTTTTGGGTATGACCAAAAGCTTGGCAACGTTTGCACTGCGGAACAACTTTAGAATTTCATGGTGGCTCAATTTAATGAAAATATGTATTCAAAAAGTCTCAAATTGGTTACATTAAAGATCATTTACTTCTTCCTCAATGAAATAGAAAAAAATTAAATGACTACATGGATATTCGTTTCAAAAGAGTCAAAAATGAAAACATCTTTTGAATTTCAATTTATGATAAAAACCAACATTTTATGACATTTTTCAAAAGGTGTATTATTGAAACAGAATTTCTTAGAAAAAAAATATGCTTTTAATTTCGAAAAATATCAACAGTGGTTAGTGTGTTAATAATTCTGTCATATTGATCCTACTTTACCTTCTAGAAAAAAAACCACCCTCCTTTAACTTTGATACTTCTTCTTCCAAGTAGAATATTACTGTATGTTTTGACAAAGCCTTTTATTATAGGCAGGTAGCAAGTCCATATAAAGGTAGAGATACTTGCGTTGACATTTGTTTTAATCTTATAGTCAACAAGATTGTTTTTTTTGTGTGTGTACTTATAATTTTAACGAAATTTTTAATAACATTTCATACTTTTCCTTTATAAATTCGTTCATGTAAACTTTGTAGAATGTTGAATATAATAGAAATTCTTGGTATACGCAAAACGACGAAATATGTGGCAAGCACTTTATTTAATTATGTTCCCCTAAGTAAAAATTCTGTTGAAAAAGTAATTTCAACATTTCCATATATAATTTTGTTTGTATAATTGAAAAATAAAAACGGAAAAATGAAGAAAAAATAAACCGTGTTGAAACGGTGTTTGTGTCTCAGAAATTGCTTCCAGGAATATAATTTCACCAATTTTTTTTTCATTCTGTAGATATACTCGTAATTCCCACCTAACTCCAACCCCATATATATTTCAATTTTTCAATACCAAGAATTCATGAACGAGGATATGACATTATTAAAAAAACTCTTTTATTTTAGTTTTATTTGTAAAAAACGTAAATAAAATATCACTTGAAAACAAAACCAATTGAATTTTAGTTTCGTATACATATTATCGATTTCAATGTCCATAATAGCTGCGCTATTCTGGTCAGACAACATCTGAAGGAAGGTATGTCGAGATTTCTGCTAAGTTAAACCTCCTACAGGTCAATCCGCCAATACCCTAGACTTGTTTCTTACCTCTGATCTTAGATCTAAATAAATAAACGGTCAGTATAATATCGCCTCTAGGCACATCAGACCATGGTATCGTATCTGCAAAATTCTCATGTCACAAAAACCCAGTTAAAGAAAAAACTCCTATGAGAACCGTTTGGCAATATGAGAAAGCCAACTGAGACGGTCTCAATTAATTCTTCAGGAACTTTAACTGGTCACTATGCTTCCTCGATAGTGACGTGGATTCCAGTGGAGATATGATTACAAACTTAATTCTTTGTAGAATGAGATATTTTATCCCGAATAGGGTAAGATCTATCAAACCCAAAGAGAACTCATTGTTTGATTCGAGATGTAAAGAGCGTATTATGATCCAAAATGTAAATTTCCGGAATAATTACAAAGCCAACCCAACTGTTTTTTTTTAAACTTTATTATCTACTAAGTAAAATTTAAAATTTGTATTTCCCTGCGAAGCCTAAGCTTTTCTGCAGAAGATTGTACTTATGTTTATATTTAAAGAGTTAGATAGAGTGAGCTATTTTTAGCTTTAGGAGATTAATAAAAGTAAAATTTCAAAATAAATTTTATAATTCAGTTTACATTTTTTGTATTTTAAAGGATTCAATTAATTATATCTTTTGAAAAGAAATATTTTAATTGCTTTTTTCATGGTTTGTAATTTTGTATTTGTTTAATTTCTTGAGGCATTGAATTGATGATTGTTGGGACAACATATGCCAACTGTCTCGTTCCATATGTGTTGTAGTGCCGTAGTAAGTGAAGTACACCTCCTGCGCCTTGTCTGGTGTTAAGGTGATGTTGAATTGGGCGAATAAAGTGGTTGCTGCCATAATATTCTAGTATTGTGGTCATCTTGCAAATTTGCTCGAAGTACTCGGAGTTTGTTTTCAGTTTGCTGTCTGTTATTTTGTTGTGTTATTCTTAGAGCTGAATTTTAAAGTTTTTAAAGCTTCTTGATGTACATATGTTTCCCCAGGCAAGTATTCTATACCCCAGCTTTGAGTCTACGAATGGGTAATAAAATTTCAGAACACCCTCATTAGCATGGTACTTTAGCTTAATATGTGTTGAAATCAAAAACAACTCCAAGATAACTATAGAGTTCAACAACTTCAATGCATGTTGTGGGCGTGATTGGACATAGATCATTCCTGAAATACATTTGTTTGTCTGTTTTTAGGACATGTGGACTTCGGATATGCATAAGTTTTGTCTTAGAAACATGTATTACCAATCCGTTGTCGTGACACCATCGAACAGCAGCATCAAATTCGTTTTGCATTATCATTGTGGCCGATTCCAGTTACATATCTCGAGCAATAATTTCAGTGTTATCAGTTTAAGCAAATAGGATACTTAACTTGAAAACACTAAGAAGTTCGTTGGTATAAGGGATGAACATAAGCGGCCCCAAATTATATCCTTGTGGAACTCCATATTCAACATTCTTTTCTTTACTGTTAACATCTTTTATTTTGACGAAGAACTTTCGATTGTAAAGATAGTCCGACATCCAATCAGCCTATCTCGAATTCCTATTCTTGCTAACGCTTCCAAAAGTTTCGAATGGTTGAGTGTATCAAAAGCTTTGGTGAAATCCATAAACAGTACAAGTACGTTATTTCCCATATTTAAGGTCTCGTTTATACAGTCAGCAAATTCTTTTGGAACCCGTACTTTTGTTAATAAGTGAATGCTTTTCGATAAAACTTTGCAATCTGTTGACAACTATTCCTCCAAGACACTTTTTGAGGACAGGGAGTATTGAAATCGGTTTACAATTTGTCAGTTGGCTCTTCAATCCACTTTTGTAGATCGGTCTTACAAAAAGCAGTTTTAAGATGTTTAGGTATTTTTGCATCGGTTAGGCTTAGATTTATTATTTTTCACAATATTGCAGCAAATAAATCAGCATTATTCTTAATGTCGACCGATCTTATCCCATCTATTCCAGGAGACTTATTCACCCCAAGTGACTTTATGTTTATAATCGTGTTAAGCTCGCAATCATCTGTCGCTTATGTAAAAATTGTGTTTATTTGATGAGTGTTTGTGTGTATGGATGTTTTCAAATCACATTGATGTATAATATTTGCTGTTTGTGATGAAAAAAACTCAGCAAACTCATTTGCTTATAATTTAAATTTTGTTTCAAAGTTTTTATTAATGTATCATCAATACTAGATTTCTTTCTTCATATTTATCAATCCCCAAATTTATTAATCATTTATCAAACCCCAAGTTTTCCTCGGATTAGTTTTGAATTCCTTGAATTGGTTCTTATGTTATCCATGGGTTGTTTTTCCGTGTTTTGAGTTTCTTGTAGTGACTGTTGATTTTATGAATATATCTTTGAGTTTAGAAGCGAAATCATAATACATTGATACACATAAAAAACTGGCAACGCTGTGCAAGTAAACGGTTGTGATTATTTTTGCTCTATTTAAAATCAAATACAAATTTATTTCTTTTTTTGAAAAATAAAAACAAAAAATTCATTTTTTCAATCCAATTTTATTGATAAATACATTTACACCAGGTAAATCTTAATTATTTAAGAAAAAACCCAAATATTTGAGTGCTGTAAAATTTTGTAAAGTCCTATGAGCGATAAAAAAAGAAAGAGCTGTCAAACGCCACCTAAAGACTCGAACCTATCTAGCTCAGAAGAAAATTCAAAACCAGCCGCAAAAATATTTAAATCCTCAACAAAAATGCCAATTTCTGATTCAGATTTAATTAAAATAAAATCAATCATTGATGGTTCAATCGATTCGAAGATTACAACAAAGCTCGTTAACCTTGCCACAAAGAATGACCTCCAAACCTTGTCATCTGAGATAACCGCATTAAAAAAACAAAATGAAGAGTTAACAACAAAAGTCCAACATATTGAAGCCCGTTGCAATAATTAAGAAATGGAACTAGAATTACAAAACCGGGAACTAAAGGCAAGTAATGTTATTCTAACCATCCCTAAAAACGACATTGACGTACAAAAAACAGTTGATGGCATAGTTGACCTTTTGCTTGGTACACAGGATAAACACGAAATGCCACCAGCTATTAAATTAAGCGAAAATCAATCCATCACTAAATTGAAACTATCCACTGGCTCAAGTTTCTTGGCAACGAGAATGCTTAAAAATGCAACAAAGTTGAAAGGCACAAGTTGCTATATCCAGCGCGACCTAACCAAACAACTACAGCACAAACGACGGATTCTGTTAAGTTATAGAAAGGTTATTAAATCTAAACAACCCAATGCACCAATTTTATTAAAAAACAATGCTTTAGTTATTGGAAAGGATATATTTTATTTAACAAATAACAATAAATTAATTCACAACAATAATGATGGAGAACAGGTGCTAATAAAAATGTTTGGAGAACTGAATTTCGAAGCTGTCAAACTGACATTGATGTCAAACAGCCAACAAGCAAATAGCAAAATAACATCAGTGATGGCAACTTCTTCGAACGGAGCAGAAAGTAGTAGAAATAGTAGTATTCAACATTGATATGAAAAAACCGTCAGCTCAAGTATTATTAGTTTACAAAATATTTTATCTTATAATATATCAGGTTTAAATAATAAATTATTATATGTAGATTTTTTTAAATATGTACAAAGTTTTCAAATCTTTTTTTTATTCGAGACACATATAACACAGGAAAATATTATTAAATTTACAAACTACTTTAGTCAATATAAATTACATTGGGTAGCAGCAACACGTACAGCTAAGAAAGGCCGGGCAAGCGGCGGAAATCTTTTTGGGATCAGAACTTCACTCTTAAAAACATACGACTTTGTGGACATATGCGGATATACTGTCGTTAAACATTTACTACAGAATAATATGTTTATAGTACCTTTTTATATCAACTGCAATAACTGGATCGAAGATGCTGAAGAATTAAATAATGTACTATTTCACTTATCGAGTAAAAACGTAATGGTAATTGGAGATTTAAACGCAAGGATAGGAAACATGCAGACGGCAACTACTGTCTTACAAGAAACAAACCTTACCAACATTTATAACAACCGCACATCCAAAGATACCGTCTACAATCAAAATGGAACAAAACTTCTTGATATTCTTCAAAACTATGATTTATGTATTCTAAATGGTTGTACCGAAGGGGATCGAGAAGGTCATTATACTTTCATTGGAGGTCAAGGCAAATCTGTGATAGACTATTGTGCAGTAAATAACGACTGGGTAGATCTTATAACCAAGTTTGAAGTTCAAACAAAAACTTATTCCGATCATTTACCTATAGTTATTGAATGGACTAATAATGCTATAAGAAACGAAAAAACTCTTAATTTGCTCCCAAGAATGAACTGGAAAATACAAAAAATAAATATATACCATGAAGCTATAGACAACTTTTTTTCAAATACGGTGTTGAACACAGAGTCGGTAGAAGAATACTCTTCGCAAGTAATATCATGCATTAGGAGTTCTTCTTCAATTAAAATGACAACTGGAGAAAAATTTTACAAGCAAAAGTGGTTTGACTCCGAATGCTCGAAGTTCCGTAAGAAATCCTTTGCTCTATTACACGCATGGAGAGAAACAGATTCCGAAGTTTTAAAGAAATGGTATGCTGAAGCCAACACCTCTTATAAAAATATGTGTCGTGTGAAGAAAATCAACTGGGAAAACAACAAAGCTATTCAACTTGCAAATATTAAAAACTCAAAAGAATTCTGGAAAGCAACAAAAGAGATAAATGGTTCTAAATTTAAAATAGGTACAGGCGTTTCTGCAGCACACCTATCACTGTACTTTCAAACTCTACTTCGTGATCAAAGAAACATAACCTTTTTAACTGCCGAACCTCTTATCGTCGATGATATTCTGGATTGTGAAATCTCTTTGGTGGAAATTGAAAATGTCTTAAAAAAATCAAAAAAAATGGAAAGGCACCGGGAGAAGATGGTATCCCGTACGAATTTTTTAAAAATGCTACGCCAGTATTTCTGTTGCACCTCAAAAAATTGTATGACAACATTTTTTCGAACTCTATTGTACCAAAATCTTTTAAAAACTCTGTAATCTTCCCCATACACAAAAAAGGCGCTTTAGATAAAGCCGAAAACTACCGTGGCATATCGTTTATGAACACCATTGGCAAACTCTTTTGTGGAATTCTAGTCGCTAGACTTGAAAAATGGATTGATGAAAACAACACCATGACCGAACTACAGGCAGGATTCAGAAAAAACTACTCGACTATCGACCACATTTTTAGTCTAACTGCAATAGTGAAAGGTTTTCAAGCGAGAAACAAAAAGGTGTACGCACTTTTTGTAGATTTTAAGGCGGCTTTCGATCTCATTCATAGAAACGCGCTTTTGTACAAGTTATCGCAAATCGGACTTTCTACCACATTCATTCAGATCATCAAAGAAATGTATTGTGGAACTAATGCTGCTGTTTGGGATGGAAACAATATATCGGATTGGTTTGAAACAGATAGTGGTGTGAAGCAGGGATGCCCACTTAGTGCATTGTTATTTGCACTTTTTATAAACGATGTTGTGACTGAACTACCTGGTGGAATCAGAATTGCAGGCACCATAGTAAATGTTCTTTTGTACGCCGATGATTTGGTAATTTTATCTGAAAATCCGCAAAATCTACAATTGATGATAAACCGCCTTGTTTCATTCTGTGAGAAGTGGGGACTTATCATTAACACAGATAAATCGAAGGTAATGGTTTTCTCAAGAAATAATCGGGGTAACCCAACACAAAACTATAATTGGTTCTTGGGAACTAACCGTCTTGATGTTGTGAGAGAATATACTTATTTGGGAGTAAAGCTTAATACAACACTTGATTTCAAAACACATTTCGAAGAAAAAACTAAAACTTGCCAGAAACTTATAAACTCTACTTGGAAAAATGTTTTGTTCAATGAACACGTTAGTCTGTCAACAAAGTACAAAATCTTTGATTCAGTCGTTAAATCGACATTGTGTTACGCTGCAGAAGTATGGGGAACTGATGAATTTGAAGAAATGGAAAAGCTGCAAAGAAGTTTCATCAAAAAATTGTTCAACCTACCAATAAAAACTCCAAATTATGCTATTTACTTAGAAACAGGTTTACCCAAAATTTTTACTAGTACTCTTAAAACACAAGCCGACTATATTCTAAAAGTACTCGACTTCCCCGAATCACGACTCGTATGGAAAATGCTACAGTATGAAATCCGAAATAAAGATTGGTGGATGGAGAAATGGCGAAATCTTGGCGAAGTCTATGGAGAAAATACCAACATAATTCCCGGCGATAGAATAACAATAAAAGATCGGTTGTATCGTACAATACAAAAGTTTGAAGATAATCAGAGAGCGTTGCTTGTAGCGGAAGCCCAGCAGACGGATAGCAGATTCTTGTACTCAAAACTCAACTATAATCTAGAAGCTGATAACTATTTTTGTGATTCGCATAGTTACCAACAAATCTCTTTAATATTTAAAACTAGATGCGAGGTCCTTGGGCTAAACGGTGCACCATATAATGGAAGTTTTGATCGGTTTTGCACATTGTGTAACCTCAAATCAAAAGAGGACTGCTTTCACTTTATTGGAGTGTGCCCAATTTATGCAGTACAAAGACAACAATATTTAGGAGCTAAATATTTAACGGTGCAAGAAACAGTTAATTTGCTAAATGGCCCGAACTGGAAAAATCTTTATTTATTCTTAAAAAGTGCATATAATTATAGAATGTTATTGATAACTGAATTTGATTAAAACAAAATTGTAATGTAAACTTCTTAAACCAAAAAAGAAATTAAATTGTTAAAATATTATTGCCAACTGAGCTGACGGCAATGCCATAGCTTATAAATTCATTTTTGTAATAATCAAGTTATTACTTTATAAAATCAATAAATGAATTACTTACTTAAAAAATGAATTACTTAATACATTGTTTTGGCATTTTCCCCCGAATAAGTTGGTTTTATTTATAAATGTTTATGTGAGTATTACTAATAATCTGTTTTTCAGTTTTAATGTAATATAGTGTTGGGTAGTGGTGTGTATTTTCGTTTTCAATTACCACAGTGTAAATTGGATTATATACTTTGCAAACAAAGATGTGATCAATCAATGAGTTAGTTCCATTTCGTGGATCAATTCTCGTGCACTTTGTTATGACGTTCAAACGTCTCGAATGATAGCATTTCCAAACAATATTTTACATAGCTTATACATAATTTATATTTTTTAACATCAATATTTATACCACCCATAACAATATATTCTTCATTTCTTTTGAATCATTACCATGTTCTTCAATAAATGAAACTTTACTTAAACCAGGAGGCCAGAAAGACCTGCAACGGACATATTCGACGATTTAAGTTTTTGCATGACCAGAAATTACGGCAAAAAATACTACAATGTGCCAATGGTAGTACAAATTTCTGGTCATTTGTAAAAAATGTGGGTAACACTACGTCTTCATCGGTTCCTCTCATTTCTAATGACACTCCTTATGTAACCTCGATTGATAAAGCTACAGCACAGTTTGGTTATAATTCGATGCTGCCATTACTTGAAAGCGTAAATGTTTCTATGGTAGACATTTTCTTTCACACTAGTACAGTTGCCAGAGAACTAAAAGATCTTGAAATTCACAAATCCGCTGGCCCAGATAGTATTCCCGCTGAAGAGTTGTTCTTCAACGCAAGCAAAACCACTGTGTAAGCTTTTTCATCTATCCTACTCTACTGGTCTCTTTCCGAGTCGATGACAAACTGCATTGGTCTAACCTGTCCTTAAAAAAAGGCGAATCCTCTTCACCATCTAGCTATCGTCTAATTGCACTTACATCCCTTCTTTCCAAGGTCATGGAAACGCTTATTAATTTTCAGCTTAAGAAATATCTTAAAGAACGAAAGCTTCTTAGTGACCGGCAGTATGGCTTTTGTTGCAAAGGGTTGACTGGTGATCTCATGGTATATCTCACCGAACATTTGATAGAGTTTGTTTGAATTTATCGAAACGGTGCATTTGGTTTTTGATGAATCCCTTCTTCGTTGGGTTAGAAATTACCTTTCAGTAATATCCACAAAATAAACGCTGGTGTGCCTCAGGGCTCCGTTTTGTCTCAGATGCTCTTCCTTAATGTTTTACATGATCTTTTATCTTAAACTTCTAACCCACTTAATTGTTTCGCTGATGACAGTAGCCTTAGCTTTTCATATATGTTTTAAGCTTCTCATCTTTGTTCTTTGGATGTGGACTACTTTATATAAAAAAAGATATGAGAGTTTAACTTGACTTTCCGTTTGACTTTACTTTTACTTTTCTTGACATTACTTTTTTGAATAGCCTCTTATTGCGCTAAGTTTTTTCCTTATAGTCTAGTTAGTAGTAAATTACGAATTTAAGAAACGGAATGAATTGGAAATATTATTTGAATACTAGTGTACATTTCCAATGTTTGGTTTTAATTTAGGATGTTTATGATATGTAGTCATCCTACATTCGGCCATCTTTCTTGTCGGCTGCCTCAGCCGAACAGTCATCTTTGGTTAGGATTCTTCATCGTTAAAATTTCATAACATCTTCATCACTATCTCCGGAATTATTTTCATCACTTTCACTTTCATCTTTATTTCGCCAGGGCTTCATAAATTCAACGGAGGACGAGGTAGAATTTGGTCCCACTTGAACTCTCACTTTACGAATTTTATATCGGTCGTTTCGCTTGATTTTAATGACTTCATACGGGCCTATGTATAATGGATACATCTTAGTTCCTGGTGCAAATTGAGTTTTCTTTATCGCAACCAGATCGCCCATTTTGTATTGCGTGGCAGCTTTTCTTTTTCGGTTACATCCTTTTCGATTTTCTTCTTGGACCTTTGCAAATCCTTCTTTAGCTTGGCTTCCCATCTCCTTCCTTTTGTTTTCGAATTCTTCAATCAGTTGCTTTAGTTCAATATTCTCCGCACATTTCATACGAACTCCGAACATTAACCGAAATGGAGTTTTGTTTGTGCTTCGATTCACTGTTGAGTTCAAGATTCTTTGCAGTCCTGAAACATGCTTGAACCAATTATCAGGAGCATCGATTGACATTTTCGGCAACATTTCAATAATAGTAATGTTGACTCTCTCCACCTGTCCAATTCCGCCAGCAACCCCTGTAGTCACTAGCTAATGGTTGATCTTTCGTTCTTCGCAATACTCCTTGAATAGATAAGAGGTAAAGGCAGAACCTCTGTCCGTGACGACTCTCTAATTTTCGAAGACAAACATTTTTTCTCGCCTAAACTTTGACCTTCCTTGCATTCATGTAACCTTGCCCGTGTATGCCTCGCAGTACTTCTCTTTGTAGCTTCTTTGGAACAACCATAAAATAATCACCTTCAACAAATTTGCAAAGAACACCGCTGCGCATAACAAAATTTTCATGCTCTTGATGTTCCAAGATATTTGCTATCATCGAATTCGTCCGTTTCTTGCGTTTACTATAACGCGATGTAAAACACCATCTTCAACCCTCATTATTGCAGGGAATCTACCTAGCTCGTCTACGTGCCTCACCGATGTAGCAGCTCTGTGAAGGACTCCGCAATTAAAATCTTGAATAGATATCGCCCACCTGGCAACTCTCGTACATAGCTCCTTCTTCCTCATAGCATCTGTAAGCACCTTACAGTCTGTAAATATTTCGAAAAGATATATCCTGAACTTCTGCAAACACTTTACAATTGCCAAAACTTCTTGTTCATAGCTGGTAAGATTGCTTTCAGATCTCGACGACTTGTAACTTATTTAAAAAACAGGGTGCATTTCATTATCATTGTGCCTTTGAAGTAAGACACCTCCGTATCCAACCTTACTCGCATCTGTATGAAGCTCCGTTTCTAACTCTGGATTGTAGAGCTTCAAAACTGGATCTTTGCATAAAGCATCTTTCAAATTTTGGAAAGCTTCAACTTGACTTGGACCAAAACAAAATAGCATATCTTTACGTAATAAGTCAGATAAAGGTTTCGCAAGAATTGCAATTCTCTAATGAAATAGCCAATTGCATTCCTCCCCTCAAACAATTCAACTGTAATACTGGTTCTTTTAGAAATGCCCATCAGTTTACCCTTGAGAAAAATTTCGGTCGTACTGTAAAGTACAGATATTCTTTTTTTAGTCGCACTACACGAATGTGTAATGCTTTACCAGACTCCAAATTTCCAACTCAGTACAATGTGTAGGCATTCAAAACCAATGTGCATCGGTATCTCCTTTCAAATCCTATCGTTTCTACCTAATTACTCGCACTATGTAAAATCATTATAAGGGTATTCATATCCCCTTGAGTGCGCGTACAATATAAACAAAAAATATCAACTAGGTCCGTCCACACAGTCAAAAATCTATTATAAAGTAATTTCAAAACTACATTAATCATGAAATTTGTAAAAGAAGGTAATTGAAACAAAGAAAAAACGTATTTGTTCAATTTCAAAAGAGCTTCTTCAGATCCCACAGATTCATTTCATAAGATTGCAACCCCCCTTCACCCCTTGCCACCTTATTATCCTTAATAACACAAAACATCCAATTTAATCTTCTTCCTTCCTCCACTTCGTTTATCTGACTTAAGATATGTACTTATCAACACCTAAATCAATGCTCTGGGGCTTCAATATTCTTTTATCCCGGTTTATATTTTTTCGTTGCACGCCTCGGTTCGTCTTCATTTTTTTTTTAAATAAATTTTTGTGTGAACCAAATTTTTAATTCAATTAAATTTAGCACTCTCACCATATCATCCGTCAACACTCGAAAAACCGCACTCACCAGTCACCACCTTAACCTCAAAACATCCCCCATCCGGAATCTGAAAATCCCGTCATCAACCAGATTCACATTCATCGCATTATTTTGAAGCTCTTCTATAATTTCTGATGGGGCTCAGTGTCAGCGCCAGACACCCAATGGCACGAAGAAAAACATTAAAATTGTGCCTCTCACGTATTTTAAAGGAATCATGTTTTTCAGTCGGTTCTGTTCTGACGATGAGGAGGAAGAAGGGGTGAATGAGTTGGTGGTGGAAATGGAGAAGGAGGAGGAGGGATGCTGGTTTAAGTGTTGGAGAATTGGCTGAAGATCAAGATGAAGCTGATGGTGGATGGAAGTGAAAAACTATAAAGAAAACTTAAATCAAAATCCCAGAATTTGCCCTCGCTATCTATCCCCTTTTCTTGTTTTTGCATCTCCCTCTTTTTTACTAAATCTTTGCGAACTCAAGTTGAAATTAATTTATGTCAGTTCTTCGTTTAGCTTTACTTATTTATGTAGCTCTGATTTCTTGAGGCTTTGTGGGTTGCGAGGAGCGAATGAAGTCATGCGTTGAATATACATACTTAACTACCTACAGTTGTGGTCATATAATTAGGACATTGAAATTAAAGTTATCTTGTCTTATTGAGAATTCATTAGGAAATTAAGTATTTCAATATTTATATATTATTAAATATGGTTAATAAGTTTGTAAGGAAATTTGTTCATATTTATATCATTATTTCGCTATTCAAAATTTCAATAGTGGTAGTGGTAGTTGCTACCCATGAAGTGATGGCTATGGCTTTCGAACTGTAAAGCAAGTGGTTCAATCGGACTCAATACTCTTGTGAGGAATTGGCAAATACTTCAATAACTAAAGTTTAACTAGCTAAAGAAAGAAGAATGATTTCTAAAGAATGAATACTCATATTTCAAGGCTTTGTATTATACAAACACAATTTAAAAAATGTGTGGTTCGAAACAAATCTATATTGTGTGTCAACTTTAGGACTCCGAGAATAAATGTCCTTTATAAAAATAATCTCTTAAGCTTTGTAGTAAATAAATGTTTCAATGTAAGAATCACGCTCCAAGTTGGGTGGAGTCACTTTCACCTGTGGGTGAGAATTCGAAGACTTTCCGGGTCGGAGCATTGGTTTCCATATCCTCTACGTGACCCATTAATCTCATGTGCTGGACATTTACCTTTCCGGCTAAGTCGCTGCATATCCCGTACAACTCGTCGTTCCATCTTCTCCTCCACCCACATTTTATGCATCGGTACTAAAGATCTTGTCTCTCGAAACGACCGAAGGTGCTTTCATCCGCTTTTGTCATAGTCCATGCCTCTGCACCGTATATCAGGACGGAGGTGATTAGGGTTTTACACAGCGACACTTTGGTCCCTCGAGAGAGGGCTTTGCAACTCAATTACTAACAGGGGTTAGCAAGAGTAATACTTCGTTTGAACTCAGCGCTGATGTTGTTTTCTGCGTTAGAAGCGGAGAATAGGTAGACGAAATCCTTAACCACATTAAAGTTACGTCTGTCGATGGTGACCAAGACGTCGGTGTTGTATGTCCTTTCGACGACAGAATGGATTTTGTTTTGCCCTCATTAACCGTTAAACCCATTTTTGACACCTCTGGCCTCAATTCTCACAAAACCCCTATTGACATCACGCTGAATTCTTCCGATTATGTCAATGTCATCAGCATATAAGTAATTGGACAGAATTTTGAAAGCACGATGTTAAAAAAATCGCATGATAGCGCATCACCCTGTCTAAAACCATTTTTGACATCCAAAGTTCTGTTAAGTTGTTTCCAAAATTTATGGAGCAGCCTGAATTCTCTATGGTCATCCTGCACAAACAGACGGGTTTGGCTCTATACAGCTGGTCCCTAAAGATGCTGTCATATGCGGCCTGGAAATAGATGAAAAGATGGTTAGTGTCAACTAAAACTTCTTGGGTTTTTTTCAGGATGTGCCGTAATGTGAGTATTTGATCGTCTGTAGACTTTCCTAGTCCAAGCCCACACTGACAATGACCTATCAGTTTGTTGACAATGGGCTTTAGACGTTCACATATTATGGCAGAAAAGATTTTGTAAGCTATGTTAAGTTGACTGAGGCCTCTATAGTTGGGTCTCTTTTTTCAGTATCGCGCATGCTTTCTTCTGACCATATTATCTCCAGCTGGTGCTTTTAAAGCTTTTCATTCAAGCCATCCACTCTTGTGGATTAGACTTCAGCTTAAATATGGCAATCTTTACTACGTCTAAGTCGGGAGAACGGGATTGTTGGCTTTCGTGGTCTATGTTGAATGGATCACCTGCCTGACAGCGGAATCCGGTTCGTCGTCCCCGTTATACAGTCTGCAGAAGTGGCCCTTTCAAATCCTCAGCATTGACTGCGGTTCCGCTATGATGTTTCCACTTTCGTCTTTGCAGCCTTCGGTTCTAGGTATATGGACTTGTGAATTCCGTTTCACCTGCTTATAAAACTTTTGAACTTCATTCCTGCCTTTAAATCTCTCAACATCTCAGACCGCACGCTTCTCATGCTCTCTCTTTTTCCTTCTGAGAAGTCGATGTTCCTCTCGCCTCTTCTGCTCATAAAGCTCATGAGCAGCTCTCATCCTTTTATGAAACGCCGCTTTGCGTGCCTGTTGTTTGGCTGCATTTGCTTTGCCGACATTCCTTATCAAAGCAGGGGTTCCTTGTTATAGAGGCAGTTTCTCTAATTGCATCTTGGAAATGTTGCCACTGGTTTTCGATACATTGTGTTGGCGGCAAGGAACTTCGAGAGAGGTTACTTTTAACTCGTTCGGACAAGGATACTATAACATAACATTACATTTCACACTACTCAGCACATAAATGTACAGCGAGTAGAGAACACAGCAACTTGAGCGACTAGACTATGTAAGGTGATAACAACACAAGACATTAATACAAGACAGAAGGACAGAAGAGAAAGAATAACAGATAGAAAGAACACATGACTACGAAGCCAACAGTGTTTTCGAGGCGGCCCCCCATCTTTCTACTAACCGCCCGAAGTGCTACCTTGGCTTTAACGAGGTAGAGGTCCGAGTCGATGTTAGCTCCTCGGAAAGTTCGGACATCCGTGATGCTGGAAGCCTGTCTGGCGTCGATCGCAATATGGTCAATCTGGTTGACGGAAGATTGATCTGGAGAACTCCAAGTTCCTTTGTGGATGTTGAGGTGTGGAAAACGCGTACTGGCTACCATGACGTTTCCCCCCGCAGCAAAATCTATGAGCCTGAAATCGTTGTCTGAAGTGTTGTGGGGCAGGCTGTTTTTCCCCATTATTCCACCAAAGATGTCTTCCCTTCCTAGCTTGGCATTAAAATCGCCCAGGACTATTTTAATATCGTAGCTAGGGCACTGCTCATATGTTTTGTCTAGGAGCTCCAAGAACATATCTTTGGTGTTGTCATCTTTGTCTTCTGTGGGGGCTTTTGCGCATATCAGGCTAATATTGCTGAATTTAGCCTTGATGCGGATGGTCATGAGGCACTGGTTGATGCACCCATAGCTCAAGACTTCTTGCCTAAGTTTGGCTCCAATGACAGAGCCGCATCCAGCCGCATAGTACCCCTGACAGAGCCGCATCCAAATAAGCGCTGTTGGTTTTCGTGGTAGTAGTCACCATACTTTTTGCTCGGCCAATCACATTAAATTTCCTGAATGGCGGTGATGTCTGCTTTATAGCAGTCTAGGGCCTCCGCTTATTCTTCGACTGCATGTGGTCTGTTAAGGGACCTTACCTTCTTCTAGCCAAATTTATCACCTTAGACAATTTTCAACCGATTGACTAATATTTTTGAAAATGCTTATATCTTCAAAAATAAAATCGAACAAAATTCATTACATCAATAAGATTACAAAATTACAAATACGGCCTTGGAGCTTAAAGAATGAAAACAATATGGCAAAAATACTTGAAAGCCGCCGTTTTTTAATAAACCACTTCAAAAAAAATGATTATAATAATTCACTGATATTGGATGTATTCAGGGTACAATTGTTTAACAAAGTACGGTTATCTATGATTTCCAAAACTTTTGAACTTAAACTAACCAATTCAGACGATAAAGTTCCAAAAACACGGGCTTTTTTGAAGATGTCTTTGTGCAATCTAAGTGGAAAGAAATTTAGTAAAAAATGTTTGTATCCGTTCGGTGGCTTAATTGTATGGCCACAACTGTACAAACAATTTTATGTATGTCGGATTAACTGTGATGAGATGATTTTCCTACTCCTGTTCACCTTTTGAATCCCCTTCTTTCCTTATCCCATCCAGTCAAGAGTGCACTTCTTGGGCACACTCAATCATGTATAAATTCATCATCCAAGAAGCTCAAGAAGCATTCGTGTGCACTTAAGACGAAAGACCTGCATAAAGTTATATTACTATTTGTATGTTCTCATTTTTTCTTCATTCTTTTTGTATTGTTTTATTTAGTTTAAGTGGGATTTGAATGGAGTACACTCTTGAGTCTTGAACCTCCAGAATCCAGATGGTTTGAGGCAGGTTTTGCATTTAGTTTAGTTCGACAGAAATTGAGGATTATTGGAAAAGTTGAATAAGGTATTTATATACTCGTATACCTCTTTACCAAGCTCAATACAAACTATACATATATTAAAAAAACAAGAAAAGTCTTTTACAGGGACAGAGCAAGATTACCTATCAGAAAGTCAACATTTTACTGTGCACATTTAATTTTAATTCCAATTGAAATGCACATTTTTGTGGGGGATTTTTGAGAGTTTGGTACATAATATATTTTGTTTTGTATTAAAGTTTCTCCTTACACTGAAATTAGTAAACAAATTGTTATGAGGAAAAATGGAAAAATAAATTATTATTAAAATTAGACAAGAAAAGTCTTTAGATGTGATGAAATGTTCACTGGAATTGTTATCATAGTTTACATTTATTTGAATTCAAATGTTTTTGGAATTAAAATATTTTATGCGTGGGGTATTCCCATGAAAGGTCATAAATATTGAGTTTTTTTTTGGGAATTTCTTTGGTATAGACATGTTTTGAAATATGGGAAACAAAAATGGTACTTTTTTGAATTCAGCACTGAAATTGAAGAACATTACAATCTTCAGAAGGTTGACTAAGCATTTAGGAAAAATATAAGCAAACAATATGGCTCGGGTGCGAGTTCTACTAGATTCCAACACTCAACATAGGATAGAGTTGCCGTCTGCCATTCTTATACCAATTTTAATTTCTCAAATTTTCTTAATTTCTTTGACCTTTTTAACTTTAACATTTGTTGAAGGATTGAAAAGTAAATTATTAATGCCAGTTTTTTTTAATTAGTGTCAAAATATGATATATTTATACTACTTGAAACTTTTGTGGAAGAAGGTAAAGAGCTTCAATATACAAAATACAATTTGGAAGGCTATAAGCTCAAACGGAAATCATTATTGAATAATACCAATTTACCTTAATTTTAGTAATTGGAAAGTTGAATCTGAAACTTTGTAAAATTTTCTGACGAACAATAGGAATATTTTCAAAATTCTTCGTTCTTAAATTTTGAACAATTTGCATTCCAAAGCGAATCTTTTGATAAATGCAAAATCCCAAATGGAGAGGATTTTGGGTTTTATATTTTAAAGAGGGAATCAAAAAGTGATCCTACTGGTAGTTTTACATACATTTTTACTCAGGGTTGTTCTGTAATCGACTACTGATTAGCTAAAGGTGACTGGGTCGAAATTGTCAATGATTTCGATGTGATTACTGCTACCTATTCATTGCATCTTCCTATATATGAAAAATCTACTTTATCACCCAATCAATACTTCAAGTCTGGTTTTAAACACAATCTCAACGGATTCAATTTTTGACACCATCAGAATATCAGCTGTCATGTGTTCTCATTAGTAGAGGAAATAACTATAGATCTTTTTGATATGACGAAGAATATAGGAGAACCAGAAAAAAATTGTTCGCGTTACATAAAATCTTTAGAAAAAACAACAATTCGGCCTCTAAGTCCCTATATCTTCAAGCAAATAATGAGTACAGAAGATTGTGTAGCCTCAAAAAACAACTATTTCTATGGCGTTGAATCTCATACATTATAATGATTCTAGATAATTTTGGTCAAATGTACGCATTTGGTCTGGCCGAAATAATAAGTCAACGGTCTCTGCTATTGATGTGGATACAATGGCTACTTCAAAACACTTTTCAAAGCAGACCCTTGTCAAATGCACATAAGATTTGCACTTCCATTCACTTATATTTATGAGTTAGATTCCCAATTTTCAATGCTAGAGCTAATAGTGGCTTTGAAAAAAAATTATGTATAATAAGGCTCCAGGTTTAGAAGACATACCGGTCAAGTTCTACAAAAATGCCAGCTTACAATTTCTAGAAAAAAATGTGCTTTTAATAAACAAGATCTTTCATACATACATACATACATTTCTCTGATCTTTGAAAAGGGAGATCCTAACCTACCGGAGGGGAATCTCTATTCTCAGCACTCTGAGGAAAATTTAAACTCAATTACTGTGCCTAAGGCTTCTTACCTGGGTTAAAAGGAGTAATAAAATAAGTTGTTTCCGAGCTGGCTTTTGAGCAATAGACCAAATTTTTACTTTCACGAGTGTTGCTAGACGTTTTATTGATAAAAAAGAATCTCTATGCATTTTTTTAGATTTCAAAGCCTTTGATACTATAAAAAGAAGGTTACTATTTTTCAAACTTACAGATATAGGCTTATCTAAAAAATTCATAAGAATATATGAACAGCAAATATCAAATACAATTTCAGTAGTAAAAATTGGTATGAGATTGTCAAATCAATTTAAATCTGTGAAGTTCCACAGGGTTGCATTTTGAGTCCCTTGATGTTTTCCCTTTTCATCAATGACATTGAAGATCAAATTCCACGTGGTGTTATTTTTGGAGATGTACTTATCAAGGTGCTTTTATATGCAGATGACTTTGTCATTCTAACCGATAATCCAGAGACTTTGAAGCTCCATGTTAAAAAATTAAATACCAAAACTGGGATACTTGGGACCATAAAATAAATACTTGAAAGTCAAAGATAAAAGTTTTTAGATCTTAAAACCAATGTAACAGGACTAATCGTAACTGACGGCTCAAACATAGAAGAAGGGACTAATTATAAGTACCTAGGATTTACTATAACACATAACTTAAATCTTGGAGCTCATTTTAAAGACAAAGTTAAGGTAACAACAGCAATGTGTGGTCAAACTTCTTCAAAAGTAACTTTTAAGATGCGTCGACTTCATTTTAAGTATTTGAGAAAATGTCAGAAGTTCTCTCTTATATACTAATGAAGTTTATTAATACAAGGAAGTAGAAGTAATCAAAACAGTACTTTTTCAAATGTATTTTCAAACTCCCTTCTAATACAGCAAACTACGCTATTAACATTGAATCTGGTCAGCCGTCAGTTTACTTAAAAAATCTCAAAGCTAACGCAGATTGTTGTTAAAGTCAGAAAAAGATTATTTTAATAGCTCTACGGGTTAGGTACTCTCCTTTTAAAGACTGGTTTGATTTGGCATCAGAATATAACTATCCGTTGCCACTAGGTATTGATAATTTAGAAGCACTTAGAAACTTATTATAGATGAAACAATGTATCAAAAATCAATAACCCGGACAAGTGGGCCTGTTACAAGAACAATTTACTCTAAACTCAACGTATGTCTCGGGTTTGACAACTATTTTCGAAACGGGTTTACTGCCAATATAAGTCTAATCTTTAAAATGCGCGTTGAAATGCTTGAGATAATTATAAACCTCACAGAAATTATTTGAATCCGACTTGCTCACTATGTAACCTTAATTAGGCTGATAATATTTCGCATTTATTAGCTCTTTGTCCAATCATACAGGAAATCCTAAGATTATCACAATGGCCTTGTGATTGGTTTCACTATATTTGAACACAAACTGTTTCATAAAATGAGCTGGGTGTCGACGAACAGGCAAGCGTCTTCCAACCAAATTGACCACTTCGCGATTAGTCGACGCTTTAGAAGCAGTCTCTTGGATGTCCAAAACAGACATGGGATTTGGCCGTGACCACCACTTAATGATAGCTACACTAATATTGCGTACAGCTACAGTTTTAAGATCCAACGAAATAACACGAGCCCCGAAATTCAACATCGCCAGACTAAAGGGTCCCACGACCGGTCAACAATTCAGAGACCACCTGTCCCACGAAATGAGAACAATCAGAATCACAGTACATGACAACATCGAACACCATTGGAATGCTGTGAAAAATGTTTTCATTTCAGGTGCCGACAGAATAGTTGATCGGAAAGAAGGAAGCAACAATACTTTGCTTTCAGAAGAATCTTGGGCAAGGATCAACGAATGCAATCAGTTAAGAGCTCGAATAACTGCTGCACAAGGGGAAGAATCAGCTGGGGTCCTCGTACCAAGACGTTCACCGTAGTGTGCGCCGTGACAAGCATAACTACATCAAGGCATTGGCGCAAGAAGCAGAAGATGCTGCCAACAGGTGCGACAGCAGGACAGTTTACAGAATAACCAAAGAGCTGACCGGTGCATACAGCTCAAGGCAACACCTGGTGAAAGAAGTAGACGGTACTGCGATAAGTTCGGTGGATGAACAAGTCAGAAGGTGGAAAAAACACTTTTCCTAATTTTTAAGCCGAGTGTTTGCAAACAACATGCAGCCGATGCTTTCTGAAGCGCCTGAACAAACTATTACCCGAATCCGCACCAAACCTCCCATTAAAGATGAGATCGTTGCCGCAATTAAAGCACGCTAGAACAACAAAGCGGTAGGACTTGATGGAATTCCCGCAGAGCTTTTACAAGCAGGGCCAACGTCATTAAGTGAAAGCGAACTGCTTCATCCGCTCATAAGAGAAGCCTGGACCACCGAAAGCTTTCCCGATGAGTGGAAGAAGGGAATTATCGTCAAAAAAAGGATATCTAACAAAGTGCGAAAACTGGAGAGAAATTTGAGTTCTACCTGCGGTTGCCAAAATAGTAGCAACAGTCATATTGGAACGAATCAGAAAACACATTGAGGCTAAACTCGATGCCGAACAAGCAGGATTCCGCGCTGGATCCTCCTGTATTGAACAGTACGTTGAATATTGAGCACCACTACACCTGCTGTTCATCGACTTCGAGAAGGCCGTTGATAGCGTTAACAGGGACTATATCTGGTTAGCTTTACGGAGAAGAAGAAAAACTGATTGCTGTTATTAAAGCAACATATGATGGATCCAAGTTTCCCGTTTTGCACGATGGTAGGTTGTCAGATGATTTTGAAATTCGAATTGGAGTCAGATAGGGCTGTATTTTGTCGCAAATATTGTTTTTGTTGGTGATAAGCGATGTACTGCGCGCAGCTTTGCCTGGTTAGCGGAGGGATCCAATGGACTTTGACATCCTATTTAAAGCAATTGGATTTCGGACGATGTTTGCTTACTCTCTCATAGAATCATGGATCTCATCAAAATTTAAAGAGTCAGAATTCTGGATCCATATTGTAACGCAATTTTGCAATAGTTATACAGTTTGGAAACATCCATCTCATTCAGGATACTAAGAACTTGTTCCTCTGATAATAAGTCATTTCCAAAAATATTTCTTCTTTTATCTTTGAAAGTTGGACACGTTCCGACGAAATGTATGACGTTCTCTCTTTCTACTAAATTGCAAACATTACACTCCAATGGTAAATCGGGTCTGTGCGGTATGATATTCTGGTTGAGTAGTTCGCTATTTAGCTTGACCATTGTAGAAAGGACATTTACATTATTTGCATCATGGAAGTAGTTCCTTTCTGCGAGATTATGTTTAAGTCTACTGTAAGTTGTTCTGAACAAGGACCCAACCTCTACAAATGCATATTCTGCTCTACAATTCTCATCTACTGCTGCTATAACCTTGTATATAAGAGCTTTACTGTGCGATACATCTTTTAATTAAAATTTAAATTGCATCCTTCTGCGAGACTAGACCACTTACTGTACCAGTGATTTTGGTCTTCTACAGGATGGGAGTCAATGTAAACCCCTGTCTTACTTGATTGTGAACCAATCAGAAAGCTCACCTCCGTTCTACACTGTAGCCTGTGTTCCTCTATACAGCTCTTAAAGAACGCGTCCGAACTTCAGAGACAAGCCCAGACCATATAGCTTGTATAATAAAACATTTCGGTTGATTGAGTCGAGTGCTGCTTTGAAGTCAATAAAGAATGCATACAATTATTGTCTTCCCTGCTTAATAAAGCTTTCAGCTAGCCTCCTGACAGTGAAAATATTATCTATTATAGAGTACCGTTATCTTAAGCCCGTTAGAGTCTCTTTTAACAGGATCTGATCTGCAATCCAGGTTTTGAGTCTCTTCTGCTAGAGAGTTGTAAAAACCTTATAAGTCGAATTGAAAAGAAATTCCATGATAGTTTGCTGCATTGAACAAGGATCCGTTTTTGTGTATCGGGAAGATTATAGCGTCCCGAAATTTATTTACGGAAATATGCCCATCAAATACTCCATTAAAAAGTATTACCAGACGTTCTTTTAACATGACTGTTCTGTATTTATAGAACTCAACAGGAATACCATTTGCACCCGACGCTTTTTCATCTTTAAGAGATCCTAGAGTTAATTCCACTTCTTGAAGGTTTAATTTCCGTATCAAGGACTTCGTTGTTGAATTCAGGTATCGCATAGTGCAAATTTGTTTGTATGCTCCTTGGATTCAATAAATCTTTAAAATGAATGGATAGAATGTTTGCACATAGTTTCTTATGCACTGCGAATTCTTTACCATTCAATTCCCACGCAAGTTTCCTACTGCGGTTTTGCAGTTCTTCATAGTTCTTCTTTTTGTTTTTACATAGCTATATTGAGAGTTGGCCTCTAAGCAGTTTCTTCAAAACAATCCTTGGGAATTCAGGAAATTTCTCAACCATGCATTTTCTTAAGGGATTTTTGACATTCTTCATTTAACCAAGCCTCCTTTATAAATTTGATCCTTTTTTCATTGCCCTGTTGTTGAGGGTAAGATAACTATATAATTTCCTCCAACATAGTGAAGTCTACATTTTGGTGTGATTGAAGTTTCGAATCAAATGGTATCTTTTGATTGCCTCAAAATGCCCTCTACTTCGTTCATTATTTCTGACTCAAGATCGATACTCGCGTTCAAATCACCAATCAGCATAACGTTTGAAGATACTCTTTCGTTAATAACCTCCGTTATGTTTTCAAAGTAGTTTTCGCAATTATTGCAGTTTACATAAGAAAGCCGTTAAGTAATTATTTCCAAATCTATAAATGATATCTCGTTGTGAATCCGAAACACGAAACATATTTCAGCTTTATTTTGAACCCAAAATAACACCCTCCGTTTGCTCTGCCTCGTGTGCTAGTTCTTACAGCTGGGATCCATTTAAACGTAAAGTCTATGCAAATATTCATAATTGTTTTCTGTTGAAAAAGTTTCATATACAAATATTATATCAAAATTGTTTACAAATTTATAAAATTCGCTAAATAAAGTTTTACTACTCAAACTTGAAACATTATATGATAAAATCTTCAAATATACATTTTTTGTACTTAAATCATTTGTTTTGAAATTACTTTTTATGTTTTAGACGGCTTTAACAACAAACACTTTAATTTATACTCCCAACGCCCCCACTGTGCTCTGTAAGGTGTGCTGTATTACCGACGCTATTGACTCGTTGTGTATTTTCAGCCATTTGACAGTTGCCAATGCCCTTTTCCATTCCCAGTGAAATGTCTATTTTATTAAAAATTTCTTTTCGACTCGAAAATATTGGAAAATAAAGATGTGGATTTCAAAAAAAAAAAACATTAATTTAAATATTTTTGGAAAAATTCAAAAGGCTTCTCTTTTAAGAAAAAAAAATAAAGTCCTACGAACAAATCTTACACATTAGTTTTAGGTCTCGAATATGTCATCAGAAAACAGCTCAATCTTTAATATTTGAACAAGTTGATTGAAGTTCTTTATGGAAAAATTGTTTTTTCTTACGGTGGAAATGGAAAGTTATCAGTGTGAGTCACACCCCAGCCCCTTTCTTGGTGAAAATATAAAACACATATTCACCATTATTAAAATCCACTATAAAACCACTTTTTTATTTGTATCTTGAATTAGTTTTTAGTGTCGTAATGTTATGCCTAAAGTGTCTTAAATCAATCCGAAAAGTTTATTATCTGAATTATGAAAAACTATGAAAACCCTTTGTATCTCCATAATTTTATATTGCATATAATTTAATAATCCAAAATATCCACAAACGCATATTAAATTGATAAGATACAAATCTTAATGCATCATCAACTTAATTTACATCATTTAACCTTCTTCTTAGCATCAACCATTGCCCATTGCATTATTTTAATTATAGCTTTGGGGAAAGTTTCTGACAACCTCAATATATTACAATATACTATATCTATACTAACCTCTGTCAAATTTGTTTGGTTTCCCAAAATTTTCTCACGGCCCCTTAAATAGCTTATAGACTTGATTTGAAATTCAATAGAAATGCATTTCTCAAGCATTAGTTCTCAAGTTCATCCACATAAATGATTAGGTATACCGTAGACCTCTCTGCTGATGGCTTGAAGAATCGAAGCTATCATCAATCCAGTAGTGTAGTGGGCGTTGTGTGTTAATGATTTTCTATTATTATTCCAAATTCAAATCGCTAATCTACCATAAAAAAAAAACAAACAACTTCAAAACTTAAAACTCAAAACCAAAAATATACTCGTACTATCAATTTCCATAATTCGAAGCTCATGTTAATGAGATGATCATCAATGCTATTATTGGGTTTTTTGTTGTTGTTGATTTTTTAACATACTTGAAAAGAATCGCGTTTTACTTCACAAGGGAGGGGTGTCTACTCCGTATACCGTGTATACCGATTCTCTTTTGCGTGTGAACTGGGTGAAGTTTTTTCCCATGGCATTAACAAAAACTTCAAAAAAAAAAATAACAACAAAAGTGTTGCTTCATCGTTTGCAGCAGATATGCGCTGCGCTGCAGCAGGTGAAACCGGTGTGCTGCACGCGAGTTTAACGAATATCGAAACTATCTGTGCTTCGCGTTCGAGTTCAGTTCGCCGCTCTGTGAAGCCAGGGAGTGGCGGGCGCATTTAAGCATTAAGTTATGCCCAAAAAGACCTTCGTTAGCATCTTTTGTTTACCTTTGTTGTATGGTTTTGTATAGTTTTGTTTTTTTGTTGGTTCGGGCTTTATGTTGATTTAAATCGTGATTTTTCCAAATAACATTTCCATACCCGAAATCATTTCTCGGACGAAGTTTTCCCAGGCTTATAGCTTTTAATAATATTCAAACTATATTCCGATGCGACCCTCATCTTTTTTCGACAATAGACAAAGTGACAAAGAGAAACAAATAATAGAAAAAAAGACAATTTTATGAAGCTGCAGTCAGGTTTTGAATTAAATTTCGATGCTACCGTCTAGCGTGATTCACTGTATGTTAGGGTGCACCGTTAATTTGTGTGTTTTTAATTTTTATTTTGTAAATTTTGTTCCAACTTTTATTAATTTTTATTTTTTTTTTTAGGAACTCTCAATTCGATTTTTTCAAAATTTGTCCGAATGTTGAAAACAATATTTCTTATAAGTTAAAACAGCTGAAAGCCATAATGACAAGTTTTTGAAATGATATTTAAGTCGAAAATCAATTTTTACCAACTTTTGTTAAATTTTCTTTTAAGTTTTTATTTTTTGTAAAAAAAAACTGTCAATTTGATTTTTCTCAAAATTTTACCGGTTGTTGAAAGCGTTATTCTTTGTTGCACAAAATTTTCTTCGTAAAATTATCGGGGTGGCAACTAAAGTTTTCCAAACCGACGAAAATCGTTTGGAAATCGAAAAAATTGATTTAAGAAAAGACCAGGCAACTGAGTCCACAAAGAGACTAAAGCAAAAGTACACACATTTCAATACTCACAGAACTGCATGTACCCTAAATTCGAGGTTTATTATTAACAACTTTTTCGGGAGTGAGAAAAACTATAGCACATTTAAATAACTCTTTCAGCAAACTTTGTGTTTTTGGCTGCGACGACACAGCTACAAATATCTTTTATCTGGTTTATTGAATTGAATTTGGGAAGAAGCTGTAATAGTTCATATGTCAAATTTATTTTAACAAATATTCATTTCCATTCAAGCTTTATTGTTGAATGAGTTATCAAGAAATTTGAAGAACTTTAACAAACAAAATAGGTTTAATTGAAACAGCATACTCGGATACCTCACTACTCTTGTCCATTTTCTAATTCATAAGTTACTGAATGACTTATAAATTAAAAAAGAAGCTGAGATGCAACCCACACTGGTAACTTCCCATCCTGTCGGCCGTCTGTCAATTTGTTTTGCTTAAGATTTTAACAAAATATTCATAACAATGTTTCTTACTTTTTAACTTCCCATAGGAAGTTATTGTAATATGTCCGATTTGTCAAATTAAAAATCTTGACATTTCTCGACGTTTCAAGGTCCCTAGAGTCGAAATAAAAGATTTTAGAGAGATGTCTGTGCGTGCGTGTGTACGTACGTTCGTACGTCCGTACGTCCGCACGTTCGCGACGTTTTTTTCGTCCTCCATAGCTCAAAAACCAGAAGAGATATCATCTTCAAATAAATTTTGTTATACAGATAATAAGGCAGAAAGATGCAGAAAGGGCTCTCAAGAAAATTGAGTGGGTGTTTTTTTAACATAGCAGTTTGTAAAAAAGGTGAAAATTTTGGAGACTTCAAATAAATTGTATATAATATATTGTAACGTGATATCAAAGAAGTGTATTTTTTGAAAAAAAAATACATTTAACGGTCTTTTTTATAAATCAAACAAACTGAAAAAAAAATTTGTCACCTCAAAAATTTTACGACTAAAATATGATTTTATCTCCAAAACAATTTTGTGCCACGACGAATAATGTTTTTGACATCTGGTACAATATTGAGAAAAATCGAATTGACAGTTTTCTTACAAAAAATAAAACTCTAGAAAAAAAAATACTAAAACTTGGTAAAAATTTACTTTCGACTCAAATAGCTCTTGAAAATTAAAAATATTGGCTTCAAACTAATTTTTTTTCACAGAAAATATTGTTTTCGATATTCAGTAATTTTTATATAAAATTTTTTAAGCAAGACAAATCGACAGACGGGATCTGAAGTTATCACTGTGGGTCGCACCCAGTCTCTGTTTTATATAATGCACGAACATCGACCCACATCCGATGATTACCATTCTTTTTTGAACCAATATAACAGGACTAGCAAGAGGCGAGTAACTATCTCAACAACCAACAACAAATCGAAGTATCATATCTTCAGGAATTTCAAATGGTAACTGGTGAATTTGAGAAATTTTTTCCATGATAAAATCGTTGCAAGAGATTGATTAACAACTATCAAAATTCGCCAGCCTCCCCAAAACCGCGACAACATTCATACCACTTGCTGAGGTAAACCACATTTTTCCAACCAGGCTTTAGCTCTTAACAATAGTGCAGAAATTGAGTTCGTGGTATAATATAAAAATCTTCTAAAATGTCTCTTATATCTACACGCAAAATATCAGAGTCGAAGACAGGAAAACTATCATTATCTGCTTTTAAATTGATTAAATTTTCCTGATCCTTCTGAACCTCAACCTCCTAAACACCACTTTCTCGACTTTTTTATTTTATTTTTTTTATTTTATTTCTTTTTAAACACAAAACTAGACTGGACCGATAAAAATGTATCCCACTTCTGTTGAAAATGTCTCGATTCTAGAAAAGCTGTAATAAGAATACCCCAATTTTCCTAATCGTTTTAGATTTTATGAATTTAAAAGAGAAACAGATGAAATGTTTCGAGAATTTGGTTATAATTATTTCAAAAATGAATGTTACAAAAAGATTTCTAGACTTTTGGGCGAACTTTTTAATCCAAAACTTGTCTTTTTTTCCTGAAAATGTATAACTTTGATAATGCCTGTGCCACCTTAATTTAAAAAAAAAATAATTTTCGTCGGTACTGTCTCTTGCGAGTAATTGACAAATCCTCCAAGAGTAATTCTTGTCATGAAAAAGTGCTTTCTCAAATCAGCCGTTCGGATTCGGCCTAAAATTGTAGGTCCCTTCCATTCCTGACAACAGAAATGGTTGAGAGTTGTAAGTCACTAGACCCTGGTTCACAATGGACTGTTGCACCATCCAATGTATTTATTTATTTTTACTTTGACGCTACACCCTACTGCAGATATCAATGGTGCAGTGCAGTAGAATAGAGAAGAATGCAGTAGAGCACATCTGCATATGCATGTTAATTATATTATGATTAGATTCAAATTTTGTTACGTTTGGTTGATAAAATTGATTGCTGCTTCAATATCTAGCCCATAAAAGCTTTCACTGGCAGTAAAATAATATGGAATTAAATATTCCATTGACCAAATAACGTGAGAAAAACTCTCAGACCTCCGCTTCGAGAAAAAAAAATGCAATTTTTGAATAGTAATTTATTCGAATTGAATTAAAAAAAAAGAAGATTATATTGGTTTTGTGTTATGTGAACCAGAATATATGTAAATTGATGTTGATACATAGAATTATTGATATTTAATTACCTTAGACATACAAAATATGTTTTGTTATTATATTTTAAATCCAATTGGTTTTTTGTGTATGTTATTTTGTTTTGTTCTATTAACACCATTCCATGAAAATGTAACGAATATTATACCTTCCCCTCGTTTAAATGTAAAGTGACTGATACAATGTTAAAACTCAATGTTGGAGGTTACCTATCGAAGTGATCTCGCTATCTCTGAAATAAAGCCCGAAATAACAGAATGTATATTTTAATCGAAAAAGGATGGCTTTTTTAGTGGAAGGTTTTATGACAAATATATTGGTTTAGAAAATAAATTAACAAAACTGACGTTGACATTTGCATATAAAAACTAAAACATAGTTCGGCACGTAGGTAATTCAGGTCGCTAGTAGAGAATAGTTTAGTCCAACGCCGAAATAGCTTTTTTTAATAGTTATAAGCCTGATAGAAAACAAAAATTGTGTATTGTTTAGTATCAGTTTGGAAACTTGTAAATACAGACAATTCATATTAAAAATGTAAAACTTATTAAAGTTATACAAATTTTTGTATCGTACAATATTGTTTAAAAAATGATTATTAATTCGAAAGGTCAATATAAAGTTTATGTTCCGTTACGATGCTGCTTTGAAAGGATTGTTGAATATGTTTGCTTATGTAATGAACAAGGAATATTTCAAAATTCATCTATACATATATATAAAACTGAAATCATGCAAAAGAGGAAACCTTTGTTACGGTTTGGCTTCGAAACTTCTTATCCAACTGTCATGCATTTTTTTTAAAAGGAAAGGAGATATAACGTAGCAGGTTTTATGCATAAATAAAGTCCGATAATGTTAGTCAATAATTTGTCCACAAACTTTGAATGAGGCATTAATGTTGGTTGAAGATCAACTTCTAAAAATACCAAAAAAATTATGTCAGACTGATATGGAATCTACTACACGGATTGAAGAACGTGACAGACAATATCTTCAGGACAGGGATTATCTTTCAGAAACAACGTATGATGCCAACCAACTTTCAATATTCGTTCAAGAAAATGGACAAAAATTACCCGAAGGCCAGCGACTTGCATACAACACTGTGGTAAAGTGTTCTTGCTTGCTGCACGTAGCGGGACGGAAAAACATTCTTGTTCAATCTTTTTCTTGCTAAATTTAGAATGCCAGGAAAAATTGCATTAGCAGTAGCACCATATATGGGATTGTGCAACATTACTACAAAATGGAAAAACCGCTCACGCAACTTTCAAATTGCCTTTAAAATTGCAAAGCCAAGAGCGTCCATTTTATGGTATCTCGAAACAAAGCTCACTAGCTAAAGTGCTTACAGGAACAACGTTTATTGTGTGGAACGAATCGAATATGGTAAATAAAGGTGGGCCCGGAGTTCTGGATCGCACACTTAGAGATTTTAGAGCTGATGAACGTCCGATGGGAGGTGTTGTGATACTGTTCGCTGGTGATTTTAGGTAAACATTGCAAGTTGTGCCAAGAGGTACAAAAAGTGATGAAATAAATCCTTGCCTAAAATCGTAGTTTCTGTGGGCTTTTGTCAAACTTTTAAGATTGACTACAAATATGCACGTACATTTGGGTGATGATAATAATGCAGCATAATGTTCAAGAAATCTTTTGGATATAGGAAATGGAAATATTTTAAATTATCATGGCGAAGTATTAATAGAGCCAACATTTGCAACTAGAGTTACTGGACAAGACGAATTAATAGCTAATGTTTACCCGCAAGTCGCCGAAATTTCAGAGAAAACGGTTACGCAAACGAGTGATTTTATCACCTAAAATCGGTTCTGTTACAAGTATAAATAACGAAATTCTTTTAATGTTTCAGGCCCATCAACAAACTTATTGATAAATGGACTGATCAAGATATTGCTATTAATCAGGATTTCTTCCCCATAAACTGGATTTGAAAATTGAAGCTACATTAATACTTATGATGAATTTAAATGTACCGAAATTATGCAATGGTACTAGATTACGGATAGTAACTTCGTGGAACGTGATTCAAGCTAAAATTATTTCCGACTTAGCCTCAGGTCAAGTCGTTTGCATTCCCAGGATACCGATGATTACTAACGAATACGTGTTCGAATTTAAACGAGTACAATTTCCTTTAAAGCTTTGTTTTGCTATGTCTATCAATAAGGCACAGGGACAGACACTGAAGTTTACAGGTCTTGACATCACAAATCCCTGTTTTACCAACGAACAATTTATGTTGCTTGCTCCCGTGTCAGCTCGGCAAAAATCTGTATGTGTATTCGGCTCACCAAAGAACAAAATATATTGTTTACATAAAAGTATTATAGCCGTAATAGAAATATGTACCTATAGGTACACAGATAATGTACATAGGAAAATAGTAGTTTATTCATCCTCATTTGTTTTATATAAAATAGTTGAATACCTCCCGGGTGAAGCCGGTTAAACCAGCTAGTATAATATAATCTCAAAAGTAAATAGTAAATGAAACTATATAAGCCAAAAAAATGTAAATTAAAGTAAAAGATCATGGCAGGCCTGAATATGTTAATAAGATTGAGATCGTTTAGAAGAATTCTCCTAGTTAATTCTTGCAATTTTGAGCTAGAGCAGGGCATGTACAGAGGTGTTTAAGAAGGTTTACTACTTTTTTTGATCCATACAGCTTCCGCAAAAGTCGTTTGAGAATACGCTTAGCCGCGTGGCATACTTTAGTATTAGACAGTGCTCGGTTATGACACCGATTATTGAGCTTATATGCGATGTACTTAGGGATAGCAAGCACCATGAGCGCTTTAAGTCCAGTGTAGCCCAGATTTTATTTGTGACCTGACACGTGTAGGTGATGTTATTCCAACTGATGTTTGCCTTCTTCATGACGTCATGCAATAGCAATAGTAGCGATTGGTATGCCAGCAATAGTCAAAAGTGGTAGAGAGGATTGTACTGTACCATTTCTGTCATTTCTGTACCATTTCTGTATCTTACAATTTTCTGGTACGGTGAATATTATACTGTTGTGCCATCTCCATGATGAACAGGTTTGGGCATTTATACAGAGTCCAGAGATTTGATAGCGGTCAGACTATCTGAGAAAAAACGGACATCAGATGTTGATGTCACGTTTTCTTTAAGTAAGGAAAAGACTTCTTTTATCACCAAAAGTTCTGCCTGGAACACGCTACAAAAATTGGGAAAGCGGTTGTTCAGAGTACACATCTTTTCCAACGCTTGATTTGTTTTTGATTCATATGTGTAAAAGTGCACTGACTCGTCTTCTAGCAATCACAGAAAGATCTGGAAGGTAAAGCAGTCTGAAATTTTCGGTCGAATTGCAGTTGGGGGATAGTTTAGTGTGTAAGCTTTTGGAATTCATTTTAAATACTTAAAATTTACGGAGTGATTGTTAACTCATTGCAATGAAGCTTTGAGGCAAATAGCAGAGAATACAGCTATTGGTTGGCTAAGTAGAATATCTTGAGGTGTTAGATAGAGTAGGATATCCAGTTTACCAGATGACAATAAATATAAATACAACTTCTTGTGTATATAAAATAAAATAATAAAAAAGAGGCTGGGATGCGACCCACACTGATAACTTCCTATTCCGTCTGTCGATTTGTAAAATCGACATAAAAAATACATACATTTTTTTTAGGTTTGTATTTTTGTAAAAAAACTGTCAATTCGATTTTGCTTAAAATTTATCCTAATGTTGAAACCATATTTCTTATATGATTAATAATTGGCTTGGAGCTATTATCTCATATTTTTGAAAAGATATTTAACTCGAAAATCATTTTTTACCAACTTTAGCTAATTTTTTTTTTTCGGTTTTTAATTTTTTGTAAAAAAAAACTTTTAATTCGATTTTTTAAAAATTTTACTGAAAGTTGACAACAATATTTTTTTAAAGGTAAAAGTAGTAGCCAATATCTCAAAGTTTGGAAAAGATATTTGAGTCGAAAATCAATTTTTACCAACTTTTATTAATTTTTTTTAGGTTTTATTTTTTGTAAAAAAACTGTCATTTCGATTTTTCTCAACATTTGGAATGAGCTAAAACCTATAAGCATTGGACAGACGAAGACTTTAACAGAGTCTTATGGAGCGATGAGCCCAAGTTTGAGATATTTGGCTCAAATCGCAGAGTGTACGTCAGGCGCAGTGCTGAACAGAAGATGCTAACAGACTGTTTGGTCCAAACTGTAAAGCATGGAGGGGGTTCAGTAATGGTGTTTGGATGTTTTTCCTTCGATGGAGTAGGAGATCTAACACGATTGATCGGAAGAATGGATAAAGAAGTCTATAAAACGATATTGGAAGACCACGTTTTGGTATCTAGACTCCGATTAATCGGTGAAGGTTTTGTATTTCAGCAAGACGATGACCCGAAACACACTTGACAGAAATGTCCGGAATCACCACATAACATCGGAATTTGCTCTTTGGGTAACTTTTCAAAATTGCTGGAATAATATTCCACAAAAAAAAAATACAAAACCTTGTAAGAAGATTGTCCAGAATTGGTTGGTTGGTTGCTCACCTCTTTTGAGTGCATTGCAACTTAAGAACTGATTTTTTTAAGAGGTCTCTCAAATACCCGGTTCGAATACCAATTAACCAATTCGGGACTCCGAAACTGTAGGCGAAAAGTTTGTTGCCGTTAAATAAAGTCAAATTTAAAGAATTGTTCTTATTTTACTTTTTTAAAGTATAATAAAGACAATTTTCAACAGTTGGTCTTATTACACTTAAACAAAGTAAAATAAAGTTAAATTGGTTTTATTTCACTTTCAACGGTGTGGATTGCAATATAATGCAAGTAAGTTGGCCTTATTAAATTCGTATAGGAAGTTATTGTAATGAGTCCGATTTGTCAAAATGAAAATTTTGACATTTCTGCGTACGTCCGTACGTACGTACGTTCGCGACGTTTTTTCGTCGTCTATAGCTCAAGAACTAGAGAAGAGAGAAGGCAGAAAAGGCTCTCAGGAAAATTGCGTGTATATTTTTTTTACCATAGCTGTTTAAAAAAAGGTGAGCATTTTGGTTAACTATAAATATCTTACGGACCAAAAACGTTGGAGACTTTAATTTAAATCCAATTAACAGTTTTTTTTTCAAATCAAAAAAATTGTCATCTCGAAAATTTTACGAATATAAAATGATTTTATCTCTCAAACAATTTTGTGCGACGAATAACGATTTTAATATCTGATAAAATTTTGAGAAAAATCGAATCGACAGTTTTTTGTATAAAAAATAAAAACTTAAAAAAAACATTACTCAATGTTGGTAAAAATTGATTTTCGACTCAAATATCTTTTCAAAACTTTGAAATATTGGCTGTAAGCTACTTTGATCTTTTGAAAAATGATGTTGTCAATATTCTGAAAAATGTTTGAGAGAAATCTAATTGACATTTTTTTTAAAACAAAATAAAAACCTAAACAAAAAACAATACTTAAACTTGGTAAAAATTTGCTTTCGACTCAAATAGCTTTTCAAAAACTAAAAATTTTGTCTTCAAACTTTTTTTTATTTCAAAGTAAATATTGTTTTCGAAATTCAGTAGTTTTTCTTATAAAAATCCCACAGTCCGTTTTTTTACATTGTTGGTAATTGTAAAACTTTTAAGAATAATTCAACTGACAACTCTTTTTTAACAAAACACGAAAACCTAGAAACTTTTCAGCAAGACCAATCGACAGACGGGATGTTAAGTTATCAGTTTGAGATACATTCCAGCCTCTTTTTTCTCAGAATAATTTGGTCTTATTTCACTTTTTCAAAGTGCAATAAGGCTAAGTTTTCGAAGTTGGTATTACTTTACATGATATTATTTTACAGCACCTTGGAATTCAATAGTCTTTTTCATTGAGTACCTATTTAGATATTGTATAAAATAATAAAACCTAGGTTTTCAGTTTAAAATAATTCTACTTATAAGCTTCTACTATAGACCCTCAAGGCGTTGAAACTTAAAAGTAAAAATAACGTCAAAATATGTTCTAAGGGTGTCAAGTGCCATTTAATTGTCAAAGAAAAATGCAGTCAACTCGTTGACAAGTACATTGATAAGTTTTATTATTTGTATCTGGATTAACAAAAATCAAATTGTCTGCCTCTCAAAGGTATCAGGCTTCAAAACGTTGGAACTCTGGATTCAAATAAAAGCAAACTAAATACTTCAAAACATAGTTGTTGTATTGGCACACTTTCCATCGCTTCTAGCTTATAGAAATCGTCAAGCCAATATCTCTTTGTTATATGAGTGTTAAAACTCTTTGAGCTTCAAAATGTAAAACAATTTTCCAATTTGAATGATAAACAAAAAAAAAACCAAGATGCAAATCAAATTCCATTTTAATCCCCCTCCTGTTTATTTAATTTATTATTTTGTATTCCTGTTCTATAACAAAGTTCTGATTTCAAATTTGAAATTGTTAACACCTTATGTACTCACATAGAACTAAAAGATATCCTCTGCGTTTGGTATTATCATTTTTGTTGCTGTCTCTATTCACTTTCCATTAGTTTTTAAACTTAAATTTCATTTAATTAAATGCATACAAAACAAAAAACGCTATCATCCTCTCCTTTTCAAAGGAGTTAATTTAATTGAATTTTTAAATTAAATAGAAAAAGAACTAACTTTACTCGTTTATACTCGAATATATGAAAATGCTTTGAATGTGATGTGCATCCGCATTTCACACATCAGTTGCAGAAAATAAAGTTTATCCTGAGTCCTGAGTTGAAAAACTTTTCCATTTAAAAAATATCATATTAAAAAGCAAAAGAGGATATATAACTCGTACAAAATTGGGTGTTTTGAAATAAATGAACTAAATCACACTTTATTCAATGCAATCCCATCATAAGTTTTGACCTTAAACTTATCGTACACTATTTTTTTCTTTTTCTCGAGGGAGAAAACTTTAACCTCTCTCCTTACAATTCTCGTTTTAAATCATTCTCAAGTTCTTAAAAAATACATGAACTTGTGCAATTTATTTGTGGGTAAAATATGACGACTTTAGTTGTGGATAAGAACTTCTTATCTCGAGATTTTGATACAACTTGGACATTTGTATCCAGAAACTTAAAGAATTTTGTAATTGAAAAACACCCGTGTTTTTAAGCTTTCAATTTGTCCCCCAAAACTAACCAAAACACACCATTTAAAACTTATCCTACCTTCGAAATCACCCTTAAACATAATCCTCTGCCTTTTCCACAAAACATGAAACCATCAACCAAACGTTACAAAAAATTACTGACATTTTAAGTTCTCGCCTTGAGTCGAGTCCTTGTAATGACACAAAAACGTTATAACAAAAAGAAAACAAACTTGAAAATAGCACATAAATGCATGTAACGTGAGAAGTAGAGAATATACGAGCGTGTTCTCGATGTACGATGAATTTAAGAACCAAAATGCGCTATAAAATTCACAAGCTCATCCGGTAAAAGTAACACCTTCGCTGTAGGTCGGTAAACTTGATACCATGTCACGATGTCACCATAGTGTCAATGTCAAAACTGGATCGATGGTAATTTTTTTAAAGGTTTATTTTTACTTTTACCACAAGTCAATATACAGAGCTGTTATCATGGTTATACCTATAGATGTGGATGCGATGCAGAATGGTGAAATTTAATATCCTTTGAAGAGGATAAAAAGAAAACAGTTTTTAAAAGTACCTAGGTACACGGAAAGCATTGAAATTTTGCATACAATAAGAAGCGGACTAAGGCCTGCAGGTAAGTAAGAAGGACTTTTTGCAAAAAGAAGCACTTCGTGAGAAAGTAAGAATGAGTATAGGGAATTGTTTTGTTTTTTCAATTTAAACCTTTTTAATATTCGCATAGAAAGTTATTGTAATAGGTCCGATTTGTCGAATTGAAAATTTTGACATTTCTCGAAGTTTAAGGTCCATAGAGTCGAAATAAAATATTTTTAGAGAGATGTTTGCGTGTTTACGTATCTTCGTACGTCCGTATACTTTCGCGACTTTTTTTTCGTAGTCTATAGCTAAGGAACCAGAATTGATATCGACTTCAAATAAAGTTTGTTATACACATAATAATGCAGAAAGGACTCTCAAGAAAATTGCTAACGTAGTTTTTTTAATACAGCAATTTAAAAAAAAAGTTGACCTGAATTATAGTTTATATTGTATAAACAAATATATTTTTGGAAAATTCTAATCAACTGTTTTTGTTTATAAATCAAAAAAAAAATGTAAAACAAATATTTGTCACCTCGAAAATTTTTTGAACAAAAAATGATTTTTGATAAATAATTTGCGTAACGAAAACCAAAGTTTTTGAAATTTGGACAAATTTTGAGAAAAATCGAATTGAATGAATTGAATTGAATTTATTCACAAAAAATGAAAACTTATAAAAAATGTAAAAAAGAAAACGGGAGGCTTTAACTAAAAATCTCGTTAGCAAAAAAAAATTTCGAAATCAAACTATTTCATAATACATGTACAAAACATTGTTGGTAATTTTTAAATTTATAAGAATAATAATAGAAACTTTAAAGCAAGACAAATCGACAGACGGGATGAAAAGTTATCAATGTGGGTCACATCCATAACATATAATGTAAGAAGTAGATACACACGATTGTTTCTGACAGAAAATGCGTTTGTTAGTTTTTGTGAATAATGCCAGGAACAGAAGGGACCCTCAGTTTGCTGAATCTGAATCTTAAATAATAACACATATGTTCATAAAAAAATAATATTTAATCAAAATTCAGTTTTGTACTCGATTAAATCTATAAAAATATTCACAATCAAAAGTAAAATAAATACATTTTGTTGGTTGTCCTCGTGTTTCGTCAGGTATAAAAATGGAAACATTATTTTGATTATGCATTTTAAATATGCAACCCGATTTTCCACCTTATTGAACCAAAATCCCTATTGTTTGTGCCATGAATGACTGACTGATGTACATACATACATACATACATAAATATGAAGGCCAATAATTATGTTTATAATGCGACAATTATTGATATATTGCAATTCACATCCCACTTACATATGAAATTGTAGTGAAAATCATAAAAAAAATATATATAGATTGTAAGGTCAAGTAGGTCCCCAGCTCAGGAACTCAACTCAAAACCCTTTATCCTCTATAGATATACATACATACCTTAAGAGTAAGAGTGTTTTTTTTCGGTTGACTCCTAAAATTAGAACGTTTATGAAAGTTATTTTGAATAGTTGATTTCTAATTAGAACCAATCCACAAAAGAAGTTGTGATTGGTAAAAAAGATATTGATGGTAAACAGGTGGTTTTTGTAGGGAAATATATTAACCTCAAAAAGGACCATAGCTTCTATTTAGGTGCGTTTATAGTCTTGGCTTTGATGATTAAACGTTTAAAATAATTTGAATTTGAAACAAATTTGAGTTGATAAATGGGGTTGAAAACAAAAACTATTTCTGGCAAATATGACTTTAATATTAATTTTCATATTGTTAATGCACGAGGAACTAAATTGTTAAATGTTTGTGATGATTTGGGGTTTCGAATATTAAATGGCGTTTCTAAGTGTGATAAGTGTGGAGAGTACACCTTCGTAGCCCAGCAAGGGAGTTCAGTACTTGACTCTAATAGAGGAAAATAGGATTCCTATAGTTTCAGATTTCATGGTCTAAAGTGTACCGTTTTCCGATCATTTGCCATTAGTAGTTGAATTTCGAACTAATTTAATAGAGCAAGACAATATAACGGTTTTAAAGCCGCCGCCAAAATTAAATTGGAAAGAAAACAAAGCGCACGAGTATCGATGCAACCTGGAACGGAATCTTCGCTTACTCAAAATTCAATAGGTGACATTGAAAACATATAAAACTTTAATACCCGGAATCAAGAAAATACCTGTCAAAAATTCTTAAAATTAAAGAAAAATTTTTCGCCGTAGATTGCAAAAAAGCACGCAAAAAATCATTCGGATGGTTAACAGCTTTTAGAAAATTCACCTGCCATTCCTTCAAAAAAAATGTATTTAGTAGCAACTCTTAAGCTTACAAACTGCAAGGATTCCAAGGAATTCTGCGTGGCGATTAACCAATTAAATTGAAACTAAATATTGATGTATTGCATAATCACTTCAAGTTACTTTTGGACCCAGAGAGTCTTAGGCTTCCTACGCTATACGCTTAACCTGCGTACTTAAATGATATTTTGGATAACGTAATAACTCATGACGAAGTTAAAACCGTATTAGTGAAATTAAAGGACGGAAAAGCTTCAGGACCTGATGATATACCACTGGAATTCTTTAAATATCGAATAGAAAGGCTAACTTTAAATTTAACATCGGCTTTCAATACAATTTTGAATACTGGAAGTATTCCAGAACAGTTATAAAATTACTTAATTTTTCCCATAGCTACATAGGAAAGGAAATATTGAAGATCCTTCCAACTACGTGGGATATCCTTCCTCAACGCCACCTACAAGATATTCGCAACATTATGAAATAACCGATTGACCCGTTGGATACATGATAATAAGTAGCTTGAAGAATTTCAGGAAGGTTTTAGAAGTGGCTACTCAATTGAACCTCTATTAAACATAGTCATAGAGGATCTGATTGATATTCTTAGTGGTGGAATTGAAATATCAAAGCCTTGCTTTTTGCATATGACGTCATACCGTTTGCTTACTCGCTCGAAACCCGACAGTTGATGATTAACCAACTAAATGTGTACTGCCTGTTATGGAATCCCAAAGTCAATTTGAGCAACTCCAAGGTGATGATATTCCGGAATAGTTCTGCTAGAAGAGCCAGGAATGAGAAATGGCACTATGACAGAGAACCAATGGAGATAGTTAAAGCCTACAAATATCCAGGATTTACCATAACCAGCAATCTTAATATGGAAACACACCATAAAGAAAAGTTGATTAAATCTAAAAGTCCAATATGCGCAACATGGAAGAAATGCTTCTCAAACCAGTCAATATCACACAGTATTATATATAAGGTTTTTGTTGCAGTGTGGAATCTATTATGCTGTATGCAGCACAGTCGAAAAACTTCAGAGGTTCTTCATCCAAAGATGCTTTCGTTTACCGAAAAACACGCCACACTATATGATATCAATTGAGACAGGACTATCACCGCTCTTTATCCAAACTATTAAATGTCATGTTGATTATCAAAAAAGTTTTTAATATGCCAGATGAAAGACTCCCAACAATTCTGGCATTGAAAACACAGAAAAATCTGTAGCTTAAGAACTAGAAGACCATGCTGCCTACTGTAGAACGGACTTCCGTATAGTGGATGAAAATGGTAAATACTGCGATGACGACCTCGACCTCCAGAATCTTATTTCAAACTTAGATGAAAAACTGAGAGCCGACGCAAATAATGAAGCCATACATACTCTTTTCTTTTAAAAATCTAAAAAAAATTGACATTTATGATCAACAAATATTATTAAGAGAATATGAGAGCTTTTGCATAAAAATATATTGAAATTGGTTCATGAGTTCCTGAAATTTACAACGTAACTATTTTCGAAACGAGAACAAACAGGAGCTCATATCGGCAATTTTCAAAATGAGAAGAGTCTTAATTACATACCACATCGGGAGGATCTTCCTGTCTACTACAGCCTTTGTAACTAACGAGTAAGAGAAGATGTAATCCATGAAATACGCAAAAATTTACTCGGCAGTATGTGAAGTCACCAGAAGAAAAAGTCGCCCTCCTCAACTTCGAAGGAAACGAAAATCAATTATTTAATTATTCGCAATCAAATCATAAACGAATCATTTAAGACCACATTTGGCTATTTTAGACACACAAGGTTAATTTCTGCCTCGATTCTAATCAATGCAGTTCTTCAATTAGTTATTTCGACCTTGCGCCTCTATTTCAACTATTATTCCGGAACTCTTTTAAAACATTGAAAACAACCGAAAACAGTGCTTTTATGGGTAAAGTAAAACACAACACATAACAATAGACTTAAAGATGATTTTGCAAAGTACAAACCATTCTCTTCCAGATAGACTTTAAAAGTTTTAGTATTTTACTTAGCTTCTGGTTTAACTCTATCGTGGTTTTAAAAAAAGCGTTTTGGAGTTAATTTACAGTTTTAATTTTAACTCTCTGTTCTTATTTTTTAAGTACCTGTTATCTGTTTTTGCACTTTAGCAATATATTCAAAAGCTTGAGTCTTGTTTAGGAAACTTTTTTGTGTTAAAAACTGTTTAAACATACATAGGTAAATGGTTCGGCGTTTCCTTGAGAATAATGTGATACAGGCAGGGCCTATATCAGGAGAGAGGAATTCTGGCCCGGGATGGAAAAATCTCGGGCCAATTTTTTCAAAGTTCATGCCTACTGATGTGGTACCTTCTAATTTCAACAACGAACAGAATCATACATTCAATTCGATATTGCCAACAACATATTAATAACTAGTAATACGGTCGATTAATTATTAAAAAACAAATAAGCACTATGCAAATAAAATAGAGCAAAGTAAAAGTATTAGAAATTTGTCTTTAAAAAACTATGTATTTTAAAAGGTTTACATTAAATACTCTTTATGGTTTTCTATATGTTAAAAAAATATCACAATGTTTTCCTTAGAGTTAGTTTTTATTCAATGAAATATTTTCTTTTTGCAAACGAGCTTTCCTAGTTTTCTGAGCAGCAAACCAACTTATAATTGCATCGGAATTCAATTTCCTTGCCAAAGGTGCTTGGATGCATAGTGTAGCAAGTCCGGAAACACGATCTTGTGATAAGCACGAACGATGATAATTCTTTTTTCTGTCAAGGACACTAAATGAACGCTCGGCACTAGCTACTGTTATAGGTATGGTGGAAAACACACGGAGAGCAGTACAAAATACAAATGTTTGGCAAAATCGTCTCCAAGTTCTGGAAAAAAATATAATTGAGCAAACTCAATGGCGGAAGTTCTGCTTCAAAATTGGCTTCATAAATGTGTTTCAGATGAATTATTTCTTTTTTGGACTCTTGAGGCACATGCGAGTTATACTTTTGGATGAACCTTGTACCGGAGTTTTTAATCTCAAATTCATCCATTGTTGAAAACTGCCATAAAAATGAAAATATAGCTTTCAAATTTCTCACCGTATCAATCCGACGTTAAATTCGAGATATAATTCAATCAACTATGATGTAAAAGGTGTTTCCTTTCCTCTCCGGCACCTCGATTTTCTCCAAAATTTCTCTTTAATTGCTTTTTTTGTTTAAATGGGAAAGATTCTGGAACATCCCCCAATCCAGTAGCAACTGTTTTGAATTCAGATAAAATTTGATTCCATCCGTTTCGAATAATGTTCAAATGGAAGATCAAGTTGTCGAGATTTCGAATTTCAACATCAATAGTCATGTTTCTGGCTAGAAGAATGATGCTTCTTTCATTTATAGCGCAAAGAACCTTGCATCTAATCGAACACATCAAGACGCATTCAAATTTGTGCCCATATTTTAAAACGCCATTTACATCTCCAAGATGCAATCAGAGAAGACGCCTCTGATGTGCTGGGTTTCAAACAGCCACCAAAAAGGAACCCCTCGTTTGATGAGGAATTTCGGCATGCAAATGCAGCCAAACAACAGGCACGCAAAGTGGCGCTGCATAAAAGGACAAGAGCTGACTTTTCAGAAGGAAAAAAAAGGGCATGAGAAGCGTGCGGTCGAAGATGTTGAGAGGTTTAAAAGCAGGAATGAAGTTCTAAAACAATCGCGTCCTCCCGACTTAGACGAAGCAAAGATTGCCATATCTAAGTTAAAGTCTAATAAAGCCTCTGGAGCGGATGGCTTTAATGCCGAGTTCTTTAAAGCAGCTGGAGATAAGTAGTTTGGGAGCATGCACAAACTTATCTGTAAGATATGGTCGGAAGAAAGCATGCCCGATGAATGGAACCTCAGTTTGCCCGATCCTGAAAAAAGGAGACCCTCTAAACTGCACCAACTATAGAGGAATCAGTCTACTTAACATCGCCTATAAAATCTTCTCTGCCGTAATATGTGAACGTCCAAATCCCATCGTCAACAACCTGATAGGTCCTTATCAGTGTAGTTTTAGACCAGGAAAGTCCACAGTTGATCAAATATTCACATTACGGCAGATCCTGGAAAAAACCCAAGAACACCAAATCGACCCCCACCATCTTTTCATCGATTTCAAGGCCGCATATGACAGCATATACAGGGATGAGCTGTATAAAGCCATGTCTAGTTTTAGCATCCCTGCCAAACTCGTCCGTTTGTGCAGGATAACCATGAAGAATTCACGCTGCTCCATAAAGGTTGGAAACAACTTAACAGAATCTTTCGATGTCAAAAAAGGTTTAAGACAAGGTGATGCGCTGTCATGTGATTTTTTTAACATCGAGCTGGAAAGAATAGTGCAGAGCTCACACGTCAACACTAGAGGCACTATCTTTCAAAAGTCTGTCCAATAACTGGCATATGCAGATGACATTGACATAATCGAAAGAACTCAGCGTGATGTCAATTTAGCTTTTGTGAGTATTGAGGCAGAAGCAGCAAAAATGGGTTTAACGGATAATGAGTACAAAGTACATGCTGTCGTCAAGAAAGGACATACAACACCGACGTCTTGGTCAAAACGTCACCATCGACAGACGTAACTTTGAGGTAGTCAAGGACTTCGTCTACCTAGGCTCCGCTGTAAACGCAGAAAACAACACCTGCGCTGAGATCAAACAGAATAACTCTTGCTAACCGCTGTTTCTTTGGACTAAGAAAGCAATTGAGTGGTAAAGTCCTCTCTCGAGGGACCAAAGTGTTGCTATATAAGACCCTTATCATCCCCGTCCTGCTATACGGTGTAGAAGCATGGACTATGACAAAAGCGGTTGAAAGCACCTTGGATAGTTTCGAGAGAAAAGTTCTTCGTGTGATCTACGGTCCCGTATGCATCGAAGGGGATTGGAGGAGAAGATGGAACGACGAGCTGTACGGGCTGTATATCGACGTAGACTTAGCCAGAAGGGTAAAAGTCCAACGACTAAGATGGCTGGGTCACGTAGAGTGCATAGAAACCAATGCTCTGGCCCGGAAAGTCTTCGATTCCGCGCCCGCAGGACAACGCAGTAGAGGAAGACCGCGGATCAGGTGGCGCGCACAAGTGGAAGGTGACCTCATCCAACTTGAAGCGTGAAACTGGAGACATCTAGCTAGGTACCGAGCTAGATGGAGAAGTTTGTTGGGTGAGGCCCTAGTTCACACAGGACTGTAGCGGCACCTTAAGTAAGTAATTCACATCTCTTCTTCAGCATTAAAATTAAATTAATATCACTGCTAAACAAGTTGAAACACTTTTGAACAACATCAACAAATGCGATTGCGTGAGAATAAAATTCCGCTGAATAGACTCCAGACAAGTTAAGACTGTGACTGTACATGCTGAATACACGGCATTCGGATTTTTGTTTAAAATGTTCAATTTTCTAAATAAAATAAATTTGAAATGTACGTTAAATTAAATAAGAAAATCGAAATAATTTATTATTACTTTGCCCAATTCTTCATTAAATACAGGGTCCGACAAAAAGATCTCCCATATCCATCTTGTTGGCACTAGACATCTTTGTGGTTCCTAGTAAACTGATTTAATTTTGGTTGGAGGAAGGTCTCAATCATGTGACAGTAGCGATCCGCATTAACTGTAACTTTTTGGCCATTTTCTTCGAAAAAATACGGATCTTACACACCAAAGTCAGCAACAGCACACCAAACGGTCACATAAGGGCTATGAAGTGGTCGTTAAGGGTTTTCTGCTGCCCAGTATTGGAAATTTTGTTTATTTACAGTACCCGATAAATGGAAATGGGCCTCGTCAGACGAAATTAAAACAGCACAATGTCTTCACAAACAGCTCTGCAGAACTACCATTACGGACATATTTCTCTACTACAAATGCGTGATGTTTACTCTGCCACGCCATTATGATTACTAAAAACGGCACGTAGACCTCTATCTATCTATACCCGGAATACCATTTTATCTATAAATAGCTTTAAATATAAAAGTCTAAAAATACGGGAGGTTTTTTTTCCGGGCCCTGTATTAACAAAAATGTACGCCAATAATAATCAGGGGCCCAGATCGGCAAGCTTGTGACTGATAGTTTGGTAGATAACATGATGCAAACAGGGGCCCGATTGCGAAAGCATGAATGATTTTAAATGTTCGGGCCCCTAAAAATAAGTGGGAGTAGGTATGCTGATGATTTATAAAGAGTATATTGAAAAAGAAAAAACACTCTCCTCATTGCTTTCAATTTTACGGGCCCCCAGAAAATTCAGGGCCCCGCAGTTTCACTCCTTTTCCCCCTCTCGATGGGGCTGGATATAGGTGAAATGTAACAACTAATGAAGATTTTACGAAAATTAAATTAAAACTAAAAATATTTCAACTGAATATTGAAGAAAGAAATTTTCGATTTTTTAAGAACCATCACGAATTTCATAATAGAAAAAAAACAATAATATGTATGTCAAAAACATGACATACAACATGATTTGAATATGACATGACCATCAAACCCCATCGGAAAAGTGCAATTTGATTTCCAAGAACAAAACCTTCTCGACCAATGTGTATAATTATTATAAATTCAGAATTTGAATAATCATTGCTGTAATATACATTCCAAGAAGTTATAGACATTTAATAGTTCAAAGAGCATTATTCCTTTTGACTTCAGGATGTACATTGTACATACCTTGATAGATAATTAGATATCGTCTAATTCATGTCATTATTCTCAGCTTTGAAGAATGTCTATCAATGAAGCAAACATTTTCTGTCGAAAATCACGCCCCAATCTCTTTGAATTTGAATTTTTGTTTTCTCTGCTGGCAGTTTACTTGGAAATTTGTTAATTATCTAATATATCTTTACGCTTTGAGTATTTGCTGCTTCAAAAGCTTATCTTCAATAATTTCTTAGAAAATTCCATAAAATAATTATAGATTTCTGAAACGAAAAGAATATAGACAAAAATCCCTAATTTGATTCTCAGGTTAGATTTTTATAAGGAAACCGTCTTTGCGTAGGATCAAATTTCCTCCAATTTCTTCACCTTAAAAATTTCATAATTTTATGGCTTATTTCTGTGGTTGGAGCAAAACACGTCTGATGAGCAACACTTCCGAGAACTAAAGATGTCTATAACCATCAAAAATTCCCAAATCAACTTTTTTTAAAAGAAAAACAAAAAAAAAATGAAGAAGAATATGACGACAAAAATATCGAAGAATTTCAAACAATCGGTTTTGTTCTTTACCCAAATTAACCCCAACTTCCAAAATCCGACTTCAAAATCAAAATCCCTATTCATCAGCATCACAGACAACAAAAGAGAAGAAGATGAGCAAAAATGTAAATAAATTTCAAAACTAACGAGATCACGTTTTCCATATTGCCATCAGAAAAAAAAGCAGAGAAGGAGCCCCATTTCTCAGCTAAATCATCAACATCATCATCATCTTCAATCTTCATCATTGTCTTCATCAGCTGCTGCTGATGCTGCCTTGGTAACATGATGTTAAATTGTAGCTCTAGGAATCATCTTTCTTTCGTGTTGAAACATGTTCTGTATTCCGTCCTTCCGTCCGTCCGTCCGTTGCTGTTTTCAAAGACTCAGTACTGACGCATGAAAGAGAAATTTTCTATCGAATTCGATTCCCACATTTGAAAGCAAATTCACGGGAATTAACAAAAACAAAAATTGAAGACAAATCAAGAAAAAAGAGTATCGGTCCGAACTGTGAACCCTTCATGGCATCAACGAACGTTTCAGTTTCAGTTTGCCAATTTGCATTGTGGAAGGACTGAGGATAAATACGACGTCTCTGGCTTTTGGATGGCTGGCTGCGTGACCGACCGACCGACCGACTGACGCGACGCGACGAGGGCGCCTTTTGTTGTTTTGTGATGTGTTCTTCATCTCCTACATGAATATTTCCAAGTAAAACGACGACAAGCGACGCCTCCTCTTGTTCTTATTATTGACTTATGATGCGATACGATGCTGATGATTCCCTTTTTTCTTGACTCTGACTCTGACTATGACGCTCTGTCAGAAATGGTTTCCGAGGAAAAAAATGGAAGGAATTCTTCAGCTACATAGAGTTCCCTTCACTTCACTTCTTTTCTCATTGCGTGTTTAGTCACTGAAGGCGTTTTCTTTGTTTATTTTTTTGGTTCATGGCTCTTTTTTTCGTATATGACTGTTGAAAAATTGGTGCATGGATAGATATGGCTTCTGCATGGGTTCTGAATTGTGTACTGATTGTGGCTTACAGACCTAAAGTGCATGGAGCACCAACAACAATAGTGAAACTATTCCATAGGGGCTTTGTTGTCATATTATCGTGGTCGTTGAAGTCTTCGTTGTCGTTGTCGTCGTTGTCATGAGCGATATCAAGTTGCATATGATGTGAGGTTATATTGGGTAACACTTTCCCATGCTGAAGATGATGCTGATTTAATGGTGCTATAGTTTGTCGTTGGAGTAGCCCGTAGTCGTCGCAGTCTTGGTCGTTAGTAGTTAGACGTCTTGACCCTTTTTTTCTGCTGCGTTGTTGGTCAGCAAACACTGGGAACTCATATCGGAATGCTAGAGGCAATGTGGGACGAAGAAGTCCAGAACGGATGTGTAACTTTGCACACATGACACGAGAACTTTGTTTAATGGACGTCTGCGTCCATAAATACCAACACCTCATATTTATTTATTTTTTTTTTTGAAAATGAATTTTAGAACCAAGCAAGTCTTATATTTTATTATTCTTGGTCTGGTGCATATGTTAAGTGCATTACCATCATCATCGTAGTTTATTAGCTCAGTTCAGAAGCAATGACTTTAGAAGTATTTTCCGGTCGTTAAGGGAACTTGAGGAATGTGCAGTAGTTTCGCATTTCACCAAAATTCTAATATAATTCTTTTGTTTAACCTTCGATCTAAGTTCCTTTTATTGTTAACATACAGACAAAACAGAGAGTCCTTGTAATTTTGCTTGGACAAAATTATTATTGTTTTGATTTTTTAAAAATTTCTGGCTTATTGTTTCTGGAAGGAAAATTTTAATTTAAAAAAATGCACAGAATTCGAATAAGAAAAAAAAACAAATAGGAAATAAATATAATTTAGGGATTACGGATAACACTTGAGGAAGTTGTAGATACAATTCAAAGTTACCCCTGAAGAGAGTGAAAGAATTTGTTTAATTGTTTAGATTGTTATTCAAATTGAAAAATTTTTCTTTGGTTGAATCCAAAGAAAAGAGAGTTCTTATACTGAAATCAGAGCTCTACATAGGATCTCCTTATAAAATATAGGGAACATTACAAATTTTATATAGAGGCCAAAGTTTCGATGTGATAGGTGAGATTTATTGCTGAAAGAAAAATATTAATCCCATCTGGAAATTTAAGGAAGTACATAATGTTTTAAGTATTTGAAAATGTTCTATGGGTTTACTCATAGTTTTCCTTTATTGCTATGAATACGATTTGAATTAGAAAACTTTCTTAAATGTTTGACATATTCTAACTTAGTAGGAATATCATTTCTCTCACGTTTTCACTAAAAAATTGGGACATTTCTTTCGCATTTGAAGTTGACTATTTCCGATTTATTTTCAGCGAAAACGGTTGACCATTTTTATTTATTTATTTTTAACAAAATCGACCTTTGATAGATATTTTAAACGGTAACCTTTTTTTTTAATGAAAGTCAAACGAAATCTTTTAAGAAGCATATATTAAATATCTAAGGGAAACCAAGGGATGGTTAAATTTTAAGTGACGAAAAAAGCAGAAAAATGTTGAAGAATGCCATCATTGAATTAAGGTGATAGCTGGCATGAGTCAGGTCTGTATAAAATTTACAAACGAGCCCAACGTTTAGTCATTTCTTAGTTGTTAATAGATGTTTCTTGAAAATAAATTAGAATTTTATTTTTCTACATTTAACTTTTCAGTATTTTGAAAACCACAATTTTGTAAAACAGAATCGAAAAAAAGCAGAATTTTGAAAAGCACAATTTTTGTTACAAAAGGTAGAATTTTGAAAAGAAGAATTTTGAAACCAGAATTTCGACCCGATTCTTTAAATTTAAAATAAATTTACTATATTATATTGAATATATGAATGTTTTCTCAATATAAAAGTTTAATAATTTATAGTAAAACCATCTTACGAGCATATTTCATTTATTTCATTCAACATAATTAATAATTCTTACATACCTACATAATTATTTAAGTTAAACAAATTGTTTGTTTAAAAGGGTGTCGGATGCATTTTATTGTCAAAAAGTTATGGTAGATCTTGAAAATCAATATTATGTGTTCAAAATTTTAAGATAAAAATACTTATTTTTGTAAAATATCAAAGAAATTGTCAAGTTGTGCTTATACAACCTGATTACTTGCTTATACTATTCATATGAAAGTGATATGTCAAAGTTGGGGCCTTTGAACTTAAAGCTGAATTGAAAATGCATTTTTTTCTTAAAGTCCAAGTGCCAAGATTATGAATTTCAAAATTATATTTAATGGAAGAGCTGGAGCGCCCTAGAAACGCATAAGGTGGGCCCAAATATGAGGTAGTTTTTTTTAGTTTTATAATAAGCATCAAAAAGGAGAGCGACAATAAATAATTTTAAGTAGGTGCAATAACTTATTGAACCACAATTTGAAAATTTGTTTCATTTTTTACAGAAATACATATGTATTTTTACCTTAAAAGTGCCGCAGGATCTGAAAATATGATTTTGAAAGGTGTCCCAAAACAAAATTTGCTTGTTTGTATGTCCTCAAAAAACGGGTTCTCGAATAAAAAGCGATCTACCCTCCTCTATATTAACACACCTATTCAGATCACATGGAATAGAAATCTAGAATAGAAACCTAAACTTTTTTTTAACATCTACTGACAAGTTTTGAAATACCGTTCCAATAATCATGGAAAGAAAAATTTGAATGATTGCAAGAAAACCCTGAGAAAAAGACGAAGAAATGCCTTTTATGTTGGAAATATATTATTGGAGGACACTTCCACATCAAAAGGCATATAAAAACAGCCACACACCAAAAAGCACACCATGAAGCCAAAAACAAATCGTGTCAAAGAAAAACATAAAAACATCGGAAAATGCCAAAAAGTTAGAAATATCCCTAAGCCTTTTCATCGCAGAACATTATTTACCGTATGCAGTATTGGATAATTTAAATATTCTTTAAAAAAAAACCTATCTGACTCAGAAGTGGTAAGAAAAATGGTCATGAATCCACACAAAGGCCAAAAAATTATCACAGAACTAATGACTCCGGAAAATTCGAAAATTATTTCCGAAATAACAAACCGACAATATTTCTCATTACCTAGTTGTAGATAAAAGTAACGATATAACTATAAAAAAAATTGGTGGTGGTTATTCGAATATACGACGACGGATTGGCTTCCGGAATTTTTAACAAAATTACAAATATTTTTGAACAAAAATCATGGCTGGGCCGCAGATAATTGTCCTGTTATGATGGGTAAAACAAACGGTGTTCAGGCAAAATTAAAGGAAGTCGTCCCCAGTCTCATTGTAAATGGCTGCGTATGTCAAGATTTGATTTCGATGACGTTTTCTTAAACGGAATTCAAAATTGTTCCCAGTGTTGGATGGTCGACTTAACTCTATCGTTCAATTCATTTTAAAGTTTTTTTTCCAATGAACACAAAAATATTTAAGTGATAAACAATGAATATAGAGCTCTAGCTGACTGCGAATATTAAAAACAAACATGAGAAATGTTTCCATATCAGAGTTTTGGGCAAAAATTGGACTTCTTAAAAATGAATGCAATGAGTTAATGTTTCAAAATATTCATCGCATTGTTCAGGGTGCCTTTTGTGCTCCTCACTCTTCGTCAAATGTCGATAGAATATTTTCTAGGAATTCTAGGAATTTATTTATGTATTATTTCATCTTCGAGCTTAAAGCTTAACAGATTCCATTTTAGTAAAAAATAAATATTAAAAATGTACTTAACAATAAATAACAAATACTTAATATCTTAAGAATAAATAGTATAATACATTCTTAAATTTTTCTCTGGACCTTGAAATTGGTTCGTTACTTCCGTAGTTCGTTCTATGTCTAGACTCAAAAAGAAGAGATCTTTCCCTCAATGGCCTCGTTGGAGCATATATACATATATATGAAAGTAATTCTGGACATCTTATGTGGCAGCAAAGAATATCCCGCACAAAAACAATATCGTGAGTTGTTCTTCTGGCTCTCAGAGATTGCAATCCTAAAAAGTTTTGCCTAGCTTGGGAACAAGGATAGAAGTTCCAGCGCATTTTGTAAAATACATACATATCTTGTAAAGCGATTCTGAACTCTCTGTATTCTATCTGATAAATTTTGTTGACAAGGATTCCAGATAACATCCGCGTATTCAAGATTTGGCCTGACCAGAGAAGTATAAAATGATACAAGGGTGTATGGGTCGGAAAAATGAACGGAATTCCTTTTAATGAGCCCTATACCATTGAGTTAGCCTTAGCAACAATCGCATCAATATGAAGATAGAATGAAAATTTAGAGTCAAAAAGAACCCTCAAATCTTTCACTTTTAATGTTCTCTGAAGAGGCTTGGAATCAAGAGAATAGATAAACTCATAAGTAAGAATTTTTCGAGAGATGATTTAGATTTAGATTTAAACCGTTTAAGTAACACCAGTGAGATAAATTATCCAGATCCTTTTGCAGCTTGAGACAGTCATCTGCACAAGTTACTTTTGAAAATAATTTGAGATCATCAGCATATATGTATAAGACATTTGCTAAAGTTGATATAGTTGACAATATCATCAATGAATAATATAAATAACAATGGGCCAAGGTGACTACCAGACGTACACTTGATTGACCTTGTAGTATATTCCTGAATCTTTACTTTTTGAACCATGGCAGTTAGAAAGAAGAAATCCATTTCAGTAAGACTGAATGGATTCCAAAAGCATCTAGTTTAAGAAGCAATATGCTGTGGTTTACCGAATCAAAAGCTTTGCTGAAATCAGTATATATAGCATCAACTTGACCTCTAATTTCGATACCATCAACAAAAAACGATGAGAAACATGTCAAGTTTGTTATAGTTGACCTACCCGAAAGAAAGCCATGTTGAGCACTATTTATGTGTTCTTTCACAAGAAAATCAAGTTTGTTTTTGACTAAACTTTCAAAAAGCTTCGGAATTGCGAACAACTTGCAAATCCCCCTATAATTTTCAATATTATTTTTAGAACCCGATTTAAAAATGGGGATTAGGAAAGAAGATTTCCATTCATCTAAAAATATCCCAGATGACAAAGAGAGTTCAAAAATTGTTAGCAACGGTGCACAAAGATACTTGGAACATCTTTTTAATATTATGGCAGGGATGCCATCAACACCTGGATTCGAATTTGGCTTAAGAGAGTTAAGTGCGCTTAAAACATCAGAGTATTCCAAATGTATAGATCCAATATCAACCTTAGGGCAGTTCCGAGGAGGTTGAGGAAAGTTTGGATTGAATTAGAATATACCGATTCAAAAAACTGAGCAAAAAGCTCCAGAGTCTTATGAACATTAGTGGATTCATCGCTATTGAAATTCATAGAATTTGGGATTCCAAGAGATTTTCGCTTAGAGTAATTTCATACCAAAACATAATTAAAACTAAATTAAGAAATCGTTTGCAAGTGCAAACGTGCTCTGCACTAATATAAACGAAAAATCTGATAAAAAATATGTAAATGTTGTCAAAGCTTCATAATTAATAAAAATCTTGTGAGTAAAAATGTTACAAACAAATCATTTTAAAAAGAAGAACTTTTAGAGTAAAAAATTATCTACCTATGTAAGTCATCAGTTATAAAAATCATTGAAACTCACAAAATACAAATATTCAATGATGAGTTTCAATGAAAACTCCTAACTGTGATATGGGGATCAGTCATATATTTATCTAGCTATTAATAATGAAGTTCCGTTTTTTCTTATTTATGTTCATTTAATATTAAATATGTAAAAGCAAATAAATTGTTTATGTTTTTGTTCTCATAAATAAATACCTAAATTTTGTTTTTGAATTTGTGTGTTCGTTTACATTAATCCATTTAAAAGAGTTCGGTACTATTTGGTCTTTTTCAGTACTTTTTTGTTTCAGCTTTCAGTACAATCGAAAAAAGTCTATTTCATGCATGCACTCGTATTTTCATATCTACTGTAGACCCGAGTTGCTCAAATTGTTGAACGATTTTGCCGATTGTACGCACGTTTGGACAATTAAATTGACCCATTTTCATAATAAGCTTCAATAACTTTAACCTTAACGATTGTTTCTTATTTCCAATTGGGGGAAAGAAAACTTGACATTTAGGTGTTGTTCACATTCAACATCTGCCCTTAAAATTTAACGACACTATATATATGTATATATTGGTGAGAAGAAAAGTTGACAGTTATTATTGGTCTTAAAACAGAACGAACTGTCAACAAGCTATGCCACGAGTGCTGCCTAAACCATTACGCTTCCACCACGAAGTTGAAATTAATTCATCTTTAAACAGATCTTTTCTTCACTCTTGGGCCCATCTAATGTGACTTTCAGCAAAATGTGGCCTTGCTGACTTAAGGGGCTGCATCTAAAGTTGGCTTTTTGGATTTTTTTTTGGTAAACAAGGTTGGAGTTGACTTTTAAAATTTGTTTAACGCCTCGAGTTGAAACAGGCAACTCAAGTGAGACCTTAATTTGTGAAGTATGTGAATAGCTTGTTTCTGATGGCTTCACTTGATATCATTCGAACTTGACGTGTTGTAAGCTTTTTATTTTGCGAGTGGTTAGCAATTTTTTCATAACTTTTACCTAACTTGAAAAAGTTATGTATAGCCCTGTATTGGATCTTCCTATTTTTCTATCGATTTCACGATCATAAAGGCCACAATATTTGTGTGCATTGATTTTTGACAGTCAGTTCTTCCGCGCTTAAAATTCTTAATCGCGGCATAATTAGATTCTGTACAAAAAATCTTAAAAATCAATTTTAATGTCCCACAAAATGATTTCCTACCACTTTCAATAATGAATTCAAACAACTTTCTTAAATAACCACTTTTAAGTTTAAGCTTTAGAGCCTTTAAGTTTCATTTGTTTGTATTTTATTCCGCAATCAAAAACGAATATTGTTTCAAGGTGAAACAATATTCGTTTGGCATTCAAAATGGATTTGGTGAATGTTTTTAATTTTGACTTTTTTTTCAAGACTTTAAAAGTATATAGTATTAATTTTGGCAATAAAAAATGTATCAAATTTAAACTACAATATTTTTTTACTTGACAAAATAAGTTTGTTTTGTAACTTATTTTGTTCTCAAGATTATGTCTATGTTTGAAAAAATGGAAACTAGAACTTAATTTGATTGTTTGTTCGTTAAATACTTGAACTTCTTATAATTTTGGTTTATTTTCTATATATGAAAAACTTAAAGTTAATCTTTTTTGATTTATGGGACCAATTTTGGACTTCAGCCCGTAAAGTAGTGTGTTGACCGAACCGCATCTTTTAATGATATAGAGTTATTTGACCATACCCATCCATCGCCTTATTCTCAAAGATTCAGCCACTTTTTGGTTTAGGTTTATTGATTGGAGTAAGAATATCACTTATTTTTCAACTTGTTGAAATTTTTTCAATCCCCGTAAATTCCTGTAAAAATAATGGTTTCGTGTTTATGTGGTTTATGCTATATTCCACCTGGCACTTCTATCAAAATGTATGCAAATTTAAATAATATTTTTAAAAAATGAGCCAACTGATGAAATTATTATTATTGTTGCGATTATTCTTCCCTACTTGGAATTCTGCCAGTCAATCCTTTTCCTGATAGAATATTATCGTTTATTTTGAAAAAAAAATCCCTTGTTCCTAAGTCTTTGGAAATATTCATATCTTATGCCAGTCCATTAAAAAAGGTTCCTAAAATTTTGTTTTGAACTATCATCCTATAGCGAAATGGTCTGCTATTCTTAAATTACTTCAATTCATATTTTCTTCTCATTGTTCTTACGAATTTATTGCAATTCTCTACTTTTTACTTGGACGCATTCGAAAAACACTCTGAAATCGATTGCATCTTTACAGACTTCAGCAAGGTCTTTCACAAATTACGTCATAAAATTCTTCTAAATAAATTAAGTAATATTGGACTTAAAGACCACTTCTTTATGTGGATTTCCTCATATTTTGAAGATATGTAGATATTTTAACTTCTTAATCAGGAGAAATCCTTCATGTCAATTTAAAGTGAATTCCGGTGTACCTTAAGGGAGTCATATTGGTCCTTTGCTGTTTATTTTGTTTATGAACGATCTGCGTTCTGTTTTAAATAATTCTATATCGCTAATCTATGCTGATGATGTTAAAATTTTTCGAATTATTAACTCCATTGTAAAGAGCTACAAGAACCCCTTAGTCAATTCTGAGAATGATGCAATAAAAATCATTTGACTTTAAATATTAAGACATTTTCCTGACCCTATAGACTTAAAAATAGGGTTTACTGATCACTATAACTATAAAGAATTGCTCATTATTTTGTGGTTTCAATAGTAAACGTAAATAAAACACATATCAAACCTTTGTGTTCATGATTATAAAGCTTAAACCTTTGCATTATGTGTGAAAAACTACATCATTTTAATGACAGCCACGCAAATTGTTCCAAGCATCAATTCTTTTGAGGTAATTTTCGACCAATCTTTAACACATATTTCGCTGTATCTCAGCCAAAACTTGACGAATGTTGGTTTTAAGTGCTCAAGAGTTAAATGTTAAGCTGCACAAATACGGTCTTTCGCGTAGCCCCACAAGAAAAAGTCCAGCGGTGTCAAATAGCAGGATTTTACTGAATGTTGAAAACAACAGTTCTTTCAAGACAAAGTTGGTTTGAAGCCATAATCTCAAAGTTTTGAAAAGATATTTAATTCGAATATCAATTTTTGCCAACTTTGAGTAATATTTTTTTTTAGGTTTTTATTTTTTTATAAAAAAGCTACTGATTCGAATTTTACCAGGTGTGAGATAAAATCACTTATTGGTCTTTAAATTTTCAGGGTAATAAATATTTTGTTAATTTGATTTTTTTTCCAAAAATGTGTTTCTTTGGTATAACGGTACAATACATAATATAAAATTCAATTCAAGTCTCAAGCATTATTGGTTCGAAAGATATTTAGGGTTAACCAAAATGTTCACCTTTTTTAAAAATAGCTACATTTGAAAATAAACCCACTAAATTTGTTTGAGAGTACTTGAGAGTCGATATCTCTGCTCGTTCTTGAGCAATGAACGACGAAACGAATTTCGCGAAAGAACGAACGAACAAGCGCAGGATCAGACATCTCTTTAAAAATCTTTTATTTCGACTCTAGGGACCTTGAAACGTCGAGAAATGTCAAAATTTTCAATTCGACAAATCGAACTAATTACAAAAACTTGAAAAGAGGCTGGGATGCGACCCACACTGATAACTTCCCTTCCCGTCTTTCGATTTGTCTCGCTTAAAAATTTGTAGGTTTTCTTGTTGGGTTAAAAAAGTTGTCAGTTGAATTATTCTTTAAAATTCTAAAATAACCAACAATATTTTTCATATCAAGAAATAGTTTAGTTTGAGAATCTAATTTTGTTAAATAGATTTTTAGTCAAAAACAAATTTTTACCAATTTTAGTAGCATTTCTTAAATTTTGACAGATTTAATGGATGAAATTAATTTGATAGATATCAAGAACCGAATATCAATTTTTACCAAATTTGCGTACTGTTTTTTGTAGATTTTATTTTTTATGAAAAAACAGACTGTTGGACTTTTATAAAAAAAATACTGAATATCGAATACAATATTTTTAATTTTTGAAAAGCTATTTGAGTCGAAAGCAAATTTTGACCAAGTTTTAGTATTGTTTTTTTGTTGGGTTTTTATTTTTTGTTAAAAAAACTGTCAATTCGATTTTTCTCAAAATTTTACGTTGCACACAACTTTTATAGAGATAAAGCAATTCAATTCAAAAACTGAAAAACCATGATCTGTGGCCTTTCACTTTATTCTGTTTCTTTTTTCTAAGCCTGAGTGCATTTGACTTCAAAAACATTTCCTTAGGTTATTAGCATATTTTTTTTGGTCAAAGCTTTCTGCGCTTGGGCGTTTCAGGGGTTCTTTAGCTCTGCAATGGGATAATAAGTTTGAGTTTCCTTGAAAAAAAATTTCTTTTTATTTAAAATAAATTGTTTTTTGAAAAAAGTTGTACAGGCATTAGGATTATTCAATTTGCGATGTTTTTACATTTTCATTTTCAACATTACCATCCTTGCTCTAAGATAAAACATTTTTTAGAATCATATTGCGTTAGATAACCATAAGAAGTAAAAGCTGAATAATCTAGGAATTTCTGAATTATGTACATGTACTGAATTAAACCTACCTCTACCTTTGTAAGTATAATTCGATTGAAAATGCTCAAACAATTTTTGTTAAATGTTCGTTTAACCGAAAATGCGTCATTCGAGAATGATGGTTATAAATATTTTTCTGTAGAGATAAAAAATAAAACGAAACTTAGGTAATTGGATTTTCTTTGAAAAAGAATTACCTTACACTCGCAAACATGGTAAGTTCTTTTTTTTCAAAAATGAAAATTCCAGAAAAAAGTATATATCTGTGCATAGATAGATACTCGTAGGTATTTTATTTTTATGTTTTTTACCTTTGGGTTAAAGTGTATATATATGCGATGCGACCTTAAAATGTTCCACGTGAATGGATATTTTCGAAGAAACTCATTCGATTATAGAGCACAAACTTCACAACCATAAATGTACCCAGATACACATCCAGAGATTGTTTTAAAAGAGAGAGGACTTTTTTCTTTGTGATTGTTGTTGTTAATAAATATGCCTATATTGAATTTTCTGTATAGTTTTTGAAGTGGTAATGGACAACAAAAAAAAATAATTCGTGAAATTTAAAACAAAAAACATTGCGAATCAAACAAAATAACTAGAAATGAGGAGGTTTTCTGCGAAACCTTTATCAATTTGTTTAGTTGATGTGTAATTAGTTTTTCTTGCCCAAAAGGTTCAATAATGTTCTGAGAATTTTGAAAAATGTATTTCTTAGAATTGGAAAAGAGAGATACACGAGTATGAGGAGGTTACTTTCTATATTTTATAACTAAGCTCTGTTTTTTGAAGCAGAAACAAGTAAAAAAAAGTCTAAAGTCTTAGGTGGCCCATGGACAGGAAACGTGTGTGCACATCGTAGTGTGGATAAGGACCCAAGTCGTACTTAATTTGTGCAAGAGATCTGTAACAGAGATGTTCTAGTACTTAATGACAGATGTAGACTTTCTAGTTGATTGACAAGAGCAGTTTTGAAAAAAAAAAAATGGCGAATTCTCTCTGAAAATCATGACATGTCTGGCTTATAAGAAGGCCTTATAAAGGTGCTTTTTGTATAAAAACTTAAACATCTGACCAAAGTTTGTATACAACAAAAAGTCACTTATAACAAATAAATTTTTATCTTACACCTTTTAATATCCATGTTGAACTTTAGGATAAGGCCACCTGCACACTATCCGTTTCGTCTTTAAAGAACAAGGTATTTTTTAGATGCGTGAGAAGTTTCGATAAATGTTGTCTATGGTTTAGCAATTTAGAAAGTTAAATTGTATTGACATTTTTGTTATTACCTAGTGACTTATAACTCTTAACTATTACTGTGTGCGAGAACTGTTATTAGGGATAGGGGGACCTACAGTTTTAAGCCAAATAGAAAGCAATTTTCATGACAGGAATAACTCTTGGAGGATTTGTCAATTCCTCGCAAGATGCAATACATGTCAAAAAACTTTAGATGGCATAGGCAGGGTGTTGGCACGATTTGGTGGCAACAGAAACTACTTTTATGAACTGAAACACAATCGTCTTGTGAAGGAGTTATAAAATCCTTTAAGATAAATTTTATTAATGTTTATTACATATAGCTATATTTATATTATATTATACTTACATTAGTTTCTTATCTTAGGATTTTTTGTTTTTATACAATTAGATCTATGTAGTATAGTTAAGTTGTTAGCTCTTTGCGTGCTTAATTACAATTACAATGATTAAAGTTTAAAAAAATGGATGCCAATTTGTATGGCGGAGACTTCCGGCATATTTGTTTATCCGAAAGCTGCTAGCCACCAGGGAGGTGATACATTATGACCTAACAACCCGATCATACTGCGTTTGCCACAGGGTTGTTAACACTCCCCCTTGGTAGTTCCGACCGTGGGCTAACATCTTTCTCAGCTCTGATATCTAGAACAGCTAATTTCACTGCTGGCTTTTCATAAACTCCACTTTGTGTTTGCACAAAGGCGCTTCGAACTTGGCCGTCTTTAGAAATCGTAGTTTGGATTACACGACCTTTGGGCCAGCAGTTTCTTGGGCTCATTGGATCGACAATCAGGACAATATCACCCTTTTCAATAGGCTTCACTGAAGTAAACCACTTGGTTCGGCGGGTAATTGTCGGAAGATACTCCCTTACCCAGCGTTGCCAGAAGCGTTCTGCATACTGTTGCGATATAAGCCAGTTTCTTTTAAGTAATTTAGTGTCACTGTCGAATACTGCGGGTGGTTTGCTGCCATTTGAAGACCCCAAAAGAAAGTGATTGGGAGTTAACGCTTCTTCGCTTTCGTCGTCGATGGGAATATAGGTAAGTGGACGGGAATTTACTATGTTTTCTACCTCTATAAGCATGCTCCGTAACAACTCATCCGAAGGATTTCTAGTTGGCACTATGTCGTAGAGGGAGGTTTTTACTGACCTCACTAGCCTTTCCCAGCTGCCCCCCATATGTGGTGACCCTGGTGGAATGAAGGTCCATTTGGTATCGGTTGTCGTGAACGTCTCCATTAGTTTTTCAGTGTTGACTTCTTTAAGCGCCTCTCTTAGTTCTCGCTCAGCACCATGAAAATTTGTTCCGTTGTCGCTGAAGATCTCGATGGGAACGCCACGCCTTGCCATAAAATTTCTGAGAGCCAAAATGCACGAATCTGCCGATAATGAGTGTGCGATCTCAAGATGAATTGCTCTGGTTGTCAGACATGTCAACAATACTCCCCATCGTTTCTCGGTTCTTCGAAGAATACTCACATTCATAGGACCAAAGTAGTCGACTCCGACGAATGAGAAGGGTCGACAGAATGGAGCAATTCGTGCTGGTGGGAGTTGAGCCATCATAGGAGGTTGCGGTTTGGCTCTGGTATTTTTGCAATCTTGGCAGTTTTTTCTTACAAGTCTTAATGCAGATCTCATATGAGCGATGTGAAATTTTTGGCGCAGTTCGTTTATAACGGTTTCGTGGTTTCGATGGTTGAAACGGACGTGAAGATCGGTGATGATTAGCGCGGTGATGGGATGATTTCTTGGGAGAATTATGGGTTTCTTAACGTCTTCGCTGACATCAGCAGAGGAAGGTATCCTGCTATTCGCTCGAATAACCTTATCTGCGTCTAGGTATGGACACAGGTTGTAGAGTATGCTGCTCTTTTCAACGGATTTTTTGGAGGATAAGTCCACCATTTCATCCCAATACTCACTAGTCTGGGCTTCACGAAATAACTCAGCTTCGGCAGATCGAAGTTCTTCTTGTCTGAGATATCCCTTTCTCTGCTGATGAAGAATACCTGACTTCCTTTGATGTCTCTTAATGCTAGTGTTGTGGATGAAGCGAAAAAAGTATGCTGCAGTCCTAATTAGCCGTCTCCAACTTGAGGTATCACTGATTCGAAAATTTTCTTCTTTATTCAGCGTATGTAGGTTGACAAAACATGTTTTTAACTCCTCAACTGTGGCATTCTCAGGGGGTATTTCATTTGGCCAAAGATTCGGGTTAGTTTTCAAAAATTCTGGACCCGTAAACCACCGATTGGACGCCTTAAACTCGGGAACTTTCTGCCACTTCGTTCCTTCATCAGCAACATTTAACTTAGTGGAAATCCATTTCCAATCGGATATTTCTGAGAAGTCCAGTATTTCGCTTACACGATAGGCAACGAAAGGTTTGTATCTGCGGTGATCAGATTGAATCCAGCTTAGAACATTTTTTGAATCCGACCAGAAAGTACACTGGGAAATACGGATCGTGTGTGATTTTGTAATGACTTTCGCAAATCTTACGCCGAGGACTGCCGCCTGAAGCTCAAGCCTTGGGATCGATAAGCTTTTTAATGGAGCTACTCTCGTTTTGGCACCAATCAGGACACAGTTTATATTATCGTCATTTGCGATTCTCAGGTATGCAACAGCGGCGAAACCATTTTCGCTTGCATCCACGAATACGTGCAACTGAATTTCGGAACTCGGATCAGGATTATTGACGATATAGCATCTCGGAATTTTGAGTTTCACGATTTCAGGCAGGTATCGAATCCATTTCAGCCACTTTTCTAGCTCCGCATCTTTGATATCTTCGTCCCATCCGATATTGGATCGCCATACATCCTGTAGAAGTACCTTAATGTACATGAGGAAATGTGCTACGAGACCTAATGGGTCGAAGATCGTCATCAAAATCCTTAGAACTTCTCGTTTCGTTGGACGTTTGTGACCGGAAAGAATATCAGATTGAACTGCACTGGCATTTATTTTATAGGTAAAGCAATCAGATGCAGTGCACCACCACATGCCTAAAACCTTTTCAGTCCCCATTTCCACGTCAAGAGCAAGATCCACTTGGTCGGTTGGTTCAGATTTCATTGCTTTTACGACTTCAGGTGAATTAGAAATCCAGTTCCTAATGAAGAATCCTCCTTGTAGGTGTACGTAACAAATTTCTTTAGCCAATTGTATAGCCTTCTCTTCCGAGCTTGTACTATCCATCAGATCATCGACATATTGATTATTTTTGATCGATTGAACAGCTCTTGGAAACTTGGCGGAAAATTCATCGGCATTCTTTCTGATCACATACTGCGCGCTGGCGGAGGCAGATGTCGCTCCCATTATCATTACCTGCATTGCTAACACCTCAGGTTCAACTTCCTCGCTGGTACTCCATAAAAACCTTTGAAAGTGTTGGTCTTCCTTGCGAATCTGAATTTGGTGGTACATTTCCATGATGTCTGCGAAGATTGCAACTAGGTCTTCTCTGAATTTAAACAAAACAGCTATAAGTGATGCAAGTTGACCTGGACCCCTCAAAAGCATAGAGTTCAGCGATACACCTTGAACGGTCGCTGCTGCGTCCCATACTATCCTTAGCTTCCCAGGTTTGTTTGGATTGAAAACAGGAAATATAGGAAGATACCAACAGCGGTCACCTCTTTCAGTTACTTCTTCTTTTGTGAGCTTTCTAGCATACCCTTTTTTGATAAATTGTTTGATCTTCTCGTCTAGGGATTTAGCCAGCTGCGGCTCCCTCTTCATTCTCTTGTGAAGACAAGCTAATCGCCTTTTTGCCATGGGAAGACTGTTTGGTATAGCGAAGTCGTCGAATTTCCAGAGCAGCGATGTTTCGTAGCGCCCATTTTTTCGAATTGTATTGGTATCTAGCTGATCCAGCGCACGCTTGTCTTCAGTTGGCATCAATACCTTGTCTGCGTTTGATATCCCGAAGTTATCCATACAAATATAATCTTTAACTAGACGCTGCAATCCAGTATCATTGCATTCACAGATGTGAAAATTGTGGTGTTGGTATCTTAATTCAACGTCATGTAACTGTTGAGAGCAACTACCATGCACTAGCCATCCCAAACGAGTCTTAGTTGCGACCGGCTCTTCGGTTCTCCCTTCTCGACATTTTAGAGGAAGTCCCAATTTTGTATGCTTCAGGCCAATTAACAAACGTGGAGATTGATTATCATACGATTCGATGGGTAGTCCTTTTAGATGTTCATATTTATTCTGTAGGTCTTCGAAATTTAGAGATTGATAAGGCAGCGATAGGTTCTTCACAGTGTGAACATCAGACAATGCGTAAATCTTAGCATCATGTACTGTGCTTGAAATTCGGAGAGTGAGCAATTGTGACTGGTTTTCATATCTATTAGTGTTGCCAGTCCACTTTAGACACAACGGCTGTGGTTTACCCTTCATATTAAGTTGGGTTGCGAGTTCCTCGTCCATCAAGGTCAAGGACGAACCATCATCCAGGAAGGCGAAAGTCTTAATTTGAGATTTATTTCCATACAGGATCACTGGTACGATTCGAAATAGGGTGGATTCACAATTGTTACGATGCGCGTTGCAATGGCTTTTCATATGGACCGAAACGTTTCCTTTCACCTCTTGAATTTCTTTCTTGATCGATTTCTCCACGTTGTTCTGGTCATTGTGCAATAGCGGATGATGTTTGAAGGTGCAATTGTCTTTGCCGCAAACTGATGTTAAAGGGCAATTCCGTATATTGTGTTTCTTCAAACATCTTCTACAAAGTTGGTATTCTCTTACCGTTCCCCACTTTGAGGTTCGACTGAGCTGCTGAAATTGTTTACATACAGCCACTGAACTACAACTTCCTTGGCAAACGTAGCACTTATGTTTTGATTCGTTATTATTTGCATCAACCTGTGAGTGAGAATTAAGGAATCCGGATTTTGGTTTGATCTCTCGAAATCGACTGGTACCTTTGCTCTCTACAGATGGCGTTTGAGTATGTGGAACTAGCACCCCGTTGGCGGCTTCAGCAAGTTGGTAAATCCATGCACTAAAATGGGAGAGAGTGCAATCCGGCAACATCATCTTATAGATACCCCAGTTCAGGAGGATAGTTGGCGGAAGTTTACCTTCAAGCTGAGTCAGGAGCGAGGGGTTGTTTAGATGAGCGTATAATCCTGTTGCTTGTATAGTGGCATATAAGTTTTGAACTTCCAAGGCGAAATTCAAAATTGTCTCTAACTTCCCATCTTTGGGTGGAGGTGTCGTATTAACCTTTTGAAGCAGTGTTTGGATAATAAGCTCCGGTCTTCCATAGAGAGTCTTCAGCCTCGAAATGACTTGATGAAAGCAATTCGGTTGCAAAAGTAACCATCTGACTGCGGTTTTTGCCTTTCCCGTCAAGGCCTTATTAAGTCTCATCACGTTCTCTTCATCTGTAAAACCACAAAGTTCGGTACTCCTTTCAAAATTGGATATGAACAACGGCCATTGTTCAGGATCTCCATCGAAACTTGGTAGGTCTTTGGACATCAAATGACGCGCAGCTATTTGATTTTTACTTAAGCTCCGTGTTTGTGGTTCACTTACATTTGGTGGTAGAAAAGGTACTGTTGGAAGGGGCGTAAATAATGCTTGAGGCGGAAACTGGTGCTGTGGTGGTACGTATGATGCTCGAGGTGGTAACTGCTGCTGTGGTGGTACATATGGTGCTTGAGGTGGAAACTGCTGCTGTGGTGGTACGTATGGTGTTCGAGGTGGGAATTGCTGCTGTGGTGGTACGTATGGTGCTCGAGGTGGGAATTGGTATGTTGAATGTTTGTACATAACTGGAGCATGTTGAATTTCCGTTGACCTCTCATTGGACTTGCACAAGTTTCCGGGCCATAACCTAGTAAGATCACAATCATGACCATTGTATTTCAATTTAGGCTCAAATGGATGTTCTTGACTTGGATCTGAATCTTTATGAATCAACTTTGACTGCGACAAAGGTTCGCGTAAATCATCTCCTAACCACTTATTCACTTTGGTGATAGAAATTGCTTCGGCATCGGTAACTGATGATCCGTCTTCCCGTGGCATCTTGCTCAAGATTTTATTTTTCTTCTCCAAGTACTCTTTATCTCTTTTCTCCTTCAACTCCCTTTCTTCACTTAACAACTGCAGCTCTATCTGAATATTCCTCTCAAGGGCAGTTCTAGACCCTCTAGAACTGATCGAGAAATTTGACAATGATCGTGGCTGACTCGATAAGACAATGGGATTTTCCTTTAAGAAAACCTTAGTCGAATGTGTTGCAGGATATATTGCAGCATCAACAGTGTCAGTAAGGTGTGGTGCAGCAGTTGTATGGATACACGAAGCATATGAGGTACCATGTGTAACGTTAGTGCCATGGGTATCAGCACCAACACCCGTTGTTCGGGTTGCAGCAGCAGCAGCAGAAGAATGAAGTCTATTAAAATCTGGATACGAGTTGATGATACTGGAAGTGGAAGCGGCAGCGGCACTAAAATCTGGATACGAGTTGGCGATACCTGGAGTGGAAGTAGCACTGAAAATTGGATACGAGTGGGGTTCAGAAGTAGAAGTAGCTGTAGTAATAACAGGAGCAGTAGCAGTAGCAGTGATGTGTTGAGTAGCGGTGCCATCTCTAAGAAAGGCGGCATGTGTTGTGGGTGGCTTAGTAGATACGGGTGTATCCGAATGACCAATTGTATTGAAGGTTCTCGTGGCATGTGATGCAGCGTTCTTTCCAAAAAATCGTCTCGGAATAGCACCTCTACTAATCGTTCCGGCTGAATCGGCAACAACGTTGGATAGGTGGTGACTAAAGGTGGCAGCAGTTGACATGGAATTTGAAAATCCATCGGTGGTTGCACGTGTCGATGTTGACTGCACATCTCTTAATGTGATGTCACGTCTAGAATCTAAATACAAGCTGGATTCAATGTGACCTGCTTCAAAAATATTTTCATGATGAAGTGCTATCCTAGAGAATGTATTATTTACACAATTTTTCAATGTATATTTATTAATATTGTTTTCGATATATGACATGGCAGATGGGGCAGTATATGAGGCAATAGGGGGGGCAGTACAGGCGGTAGATACAACACCATATGATTCGGTGTATGTTCCTGTACTTACGGCAGTATTCGGAGCAAAATTCTGCTCATCGTGTATTGATACGCCCAGGGTGTTATTAACACTACTTGGCACGATACTTGACGTAGTACGTAACGCCGTGTTCGGCATTGTGCATGACCAATTGCATTGGGTTTCACTCGCAGTACATGGCAGCGAATTGGCAGAATCCAAACCAAAACTTGATGAGGGGTTCACCGCATTGTTGGAGGCGGTGGTAGCTGGCACAGTATATGGTGCATTATATGGCATAATCGCTTCAGCAGCATCTTGAGGGACTACTTCTCTAACAACACTAGATAAAGGGGAGCACTTACCTGACATTATTGCACAAGAGGTGCCGCAAACCCAGCTTTCTTGTTGAATAAAACTATCGACACCGGCGCAGCTGTAGTGATGCCAGGTTTGGCAGACATCGCACTGAACCATATCGTCAACAGAATCGGGTCCATCGCAGTCGACACAATTGTATTCCTCCGCCGATGGCAGTGATTTCTTTGTTTGGTGCGACCGCGAACGGGTAGCCTTTGGGGTCTTCTTTGGTGGCATCCTCACTTAGTGGACGGCAGATGATACTCCAAATCCAGATTAATCAAATTATAATGATTTTATAAATTGTTGGCACGATTTGGTGGCAACAGAAACTACTTTTATGAACTGAAACACAATCGTCTTGTGAAGGAGTTATAAAATCCTTTAAGATAAATTTTATTAATGTTTATTACATATAGCTATATTTATATTATATTATACTTACATTAGTTTCTTATCTTAGGATTTTTTGTTTTTATACAATTAGATCTATGTAGTATAGTTAAGTTGTTAGCTCTTTGCGTGCTTAATTACAATTACAATGATTAAAGTTTAAAAAAATGGATGCCAATTTGTATGGCGGAGACTTCCGGCATATTTGTTTATCCGAAAGCTGCTAGCCACCAGGGAGGTGATACATTATGACCTAACAACCCGATCATACTGCGTTTGCCACAGGGTTGTTAACACAGGGATTAAACTCAAGACCTCTGGAATGACTTTCCAACGCACTAACCATCATGCCACCTTTACTACATATCGTCCAATATATCTGTTTAAGAAATACCGCTCGGACATTTTCTAACAAAACTTTGAACTACTAACTGCTATCGCAAAATGTTCCCAATTTTCTAGTATAATAATGAAAAATGACGGATAAACTCCCTACTGTCAGGGTGATCTGCAGCTGTCAAAATTAGAGTAGCCATTAATTATTTTTTGACACTTTCAATGTTTACAACCATTACCTTGATCTTACAGACACATTCTGCACACTTCTTCTAAATAGAAGACAAGATAATTTTGGATTTGAGTTCAGAATTGGCCAGAAGCACACAATGTCAAAATATCAAATTCCAAAGGAATTCAACGTTCATTAAAACCAACGTACACTTACTTACATATGTCAAAATCTTTTGTATCTATATTTGAAGTATTTTATTGGTGTTTTTCCTTACAAGTTCTAAACCAAACCACCATTAGAACCTGTCAGATTTAAACAGAACGGTTATTGGAATCTTTTTTTAAGTATTGAAAGAGTTTTTATTGACACATAAATAGGTGGAAGCGAACCACACAAGTTAAAAGAAAAGCGACTATACTTCTTGTCAAAAACCTTTTCTTAAAAGAATGTGAAAACATATGAGTAGGTATATTCCAGAATCATAAAAGAAGGTCAAACAAAATCTCCTGGCTGACCTTTAAGACTTGAAAGCGTCATTGGAAAGGTCTGAAATGATTTAATTCTGAAAAAAACCTCTATGAGCAAATGTTAATCCTTCACGCCTTGCTTTATACCACACAATTTCACAACCAAACCATCGCTATCATGCCACGCCCTGATGTGATGATGAAGGTCTATTCCAAGAAAAAGATCATCAAAAGCTCGTCGAAATATTTATCCAAGAATATTTATAAATTTTCCAATTTCCTCACTTTTCTAATGTGGTTATATGTACATATAGTTAAAATTTTCTCTCTATCGTTTTAGTCCTGATTTCGAGCCGACAAAGTACATAAATTTAGTCGGAAACCATTTCAGGCTGAACCCTCTTTTCCTCCTTTTTAAACATTTTCTTTTATATTTGTTTGTTTGTCATATTCCTTACCAAACCAACCGACCCTCACATACATACATATATAAATTTCCAGGGATGAAGTAATTGGAAAAAAAGTTATCGTTTGAAGAACACAATTTTTAATGGTTGCTTTTGAGCTTCGTTCGTTCTAATGTTAACAAGATTCAGATCGCTTCTACTCTAGCCCCTAGAATTCATATACATATATAGGTAGGTGCAGGAATAGAAAGGTAGGTTAGTATAGGATAGGATAGGATAGGACCGAGCGCAAAATTGCTTATTTCATTTTTCCTTTTAGCTGGAATCCATTGTACTTGTATATGTATATCCTTTTCCATTGATAACGCTGAAGTTGCAGTTCCAACCCCAATTCGTGGTATTCTCGTATCCTTTATTCATTTATAGTAAGCATATCGGATTCTAAGAAGCTTTCTCTCAACTGCCTTGCCCGGCCTGGCCCAGCCCGGTCGCCTCCACCAATATAGCCCCATACCATACTCAACCCATCACAACCCATTAACTTGAATCATCCTCTTGAGGCTGCTTGATAGGGATGAGGATGGGGTTCTGGTATGAGTAGGGTCGTCATCGTCAGCCAACCCGCCTTCCGTCACTGACACCGCCACCGTTGCAGCAAAACAGAATGTGCGAATTAAAATTCCACTCCTTTTGGTCCTTTTGTTTGGTACAACTGTTATCGTTGTTATTGAACCCTGGAGCTGACATGCAACCAGAATATCTTCACCACGCCCAAGAAATTCGTAGAAATTGAAATCAATTTTTGAAATTTTCATTTCAGCACGAGGCTTTGTTCAAGGTATATTCATTGGAAAAAGAAGTAGTAGTAGTAGATACCTACACTACATAAATTTTATATATATACATATATAATATATGTATATTTTCTTTTGATATTTTTGTTATATTATGAAATAAGCTGATTTTTTAAATATTAAGAATCACAAAAGTCGCATCAAATAGATTGCTAGAAGCTACATTCCCTTATAACTTTACTTTTGATACATGTATAAGTATATACAACTTATGTATGAATTCGTAACGGTATGGATTTATTTTTGTGGTTAAATGATGTTGGATGAGATTCATTCCAATATTCTGCTAATAAGTGGAAAATTCAGCGACTTTCTAACTTGACATTTGAAAAACAACAACCAAACGTTTTGAAATCGGCGGTATTAGGCTCTTCTGAAAAAAACTTCATTACGGTATTCCGAACTTCAAACACCAATTAATAATTGATATTTTTCAGTTAATTGTATTGAATGTCATTTGTGACAATTAATTATCAATATTGTTGATCTATTGTGAATAATTTTTAATTATCTATTTTGAATGAAAAAACACCATGTTTCATAATTTCAGCGATTTCAGAAATCAAGTCATTTTCACAAAAAACTGAATCATCAAACTTCTATTTTTCGTCAAAAAGAAAGCTAAACTTTCTCAAATAAAGTAACTCACCGAACCTCACTGAATCGATAGGAGACCTTGAATCAAAGGTGAAAACCTTTGAAACTTCGATAAGTAAAGCTTTTAGAGACTCTTGCCCCGTTAAATATAGCCGTAAAACCCTTCTTTCTTGGTGGAATTAAGAACTGTCCAGTCTTAGGAAAATGACGAGGACAATTTTTAATATCTGCCACAAACATAAGTTTTACCAACCATATAAAGACTCTCATAAAATTTACAAGCAAGCCCTGTCATCAGCCAAAAGACAAGGCTGGAGAGAATACTGTCAATCAATCGAAGACATAAAGGACTCCGCAAGGCTCAGCAAAGTTTTATCGAAGGAACATTGTAATCCTTCATTTCTAAAAAAGCCTGATGGAACCTGGATTGCAAGAGTGATAACCCCGAATCGCTTGAAACCACAGAGCTAAACGTAGCTCATGTGGAGCAAGTCAATTCCGAGAAAATATTTTGTGGGCCATCAATACTTTTTCTCCATATAAATCCCCAGGCATGGATGGCATACTGCCAGTTATGCTTCAAAAGTAGTATGATGTGTGCAGATCCATGGCTGGAACAAATTTTCAAAGGATGTCTCCTTCTCAAACATGTGCCCATGTCGTGGAGACAGGTAAAAGTAGTTTTTATCCCGAAAGTGGGTAGGTGAGGTCGTGAATCCGCGAAGGATTTCAGACCAATAAGCTTAACATCTTTTGTGCTTAAAACCTTAAAGCGCATTCTTGATTACCATATTAGAGAAATCCTAGTTGGACGACCTCTCGAAAGCTCTCAGCATGCTTATCTTAAGGGCAAATCTATGGAGACTGCTCTACATGAGGTAGTGCGTACTGTAGAACAAACAATCCATTATAAAGAATTTACTCTTGCCACCTTCCTAGACATAGAAGGTGCTTTTAACAACGTCCTTACCAAAACCATAGAAGAATCGCTCGTTAAGTTCGGTGTAGAAGACTTCATTCGAAAATGGATTATTTCCATGCTCAGTGGTAGGAAGATTCGAGCCTCTCTAGGCAATACAATCGCAACAAAACACGTGAGTAGGGGAACACCTCAGGGTGGTGTTCTTTCGCCTCTTCTATGGCTTCTGGTCATGGATACAGTTCTCGTTAAATTAGAGAGATGTGAAGTGAAGGCGGTAGCCTACGCGGATGATTTGGTGCTATTGGTGTCAGGAAAGTACACATCTGTGATTAGCGAAATCACGGAGTCAGCTTTGAAGAAAGTTAGAAGCTGGGCAACGAGTTGTGGACTAGGAGTTAACCAAAATAAAACTGAACTGTTGCTCTTTACCACCAAAACTAAAGTACCACTCTTCACGCTACCTCAACTCAATGGTCAAATCCTATTCTATATTGAAGTACGGGCTAAGGCCTGTGTTGCTTTCTACGCCTGCAGCAAAACTTTCGGCAAAAAGTGGGGACTTCAGTCGAAGATGATTTTATGGACGAACACAGCCGTAGTACGCCCAATCTTAACATATGGCTCGATTGTGTGGTGGCCTGCTCTTAGCAAAGCCTTTAATATTAATAAGCTAAAGATGGTTCAGAGAACAGCTTGCGTGGGTACCACAGGGGCCATGCGTACTTGCCCAATGGACGCCTTAAACGTTATTTTATATCTTCTACCAATCGACCTTTATATTAAATACATAGTTTCCTGCAGCGCTATTAGGCTGAAGGAATCAAAAAGCTGGTTGTCATATTAACCTCGGTGTCACCTTGATCTGGGTTCCGGGCCATAGTGGTATCGTGGGAAATGAACGGGCTGACGAGCTAGCCAGGCAAGGATCGGCCCTTCATAGCTCACTTGCGGAAATGGTTAGCATTCCTCTTGGTGCTATGAAGGGTAAAATCTTTTCTATCTACCAAACTGAATCAAACCGAAGGTGGAGCAATTTACCCAACTGCATTATATCTAGGAAGATATGGCCCACCTATAATAAAACCCGTACAAGCGATCTTCCATGCAGGCCAAGGCAAGACATAGCCAGGATTGTTTCGGTTTGTACCGGACATTGGTCTATAGGAGTTCATGCGGAGAAGTTGGGTATCTCCTACAACACCTTTTGCCGTAGTTGTAGTGACCAAAGAGAAAGTAGAACGATAATCCATTTCCTCTGCAAATGTCCTGCTTTGTCAAACACCAGAATGAAATGCTTTGGAAAAGGATTCTTTCACGAACTTGATGAGCTATCTGAGACAAAGATTAGAGACCTAATCTTTTTTGTCAATGCGACAAAATGGCTCTAACATAATCGCTATGAAGCTTCACTATTAATCTATTCCTTTCAATCAAAGGTCAAACGAGTTTTTGGTATCAAAACGGAGCACTACAGCGCTAATTGGATCTCAGGCTGGGTTGCCTTGAGATCGCCATTTCTACCTACCTACCTTCTCAAATAAAACAAAACATACAAACCTCGCAAACCAATTCTTATTTGAATTAATAACTTCTAGCAGCCTTCAATCGGTTTAAAGTTGATCTTTTAAATAAGACCAAATAAAACGAAAGACAAACCGATGCAGTAGGCACGACCGTTCCATAAACTTAAAATGAAATATTTATTGTATATTGTTTGCCATTAACCTACATTTAATTCATTGTTACTTATGACAGGATATCGTATATAAGGAGTGGAAATTTCGTCTTCTGCCTCAAGCTAGTTTTTAGGACCAATCTTGTGTACAATAAAGGATGACTTTCCTTAACAAAAAAACATCTCATTGCTATTAAGTTGGTTGCACTGTAATTTTACACCTGTCAACCTCAGCTGACATTTTAAATGTCATTATATTAGTTGAGTGTTTGTTATTTACGGTAGTGATTGCTTTACATCGATAGATCATCATAAATAGAATTTATAATTGTAGCACAAGTCACGTACTTTGCATTAGGATTTGAAGTTCCATGTTAAAAAAGTTTAAATCACACAACAATTGAATCCTGCTGAACTTTCTTAATGCTGAAGACAATTGGCAACAGACCAATAAACACCAAATCGAATGATTATCAAATTTCTTGGCCGACAAGATAAGTTTACCATTACTTGGATGATACGAGATTTCAATAAGACGAGAAAACAAACCAACAGGACTTTCAGGGCCATAAAGTCTAAATTGTGTTAAAAATTAAAATTTTAAAAATGAAAATTTCAAAAATTGCTTAAGCACTGCCGAAATATTTCATATTTTTCCTTTTTTTAGTTATATTTTTATAAAAAATAATTTTGGCGTTACACTGGCATTTCATTGAATATCCATCAGTGTGTCATTGAGTTAAATATTTCATGACAGAAAAATACAGACTGGTGAAGCATTTCACATTCGCGTGGTACGACTAAAGAACGAATCTCTGTACTTGACAATACGGGCGAAAGCTGGAATATGGGGGTAAACTGGTGATTGAAAAATGCAATAAACTTTTTAATCATTAAATTGGATAGTTGTTTAAGTAAAGACCTGATGGTTAACCATACTCTATGTTATAAAAATGTGTGCTTATTTATCATGTCCGTTACGTGTTCTCTGATGTTCAAATGGTAGACATGTGCATTCAAGAGGACACAATCGTAAACAGTTTTTTTTCAAAACCTACCTCTGTCTATCACCTCCTACTCTCATCTTCCCGTGGTGAACATTGGGTGCCTAATACCTCAACTGGAGATTGGGTTCCAACCCCAGTGGAAAGTTGTTGGGGTAGCAAACGATAGAGGGGATGAGAGGGTTTTCCTCTAAGGAACCTCTCCTTTCTTCCAGACAGCAGTGTAGGAATTCCCAAGATGAAGTAAACGGTTTCGTCTACAGTTCCAATTAGGTTGAAGTACTAAGTGAATACTTTATAGGGCTACTACGACATATTCGAAGCCCAGGCCTGTAAGGAGCGGTTACGCCACCTCTCGCCCTTGGAGTAAAATTAAAGACCTGGTTCTTCAGGTTGAAGGACGTGCGTCAGGGTGACTTCCTGATCCTGCGAAGCACCAGTAAGCCTCGGATACGGATGAATTTACTGTGTTGACAACCCATGCAAACGAATTAAGGACAACGAACTTCGGATATGCTCATGAATTGTTATGTCCCTTAATAAAATAGATGTAGCCGAAAAATTAGCGGAGGCCCTTGACTGATATAAAGCAAACATCACCGCCATAAGGGAAATACGATGGGATGGGCCGGGCAAAAAGAGAATAAAAAAAAGTGACATTTTAATGCCCAGTTAGGAAGGTCTTTGGTGGAATAATCGAAAAAAAAGCCTGCACGACAACACTTCCGACAACGGATTCAGGCTTATAGATTTTGCTGCGGGGTGAAACGTCATGGTGGCCAGAACGCGTTTTCCACACCCCATCATCAAAGGAACTTGGAGTTCTTCAGATCAATTTAACGTCAACCAGGCTGACCATATTGCGATCGACGACAGACACGCTACCAGCATCATGAATTTCCGAACTTTCGGAACTATACCTCGTTGAAGCCAAGGTAGCATTTCGGGTTTCCGGACCCAAGGCAAAACTGAGAGAGGGTACATCATTGAACGGCTAAAATCGCCAGAGATTGAAAAATCCTTTTCCGACCGAGTTACAAGAAACCTCTCTCAAAGTTCGCAAACACAATGTATCGAAAACCAGTGGCAACATTGCCAAGATGCAATCAGAGAAGCCACCTATGTACTGGGTTTCAAGCAACCACCAACAAGGAACCCCTGGTTTGATGAGGAATGTCGACAGACAAATGCAGCTAAACAACAGGCAATCAAAGCCGCTCTGCATAAAAGAACGAGAGCTGCGCATGAGCTCTATGAGCAGAAAAGGCGAGAGGAACGCCGACTTCTCAGAAGGAAAAAAAGAAGGCATGAGAAGCGAATGGTCGAAGATGTTGAGAGGCTTAAAAGCAGGAATGAAGTTCGAAACATCATAGAGGAACCGCAGTCAATGCTGAGGATATGGAAGGACCACTTCTGCAGACTGTATAACTGCGACGACGAACCGAATTCCGCTGTCAGGCATTATGATCCATTCAACATAGACGACGAAAGCCAACAATCCCGTTCTCCCGACTTAGACGAAGTAAAGATTGCCATATTTGAGCTGAAGTTTAACAAAGACGCTGTAGTAGATGGCGATTGGCGAACTCTTTAAAGCAGCTGAAGATAATTTGGTTAGGAGCTTGCACCAACTTATCTTTTAAATATGGTCGGAAGAAAGCATGATCGATAAGTGGAACCTCAGTATTGGTTGCCCGATTCTGAAAAAAGAAGACCCTCTAAACTGCACCATCTAAATAGGAGTCAGTCTATTTAAACTCGCTTTCAAAATCTTCCCTGCCGCAATATGTGAACGTCTAAAGCCAAAGTCAACGACCTGATAGGTCCTTATCAGTGTGGTCTTAGACCACGAAAGTTCACAGTCGATCAAATATTCACATTACGGCAGATCCTGGAAAAAACCCAAGAAAATCAAATCGACACCCATTATCTTTTTATCGATTTCAAGGCCGCATATGACAGCATCTACAGGGACGAGCTTTATAGAACCAAACTCGTCCGTTTGTGCAGGATGACCATGGAGAATACACGCTGCTCCATAAAGGTTGGAAACAACTTAACAGAACCTTTCGACTCCAAAAAAGGTTTAAGACAAGGTGATACGCTGTCATGCGATCTTTTTAACATCGTACTTGAAAGAGAAGTGCAGAGCTCCCACGTCAACACTAGAGGCACTATCTTTCAACAATCTGTCCAATTACTAGCATATGCCGATGACATTGACATAATCGAAAGAACTCAGAGTGGTGTCAATGGGGCTTTTGTGAGTATTGAGGCAGAGGCGTCAAAAATGGATTTAAAGGTTAATGAGTGTAAAACAAAGTACATGCTGTCAAGAAAGGACCTACAACACCGACGTCTTGGTCAAAACGTCACCATCGACAGACAGACGTAACTTTGTGGTAGTCAAGGACTTCGTCTACCTAGTCTCCGCTGTAAACGCAGAAAACAACACAATCGCTGAGATCAAAAGAAGAATAACTCTTGTTAACCGCTGTTTCTTTGGGCTAATACAAATAATTAGTGGTAAAGTCCTCTCTCGAGGGACGAAAGTGTCGCTATATAAGACCCTCATCATCCCCGGCCTGTTATACGGTGCAGAAGCATGACAAAAGCGGATGAAATCACCTTGGGTCGCTTTCGAGAGAAAAATTCTTCGTGCGATCTACGGTCCCGTATGCATATAATGTAAGTGAAGGATAAGATGAAATGACGAGCTGTACGGGCTATACAGCGACAAAGACTTAGCCAGAAGGGTAAAAGTCCAGCGACTGAGATGGATGGGTCACGTAAACCGCATGGAAACCAATGGTCCGGCCCGGAAAGTCTTCAAATTCACACCCACAGGAGAGCGAATCAGGTATGGCGCGAAACTTTAGATATCTAGGGACTGGGCTAGATAGAGAAGTCTGATGGGTGAGTTACTAAGTTTTATGTTCTCTTTAATGAGTCCTTAAAAAGTTCGCTTTTCCTTATATTTATAAAAGTGAACACATTATACCTTGGCACAAGAAAGTTGCTAAAAAAGTAATTAACTATAGACTTATAGCAAGGTTTTGTTTAAAAGATATCTGCAGTACCTAATTTATTCAACTTTACATCCTTTTGTTTAGATGTTTTTGAAGAATATGGACAAGCCGAGTATCTTTTTGCTGATTTTAGTAAAGCCTTTGACAAGCTGTGTCACAATACATAATTTTAAAGCTAAGCAATTAAGATCTTAACAACTTCTTAAATTGAATCTAATTGTATTTAAAAAAAATAGAATTTATATTGTTTTATTTCGTAAAGACTATTCTAATCAACTTGTTGTAAATTCTGGCGTCCCTCAAGAAAGCCATTAGGGTCAAATTTTATTTATAAATGACTTAGTTTCGATTAAATTTTTAAAAGTATAAATCAACTTCTGGCTGTTTACTTTTATAAGAAGACTTGTTAATATTTAGAAAATTGTTACTATAAAAATTAAAATTTTCTTTTTCTTTCACAACAAATTCAATCCAAAATATTGAGCTTATGACTATTGCTTCTGCTGGCCAAATGTCCCTTCAGAATCGCCTTATATTGTGGCAGTTCGAGCAACTTATAGGCGGGGTTGAGAAGATTTTGAACGATGTTGTGTAGGTCCTTATGGCCGGAGCAGAAAAGGTCAATTCCTAGTTCACGATTTGTACACACTCATCCAGAGCGATCACTGAAGCTGTTATGATGGGTTGCAATTTCTCCATGACTATCTCTTTGGCTTCTTCTTTTGAGTACTCACCTGACTTGTCCAAAGTACTGAGGATCTTCTTGATGCTGGTATCGCTGTCCATCAAGGGGCGATAGCCCACTGTTGTGATTTTATTTACTGGAACAACGATTCAGACATTGAGGGAATGTTTTGGCGCAAATTTTCCTAGCCCGCTAGGACATAGCCTCCAACAGAGATTTTCTTTCACCTTTCTCATATCTCCCAAATCCTTGTAATTGAACGGAGTTACCGGAAAGTCTTTCTCTAGGTAAGAAGCGAAAGCATCGAACATATTTGTGGCGACGAGTTGGAAGACTCATCCCTTGGAAACGTCTTTACGAACTATGAGGAAGTCTTCCTCGTCCTTGGGGTCGTCACGCCAGTAGCCATAGTGAATTCTGGTTCCTCGCTTTACAAAGAGCGTTTAAAACTCTGGAGGATCATAAAAGAACCGCTAGTGCCGCAAATAGTCACCGGAGCTTTTATTCTCGACGTTGGCAAATTTTCCCGCAATTTCTTCTGTTGCCACGCAGCTCCCCCAAAGTTTCCTTTTTTTTGTTTTCTTCTCGTCCATATTCTGTAAACAAAAAACAAAAAGAAATAATTCTTATTTTGTAAGGAAATTTTATAAATACTATTACTTCGTTTTGACAGCAGCCATCAGCTGTTTTGTTTATATTAATTGGAGCGCTGAATGTTTCAAAAGGATTGATTGTTTAGTTCAACTTTGAATTGCTAATAGTTTTTGAGAGGTTTTATATAAAACTTGTGGTTAACGAAAACTTGTGGTTTACCAAAAATGTGGGGGAAAACTTAAAAGTTCGATGTAGGTTTTCCGTCAAAACCGATAATTCCACGAAAACCGGGTTTTAGACTTGGTGTGAAAAGCCTATTACGTTCCTAAGCTTCTCTTGAATATAGTTAAGCAGTGTGGTCAACTTACAAGACCTTGAACTTTCAGCCGTACTAGTATAAGACTACAACAACAATTGTGTCATATATTTAATAAAAGAAAACAAAACATTTACATTGATTTATTTATTCGAATGGCGCCCAACAACCAAGTTTACGAACCAAATTTATACGAGTATTAAAAAGTGTTTAGAAAAATGGACTAATATTTGATATCTTTTACACATGTTTTATTATTCTTCCCACTAACTCAAAATATCAAAATATTTCCCGGAACGAAATAATTGGATCAGACGAATTCTATAATAAAAAAGAAGAGCCTAATTGCACAATGCCTTATTTATATTTCTGTATTTTTAATTTTTTTTTAAGGGGGAAACACACATTTCAAGAACCCTCATATCTAAAATACTTAAGTTTTTGTCATTTCGAGCAATTTTCTGTTTCATTATCCCATCAGGCTATGTAAGTTAAGGTAACAATATTCACGCCATTCATTGCCACACCATACCCGAGCTGCCAATATGACTCATCATCATCATTGTTATTATCGTCGTCATTCATTCGTGCAACCCTCACCATACTTAACTGCACCGCATTATCATCTCGAAATATGCTATCGTACGACGAATGTACATGTCAATGGCCTGGTTTGCCCAGGGCAGGCCACTCTACCTTTTCAGACATCTGCCACTGTGTGTCTTCAACGCTGCCGCTGCCGTCTTTTTCCTCTTGTGTAGGTTATATTCAATTTTTTTTTTTCGGAACAAAGATCATGCACGCGATTTCTTGAGAAACGCAAATCATTTCATCATCAGGCATTCGGCATGCACCGTTTTCCAAAGCCTAAGCCAACACAATCTGTTTCGCCGATAAATTAAAATAAAAGACGATCTTTTCGTTCCAACGTTATAAAGAAGAATGATTTATTTTCTTGACATTATTGTCACAAAATAGGCATAATGGTACAACAATAAAAATGAAACATGATAAGCAGAATTTGAATTTGACATTTACAATTATATAACTTTATAAAAACAATCAAATTGAAGACTAGTTGGTGGGTGGCGTTCTGTTTCTTAGCTCAACATTCCTCCCCGGCGTGAACATAGTTCTCAACTCCATCTTCGTCTTGAGACATCATGAAACGATAAAATTAAATGATTAATACGATTCAAAAAAAAATAAAACATATAGCACTAGGTTAGGTACAGAGACATAAACAGAAAAGTTCAAACAAACAGATCTGGCTGAACGTCAGATATTAAATTTCCAATGTGACTATAGTTGTCTCATTCTAGTCCGTGCACCTTGATTTTCGCTTCGTTGTTTGTTGTTTGTAAATTTGTAAATTGTGTTCAAGTTTGTTTATCAGTGATATTAAATTGTGTTATTTTGTTATAAATAATAAATAAATTGTTAAATATTTATCTGTGGTGTGTGCTGCTAAATAAGGGTAAGTTTTTTTTTAAATTTTGTGTTAATATTGTAGGTAAGTTTAGTATAATAGCGTAATTAGTTGCATTTTACTCTTCCATAAGAAATACACAGGTTTGTGTGTTTCCCATAAGAAATGCACAGGTTTGTGTGTTTCTCATAAGAAATATACGAGTGCGTGTGTTGCCCATAAGGAAAGTACATGTTCGTGTGTATTTCGTATCTCCATTGAGTAAAATTCCATTCGTTGCAGACTAAAGGTCCCTTATTGGTTTCAAAAAAAATATATTTTTTTTTATTATTATGATATTATTAGTGGACTGTATTATTATTAATTTTTTGTATTAATTAAGTTAATCGACGATAACAGTGGGGTGTTTTAGAATATTTTTAGAAAAAAAAAAATTGTTGTTTTTTTTGTTGATTTGGTTGACATCGTTTTAATATTTAATGTTTTAATGATTGCTTAAACTTAGTTATAGATGATTGTTTTGTTGATTTATATTTGAATTAGAGTTGAATGTGATTTTAAATGTGATGAATTTATATGTGATTATTTATTTGTTATTAAATGAAGAATGTTCTTGATGACATTAATGATAATATAACAATGTTAATTAAATTGTTTAGGTGTTTTTTAGTACGTGTGATACTTATGTTTTCTGCTGTGATAAATGAGTATGATACTGTGTAATTGTGGGTGATAGATTTAAATTGTTTAAAAATGCAATATCTCAATACGTTTAATGCTGATTTTCTGTGAGTAACATTTTCTGAATTGTGCAATTGAATGTCTAATGTTGAATATTTTGATTTTCTGTGACAACATTAGAATTGCATGACTGTGATAATCTGAAATATGAATGTTATATTCTGATTGACTGATTCATATTTATTGGTTGACTGAGTGTTTGTATTCGATTGATTGTATTCGATTGATTGACTGAGTGTGTATTTCGATTTTGACTGAGTGTGTATTTCGATTTTGACTGAGTGTGTATTTCGATTTTGAGTGTTTTAGTGAGTGCATGTTTTGGTTCTAAATGAGATATTGTTTTGTTATTGATTCAGTAATATAATTTCTCATGGTTAAATAATTGAGTTTTCGTCGAAAGATTTGTTACAGGGTAGAAGGCATATTTTAGTTATTGGTCTTTTGAATTCACCTGATTTTGTTTTTATAGTTACGACACGAGTAAGCTTATCAGCTCCTTGTACTAGTGAGGTAATACGTGCAAGAGCCCATTGCGATGGTGGCAGGCGTTCATCTTTTAGCAATACTAAATCTCCAACTTGAGGTTGTGGCTGTTGGTGTAACCATTTTGGTCGACGTTGCATTCGAGATAAGTACTCTCCGCTCCACTGCCTCCAGAATGAGTTGACGGCTGCTTGCATTTTATTCCATCTATTTAGATGAGTAATTTTTTCGTCGTTTATATCTGCTTCTGGTACAAGAAAACTTGATGTTCCAATTAGAAAGTGTGCTGGTGTTAAAATGGCGAAGTCTTCAAAGTTGTCGGATAAAGGACATAGAGGCCTCGAATTTAAACATGCTTCTATTTGAGTTAGAAGTGTGCTGAGTTCCTCAAATGTAAGGGTCTCGTTCCTAACGATCCGCTTTAAGTGAAATTTAACGGATTTCACTCCTGCTTCCCATAGACCTCCAAAGTGCGGGGAAGCGGGAGGAATAAAATTCCACTTTGTTCCGATGTTGGTTGTTGCTAATTGGACTTGCTTCCAGTCGAAATTTGCGGCCTTCAGCATTTTTTGAAGTTCGGAATTCGCTCCTACGAAGTTTTTTCCACAGTCACTGTAGATTTCTGTGCAAATACCTCGACGTGCTGTAAATCTTCGAAAGGCTGCCAAAAAAGTTTGAGTTGTCATATCGGTGACAGCTTCAAGGTGTATTGCCTTGGTTGCTAAACATACAAATATGGAGAAATATCCTTTGAACGTTTTTCCTCCACGGCCTTTCCAAGATTTGACATCTATCGGTCCAGCATAGTCTACCCCGGTGTGGGTAAATGGACGCGAGATTCTTACTCGGGGAGCTGGAAGATTTCCCATTAATTGCTGTAACGGTTTCGCTCCAAAACGAAAACAGATAGTACAGTGGTGAATATATTTTTTAACACTAGTTTTTAGGTTGAAAATCCAATATTTTGTCCTTATATATGCGATCGTTTGCTGTATTCCACCATGGAAAGTGTTTTCATGCGCCTCCCTAATCAAAAGTTCTGTGAAGACATTGCTAGATTTTAAAATAATTGGATGTTTCTGTTCGTATTGTAAATTTGAATTTTGTAAACGTCCTCCTACTCGTAGTATTCCATGACTGTCAATAAAGGGATTTAATGATCCAAAATGTTTACCTGATGTTGGATGCTTTGTCAAATCCTTGAATACTTCTGAAAAGTGCTGTCTCTGTACTACTCTAATGCAATTAAAGGTTGCATTTCTAATGTCGATTGTTGAAATTGGGCTTTTTAACTGGTCTTGTGATAATTTTTTAACAAAAAAGAATGCAATCCTCCGGCAGTAAGCAATGGTTCGTACGAGTTGTTTAAAATCTGAAATTTTGTTAATTAATTTTTGTACTTCATTTTCAGTTTCAACGACGCAATGCAGGTGGATTTTTTCTGGACGCATTTCTTCTTCGGTTTTAAACGATGATGTTGAGCTTGGGCTCGAAAACTTCCAATCGGATTGAAGGTAGTCTGGTCCTCGCCACCAAAGACAGTTGTCTTTAAGTTCCAATGGTGAAACTCCTCTGGACGCAAAATCTGCTGGGTTCTGTTTTGTAGGAACATGATTCCAGATGTTGACATTTGTTAATCTCTGTATTTCGGCAACTCTGTTACTAACAAATGTTTTCCATTTTGATGGCGGTGCAGCAATCCAACATAAAGTTATCATAGAATCCGTCCACGCAAACGTTTTGACATCATTTAATTTTAAGACCTTTTGAACATAGTTTAAAAGTCGAGCTAACATCACAGCACCACATAATTCAAGTCGAGGAAGCGATATAGTATTGAGTGGTGCAACTCTAGTTTTCGACATAACAAGGTTGGTGTGAATTTTATTATTTTTGTCCAAGGTTCGTAAATAAACTACAGCTCCATAAGCCTTCATTGAAGCATCGCTGAATCCATGTAATTCTACTTTTAAATTATTCTTTTCAGTTTGTATCCAACGTTGAATTTTGATATCTTGAAGTACTGGTAGTTGTGTTTGTAGAGATAACCATTCTCGCTGCAGTTCTGGCGGAACAGGTGCATCCCATGCCAAACCCTTCACCCATAACTTTTGCATAATGATTTTTGCCAAAATCACACATGGTGAAATCCATCCAAGGGGATCGAAAAGTTTGGCAATAGTTGAAAGAACTTCTCGTTTGGTGACTTCTACTGATTCGGATATGGTCCACTGAAAAGAAAAGGAGTCACTGTAAGGAACCCATTTGATTCCAAGAGTCTTGATGTGTTCTGCTGACTCAAAGGGTAGCATGAAATCAACTGCACGGTCTTGATGAGCGATGTTCACAAGAGCTTCTTCAAAATTACTGGCCCATTTCCGAAGATGGAAGCCAGCTGATAATAAGAGTTGGTTGATTTCGGTCACTTTCTGTTGAGCTTCGTAAATTGAGTCTGCTCCGCTTACTAAATCATCAACGTACATGTCTTGTCTTATCATATCAGCTGCTAATGGATAATTTTGCCTTTCATCATCAGCGAGCTTATTCAAAGTACGTGTTGCCAAGTAAGGAGCAGATGCGGTTCCAAAAGTTACTGTTTTTAAACGATACAGCTTCAAAGGACTCTGGTTGTCACTTCTCCAATAAATTAGCTGATAAAGCGTGTCTTGGTCTCTCATTTGAATTTGCCGGTACATTTTTTCAATGTCCGCTGTCAAGGTAATCTTAAAAGTTCTCCATTTTAAAATGATGTCCATAATGTTTAATTGTGTCTTAGGTCCAACCAAAAGATGTTCGTTCAAGGACGTTCCGTCAGAAGTTTTGAAGGTAGCATCAAAAACTACTCGCAACTTCGTTGTGGTACTGGACTCCTTAAATACAGCATGATGAGGCACGACATAATAGAATGGTGAATTAAGAATTCCTTGGCTGACATCTACTTCTTCCATGTGATTTAGTTGAAGGTACTCGGAAATGCAAGCTGCATATTGTTTGTGTAACTCTGGATTGTTGTTGAGTCTTCGTTCGAGTTGAAGAAATCTTCTAAAGGCTCCTTGCTGACTGTTCCCAAGTGCAGGTCTATCACCGTCCTTGAATGGTAAGGCAACTTCAAATCTTCCATCTGGTAAACGGCAGGTGTTCATCTGAAAATGCTTCTCACAAGCAGCGTCTTCCGCAGCTTCAGGTTCATCGAACGGTGTTTCTTCAATTTCCCAAAATTTGCGAAGTTGTGAATCGATGTCGACAAACTGCAAGTGTATCCGAAATGTTTCGACAGGTACCTTACCAAAGACTATCCATCCAAGTTGAGTGTTTTGAGCAATTGGAGCAACTGCTTCTGTTCCCCTGACTATCTCCGGCAGAACTATTTCACTAAAAACATCACTACCTAATAGCAAGTCAACGTTAGCAGGTTTGTGAAATGAGGGATCGGCTAAACTCAAACCCTGAATATGGGTCCATTGATGTGGAAGAAACTCTTTATTGGGAAGTAAACCAGTTAAAGTTTTAAAAACGAACGCCCTAGCACCTATCTCAAATGAGGTATGTATCGATTTTAATTTTATGTTGACAAAACTTTGACAAGAACCTGTTTTGTTATTTCCAAATCCAGAGACTTCGACAAGGGTACGACATTTTCTTAAATTAAGTTGTTGTGCTGCTGCTTCGGTGATGAATGTTGCTTCTGAACCTGGATCTATCAGCGCTCTCAAATTCACAAACTCTCCGTTCAATGACTGAATCTGAACTACTGCTGTGGCAAGTAGAACGAAAGAATTCGCTTGATTTGAGAGGTGATAACTGCGAGTGGTGTTCGTTGATGAAGCTTGATCACTACCTGGATGAAATGCTGGAGCGTTTGGATTGATTTGTGTTGATACTGGATAGCTATTTTGATTTGAAACTGGTATTGGATTTCTACGATGTGGTTGTGAATTGTGCGAATTAGACGGCTGTGAATTGTTGAACTGTGAATCTTGAGAAAATGAAGGTTGATTGTTAAAGGACTGCTGAGTAGAATGAGAATCGTGTAAAAGTGAGTGATGTTTCTGTCTGCAGTGATAACATCGTTTCTCACTCGGACATTTGAATGTTTTATGGTTGTAAGCCAAACAATTTTCACAAACTCCTATTTGTTTAACTATCTTCATTCTTTCAGGTACATCCAAATCTAAAAATGAGTAACAAGAGCGAAGTGTATGCTGACCGCGATGACATACTGCACAACTACGAGTATCCTTCCTTGTAGAATTCAAGTGAAATACTCTTGGTTTGAATTTAGATGGTTCCTTACTAGTGGAATCTAGTGACTTCAACCCTGATTGGCAAACAACTTCTAAAGAACGAAAACGAGTTTCCAAAAAAACTGAAAATTCATGGAAAGAAGGTAGCTCCTTTGTTAATCCAAGCTTTTCTTCCCATAACTGTTGTGTTTTTATAGGTAGTTTTTGTAGCAATGTGAAAATCACGAAAACATCCCAACTTTCTACTGGCACACCTAAGTTCTTCAAAGCATGAAGCACTTCTTTCGATTTATCTAACAGACACTTGATGGAATCTGACGTTTCAACCTTAATTATTGGCTGCTCAAAAAATGATTTTAACTGTGAGTTGACTAAAATTCTTTTGTGGTCGTAGCGTGTTGTCAAAATTTCCCAAGCCTCATCATAATTATCATTATTAACCTCTAAATAGTCTAATAATGATGCAGCATTACCCTTTAAACATGATTTTAAATATGTCAATTTCTCGATATTCGATAAAGAAGAATTGTTGTGTATCAATGACACAAAAAGGTCATGGAAAGGACGCCAAGTATTGTAATCTCCATAAAAGGTTGGAGGAGTTATACGAGGAAGCTTAATCTCATGTACATGTGGTGTTTTCATAGTACTATTAAAATGAGATTCATCATTCCTTTCTACCTTTCTAGTGGCTTCACCAGATTGACCACCATCTAACTTCACCAATTCTTCTAAATCGTTTAGAATGTCTGATTTATAACAGAGACACATTTCGACAATGAAATCATATAATTCTTCACACTTATCCGCTACATCTTCGCTTTCATCTGATTTCTGAATGTCATCGAAAAGACTACTAATTTTCTTGTAGTTATCATCTAAAACACTCAATCGAACATGCAAATAACTCTTGGATTTTCTTTCAGCACCCAAATTTTTATAACTCGTGAAACTCTTTTTGACTTGAGCACAAGTTTTCTTAAATAATTTCATTGAGGCTGATTCACTCATTGTAATATATGTATGTATGTATATATAACACTCAATATATGATATGATAAATATAAAAATTATTGCACTCACTTTAAAAGCAGGATAAATGATGAAAATTCCACACGATGATTTCGACAAATTCTCCACAGTTTCTGCACAGTAATGATGAACGGTGATAATGATGGCAACAGTTAAAACGGTGACAACGGTAATAACGGTGACAACGGTAATGCAGCAACAGTTATAACGGACAACAGTTATGAAGCAACGGCAATCCAATATCACATTTGGTGGTTAAATTCTCCAAAAAATATTGATTTTCTTTGTTACGTTTATTGCACTTTGTATAATTTGATATAATTACTCACATGAATTTATAAATTAATTGTGTTGATTAATTGCAGGCTGAGATGCTGACTGGGTACTTCGCTGGACAGGACACTGTTTGGGAACTCCGCTGGACAGGACACTGACTGGATGCTCCGCAGGACAAGACAACGTATGGGTACTTCACTGGACAGTATGCTCGATGACGCTCGACGTACACTCACAATTTGTATTTTTTATCACAGTATTTTGTTTTGATTATATCACAGTATTATTATTTTACTTTATTTATCACAGTCTTTAAGATTTACTATCTGTATATTTATCACAATCAACTTTGATGATATGTATATATGTCGTATTAGTTTAATTCGGCTCGATAGGACCAAATGTTTCGCCGATAAATTAAAATAAAAGACGATCTTTTCGTTCCAACGTTATAAAGAAGAATGATTTATTTTCTTGACATTATTGTCACAAAATAGGCATAATGGTACAACAATAAAAATGAAACATGATAAGCAGAATTTGAATTTGACATTTACAATTATATAACTTTATAAAAACAATCAAATTGAAGACTAGTTGGTGGGTGGCGTTCTGTTTCTTAGCTCAACACAATCCACAAAAGCGAAAAAGAAAAGAGGGGCCGAATGAACAGATCATTATCGGAATTGGCACTGGGATCTGGGAATCGAATGAAAAGGTGTAACCAACCATAATATAACAAAAGAATTGAGAATGAGGGTCTTTGGAAGCAACTCAAGCACCAGCACCAGCACCATCACCGGCACCGGCACCAGCACCGGTTTCAGATATACAAACGACAGCAGCAGTAGTAAAACAGCAGGAGAAGAAACTCTCGCATCTTTAGACCCAAAACTTTGAGATCATATTTCATAAGAAAGCAGTTGTTGTTGTATCTTGGCATGCAAATAAAAAAAATCACCCGCCCTTTTTACGCTCCTTCTTTGGAAGTGTGTTCGCGCACTTTGGTCTTACCCCGCGTTTAATTTTTTTGTGTTGTATTTTCTCTCTGTCTTAGGCTACTTGGATGACTAAAATATTGAGAATCTTTTGCAGTACCTCTACCGTGGCTACACCTAGTTAGGATTTCGCAATATAACTTGACCAAGTCCCCTAAGAAATTCTTAGACGTTTCACTCTTTGTTAGAAGTAGGGTTGCCACAGTTGTCAGAGTTTTAAACTTTTTCTGAAAACTTAAATTTAACTGTGGTGCACTATGGCGTATACTTGCTTTTTTGATCCCTAGAATACCAGTGATTGTTTACAATAATATTGTTGAAGCGATTAATTTCAAAATGGCAGCGATGACACCATCTTTTTTCAAAGTCCACAGTCTGGCCGTTGCTGCTCTTGTAATTTTTTAATCACACCTAAAGAATTACGAAGGATTTTGAAATAAATTGATTTTATATAAAATGTTGCACTTTAGAAGTCTTAAAAATGTAAAGAAAATCATAAACAATTTTGTAACAACTTCAAATCTAAAATTTAATGATATCAAGATTTTTCCGGCCATAACATTTTGACATATAATTTTTGAGGTCCTAGTTGACCATTTAAAATTTTTAAAAGTTCGTTTTTCAAATATTAGAGAGACCTTAAATGGGAGAGTTGGTCTAAGAACAAACTAATTCTAAGCTTCTCACAAGAATTTCAAACTTCTTCAATTTTTCGGTACTAAACTGATACAAATTTGTAATAACAAAAACAAAACAAAAAGCGGCAACCCTGTCTAGAAGTTGAAGAAGCAATGAAACAAAACCTAAAAACAAAATTATAGCCTCTTTAGAATGAGTCATTGGGAATTGGGATGCGTGATTTTGCAGACGGAATTCCAGATAAGGTCGATGACGTCGTCGTCTTCCATTTGGTCTGGGGCCGCAGTTGATTTGAGTTGGAACCCATAATCTTTTCGCTTGGTCATTAGGCACGGTGCGATGATGATGTTTATTATGTATTTAGAATTAAATTTAAATCAAGCATGTAAAGGCCTTATACACATACTGGATTAGCACATGTAAATTTTTAATAATAGATATTTAGGTCAATGTATGCATACCTATGTTATGATGGACAAAAGGCGTGTCAGATCATACATTTGGGTAGAGGTATAATAATCCTTTATGCTTAAGACAAAGGGTTTTTTCTATAGAGAAAGGCTTAAAGATTATAATGTTTTCAAATGAAATGCGTTAATTATTTGAAGATAAGTCATAAGTCGTTATCACAAAGGGTTGTTTGTCAAAGTTTGTTTTGATTCGTGGAATGAAAGTGATTATTTGTCATTGGCTTAACAATCTGTGTTTAGTCTAAAGAATGATTAATTATGGTTCTAGAAATAAATCAATAAACAATTTTAAAAAAGGTTTAAAATAAATATAAAAGTAAAAGGATGAAAGTACCCGTAGCATGATGGTTAGTGCGTTGGACTGTCATGCAAGGGGTCTTGGGTTCAATCCCTGCCTGTGACAGCTTAATTTAAAAAATTTATTTTCGCGGGTACTGCCTCTTGCGAGGAATTGACAAATCCTTCAAGAGTAATTCTTGTCATGAAAAAGTGCTTTCTCAAACTAGCCGTTCGGATTCGGCCCAAAATTGTAGGTCCCTTCCATTCCTGACAACAGTACTCGCACACAGGAATGGTTGAGAGTTGTAAGTCACTAGGCCCTGGTTCACAACGGACTGTTGCGCCACCCCATTTGATTTTGAAAAGGATGAAATAAAATCATGACTTCACTATGTCTAGGGTCGGACTTGATTTTAGTATCACAATGGAACTAGGCTTTAAAAGACAACTAAAAATTGAAAGCTTATAAATACATATTAAATTTCAAAAAGAGGCTGGGATGCAACACACACTGATAACTTCTCATCCGTTCTGTCGATTTATCTTGCTTATAAAGTTTGTAGCTTTTCGTGTTTTGTTAAAAAAGTTGTCAATTGAATGATTCTAAAAAAATTAAAAAGAATAACAATATTTTACATTATGATGAAATAGTATGATTTCAAAATTTATTTTTGTTAATGAGATTTTTTAGTCGTTAAGCAGTTTTTACCAATTTTATTAGCATTTCTTAAAAGTTTTTATTTCTCATATAAGTAAATACAAATTGGATGAATGAAATGAATTTGAAGTCAATACCTTCTATTGTTCACGTGATATCGAGAACTGAACGTCATTTTTACCAAATGTTTACTGTTTTTTTGTAGATTTTATTTTTTTTCATGAAAAAACGGACTGTTGAATTCTTATCAAAAATTAATTGAATGTCGAAAACATTTTTGTGAGATCAAATAAGTTTGAAGCCAATATTTTTAATTTTTGAGAAGATATTAGAGTCAAAATTACATTTTTAGCAAGCTTTAGCATTGTTTTTTTGTAGGTTTTTATTTTTGTTAAAAAATTATCAATTCGATTTTTCTCAAAATGTTACCGAATATTGAAAACAATATTTCTTATAAGAGAAAATAAGTTTGAAGCCATAATCTCATATTTTTAATAGATCTTTGAGTCGAAAATCAATTTTTACCAACTTTGAGTAATATTTATTTGAGGTTTTTATCTCTAATATGTAAAATTCTCCCGTCACAGTGTTAGTTGCCATAATCCTCCGAAACGGCTTAACCAATTTCAATGAAATTTTGCGTATACATTCGGAAGGTATGAGAATAGGTTTTAATCTACTTTTTATATTCCTAAGTGCTATGGTTTATTTGCATCAACATCGTACACGGTGCAACGATCTTACGATAATATTCGGTGACGCTTTGAATTACAACTTTCTCATTGATTTTGTAATGAAATCGTCTTGATTCGCTAAACAAAGGATTTTCGTAAATTGCAACCCAAAATTTAGCAATTATTGATTTTTCAATTCTCTCCGTATGAACAATAAAGCATTGATTGCTATTGAGGATCTTCGCGTTATCATTGTCCACTTACCACTCAGCCTCTTCGGTATGCATTCACCAAATCGAAATGCATCTGATTTAATAGACAGTGAATTGAATCGTTAACTACAATATACTACTGTAAAAATGGCAGCGATTGTCACTCAAATTGTCCCACTAACGAATGAAGAACCATTTATGACCATATCATGCTCGCAGATTCGGCAGGACAAGATGAATTCTTTTTTTTTGGATGCACCAGGTGGAAGTGGCAAAACATTCCTTATTTCACTAATTCTTGACAAAATACGATCTAATAATGGTATCGCAATGGCTGTTGCATCTTTTTGAATTGCCGCAACTCATAGCCACTATGGCGTAATGTTGTTTGATAACAACTAATTAAATCTCAAGATGCAACATTTGTTATATGATGACTTGGTGTTATACAAATCTATTGATAAAGTTTGTAAAGCTACCGAAGAAATTTAAACAAAGCCATTCTCAGAGCACATTTTGTTTTTCCAAATATTGAGAGATAAAATCCAAATTAAATGGTTCAAAATATTTCACAACATTAGATGCGAATTCAGGATTCTGGGTTATTCCATTAGATGACGAGTGTTCCAAATTGTGTACATTTATTACTCCATTTGGAAGATATCGTTTCTTACGTCTTCCTTTTGGAATCAACGCAGCACCCGAAATCTTTCATGTTGAAATGATTAAACATTTTAGTGATATACATAGATGATGTTGAAATATACATTGAACATAATATAATTTACAAAAAGTTTTACAAAGAGCTCGAGAGATTGGTCTGAAATTCAATAAAGAAAAATCTAAAATCTGTCTAAATGAGGTCAAGTTTATTGGCTATATTTTTAATCAGCATGGTGTCCGTCCAGATGACTCAAAAGTCAAAGCCATTTGTGAAATGTCCCGTCCTACGTCCGTCTATGAACTACAAAGATTTCTAGGCATGGTTACTCATTTAGGTAGTTTTGTAAAAGATTTGTCAGTTCAAAATAGTAATCTTCGTCAACTTTTAAAGAAAGAGGTACTCGTAGCATGGCATTGGACTGAAGCGCATGAAAAAGAATTTAACATGCTTAAAACTCTTATATCTACTGCTTTAATTTTAACCTTTTATGACCCTAACAAAATTATAACACTCTCAGTCGATGCGTCAAAAGGTGCGGTAGGTGCAGTAATATAGCACGATAATAGCCCAATCGCTTATGCTTCAGCAACTCTGACATCGAGTCAACAAAATTATGCTCAAATTGAGAAAGAGCTATTTGCCATTCTATTTGGGTGTATCAAATTCCATCAATATATTTATGGAAAGCGTGTCATTGTCGAGACTGATCATAAACCGCTCGTTCCATTTTTTACAAGAGCATTATATGAAGTCCCCGCTCGTCTTCAAAGATTTATGCTTCGTTTACAGTCTTATGATTTGCAGGTAGTTTACAAGCCTGGGAAATATATGTATACCGCTGATACACTTTCCAGAGCGCCATTGTCAGAAAAATAAAGACTAACTGAGTTTGACAATGATTTAACACTTCATTGCAATTTATTGATTTCAATGTTGTCTGTTTCACAAGAAAGGTTACAAAAAATCAAAGAAGCTAGCAATAATGACGATATTTTTTCAAAGGCTAAAAAGTACATACAAATCGGTTGGCCAAATGATAAAAAATCTGTTATTAAAGAATGCATGCCTTATTATAACATCAAAGACGAGTTGCATGTCATTGATGATATTTTGTTAAAGTCAAATCGTATAGTTATTCCATCTTCTTATGTCGCGAAAGCTTCGAACCAAATACCTGCAATGTCAGAAAATTATCTTTCAAAATCAATAGACTGTCAATAATGAAAAATCAAAAGCTTTATACGATAAAACGTCTAAATCTCTAAAACCATTAAATAAAGGACAGAAAGTACACTATAAGAAAACTCCTACGTCGTATTGGACTCCTGGTATAGTTATAGATAAATGCCAAGAACCTAAGTCTTATATTATTGAAGATAACGAAGGTAACACTTATAGACGAAATAGGCAACATATAATGGAAACAAAATCTGAAATAGTATCAAATCCAACTTCTGCTCTGAATGAGGTTGAGGAAACCTCACCCACAGAGGAAATTCTGCCTTCCTCAAGCACAACTAGTTTCGGCAGAAAAACAACTCCGCCTAAGAGGTTAACATATCCAAGAGATCACATCAAATAATTGAAATATTGAAATAATCGAAATTAACTTGCTATTACCACACTTTCGATTTAAATGAAGTTAAAATTATTTATTTTATTTAAAAAAAATATTTAAAAAAAAATATAAAAACAAAAATGAAGAAAAATGTTAATTAAATTAAATAAAATTTACTCTACTTATCAATAAGTAAAAAAAAAAATAAGGAAAAGAAAAATGTAGATTGAGTTTAATAAAATAAAAATAAAAATAAAAATTGTAATATTGACATGAAGTTAGTTAAGTTTATTGTTCAGTTTTATTTATTATTATTTTTACTTTATGAATAGCAACAATTTGTGTAATGAATTCTTATAATTTGTTTTTATTCTCAAAAGGGAGATGTTGTATGAATTATATGTCTCTCTCACTCTTGTAGGTTAAATAGTTATTAAGTTAGTTTAAGTATAGTCAGTCACACATTGTCTTTGTAACTAGCAACATCAAGCCTAATAAAGAATTCTTACATATATTGTGACTAAAGAACGTTTTATTCTTTCATTTGACTTATACTACACCATAGTGAATTCATCTCAGCTGATAATTTTACACTTTGGCCACGGATGATTGTTTTTATATTGCACATCGCATCTGGTTTATTTTGAATATTAAGTGACAGTTTAAATATTAAATGAGCTGTGCTGCCTCCATCCAGTAGAGTTGCCGCAATATAAGAAGATGCAACAGACATTGCGATACCATTATTCAATCGTATTTTATTAAGAATTAGAGAAATAAGGAATGTTTTGCCAGTTCCAACTGGTGCATCAAAAAAAATTCAACTTGTCCTGCCAAAACTGCAAGCATACTGTGGTCATAAATGTTTCATTGTTCTACACTAAATATTGGGACATTGCGAGAAAGAATCGCTGCCATTTCTACAGTATAGTATTGTACTTCAAAATTCAATGCAGTGTATATTAAATCAGCATACCGAAATGACTGAGTGATAAGTTGGCAATGATAATGCAAGGGTCCTCAAGAGCAATCAATGCTTTATTGTGCAAATGTGCATAGCGTCACTGAATACTATCGTAAGACCGTTGAATCACATACGATGTTGATTCAATTGTACCATAGCACTAAGGAATATACAAAATACATAAAAAGCTATTCTCAGACTTTAGATATGGGAATTGTACCCGAATTTCGGTAAAATAACGGGTTTATAAATTATAGCCAGGTCAGAAGCGGTAAAGAACTTCTTGCATTATCTGAGAAAACAAATGGTTTGTAATGCTCAGTCTCCGCGATGCAAGTAACACTCATGGATAGTGGCATTGCTTCAGTTTTTTGATTTATAAAAAAAACTGTTGATTGCATTTTTTCAAAAAATATACTTATTTGGTATTACATTACAATATATAATATAAATTTAATTCAAGTCTCTAGCGTTTTTTGTTCGCAAGATATTTAGGTTTAACCAACATTTTCACCTTTTTTTTAAATGATGTGGTAAAAAAACGAACCACGCAATTTTTTCGAGAGCCCTTTCTGCATCTTCCTGCCTTTTTTCTGTATAAGAAAATTTATTTGAATTCGATATCTCTTCTCGTTTTTGAACTATGGACAACGAAAAAAACGTCACGAATGTACAGACGTATGAACGTACGTACATACGCACGCACAGACATCAAAAATCTTTTATTTCGACCATAGGGACCTTTAAATGTCGAAAAAATTCAAAATTTTAAATTTGACAAATAGGACCCATTACAATGACTTCCTATGGGAAGTTAATAAGCTTATTATACGCTACCGTTGGTAGTCCACATCCCAAGAACAAGGATGAGGACTACTACTACAAACGAATATGAAAAGCTGTAGGCACTGTCATCAGCGAAACAATTTAGTGGGTAAGAAGTTTCAGACAAAAGATCATTTATAAAAATAAGTAAGAGTATCGGAGACAAAACGGACCCCTGGGGCATACCAGCGTTTGTTTTGATATATATCAGGTTTGAACCTGTCCATTACTACTTAAATTCAACGGTCCAAAAGGTTATTACTAACCCAACGAAGAAGTGATTCATCAATACCAAATGCACGCATATTCGATAAGAGAGAGGTGCCAAACTTAATCAACTGCCTTTGAAACATCAAGTGCGATAATTTAACTTTCTCCAAAACGATGTAAACATTTCTTAAGCTGTTGGGTGAGAAAAAAAATGAGATCATTAGTGGACCTATTGCTACGAAAGCCATACTGGCGGTCATGAAGAAGCTTTCGTTCTTCAAAATATTTATAAAGCTTAAAATTGATCACCATGACCTTTGAAAGAAGAGATATATATGTTTAATTAAAGGGTGAAGAGGATTCGCCCTTTTAAGGGATAGGCTGGACAAATGCTGTTTTCCATCTGATCGGAAAGAGACATATGGAGTTGGAAAGAGTGAAAAGCTTACGAAGTGGTTTTGCCAGCGTTGAAGAATACCTCTTCAACGGAATTTTTGTATGTCAAGTTCTTTCAGTACTTTTGCAACTGCACGAGTCCAAAAGAAGATTCGTCCCATAAAATCGTTTACGCTTTCAAGAACAGGAGGATTCATGAAACTCTCTGGTAGCGTCGAATTAACAAACAAACTGTGCTGTTTTGGAACGACCATCATAATAATGAGTGTCTAGAGTCTTTAGACAGTCGTTTGAGTTTTTGTCTACAAATAATTTCGTCGCCGTCTTTGGTCGACATGGTTTCTCTTTCAGATCAGTAGAAATATCTTATCAAACATTTGAAGAGCTCCCAAATGTTCATCAGTTAAACATAATTTCAGAAAATATGAGTCTTAGAATTTTATACATTGTTATTGTCTTTGAAAAGTTTATGTAGTTTTTGTATGGAATACCCATGGCGTTTGATAAATTTATAATTTCCGGCCAAAGCTTTAGTTTCAATTCTTGCCTCTATTTGCGAAGTTTTTTCACGATAAATTCAAAAAGAAATATTCTTGTCCCATAAAATTCTTCTTAAATGAGGTGTTAGTCTTTCTCATTTCTTGAGAGTTCTAATTTACAAGAATATCGATCCCAAACTGAGAGCTATATTTATGACACAAAATGTTGTTTCTTAGTTAATGAAAACGTCATTTCATAAGGCAGAAAAATTGTCTTAATTTTTGTATTACTAAGATTAGGGTTCCATAATAACACTTTGAGAAGTTATTAGCCTTTAATATTAGCCTATACAATTTTTCATTCAGTTTTGTTTCCAATTTTTTCAAAATCTAGATTTGTCCATAGCCAAAAAAAAATCACGCAGATTCGTCTAGTCAAATGCGGAAAATAGCATATATTAGCATACCTTAAAGAGCCATGAAGGGCCAACATATTTCTAAACTGATATAGGTATTAAGGAACTTGATGGTTTAATGGCGATACACCAATAAAAAGCAATAAAATACCTATACACAACATCCATCAGTTGATTTCACATTTATCTTCCTTTTCAACGTCCCTCCAGGCTAAAAAACAAATCAGTCTCGTTTGAATTCTAGTGATTTGGAAAAAGTTGGTCCGTTCAAAGAATTTCAAATCCACCAACAAAATCGCCACCGTCCATCTCCTCCGCCATGCCACACAAGATGAGGCAACATCATACAGAATTTGATATGTGCTCAAATTGTACGGAATAGGGACCACCATCGTATCGTCATGTCATTGGAAGCATTTGACAACTCAAATATAATTCCCTCCTACACCTAACCCTATACTCCTAAATCTACCCACCACATGATTGTGGCCAACTTTACAGAGAGATAGACATCAAATCCAACAAACCAACTGTCCTACTGTGGCGCACTGTGATGATGATTGTGCCAACTCCCAACCATCATTAGTTTCAGCAAATATTTCAAAATTGCAAACTGGGAGCAGACATCATCATCATCATAGTCATCATCAGCCTCAGCCCCAGCAGAGATACCTAACCTGTTACCCAGTATGTTCCTATAAAGAGATGAGTGATATGATGATTACACAGGCACAAGCATTACACACGGGGTATGCGGGTAAACATTCTAAACTCAGTGTGTGTGGAAGTGACTTCAAACGATGACGGATGATATATTAATGACTTATGTTCGTTGCTGTGTTCTATGATGCTGGGAATGTTGGCCAAAGGTAGATTTTTAGTTTCAAATTAAGTTTTTGAGATGATGCTTTAAAGTTCCACCAAGAGAAGACCAATATAGAGGACTAAGGTAAACATCATATATTGCGATATTAAAGAAGACAAAAATGGAAGGTAGCTTAGCTTTATGCCAAGTTATGTTAATCAGAAAAAAAGAATCAATAAAGGTTTTCATCAAACTTTATTTTTTCGTATGTTTTCAAAAACGAGACTGATAATTATTTAAGTTGTTCCCTTTGAACTTGATATTTATTTTTAAAAACGAAATTGTTATTTGAATACAAGTTGAAGTTTAAACTGTTTTTTGGGAAGGTTTTCGGGACGTTTAACCAATTTGATTGTATATTTTATTACACTTAAAAATAAAACTGCATTTGAGATTTTTACAACTAATTTATCAATCGTTTTTTTTTTATAGACGTTATGTCCAAGAATTCAGCTTTATAAAGTTAAGGGCTTGCCTCTGGTTTGAATAAATTCCAGCCCAGAAGCCCAATTTCCGAAATTTTTTTGCTGAAATTGGAGCCGTTTGTCAGCAATAACGCGACGAAAATTCTCTTCAAAGACGTCAATTATTTCAGGATTATCTGTTAAACCTAGGTAAGCCGGCTAAGACCAAATGCCCTGCACAGCATTCAATGGCATCCTCAATTTGAAGCCACCAAAACCGGTTCTCCTGCCTCACCCTATCTCTTTTCTGCCTATCGGAAACAGTCCTACTGAACCGAAGTCGCTCGGCTCCGCCCAGTGCGAGGACGTCTCGACTGTAAAGGAGTCACATATCTTCAGTATAATGGCTGACGTGGTAGATTAACGGAACCGCCTCCCTATCCTGTATCAGCCCTCGGTTGTCTAAATAGAGGAAGCTTCGGTCGGAAGGTTGCTACTTAAACGTGCACTTTCGTAATACTCATTGTTGGGGTAGTAAGCCGCAAAAATAAGGGATAAGGGCCATGAAGCAAATCACTTTCACCAAGCTGTCAAGACGGCTGCTATAAAACAAAAGTTTTATCAGGTCAAAGGCTCCTCTAGCTCTGGCTAGAGCAGCACTCACATGTCTGTCGAAGTACAAGTACTGATCCAACCAGACGCCAAGGTACCTTACTACACTTTTATTCGACAGTGGCTGTCGATTTGGTCCAACGATCACTAGATTTTTGCAGTTCTTTTTCGTATCCCTTGAGACTCCATGCAGCGGAGTCCTGAACACTATAGTTTCGCATTTCTGAAAGTTGATTTTCAACTTCCAGTCATCGCCATATTGCTGAATCTTGTCGAAGTCGCCCTGCAAAAGTGTCTTGATAACCGCAATTTTTGGGGCTGTCTGTATGCAATTAGGTCGTCGGCGTACGCTATTGCCTGAGTCAGACTTACTATCAGATCACTGGTGTAAATGCTGAATAAGATCGGTGAGTTAACCGCTCCCTGTTGAAGACCATTTTTAATATCAACACTTTTGGCAGATGTTACATTGCCAATTTTGACAATGAATCGTCTACCAATAAGCTTGTCATAAAACATATCCATTAGTGGTTTACTTATGCCAAGTATGTATAACTTTAGATACAGACCCTCTTATCACACCGTGTCGAAGGCCGTTTACAAGTCAATCAGACAAGCACCCGTACATTGCCTTTTAGATTTGTTCCAATGAATAACAGTATGACATGAATAGTGTCATGTCCCGCCTCAAGGCCGAACTGATTATTCGGAATTATTTTGTTGTTCTAAGCAAACTTAAACACAGCCCTATTTTTAACCTTCTCGAATACCTAACTGATACTCGGCAGAAGACTTATCGACCGAAGATTCACCAGATTGGAGGTGTCCTTTTTCTTTTTCGGGAGAGGATGTACCACAGCTGTCTTCCAAAGGACCGGATATTATTTAGAACGTTGTTAAACAGAGTGGTATAAATGTGCACAGCTTCCTCAGTTAAATGTTTTAGTAAAATGTTCGATATCCCCACGACACCTGCTGACTTCTTTTTCTTTTTTGTATCGAAGATTATCTGGAGCTCTATCTTTCTTACTAATAGGGTATTAGCCCCGTTTTGCTCGGCGGTGATGGCATTTGCAAAGTTTTTGTCATTGAACCTGGTTTAAACCAAGGTTCTCGGATCGCCACTGTGCTGTCGTTAGCAGGTAGAAGTAGTGCAGCAGGGCTCTATTCTTCAGGTCGTGATAAGGGCAAGAAGGAGTCTATTTAAAATGAACTGGCAAACTAGCCTGATTGATCATAAATCAACCAACAGCTGTCAAAAAGACATACTTCGAAAAACATACTAACTTTCTTAAGGTGACGCTATATTCCTTTGTGAACTAAGGCCTCACTTAAAAAACTTCTTCATCTAACTCGGTTTCTGGCTAGATTTCTCCAGTGGCACAAACCAAGTTGAGTAAGGTGTGACTTCCCATTTCCAAAGTGCGCACCACCTAATCCGTGGTCTTCCTCTAATCTACTGTCCTGTGAACCTGGATTATCCTTCTGGCTAATTCAAATTCGCTTTGCAGTCCGTGGAGCTCGTCGATCCATCTTCTCCTCCACTCACCTTCAATGCATACGATCACCATAGATCTCACAAAGAAATTTTCTCTCAAAACTATCCAAGGTGCTTTTATTCGTTTTTCTCATAGCCCATAGTTCTGAATCGTTTAGCTGGACGAGAATAATGACAGTCTTATATGGCCTTACTAGTCAATTGCTTTATAAGCCCAAAGAAACAGCGGTAAGCAATCGCTGGTGTTGCTTTCTTCGTTTACAGCGGAGCCTAGGTAGACGAAGTCCTTGACTACCTCAAAGTAACGTCTGTCGATGGTGATGTTTTGACCGGGACGTCGGTGTTGTAGGTCCTTTCTTGATGACAGCGTGTACTTTGTTTTGCCCTCATTTACCGTTAAACCCATTTTTGGCACGTCTGCCTCAATACTCACAAAAGCCCCATTGACATCACTCTGAGTTCTTTCGATTATGTAAATGTCATATGCCAGTAATTGGACAGACTGTTAAAGATAGTGCCTCTAGTGCTGACGTGGGAGCTCTGAACTATTCTTTAAAGTACGATGTTAAAAAAAATCGTATGACAGTGCATTATCTTGTCTAAATCTTTTTTTGACATCGAAAGGTCATCTTAATTTGTATCCAAAATGTATGGAGCACTGTGAATTCTCCATGGTCATCCTGCACAAACGAACGAGTTTGGCAAGGATGCTTTATACTGCTTGTCCCTGTAGATGCTGTCATATGCGGCCTTGAAATCGATGAAAAGATGGTGGGTGTCAATTTAAACTTCTTGGGTGTCTTTTCAAAATGTGCTGTAATGTGAATATTTTATAGACGGTGCACTTTCGTGGTCTAAACTACACTCATAAGGAAGGACCTATCAGGTTGTTGACGCTGGGCTTTAGACGTTCAAATATCACGGCAGAGAAGATTTTGTAAGCGATGTTAAGTTGACTGATGCCTCTATAGTTGGTGCAGTTTAGAGGGTCTCCTTTTTCAGTATCGCGCATCCTTTCTTCCGACCATATCTTACAGATAAATTGGTGCATGCTCCTAACCATATTATCTCCAGCTGCTTTGAAAAGCTCGCTCGCATTCAAGTCATCTATTTGCTATGTTTGACTTCAGCTTAGATATGGCAATCTTCACTTCGTCTAAGGTGGGAAGACGAGATTTTTGGCTTTCGTTGTCTATATTGAATGGATCATCCTGCCTGACAGCGGAGTTGGGTTCGTCTTCGCCGTCATACAGCCTTCAGAAGTGGTCATTCCATGCCCTCAGCATTGACTGTTTTTTTTTTTTTTTTTTTATAATAAGCGCACACTCAAGGGGATATATTACCCTTATTATGTAGACACAGTGTGAGCACTAGGAAATTGAGAGAGGGGTTGAAAGGAGATGTCGGTGTACATTGGTTTTGAATTCCTGAATATTGCAATAGCTGGGAAAGACAGAGTGTGGTAAGGCATTCCACATTCGCATAGTACGGCTAAAGAACGAATCTCTATACTTGACAGTACGACCGAAGATGGGCTCGAGGGTATATTGATGAGCATTCCTAGAAGCGCGAGTATTACGGTTGAACTGTTCAAGGGGAGGAATGCAGCTGGCTATTTCTCTAGAGCATAAACCATTAAAATAACGGTAAAACAGGGTGAGACAAGAAACATTTCGACGATGTTCAAGTGACGTAAATGATGTTATGATGGTAATATCACCAATCAATCTAAATGCTCTACGTTCAATACTATCCAAGAGGCTTAAGTAAGTTGCAGGAGCACCAGTCCAGATATGGGAGTTATAGTCAAGCTTTGGACGTATATAAGACTTGTAAATAACAGCCAGATCAGAGGGGGAGAAAAACTTCTTGCATCGCCTTAGAAAACCCAAACATCTTGCGGCATTTTTGGCGACATCGCGTATGTGATCGTTTCACAAAAGGTGGTTGGTGATACACATACCAAGAATATCCAGATGTTCAGTTTCCTCGATGCAAGTGCCATTTATGGATAATGGCAGCGGGGGTATATTTCGCTTTAACGATACAAGACAGCATTGCGTTTTCGAAGCATTAAATTCCACGCGGTTTCTTATTCCCCATTGTACAATGCTGTTTAGGTCGGAATTTAATGAGCTTATCATATTTTGTCGTTCGACTAAGATGTTTCCACTTTCGTCTTTGCGGCTTCTGTTAGAGGTTTATGCACTTGAGAATTTCTTTTCATCAGCTGATAAAACTTTCGAAGTTAGTTCCTGCTCACACTTTTTCCTTCTGAGAAGCCGGTGTTCCTCTCTCCTCTTATACTAATAGAGCTCGTGAGCAGCTCTCATCGCTCTATGCAGCACCGCTTTGCGTGGTCTGTTCTTTGGCTGCATTTGCCTGCGACATTCCTCATCAAACCAGGAGTTTATTATTGGTGCGCTGTCAGAAACCCAGACTTCGAAAATAGTAATGCCAAATTAAAAACTACGCGTCTTAAAGAAGTCATAAGTTAGACATCATTAGTTTATATTATTGGAATGTTTGTATCAAGATTTAATAGTTATATTAAGAGAACCAAGTTTGTTAGGTTTGGTGTCAAATCAAGAAATGTTTCATTCCATTTTCAATGATTGCTAAGATGAACCTTTCAAAAAACATCAATGATTGGCTTCAATTATGAAAAAAGCAGTCTTTTAAAAGAATGCGATCTTTTAAGAATGCAATCTTTAATAACTTCAATATAAAGATTGCATTCAAAGTAACTTTGAGACTTTTTTTCCTTTGTTTTTTTTTTGTAAGTTCGTGAAAATAAATATATGTAATTATATAAATATAATATATGTAAAATTATATTTATGTCAAGTAATTGGTGGTTTGCAAAAGTTTTAGGTCGAATTTTAAATTAGATTCTCTAATGTAGTCTTTGAGTTGAATTTGAAGTTGAAGAATTTTTCAAAGATAATTTTAATTTTCAAGTCTGATTAAAACGGAAAGTGTTTCGAGTTTTATATGACTCCGACTGTGATGCTTTCCAGGGACTTGACACTTACCAACTCTCGTGTTTCTCTTGTTTGAGTTTTAATAATCAAAATATGGCCGCGTTGTTTTTCTCCGGTACAGAAAGTGAGAATGTATTCCACATTCGTGTAGTGCGGCTAAACAGAACAAATCCCTGTGGCTTAAAGTACGGCCAAAGTTGGGCTTAAGATTTAACAGATGGGTATTTCAAGGAACACGAATAAGTCTTAAGGCAAGAGTTGTAGCTTTATGTGTGTTATTGTTTTCGACTAGAGAAAAATAGAAATGAGATTGATCTAAGAACTTCTTCTTGCGACCAATAAAGGGCATTAATATTAATATTTCTCTTTTGTTTCAATCTATCTGCGGTTGCAATTTATGTAGCTATTGTAACTGCTGCGGTTTTGACCAAAATAACAGCAATTGGTATGTTATGTCCATTCTTCATCGCTACTAAATCCTTACAACCCACTCTAAAACATACCGACTATACCTATCTACTGTACATAATATATTAAATTCATGGAAGTAAAATTTCAATATTCCACCTCACTTCACACTCCACATTTTGAGAACAAAGCTTCGTTAGATATGAAGGTACGTTTAGAGGTTAGCTAGAGATAACTTTATCGATATATATAGTAGAACAGAAGATGCCTGATGTACTCTTGGTACTCGAAGTAATATTAATTCTTAGAATCGAATTTAATGAAACGTTTCGCTGGTATTTTGCAAAATACTCGTAAAATTTAAAATTGAAAAAAAAAAGAATATGTATTAAACTTTGTTGCTCTTGTTTTTGTGGGTTAATTAAAAATGTTTGTTTTTTTTTTCTTTTATAGTTATCTATGTTCTTTTTGAGACTCTTAATAATAAGTTCCTGGTATAGTTTTGAAATTGAACAAATTAGTTTATGTATGGAAAAAGGGAAACGTAAAACACTCACATGAAGCTTTGAAGCTTAGACAATTTTTATAACAAAAGGTTTTTATAACATAAGGTTTTGTTCAAAAAACTGCAAATATACCACTAGTAGACCAAAAAAGCGATTGAGTCAGCACACCTAAAATCCCTAACTGAGAGTTATTCCTCCAAATTTTCGACAACATAACGAACGCCGCTTTTACTTTGCCAATGCTGCAGATGATGTCTTGTTGGGTTTCGCCTTCAATGCAGGCGATACTTGCAAGGTATTGAAAGCTCTTCACTTTTTCTACCGGTTGCGAGGAAATATTTATTTGAGGAGATGATGGGGTTCCGACGCTGGTCATTTTTGTTTTGCCGGAAATAATTTTCAGCCCACAACTTCCACTTCTCTTTCCACACTTATTGTCATTTGATGGAGATCCATGATTTTATGAGAGAGTAAACAAACACCGTGATGTTCAAATGGTAGACATGTGCTTTCAAGAGGACACAGGTTTTTCTCAAAACCCACCTCTGTCTACTCTCACCTCCCCGCGGAGAACATCGGGTGTCTAGTACCTCAACTGGAGATTGGGTTCCGACCCCAGTGGAAAGTTGTTGAGTGCAGAAAAGGAGAGAGGGGGGGGGAGGTGTTTCCACTAAGGCACCTCTTCTTATTGTATCACGGCGATGACGAACCGAATTCCGCTGTAAGGGAGATAAAACCACTCAACCTCGGCGACGCAGATCAACAATTCCACCTACCCGACCTTGACGAAGTGAAGATAGCTATATCTAAACTTAAGTCAAACAAAGCTGCTGGAGCTGACGGCATCACCGCCGAACTATTCAAAGCAGCAGGCGATGACTTGGTAGGGAGCATGCACCAACTCATCTGCAAAATTTGGTCGGAAGAAAGCATGCCAGATGAGTGGAATCTCAGCATAGTGTGCCCGATACATAAGAAAGGAGACCCTCTAAACTGCGCCAACTACAGAGGCATCAGTCTTCTTAACATTGCGTATAAGATCCTCTCTGCAGTATTATGTGAACGTCTGAAGCCATTCGTCAACAACCTGATTGGTCCTTATCAGTGTGGCTTCAGACCAGGAAAGTCCACTATCGACCAAATATTCACACTACGGCAGATCTTGGAAAAAACCCAGGAGCTTCAAATCGATACCCACCATCTCTTTATCGATTTTAAGGCCGCGTATGACAGCATCTATAGGGAAGAGCTCTACCGAGCAATGTCTAGTTTTGGCATCCCTGTTAAAGTTATCCGTTTGTGCAGATTGACGATGGAGAATGCACGCTGCTCTATCAAGGTCGGAAAAGATCTTACCGATGCATTTGATGTCAAAAAAGGTTTTAGACAAGGCGATGCACTGTCATGCGACTTCTTCGACATCGTTCTGGAAAGAATTGTGCAAAACTCAACCGTCAAGACTAGAGGCAAAATCTTCCAAAGATCCATCCAATTACTCGGATACGCAGATGATATTGACATAGTTAGAAGATCAAAGCATGATGTCAGTAGAGCGTTTTTGAGCATTGCGACGGAAGCGAAGAAGATGGGTTTAGTGGTCAATGAGGGCAAGACCATGTATATGCTGCCATCAAAAAAAAGACACTTAACGACGACGTCTTGGACAAAACGTCACCATGGACAGCTATAACTTTGAGGTAGTTAAGGACTTTGTCTACCTAGGCACCGCTATTAATACAGACAACGACACCAGCGCTGAAATCAAACGAAGACGGCGCAGTAGAGGAAGACCGTGACTCAGGTGGCGCACCCAGGTGGGAAAGGACCTTAACCAACTTGGCGTGCGAAACTGGAGACAGCTAGCTAGGGACCGAGCTGTCTGGAGACGCATGTTGATTAAGGCTCAGGTCCGCCCCGGACTGTAGCGCCACCTTAAGTTTTAAGTTTTAAACAAACACCGTCCGCGTAATCCAAGTACTTTAAAGGATGTCAAAGTCCATCTCACAACAGCAGGTAGAACGCAGTCTCCAGTTTCGTACTTTGTTAGATCTCCCTTTTTTTGAAAGCCTGATGACAATTCCCTTCTTCCACTCATTTGGGAAGCTTTCGGTGGTCCAAGCTTCTTTTATGAGCGGATGAAGCAGTTTGCTTGATGACAGCTCATTTGTTTCTTCCCCTTGTGCAGCAGTTATTCGAGCCTTGCCTTGATTTTTTTGAAAGCCAAGTTGCTTCCTTCTTTCGGACCGACTATGCTGTCAGCAGTGTGCTGCTGATTGTTATCATTTTGTGAGACAGGTGGTCCCTAAATTGTTGACGGGTCGAGGGATCCTTTAGTCTGGCGATCTTGAATTTGGGGGCTCGTGTTGTTCCGTTTAATCTTCGAACTGTAGCTGGACGCTATCTTAGGGTAGCTATCATTAAGTGGTGGTCACGGGCAAGTCCCATATCGGCACCTCTTCTGTTTTGTACATCCAAGAGACTGCTTCTAAAGCGTCGACTTATTGCGAAGTGGTCAATTTGGTTGGAAGGAGTTTGCCTGTCCGTCGACACCCAGCTTATTTTATGACACAGTTTTTGTTCAAACATAGTGCCACTAATCACAAGGCCATTGGCATAGCAAAAGTCAATGAACTTCTCATCATTATCATTGCAATTGCCGACACAATGAACACGTTACACGTTGTTGTAACTGCCAATCTTGGCATTGAGGCCTCCCATATAATATCTCCTCGGGGTGTTGTTGTAGGCGGATACTAGTTGACTGTAAAAGTATTCTTTCTCTTCATCAGCTCCGTCGGGGCGTAACACTGGATAATGGGGTCGTACTCTACTCTGAAACCAGCTTTGATAAGCCTTTCCCCAAGGAGCTCCCACAAAATAAGACTTCTGATTGCTGTTTTTTTAGGTGTTACCCAACTCCAGCTTCTCGAGCGTTTCTTGGATCATGACCAGAGTATAGCAGTACAGTGTTATGTGTCGATGACTTGTATTTCCCCGATTCCAACCATCGCACTTCGCTTAACCCTAAGATATTTATCCTGTACCGCATAAATTCTCTCTGTAATTAGAGGAATCTGTTATTATTAAATTAAGTAGAAAAGTAAAAACTAAATATTTATCAAAAATATGTACCATTTTTTGTAGAAAATTAAAATCAATTTTTTTAATATCATCAAAAATTAATTTGATATTGGAATTTTTGTGATTTATAATAATTGATAGCTTAGCAATCGAACTACTTTTCAAATGCATTATTGTAATGACCGAAAACATTGATGTTGCAATTTTTGCAGGTTTTTAGTACTTTTTAGTATATCCTTTATTTTGGGCTTTTATTTGTTGAATCTATAACATTTTTACCAAATGTTATGAACAATATTGTGTACTAACTGAGTTCCAATGTTAGCAAAAAAAATTACTTCATATGGAAAGTTAAAAAAGCTGTCAAATAGATTTCTAATTTCCCATAAGGACTTATTGCAATCGGCCATATATGTCGAATTGAAAATTTTGCCATTTTTGGACGTTTCAAGGTCCTTGAAATCTAAATAATCCATATCTCAAGAACCTGTGGAGATATTGGCTTGGGTCGTTTTTTTACCATAGCAATTTAAAGAAAAATGTTGGTTAATCCAAAATTACTCACGAACCAATTACACCAGCAACTTGAATTAAATTTTATATTATATATAGTGACGTGATACCAAACTGATAAAATTAAAAATTAATTAACGTTTTTTTTATAAATCAAAAAATAAATGTCAATTCGAATATTTTTAGATAAAAAAAATTGAATATCCAAATTAATTGTATGCAGCTAAAAATTACGTTTTTGACATCAGGGAAAATTTTGAGCAAAATCGAATTTACAATTTTTTTTTTACAAAAAATAAAAACCTACAAAGAAAACAGTACTAAAAGTTGGTAAAAAATGATTTTCGACTCAAATATCTTTTCAAAATTTTAAGATATTGACTTCAAACTTATTTCAACTGATAGAAAATATTTTTTTCGACATTTGGAAAAATTTACTGAGTTTTTGCATACAAATTAAAATCTACAAAAATTAGTACGCAAAATTAATAAAAATTGATGTTTGGTTCTCGATATCTCATAAATAAATAAAGGTATTGACTTGAAAATGATTTCATTCTGTGCTAAATTTACTTATAAAAATATAATCTGTATTTTTTACATTCGAAATAAAAACTTTCGAGAAAAAATAATTTTTCAACTCAAAATCTAGTTTTTAAAAATGGATTTTGAAAACAAATTATTTCAACATATGCAAAATATTGTTAATTTTTAACAAAATATAAAATAAGAAATGGTTTTAAACTCAAGTATTAGGAGAACAAGGAAAGATATTGACTTCAAATTATTGATCTCACGCAAATTTTTTTACGAATATTTTGATAAAGTTTTAAGCAATACAGTCGGGATGGGAAGTTATCATTGTGGGTGGCATCCCAATTTAAAAAATTACCAATAAACAATTTTTGTAAAAGAACTGTAAACAAATTTCTCAAAAAATTTCTATAGAGAATTGCACTACATTTTGCTATATCAGTTCTGTATATTTACTATAATGTATCGTTTAGCAATCGAACAATGTTTTAAAACTTAAGAAAATTTACTAAAAAGTTGTGATGTCAACCTTTCCATCGATCGTTATGATCGTCATAGTCGATCGAATACGGAAGTAATCGGTAAAATTGTGAAGAATTTTGAAGAGAGACTTGAATGCAGATGTTGTTATAAATGTAAAAAAATATTGCTGCTTTTTGTTTTTTTTTCTTAAGAATTTAATTTGTTAAAGGCTTGTACAAATTTAAACTAAAACATTTATTTTTTTTTATATTTAATGACTTTCAGCCAATACCTTTCTTTGTTCTCAAGAAACCTTAGCCGAAAATCAATTATAACCAGTCTTAAGTTACTTTTTGTATAGGTCTTAGATTTTTGTAAAAATTGGGTTTGTGTTAAAAAATGGTAATAAATTTTCTTATACAAATTGTTTAAATTTTGACAAATTTGTATTTTTGGCAGTAAAGTTCTATAGTTCTTTATTTTATGGAAGAAAACTGTCAATTGAATTCTTCAAAATATGTTAACAGGTGTCAAAAAAACGTAAACTATACGTAATATATCAATACAATAACATTAATTTTTGTTCATAAGGTAATTAAAGTGACCATTACTTGAATTTTTTTTGAGAACTACTACGGTGCAAAATTTGAAATTGAATTGAAATCATTGGGGCAACCGAATTATAACTTATTTAAAAAGCTATAGTAAGAAAGAGGAAAAAAAACACCCTGCGATTTCTTTTAAAAATCCTTTTTCATCTTTTGATATTAATCAGCCCTATCACCAATTCCATCGTAACAATTCCCCGTACGGGTTACGCCCAAATCTACGAAAAACTGTCTTCACAAAATCTGAGCCCAATCAAAAAGTTTACTATTCGTTTAAAGCTTTCATTAATTTTTCAAAAACCAATGAAAATTGTCATCATTTGGTTTATTTACTAACAAACTTCCTGTAGAAGGCTTATGATTTCAGTAGTTGAAAGAAAGTCACTGCCTAGCATAAGCCTTTTTATTAACTTCCCATACGAAGTTATTGTAATGGGTCCGATTTGTCAAATTGAAAATTTTGCAATTTCTCGACGTTTCAAGGTCCCTAGAGTCGAAATAAAAGATTTTTAGAAAGATGTCTGTGCGTGCGTGTGTACGTACGTTCGTACGTCCGTACGTCCGTACGTTCGCGACGTTTTTTTCGTCGTCCATAGCTCAAGAACCAGAAGAGATATCGACTTCAAATAAATTTTGTTATACAGGTAATAAGGCAGAAAGATGCAGAAAGGGCTCTCAAGAAAATTGCGTGGGTGGTTTTTTTACCACCAAAAACATAAGAGACTTGAATTAAATTTTATATAATAAACTGTAACGTGATCTCAAAGAAGTATATTTTTTGAAAAAAATCTATCTAACGGTTTTTTTTTCTAAATCAAAAAAACTGAAAAAAAAATTTGTCACCTCCTAAATTTAACGACTAACATATGATTTCATCTCCAAAACAATTTTGAGCAACGGAGAATAATGTTTTTGAAATCTGATAAAATTTTGAGAAAAATCGAATTGACAGTTTTTTTACAAAAAATAAAAATTAAAAAAAAAATTAATAAAAGTTAGTAAAAATTGATTTTCGACTCAAATATCTTTTCAAAAATTTGAGATATTGGCTTTAATTTACTTTTATCTTTTAAAAAATATTGTTATCAACATTCAGTAAAATTTTGAACAAAATCGAATTGACAGTTTTTTTATAAAAAATTAAAAACCGAAAAAAATTAACAAAAGTTGGTAAAAATTGAATATGGATTCAAATACCTTTTCAAAAACTTGAAAGTTAGACTTCAAACTTATTTATCTTATAAGAAATATTGATTTAAGCATTCTGAAAGATGTTTAGAAAAATCGAATTGACAGTTTTTGTACAAAAAATAAAAACCTTAAAAAAAATTTATAAAAGTTGGTAAAAATTGATTTTCGACTCAAATATCTTTTCAAAAATTGTAGATATTGGCTTTTAACTACTTTTATCTTTCAAAAAATATTGTTGTCAACATTCAGTAACATTTTGAAAAAAATCGAATTGACAGTTTTTGTACAAAAAATTAAATACCTAAAAAAAAATTTAACAAAAGTTGGTAAAAATTGATTTTCGACTCAAATATCTTTTCAAAACTATAAAATATTGGCTTCAAACTAATTTTATCTTATAGAAAATATTGTTTTCAACATTCGATAGAAGTTTGAAGAAAATCGAATTGACGGTTTTTTACAAAAAATAAAACTCTAAAAAAAACAATACTAAAACTTGGTAAAAATTTACTTTCGACTCAAATAGCATTTCAAAAATTAAAAATATTGGCTTCAAACTTATTTTATTTTACAGAAAATATTGTTTTCGATATTCAGTGATTTTTATATAAAAATCCAACAGTCCGTTTTTTCATAAAAAAATAAAATCTAGCCAAACTTTTAAGCAAGACAAATCGACAGACGGGATGGGAAGTTATCAGTGTGGGTCGCATCCCAGCCTCTTTTTTTATAAATCAAAAAAACTGAAAAAAAATGTGTCACCTCCAAAATTTTAAGACAAAAATATGATTTCATCTCCAAAACAATTTTGTGCAACGAAGAATAATGTTTTTGACATCTGATAAAATTTTGAGAAAAATCCAATTGACATTTTTTTTATAAAAAATAAAAATCTAAAAAAAACATTAGTCAAAATTGGTGAAAATTCAATATCTATTCAAATATCTTTTCAAAAACTTCAAATTTTGGCTTCAATCTTATTTTATCTTATAAGAAATATTTTTTTTTAAATTCTGAAAAATCTAATTTACAGTTTTTATACAAAAAATTACAAACCTAAAAAAAAATTAACAAAAGTTGGTAAAAAATGATTTTCGACACAAATATCTTTTCAAAACCTTGAAATATTGTCTTCGAACTTATTTTATTTCACAGAAAATTTTGCAAAAAATCGAATTGACAGTTTTTTTAACAAAAAATGAAACTCTAAAAAAAAACAATAAAACTTGCTAAAATTTTACTTTCGACTCAAATAGCTTTCCAAAAATTAAAAATATTGGCTTCAAACTTATTTTATTTCACAGAAAATATTGTTTTCGATATTCAGTAATTTTTATATAAAAATCCAACAGTCCGTTTTTTCATACAAAATAAAATCTAGACAAACTTTTAAGCAAGACAAATCGACAGACGGGATGGGAAGTTATCAGTGTGGGTCGCATCCCAGCCTCTTTTTTTTAATTTTAGTTTTTTCTTAAAATGTCGGGTTTAAGTTGCCCTAAACGTCTTCCCCGGGCTCTAACCGCAGGTGGTAAATCCTTATGTATGGGTATTCCAGTGTTTTTTTAGTTTAATCGTGTTACGTACACTTTATTATTGAGTTTCACAATATCATAAGCCGTCTTGTTATTGTTTGTAGGTCGCAAAAATCGTGTTGCTGCAAACACGTTGGCTTCATTTGTTTCGACATATCCAGGCAACACTTTTGTGCCTTCTCTCCCACATCTTTTTCGCCGTTTTTCGGAAAATGGACGATGACATTTTTTTCGTTGGCTTTAGTTTCCATTTTCTCCATTTTTAGTTCCAAAGAAATGCATCGAGCTTCAAATTGCTTTACCTGAGACTTCAGCTGGGTGTTACTAATCTGCAAGTCTTGAACTTCAGCATGAATTACATCCATAAGAGCTCTTGAAGGCATGTCTTTCAATTTATCATCAAGTAGTATAGAGATGATATCATGCATTATATGTCTCAAAGCTGTGACCTCCATAGCTCAAACTGCAGTACTTGACGTTTCTTGAGGCGACGACGCTGGAGCAATTTCTTTATGCGGTCTTTTAGGTGGTTGATTATGCCCAATTAAAGAACCTGAACTGGGTGGTGTTCGTTGCATGTCATTTTGTTTTGCAATTAAATATACGGTTCACTGGTGGCCTTTTTTCCGAAGTGCAATCTTTAAGAACGAAACTTACGTTCTCCACTTCCAGTAGCCTTTACTTCTTTTTTGTTTTCAACCACTTTTTTCTTAATGTGGAACCCCCAATCAAACCACAGTGAATTATAATATATTTTACGTGATAATTTGGAGAGTTTTACTTACTTTTAAGTAAAGAAGAAGAATTTAGTCCTTCCTTCGCTGCTTTTGTAAATCTTTGAGTTAAATCCAGTTTTTTTTCGCTTATCATATCTAAGAGCCTTTCATATTGAGTCTTGTTTGTAGTTCTTTCACGTTTAAAAAAAAATATTTAAAAAAATCAATATTTATAAAATACTTTAAACTTTTCTAGTATTTAAACAATTTTATTTCGAGTCCGACACGAATAAGGAAAGGAATGTTCAATTCCATTCCACTCGGCACAAGTGAAGCCACATTTTAGGAGTTTCGATTCTTTGTTTTTCACTGCAAATCCACTACGGGTGGAATTTGTGATAACTTGATCGGGAAACGTAGCATATTTTCTACTACTATTTAATTGGTAAAAGGGCGCAGATTATCTGTAATTTTGTTTGAAGACGATATTTCTATGGGCGTACATTTTAAATTCGACAAATCAGACCGAATATAAATCTTGGTTGAATCTTTTTTGGATGTTCTTTAAATGACAGCCAACTTGATTTTCATACGCTTTTAAGAGCTCCAATACAATGAGTTAATCGAAAGGTTCACAAGATCTAACGATAAAATTCCAAAACGAGTTTTCTCGAAATCTTCCAAGGTAAACACTGTCTTAAAATTCGAAGTCACTTGAGAAACCATTTTAACCGTCTTACATTTAACATTTTTATAAAACCTCCTTCCTGCACAATATTTACATATATTCGACAAGAATGTATACTCAAGTTCAAACTAAATGCTGCAAAAATTCAAAGTCTTACAAAATTATTCTCAATTACAAGAATTTTAACATTTGTTAGCTCTTCACGTTCAAAGTATTGCACAAAGTCTTCATGAGAATTTCCATCAAAGTTTTCATCAGAATTTTCTCCCAATTAGCTGAAAAGTAAGTAATTTTGTTTTTCCTTTTTCACACCCTTATTATGTGCAGTTCTTTCCAACTTACAAAATCTATTTAAAAATAAATTTAATTTTCCAGAACATTGGCATCAATTAATTCATTATGTTCATTTTTCAGAGAATCAGTCCACGCGTTAGCTTAATTAAACCTTCATTGTGTGTATTATACCTTATTTATTTTTTTTCAAGAAATGATTTCTGCTAATTTTCGTCACAAGTCCCCTGAGCAAACGCCCAATATGAAATAGAAATAAAATAGTCCTTAAAAAGGAGGAGGAGGTGGATTTATAAACTTGATAACACAAAACACGCGCGTGGGCAAACCCATTAATAAGAAAATGAAATTAGGGCTTCTATACTCGTCTCGTAAAGTATGCGTACCTACGACGACGACGTTACGTTAGAAGACTACGTATATTGACGTATCACATCATACCTACTTCTAGTATATGAAAAAGGGTGTTTTTTAAAGATAAAGAACTTTGAAATGGAATAAAACAAAGAGGATTTTTTTAAATTACCCAAAGTTTGTTACCATATATCGGCTATAACGCGGCGAATGTTGTCCGTAAAGTGGTCAATCGGCTTAGGCGTAGACTAGTGACTTGCATCGGAGGCGACGCAAATGCTCGGCATACCCTTTGGGGAAGTTCTGAGATCAACGAACGAGGTGAGTCACTTTTTGATTTTATTATTGAAAATAATATGACCATTTGTAACAGAGGCAATACTCCCACTTTCGTCTTTCCGAGCTCGAAAAATTATAATGGATGGGAGGATGTGCTTAACGTTACTTTAGTAAACAACGGCAATTTATTAGTGGAGAATTGGAGAGTTTCCCCTTTGAATTCGTTTTCGGATCCCAAGTGGATTCTTTTTCAAATTAATTTCGAGTCGAAAAAACCTTCGCCTCATAGAAATCCCAAAAGAACTGACTGGACGAAATTCAGTCAAATTGCTAATTCCAAACTAAACAACTTACCGAATCTCACTAAATCGAAAGGAGACCTTGAGTCAAAGGTGAAAACCTTTAAAACTTCTATAAGTAAAGTTTTTAGAGTCTCTTGCCCAGTTAAATATAGCCGTAAAACCCTTCCTTCTGAGTAGAATGAAGAACTGTCCAGTCTTAGGAAAATGACGAGGACAACCCTCAATATTTGCCACAAACATAAGTTTTACCAACCGTATAAGGACTCTCTTAAAATGTACAAGCAAGCCCTGTCATCAACCAAAAGACAAGGCTGGAGAGAATACTGTCAATCAATCGAAGACATAAAAGACTCCGCGAGGCTCAGCAAAATTTTATCGAAGGAACATTGTAATCCTTCATTTCTAAAAAAGCCTGATGGAACCTGAACAGCCTCTCCAGCCGAATCTCTTGAGCTACTGATGAAGACGCACTTTCCGGGTTGCGAGAGTGATAACCCCGAACCTCTTGAAACCACAGGGCTAAACGTAGCTCATGTGGAGCAAGTCAATTCCGTTATAAACAGAGAAAATATTTTGTGAGCCATCAATACTTTTTCGCCATATGAATCCCCAGGCATGGATGGCATACTGCCAGTTATGCTTCAAAAGTTGCATGATGTGGCAGCTCTATGGCTGGAACAAATTTTCAAAGGATGCCTCCTTCTCAAACACGTGTCCATGTCGTGGAGACAGGTCAAAGTAGTTTTTATCCCGAAAGTGGGTAGGCGAGGTTACGAATCCGCTAAGGATTTCAGACCAATAAGCTTAACATCTTTTGTGCTTAAAGCCTTGGAGCCACTCTAGGTATACAATCGCAACAAAACACGTGAGTAGGGGAACACCCCGGGGTGGTGTCCTTTCGCCTCTTCTATGGATTCTGGCCATGGATACAATTCTCGTTAAATTAAAGAGATGTGGAGTGAAGGCGGTAGCCTATGCGGATGATTTGGTGCTATTGGTGTCAGGAAAGTACACCTCTGTGATTAGTGAAATCACGGAGTCAGCTTTAAAGAAAGTTAGCAACTAGCCACGAGGTGTGGACTAGGAGTTAACCAAAGTAAAACTGAACTGTTGCTCTTTACCACCAAAACTAAAGTACAGCCCTTCACGCTACCTCGACTCAACGGTCAAATCCTATCATTGTCTTCCAGTGCAAAATATTTGGGACTTATACTGGACCCTAAACTAAACTGGAAACTAAATATTGAAGTACGGGTTAAGAAGGCCTGTTTTGCCTTCTATGGCTGCAGCAAAACTTTCGGCAAAAAGTGGGGGCTTCACTCGAATCCAATCTTAACATAAGGGTCGATTGTGTAGTATCCTGCTCTAAGCAAAGCTTATAATATTCAGAACATTCAGAGAACAGTTTGCGTGGGCACCACAGGGGCCATGCGTACTTCCCCAACGGACACCTTAAAAGTTTTATTTTACCAATCAAACTTTTTATTAAATACATAGTTTCCTGCAGCGCTATTAGGTTGAAGGAATCAAACAGCTGGTTGTCAAAACCTTATGGTCACAGCTACACAACGAAATTGATTCCCTCAGATATTATCTCGGTAGACACTGACTACTGCACTCCTACTTTGAGCCTTAGTAAGGGTATTAAGGTTATTTTACCATCCAGAGAAGATTGGGAGGATGACATCGTGTCGATAGGTTTCGACACAACCATCTTTACTGACAGCTCAAAGATGGAGTGCCGAGTTGGTTCTGGGATCTTTTTTGAGTCCCAAATGTAGCTTAATCCTTTAGGCTTCCTGACTTTGCTAAGGAGGCATGTAAGATACTTAAACAAAGCCCAATCCAAAGCTTTCGAGCCTGAATATTAACCTCGGTTTCTCCCTGATCTGGATTCCGGGCCATAGTGGTATCGTGGGAAATGAACGGGCTCACGAGCTAGCCAGGCAAGGATCGGCCCTTTATAGCTCACTTGCGGAAATGGTTAACTTTGCTCTTGGTGCCATGAAGGGTAAAATCTTTTCTATCTACCAAACTGAATCAAACCGAAGGTGGAGCAATTTACCCAACAGCATTATATATAAGAAGATATGGCCCACCTATAATAAAACCCGTACAAACGATCTTCTATGCAGGCCAAGGCAAGACATAGCCAGGATTGTTGCGGTTTGTACCGGACATTGGCATATAGGAGTTCATGCGGAGAAGTTGGGTATCTCCTACAACACCTTTTGCAGTAGTTGTAGTGACCAAAGAGAAAGTGGAACGATAACCCATTTCCTCTGCAAATGTCCTGCTTTGGCAAACACTAGAATACAATTCTTTGGAAAAACATTCTTTCACGAACTTGATGAGCTATCTGAGACAAAGATTAGAGACCTAATCTTTTTTGTCAATGCGACAAAATGGCTCTAACATAATCGCTATAAAGCTTCTCTATAAATCTTTCACTTTCTATCACAGGTCAAACGAGTTTTTGGTATCAAAACGGCGCACTACAGCGCTAATTGAATCTCAGGCTAGGTTGCCTTGAGATCGCCATTTTTACCTACCTACCTATGGCTCTTTCGCTATTGGCAGCATAGTTTTTACAAAAATAGTGACGACCAATTTAATGATGTTTCAACACACATTTGAAGATTTTCATCACTCCAGATACGGCAGTTTTGTTTATGGGCCATAAATGTTGACCTAATTTATAAGCCCCGAAAATGTGCCCAATTTGAAAGCGTTGAAAGCAAATCCAACTTAATATCATCCACTTGACAGTTGACAAAATTAACGCCAGTTAAAATAGTGTTGCCGTCTTAAAGTTATAATGCTCTTTAAAAAAAACACCCATTATATTTATAAAAGCTATGCGATGTTGCTTTTATTTTCTTAGAACTTAATCAATGGCGAGGGTTATTTGATAAATTATTATTATCTAAAATTGATTTATAGGTTATAACAAAAACAACAACAACAAAAACGAACAAACAACAATAGGCTATTTGAAGAATGAAGATGTTTTCCAGAAATAATACCCCTACACGTTTCACCACGTGCTCTCAAGGTACTATACATTCCAAAATCTTTATATTATGAAATGTAGGTTATCATCTCATTATTATGTTACTAGCATCGCAAACAATTCAAGTTACCTTTTCTAAGAAAAGAATAACAATATGGCGGCGGTCTTGAGAAATAATAATTTTCCTTTGAAAAGCAATCGAAGTCAGTCTTTTGAATTCACTTAGGAAGGAGGTTTATAGGATTTTTGGGGGAGGATAACTTAATTATTTCAAATAACATGGTGTAGGCATAAGTTTAAGGGTAGGGTAACCCACGAGTCCACGAGGATCTACTTGAGCATAGGTGTATAGGCTTTATATTGTGCCAAAGAACATGAGTTCCATAACAAGAGTGTTTTTGTTTACTCGGAATTCCACTAATCCTTATTAACTTCAGATGATTAAGTACTTGGCATCAAGTGGCAACATAAAGGAATATCAGAAATTTTCCTGATTCATCAAAATTACATTTGGGAGCTTAACTGCTTATGTTTTCGAAAGATAACTATTTAGGTATATGCAGCCTATAGTTACACGCCATCAAGCGCCACATCACGGGTATAGGGTAGGTATACCTTTTAACTTAAAGCTTTTGTGGATTCTATGAATTGCAGCGCATTCATCCATCATCTTGTGTATGGGTAAAGAAGTGTTCCTTACAAGTTAAGGTAGGTATATGCTCTACACAGAATATGTAGGCACTTTTGATATGTCCTTAATTGCAAATCCTTTGTTCGTACATTATACTAAGAATGGTATTTAATGACTTTAACAATAACGACATAAATCAGTTAAGTAAAATACAAACAATGTGTATTTGTTAGTAAATGTATGCGTCTTTAATTATTATTAAGTATAAATGAGCCTTAACAAAGATAACTTTCTAATTTAAGGTTCCTTGTTGAGTAAGCTTCAAATCTGAATGAAGCTTATGGTTTTGGTGACTACCTTTCTAAATACTCGTATGAACACATATTTTAAAGCTTATAGTGTTCTGTAAATCACACTTTGAGCAATCGAAAATCTGCCAAAATTATGATGTATGATTTGACAGAATAACCGTTTGTAAGTACTAAGCTTTGAAAGATAAAAAAATACACATCAATTAAAATCTTTAGCAGGTTTATGGCTTTCCAAAAATACCGAAGTACATGCTTTCGTCAAGAAAGGACAAACAACACCGACGTCTTGGTCAAAACGTCACCATTGACAGACGTAACTTTGAGGTAGTCAAGAACTTCGTCTACCTAGGCTCTGCTGCAAAAGCATTATTGTATCTGAACCAACAAACATTATTCTCAATGATCAATTATGTTTTGATGGAATATCAGACCACGACTTAGTTTTTTGTACTTATGGTATTGATTTTTCTCATTCCCAAGTTCCTTCCACATTTACTTTTAGAAATTTTAAAGCTCTCGATGAAGAAGCTTTTTATATTGATGCCAGCAGCGTGGCCTGGAGTGATTGTTACAATTTAGTGCATGTAGATAACAAACTAAACTTCATTTACAACCATGTGAAGAGATTGTTCGAAACTCATGTTCCTCTAAAAACGGTAAGAATTCCAAACGAGAAATGTCCATGGTACAACTTTGAAGTAAAGAATGCGATTAAAAGTCGCAGAAAATACTACCTCAAGTGGCGGCTTTCTCCAAATCCTACAACTTGGCGACAATACTGCTACTTTCGTAATCAGGCAACTCTCATTACCCGTTGCGCCAAACGTAACTTTTTCGCCTCGAAACTCAATACAAATCTTTCTTCTAAACAGCTCTGGAAAAATCTTCGTGACATTGGTATTGGTAAAAAGCCAATTTCTAAGTGTGAACTTGATCCTAATGACCTCAACAATCAGTTTACTCAAACAAATCAATTAGCTACTAGCTTTGAGCCCAAGGCTGGCTTACTTTATGATGGAGTTAACGATTTTTGCTTTGAGACGGTAACTGAAGACGAAATTATACGAACTTTTAAATCCTTGAGGTCCGAAGCTATAGGTGAAGACGGTATTCCGCTAAGATTTTTGAAACTTGTCCTACCCTGCTTGATTAACGCTCTCACTCATGTTTTTAATCACTGTATTGTCACTTCTACGTTTCCTATTGCGTGGAAAGCAGCCAGGATAACTCCTGTTCCGAAAAAGCCCACACCTTCCGAACTCGCCGACTACCGGCCAGTAAGCATTTTACCTTGCATGTCCAAAGATCTCGAAAAAATCCTTACTAAACAAATTATTGACCATTTTACGTCCAAAAGATTGCTGTCTCCATACCAACCTGGATTTAGAGCTAACCATTCCTGCTCTACAGCAATGGTAAAGATCTTAGAGGATATAAGACTTGAATACGATAAAGACAATACTGTGCCTTTTGGACTTCTCGAAGGCTTTTGACAAAGTTGATCATCGAGTTCTTTGTCAAAAACTTGAGCACTACTTTGGTTTTTCGAATTCAGCTGTTCGTCTCATTGGTAGTTATTTGTGTAACAGAACTCAGCGTGTATGTGTTGGAAACAATTTTTCGGCACATACGTACTTGAAGATGGGCGTGCCACAAGGCTCTATTCTGGGGCCAATTTTGTTTCGTGCCTTTATCAACGATTTGCCTTCGGTTTGTGAGCACGTCTCTTTTCATCTATATGCAGATGATATACAAATTTATCTCTCACGTAGAATCGGTTTAATAGAGGATCTTGTCTTTCGCGTTAATGAAGATCTTGAGAGAATTTCTAACTGGGCTAAGGGAAATGGTCTAGTGCTCAATCCCAATAAAAGTCAAGCCCTACTAATTTCTAAGAAGACATACAACCATAGAGATCTACCTTCGATTACTTTGAATAGTGCCCATGTTAGTTTTGTAGATTCTGTGACCAGTCTTGGATTCAAAATCTCTAGGAATCTCTCTTGCAGAGACCATATAAATTATGCCATTGCACGTATTTATGGAACTTTAAGAAAACTATGGGTATCTAATTCTTTTACTCCTCAAAAAACAAAACTTCGTCTTATGAGAACTCTACTCGTACCAATCATTTCCTTTTCTGAAGTCGTGTATCCGAAACTGGATTCTTTATCTGAATACGTGTGGCGCTAAATGACATAACTCGCTACGTTTAAGGTATTCGCAGATATGACCATATCTCTGCTTTCAGCAAAAAAATTCTTAAGTGCACTATGGTCGAATACGTAAATTTCCGTATTTGTATCTTTCTCCACAGAATTATTCGCACAAGAACACCTGAGTACCTTTATGAAAAAATTGAGTTCTGTACATCGTCAAGAACAAATAATCTAGTTATTCCAACTTTTAGATATCTAAATTCCTCACGGTTGTTCTTCGTTCACAGCATTCGCCGTTTTAACTCTTTGCCGGTTAGCATTAAGAGGATAACGGATGCAGTAAGTTTCAAGACCGAGGTTTTTAAACATTTTTCGAACAACTAGGATGTTAAGGGGGAAATAGGAAAGAAGAAGAGAGGAAAAGTCTTATATGTATTATTACAAAAAAAAAAAAAAATATTTTTAGCAGCCTAAGTATTATCTTATTGTATATAGAATCAAACAGCACTTTAATTGTTCAACCAAAGTACAAATACTATAAAAGACATTGTCTTAGTGTATTGTTTACAATAAAGAAATTGAATTGAATTGAAAGCAGAAAACAACACCAGCGCTGAGATCAAACGCAGAATTACTCTTGCTAACCGCTGTTGCTTTGGACTAAGAAAGCAATTGAGTGGTAAAGTCCTCTCTCGAGGGACCAAAGTATTTCTATATAAGAACCTTATCATCCCCGTCCTGCTATACGGTGCAGAAGCATGGACTATGACAAAAGCGGATGAAAGCACCTTGGGTCGCTTTGAGAGAAAAGTTATCCGTGTGATCTACGGTCCCGTATGCATCGAAAGGGGGTTGAGGAGAAGATGGAACGACGAGCTGTACGGGCTGTACAGTGACGTAGACTTAGCCAAAAGGGTAAAAGTCCAACGACTAAGATGGCTGGGTCACGTAGAGCGCATGTCCACCAATGCTCCGGTCCGGAAAGTCTTCGAATCCACACCCACAGAACAGCGCAGTAGAGGAATACCGGATCAGTGGAAGGTGACCTCACCCAACTTGGAGCGCGAAACTGGAGACATCTAGCTAGGGATCGAGCTGGAGAAGTTTGTTGGGTGAGGCCCTAGTTCACACAGAACTGTAGCGCCACCTTAAATAAGAAAGAAAGTTTAAAAAAAAAACTGTCAATTAGATTTCTTCTCAAAATTTTACCAGATGTTAAAAAAAAGTTAAAAAATTGTTTTGGGGATGAAATCATATTTTATTCGTAGGATTTTCGAGGTGACAATTTTGTTCAGTTTTTTTTTATTTATATGCTATACAGACTACGAAACAACGTCGTGAACGCACGGACGTACGAACGTGCGTACACACGCACGCACAGACATCTTTCTAAAAATCTTTTATCTCGACTCTAGGGACCTTGAAATTGAAACGAAGAGATATGTCAACATTTTCAATTCGACAAATCGAACGCATTACAATAACCTTCTACAGAAAGTTAAAAACACTTATGTTTTCGACAGCTTTTTCATTGTTATAGTTTTTGAAAAATGTATAAAAATGTGCTCTGAAAGCCTTTTAAACAGGCCCCCGCCACATAAACTTTTTAGAGAGCCTTGAGTACACATAACAGAAGCTAATAATTTTCCTTGTCTTGACATCATTTAATTGTATTTCCCGTGCATTGAGCTGTCATGCCAAATGTCTTGGGTTCAATCCTTGCCTGTGCCATCAAAAGTTTTTTTTCATGTTTACTGCCTTCTGCGATTTGTTGATAAATCCTCCAAAGGTAATTCATGTCATGAAAAGTGCTTTCTTAAATAATTCGGATTCGGCTAAAAACTGTAGGTCCCCTCCATCCCAGAAAACAGTACTGGCACCTAGAAATGATTTGAAATGCCCTATCCTAGAAAATTCGTATGATACATCTATCGTTTACCTTAGTTTGAGCATTAGGAAAGGAAGAGAGGATTAAAAAGGAGTTGTCGGTGCACATTGGTTTTGAATTCCTAAATATAGCAATGACTGGAAAAGACAGAATGTGGTAAGGCATTCCACGTTGGCGTAGTAGGGCTGAAGAACGAATCTCTGTTAGCGCGAGTATTACGGTTGAACTGTTTAAGCGGAGGAATGCAACAGGCTCTTTCTCTAGAGCATAAACTGTTAAAATAACTGTAAAAAAAATAAGACAAGAAGCTTTCCTACCATTTTCAAGCAACGTTATGGAACTAACGATGAAACTATCAACAATCAATTTAAATACATTACGTTCAATACTGATCAAGAGGCGTAAGAAAGTTGCAGGAGCACCAGCTCACAGATGGGGTATAAACTTAAGCTTTGGACATATATAAGTCTTGCAGATAACAGCCAGATCTGAAAGAGGGAAACATTTCTTGCATCGCCCTGGGGTACAAGAGCAATAATTTTGTATGGTTTTCGGACTTGAACTCATCCAATGCAACTAGTGCTGAACGATTTGAAACGTAGTAACAAATTCAATGTAGAAGGGCTTCATATAAACCGAAAGCACGTATTTTCGATTAGAGAGCCTGATGCCAAAGCCTATCAAATGCTTTTGAAATATCAAGTCCAATAGTCTTACTTTCTCATTAAGAAGCTTTCCATCTACAAGACATTTCTTGAGCTTATAGTAAATCAGCGTTGAAGCCAAATGACATAAGTCAAAACTTGTTATATTTTAAAATGTGTTCTATAAACATTGGGGCATATTCATAGTCATATTTTAAAACCTGAGTCTATTTAACTGGAGTTAGGCACAGCTGATATTCGTAAAGAATTTGGCTCTGTTTAGTCAGAAACAAGTTTATTGTATGTTCTACTACAATTCTAGTACAATTTAACTTAAATTTTTACTCCAGACTTTAGTTTTAAAATAGGTTTAAATTGTTTATGATTAAGTTTGTTTAAATTACTATTTCCAAAATCAATAGTTTTGTAAACAAGAAATGTATTTATGGGCATAATGTGTTAGTTTCTCTTTTAACAATTTGATACACTTAACAAAAATATTTGAAGACAATTAAGACTATTTTTGTAAATAGATATCAGCATCCAATCATTGTAAAGCAACAAATTGAATCTATAAAATGCTTATTTATTTCATTCCTAAAAACAAATATCTAAAGTTTCCTTAAATTTCGTAATGAAGTATTCTTAAGTCAACTGTTTGTAGCTATTTACGGATGAAAGTCAAAATTTCGTCTCCTTGGTGATTTTTCAAATTTCCGACAGATAGAAAAATTAAATTAATACCCACTATGATGAAGTTGATTGTCCTTTAAATCCTTTTTTGCAATATGTTTCTTACATTCATTTTTAAAGTACTCGTGCATATATTTGAAACACTTCTTAGAACATCAGTAGCTATGTATACATTACCCAAGCTGCACTTGGTTGCTATAGTTATTAAATTGTGACATCTGCTTGTTTCATGGATGAGGACAAATGTCACAATTGCACAAACGAACCATAGTTCCAACGTAAGATAACAACAATTTCCTTGTTTTAATACTTCTTATCCTTCCTTATTGTCCTTTTTTGTGTCCAGTTGTTTTTGGAGAGACGAATACCTTCGTCCATCATATCTACCTTTTTACATTCTACTAAATTAAGTAGTTCTTGGTGACCAAGTCACTGACATACATTAAGTAAGTCCTACATGAGAGATGCAACAAAGGGAAACAATGTAAAGGTATGATGATGTATATCTGGAGAAAACAATGTCAACTGATGTCCTCCTGCTCAAGGAGCAGAGACACAGAGACAGGACATGATACACACATAGATGTATATATCTACGCACTAGGGCTACCACATGGGGTTTTTGAAAATTATACATAAAATTTGAAATCTATATTTTAAGAGGGCTTTAAGGACAAATCAAATGGAATCAATTTACTATCTAAATGATAGAAGTACTTGAATAGCCCCAAGGTTACACTAATTTATTAATTTAATTTTGTTTAATTGAAACTAATTGTTCTTAACAATTGAAATTTGAAACTGGCAAACACATTTAATTCAAATCGAATAATCTGAGCTGTGGGCGTACATAAGAGCCCTTACGAGAAGATTACATTGACAGCAATAATTATATTAATAATCTTACTTTACCTTTACATAATTAGACAGGATTTTCTGTGATCGGGTTAAACGTTGATAATGCGTTTATTATTAAATGTTAACTTTAGTTGTTTTATGTCAACTTTTGGGTCAATATAATTAGAATGGTTCAAAATGCATAAGTTTTCCAATAAGAGATTTCTTTATAATAAGATGTTCGAAAGTAATCTCATCTGTCCACAGAGATCTTATGGATTTAACACCTTAAGAATTTATTTTATGACCACCTGAGTTAGCGCTATGCCAATTTATTACAGTTGATTTAAGCCCTTGAAGATAGAATTTGAGAAGCCAATTAATGAAACCTCTTATTGGAAAAAGTCAAATGGGGTCATTCATTTTCCAGTTTCAAACGTTAATATAAAAAAGAGGCTTAGATGTTGGGCCACACTGAAAGTGCTTACCGCTGAAAGTTTTCAAATCAAATTTTATTTTATTTCTTAAAAGAAAATGAAAGAAACTAACATTTAAGTTTAAGCTCTTTTCTGGCGGCTTATATTTGGGAAAACAGTAATATATTATTTGAACTTAACTAACTATTAACAACAATATTTATATGACATAAAAGAACTTTGAAGATATGTAAGTCCAAATTTAATTTTTAGCACTTTTTAGAATGTATTTGTTTAACGTTTTTATTCTACTTTAAATTGAATTGTTTTAAAAGTCGTACTCACAACATTGTTTATTCAATGGAACATGAGGAATTCTTAATCTACCTTTTATCGGTCCCTACGCTCGTTGTCAATGACACTCCTTTTGTTAGTCCTTTAGAGAAAGCTAATGTCTTTGGTAGGCAGTTCGCCACCAATTCTACGCTGCCAGCGAGTGTTATGACTCCTCCTGTACTTGAGCGAGTTAGAGATTCTATGGGAACAATCTTTTCTCGCAAGAGTCCTTAGAGATCTAAACACACATAAATCCGCTGGTCCGGATGGTATCCCCGCTATTTTTCTGAAGAGGTGGTCTTCAACGCTGGCAAAACCACTCCGTAAGCTTTTTTATCTGTCTTATTCCCCAGGTCTTGTTCCGACAGGATGGAAAACTGCATTTTACCAGTCCATCCCCAAAAAATGCGAATCTTCCTCACCCTCTTATTTTCGACCGATTGCACTTACGTCCCTTCTTTCCAAGGTCATGGAAACGCTGATTATCAGCTAAAGAAATGTCTTAAAGATTGAAAGTTTCTTAATAGCCGTCAGTACGGCTTCCTGAAGCAATGGGTCCACTGGTGATTTTCTGGTTTATCTCACCGAACAGTGGGACAAACTTTACATCGGTTTATAGAAAGTAAGATTATTGGACTTGATATTTCAAAAGCATTTGATAGGGTTTGGCATCAGGCTCTCTAATCGGAAATGCGTCCTTTCGGTCTTCATGAATCCTTCCTTTATTGGATTAGTAATTACCTTTCGAATCGTTCAATACAAGCTGTATTGGATGGATTCAAGCCTGAAAACCATAAAATAAATGCTGGTGTGCCTCAGGGCTCTGTTCTATCTCCAACACTCTTTCTCATTTTCGCTGACGATAGTACTCTTACCTTTTCATATTTGATTTTAGACACTCCCCCCTCTTCTTTGGATGTGAAACTGCAACAAATAAATATGATAAGCTCATTAAATTCCGCCCTAAACAGCATTGTTCAATGGGGATTAAAAAAAAAAGTGGAATTTAATGCTTCGAAAACCCAATGCTGTCTTGTATCGGTAAAGCGAGATATACCCAGATTGCCATTATCCATGGATGGCACTTGCATCAATGAGACTTAACACCTCGATATTCTCGGTATGTGGATCACCAACCAACTCTTCTGGCACGATCAAATATGCGATGTTGCCAAAAATGCCGCAAGGTGTTTGGGTTCCCTTTGGCGATGCAAGAAATATTTCACCCCTTCTGATCTGGCTGTTATCTACAAGACTTACATACGTCCAAAGCTTGAGTATAACTCCCATCTCCGGGCTGGTGCTCCTGCAACTTACTTAAGCCTCTTGGATTGTATTGAACGTAGAACATTTAAATTGCTAGATGATAATATCATCATATAAGGTCATTTACTGCACTCCAACATCGTCATAAGGTCTCTTGTCTGACCCTTTTTTTACCGTTATTTGAACGGTTTATGATCTAGTGAAATAGCCAGGTGCATTCCTCCCCTTAAACAGTTCAACCATAATACTCGCACTTCTATGAATGCTCATCAGTATACCCTCGAGCCCAACTTCGGCGGTACTGTCAAATACAGAGATTCATTCTTTAGCCGTACTACGCGAATGTGGAATGTTTTATTACACTCTGTCTTTCCTAGTCATTGCAATTCAAAACCAATGTGCATCGATCATCGACATCTCCTTTCAAACCCTCTCTCCTCTTCCTAGTGCTTATACTGTGCCTCTGCATAATAAGGGTAGTAATATCCGCTTGAGTGTGTGCTTATTATAAAAAAAAAATTAAAGCTTGTTGAAAACAAATCCAATCAAATATCAAATCTATAATCAATGTTCTCAAGATACTTAAGTTGAAAATCAATTCTCTTGAGGAAATTTTCGACCTTTTTTAACATATGTATATTGAGCGGTATCTCAGTCATAACTTGGTTTTTGAGTGCTCAAGAGTTAAAGGTTTATCTCCACAAACACAGTCTTTTATGTAACCCCGCAAAAAAAAAGTTCAACGGTATCAAATCGCATGATCTTGTTGGGCAATTGATATCGCCACAACGAGAAAAGATGCGGCCAGGAAATGTCTCTTGCAATAAATCCATATTCGCTCGAGTTGAGTCTTGTTGAAACCAAATATTCTCCAAGTCGTATTCTTGAAAAGCAGGCAAAAAAAGCCTGTTTTCATATAACCATAACGTTTCGAATTGTCGGTAGCATCGATGTTTTCGAAGAAGTAAGGTACAATTACACCTCTCGACCAAAGAGCGCGCCAAACAGTGTGTTTTTGTGGATGTAATGGCCTATCTTGAATAACCTAAAGGAACCCCAAATGCGACAATTTGGTTTATTAAAGTACGCACCGAGTGAGAAATGTGCATCGTCGCTTAAGAACATTTTGTTCGAAAAATCGAGGTCCACCACCTGTTGTTCACGTACCCATTCGACGTATCTACGACGTTATAAATGGTCAGTTGACTTTGGTTGTTGTTTGAGCTGAACTTTATATGGATGTTGGTGTAGATCCAAACGCAAAACACGCCTTATTGTGCCGTAAGACAGTCCTAATTATTAAAAACGGAATCGTCACATTCGGGTCTTCGGCAACACTTTCACTAATAGAAGCGATATTTTCAGTGGTACGAGTGAGGCCCAGGCCTTACAACATCTGTAACCAATCCAGCTTCTTTAAATTTCTGTAATGTTTTCCCAATTGCTTGCATAGTTTTATTTTAAACCATAATCTCCTCTTAATGGAAGATAGTTGGCTGTGGCAGAATCTACACTTTTGTAGTAGGTTTTAACAATTTGTATGTGTTGTACGATAGTTAAGTGATCCATTTTAAATTTCAGACTTTAAACTGATCAAAAAAAAAAATTGGCTTGACAGATGTCGAATTCCAGGCCTTTAGTTTTGAAACCGCTAAATGGATACATCGTTAATTTTGTACGTTATTAATTTTTGCAAATACTTAACTTCGATTTTTCTAAAAAATGTATCAAATGCAAAAATGTCCACTTCTTTTTAAAAAACTACTAGAGTAATAAATATTTTAATATTCGATATAGATGTTTAAACTGGTTTTTGAATTATGGCCGACGAAGTAAGGTATCTCGTATCTTAGGATGTTTTTATTGATATTGACACATGGATTTTGTAGGATCTTTTGAGCTTCCAAATACTGCACAGAAAAAGAAGTTGTCATATTAACAATCGTCGATTTCAACTTGAAATTTGGCTTAATTGTCACATTGACTACCAAAATACTCAATATAACAACCTTATTTTAAAAAATTGACTACTAGATAGTCAATAGAACAATTTTCGATTGTCAGTTTTGGGTTGTCAATATGACAATTTGGTTTTCATATTTACTATAGAGGATTGTTGTATTGACTACCCAGTTGTCAAATTATATTTCGGTTTCCAACAACCATTGTCGTATTGACTACCATTTGAGCCCAATGTCATGAACCTAAAAACTATCTTTTGTGAAGGCCCACAATTGCCTAGGACGTATAATCTAGCGACCAGGAAACTGTCTTGATAATACCACATAAATATTTTTCGAATAAGCGAAGACGCACGGTCTTCTTCACGAAATTAACAACTCTTTTTAGTTAAACTGTTTTCCCACTTCTGAGCGATGTAATAGTTGTTGATGTACCTGTTGATTGCTTGAATAGGGAAGTATTTCGATAAGGGCTTTTCATCAATTCCTCTATCTTCATTTATATTGGCATTGAATTCTCCAAGATATCTCATGCTATTATAACTCATCTGAAATGCGATGCATATAAACACCCTAACCTCTGTTTTGGTTTGTAAGACTAAAGCTTGTTTGTAGTTAGACGTTTGTTTCAATGCCTATGCCAATATTTCTAAGTCTCTTCTTTATTTTTAATCAAATTTTGAACAACTTTTTGAATGAGTTTTCTCTTTGAATGCAACACTTAATAGTTTTTGTTAAAAATTAACACGATTAAGGTAACCCTAAGAAAACAAAACTCTGTTCTGTCAGTTTTTTTCTGTTTTGGTATTTTGTTATTTTTCACTTATCATTCCCGACAAAGGTAAACAAATCTACAAAACACCAAAAACAAAAATAAATGTCTGTCTCTGGATCCTTTAACAACGATTTTATTGTACTTTTGTTGCCACGTACAGCTAAAACCAAAAGCCATAATACCTACCTCCTGTCCTACGGAAGGTGAAGAGATAGGTTTTGAGAACACAACAGAGACGACAAAATAATGATAGTTATCCCTTTGAAAAAGGTACCTTTAACTCTAGCTCTACCTTCCTTCTGCTTCTACCTAACGAAACACACACTTCTTAGAAATAAAACAACCTTTTTAGTTTCGGTTATGCTTCAGCCTTAGCCTTTGCATTGTATCGTCTAAAGTCTAAGGTCTGCAGTCTGCATATATGCAAACAGGAAAGAACCAACAAAAAGAAAAAATTGCTCGATAAAACTGACAACCACTTCTCGCTTGGATCTCGGATGCCAAAATATCGTTTCAAAAATTCCCAAAAACAAAATTTTAACTTGGGATTAAAAAAACTTCTTTTTTGGAGGTTCTTTTGCAGCTTGTCTATATAAATTTATAAGCTATTTAGCATGCATATTCCTCTTCCCGTTTTCAGAGAAGTTTAGCCAAGCCATTTATGTATGTTGATGTTCTCCATTGATATTAGGTGTTGAACATGGTGTAGGACGAGAAGGAGCAATCTGTAAGAGGATATATCATCGTCACATAAAGGATAAAGGAATTCAAAGAAAAAAGATGGTGCAAAAGTGATTCTGGTGTATATAGAGTATCTTCATACATATAGATAAATTAGGTTTCCGGGAATTTCGCGCTCCACATTCCACGACTTGGTGGGTTCTTAGTTCACATCAATTCCACACACAGGACATATTCAAACCAAACAAAAAAAAACGAAAAACTTCACTTTATTTTGACAGATGATGAGACAAAGAGGGTTTTTGGTTTTGATGGAAAAATAATTGTTTAAAAGGAATGCATATCAAGAGGAATTCTAGGTACCTATACAGACTACATATGCATACATATAAGTACCTTTAGGTACTTCACCAAAAGATAATTTAATTCAAAAAACAATTTTATTAATTAGAAGACTTTTGAATACGACATACGAGTACGTAAATAAGAGCAATTGAATTAAGATTTCATATAAAAGAGCTCTTTGAAATTATTTCCTCGTAATTTATCTATCTTGGATGATTGATAATTGATAGGGAGGGTTTCGTATGAGAATGTTGTTCAAAAATGGGTAGGTAGTTAAAGGAAGTCGGCAAGGTAGGGATAGTACTGATTGAAGTTTTTGAGTTTGATGTAGTATGTTTTATGGATAAATGCACATAATGTATAAAAAGGTACAAAATCCTTGATAGATTTGATTTGACGTATAAAAATAGAAAATTCGAACATCGTTTTGTCAGATAGTATCCTTTGAAATACCATTTAAATGACATTTCTGAAAAAGGCTGTAGTACTAAAGGTTGTTATTTTGTAAACAAATTTCAACAAAAGAAACAAAACCAAGGTGTTTTTAATTTTTTAACTTCCCATAAGGAAGTTATTGTAATCGGTCAGATTTGTCGAATTGAAATTTTTTACATTTCTCGACATTTCAAGGTTCCTAAAGTCGAAATAAAAGATTTTTAGAAAGATGTCTGTGGGTGCGTGTGTACGTCCGAACGTTGGCCACGTTTTTACCGTCGTCCATAGCTCAAGAGCCAGAATAGACATCGACTTCAAATTAATTTTGCTATACCGAAAAAAATGCAGAAAGGACTTATACAAAAATTACGTGGGTAGTTTTTTACCAAACCAATTTCAAAAAAAGGTGAACATTTTGGTTTACCCTAAATATTTCACGAACCAATCGTGCCAGAGACTTGAATTAAATTTAATATTATGTATTGTAACGTGGTACCAAACTAGTATATTTTTGTAAAAAAAATCCAACTAATTTTTTTTTTAAACAAAACTGAAAATAATTAAATTTGTCATTTCGAAAATTTTACGAATAAAAAATGATTTCATCTCCAAAACAATTGTGTGCAACGAAAAATAACGTTTTAAACATCTGGTACAATTTTGAGAACAATCAAATTGACAGTTTTTTTTTATAAAAATAAAAACTTAAAAGAAATTTAAAAGTTGTTAAAAATTAATTTTTAAATCTATCCTTTGAAAACTCTGAGATATTGGCTTAAAAATTCTTTTTTCTTTTAAAAAATAATGTTTTCAACTTTCATTAAAATTTTGAGAAAAAATTAATAGACAGTTTTCTTACAAAAAATAAAAACCTAGACAAGAAACAATACTTAAACTTAGTAAAAATTTACTTTCGACTCAAATAGCTTTTCAAAAATTAAAAATATTGTCTTTAAACTTTTTTTATTTCACAGAAAATATTGTTTTCGTTATTCAGTAGTTTTTTTTTTAAATCCAACCATCCGTTTTTTATAGAAAAAATAAAATCTACAGAAAATAGTACGCAAATTTGGTAAAAATTGATGATTGGTTCTTATAGCAAGACAGGGATGATAAGGGTCTTATATAGCGACACTTTGGTCCTTCGACAGAGGACTTTGTCACTCAATTGCTTTCTTAGCCCAAAGAAACAGCGGTTAGCAAGAGTTATTCTTCGTTTGATCTCAGCGCTGTTGTTGTTTTCAACCTTATAGTGGACAAAGTCCTTGACTACCTCAAAGTTACGTCTGTCGACGGTGACGTTTTGACCAAGACGTCAGTGTTTTATGTCCTTTGTTTTGCCCTCATTAACCGTTAAATCCATTTTTTGCCGCCTCTGCCTCAATACTTACAAAAGTCCCATTGACATCACGCTGAGTTCTTCTGATTGTGTCAATGTCATCAAAGATAGTACCTCTCGTGTTGACGTGTGAGTTCTGCACTATTCTTTCAAGCACGATATTAAAAAAATCACATGACAGCGCATCACTTTGTCTAAAACCTTTTTTGACATGGATAGGTTCTGTTAAGTTGTTTCCAACCTTTATGGAGCAGCGTGAATTCTCCATGGTCATCCTGCACAAACGGACGAGTTTGGCATAAGGGATGCCAAAACTAGACATGGCTCCAAACAGCTCGTCCCTGTAGATGCTGTCATAAGCGGCCTTGAAATCGATGAAAAGATGGATGCTCTTGGGTTTTTTCTAGCTAGCACACTGCTGATACGTTTAGTCTAAGAGCTCGAAGAACATATCTTGGTGTTGTCGTCTTTCTCTTCTGTGGGGGCGTGCGCGCATATCAGGCTAATGTTGCCGAATTTAGCCTTGATGCGTATGGTCATGAGGCGCTCATTGATGCACCTATAGCTCAAGATTTCTTGTTTAAGTCTGGCTGCAATGACGAAGCCGCATCCAAATAAGCGCTGTTGGTTTTCGTGGTAGCAAGCACCATAGTGAATATCGCAGTTTTTCATCCTGTTTTTGCCCGGCCCATCCCAACGTATTTCACGGATGGCGGTGATGTCTGCTTTATAGGAGTCTAGGGCCTCCGCTAATTCTTCTGCCACACGTGGTTTGCAAATTGACCTAACAATCCACGTGCATATCCGAAGTTCGTTGTCCTTAATTTGTTTTGTTTGCGTAGGTTGTCAACAGTAAATCCGTCCATATCAGAGGCTTGTTGGTGCTTCGCAACTATGAGGTTTTTACGTGACCAGAAAGTAACCCTGAGAAGGCACAACCCCCAACCTGGAGGGCCAGATCCTTAGTATAACTCCAAGGATGGGGATCCGGATAAAACCACTACTTATCGGCTTGGGCTCCGAATGAGTCGAAGAAGCCCTATAAGGTGTTCACTAAGTAGTTCAACCTTACTGGAACTGTAGACGCCACCGTTGATTCCATTTTGGGATTTCCTCCGCTGCCGTCTGGATAAGGAGAGGTGCCTTAGTGTAAACACCTCTCCCCCCTCTCTCGTTTGCTGACCCCAACAACTTTCCACTGGGGTTGGAACTCAATCTCCATTTGAGGTACTAGACACCTGATGTTCACCACGGGGAGGTGAGAGTAGAAGTTGATAGACAGAGATGGGTTTTGAGAAAAACCTGTGGACGCTTGTGTCCTCTTGAATGTCCATGTCACATCTACCTATTTTATTTACAAAGTTATAAATCCTTGTAAAATTAATGTTTTAATAATTTATCGAATTAATTTTTTTTCCTTCTTAAATCCAAAAATCAGTTCTTGCAGAGCAACTCTCTTTTAAAAAAGCCTTAAAATAAATGTATAAATTATATATAGGCACTTGAAAGAATTTTCTATTGAGCTCTAATATCAAAAATGGTTTCGATTCAGCTCTTCTCCGTTGGGTTAGTCCGCTCAATTGAAGTGGTATTGGATGGGTTCAAATATGAAATCTACAAAAGAAATGTTGGTGTTCCCCAGGATTCCGTTTTGTTTCCGACGCTCTTCTTATTTTTACAAATGATGTTTTGACTGAAAATTCTAATTCACTAAATTGTTTCACCGACGACAACAGTACACTTAATTTTTCATATTTGTCTTTAGATTCACTTCGGGTTATTTGTACAATTTTGAGAAACGAGCTGTGACATTGATAAGAATTTGGGAGCACAGAAGGGGCTCTGCTTAGGTATTTAGTTAAATTTTAAAGTTTTTTCTATCTGAGACTAATATTACAAGTTTAATTAGTTTTAAATGATGATCAGTAGGGGATGGTATGAGCAGTACTATGCGTCATTGATTCACACCCTTGTTCTTCGGAGGTGTCAATTGTCCATTTGAGAATCAAAAAGAGAGAAAAAAAAGAATTTATAGCTGAATGATTGAAAATTCAATGTTGTCTACTGTCAAAAAAGTGTAACCCTACCTAATACCCATGACACTATCCATTTGTTGCATTTGCATCGAAGAGACTTAAGAGATTTCAAATCTAAATATATGTGTATCAAAACCATCTCTTGTCGAGTGAGCACATTTTTGAAGTCACTAAAATCACTGCCAATTCAAGAATTTGTGTATATAATGTTTAAATCCTTTTTTCGTACGCAATGAAATTACGTACGAGTATAAATTTGGACAAGAGCTTAAGTCAATGGACAGAATTGAAAAAATGATAATCGACCGTTGACTAAATGAAAAATTTGCATCTCTTCACCACAGCCTCAAGGTTTCTTGTCTATCTCGCTATTTTGATGGGGAAAATGCTCTTGTGATGTATATAGTAACATTATTCTCCTCAAACAATTCCTTCCCTCAAAGTTTGATACAAATCTTTCTCAGAACGCACATAAGAATACCCTCGAGCCCAATCTCCGACGTACTGTTAAGTGAAGAGATTCTTTTCTTAGCCGGACTACACGAATGTTTAATGCTTTACCAAGCTTAATATTTCCTCTTCTCACACTTTTTTCACCCGTTAATGACACTCGAAGTGAATGCAAAATTTGTCTTGAAATGTTTTCTTTTTTGTGGTTAAACCCCATAATCCTCTTGGTGACATATGCCTTTACCTCCGTTACAAGTAGATTTCCTTAGTATGACTTTACCTATATGTCATAAACAAAAGCCTATAAGTTTGTATTTTCCCAAGTTAAATTATTACATGTGATTTCTATGAATTTCTTTCTTGAACATTATTAATTCATTCATTATTTGTACAGAGGTACAACCATCCAAAGGTATAAGACAATAAAAAGAACTTCTGTCATCGTTTGTCATTTTGTTGTAATGTTGGGGAGGTAGAATATTGCGAAACTGACAAAAGACGACAATACCACAAGTATTGTATGTTCTCTGTTCAGGTTCACATATGTTCACTTGTTCACATCTTCTCCCTTTTTATAACAACTAAATTTAATGAACGTCATTAGCAATCCTAGCAACGAATTCCGATTGTGTCAGCACCACCACACAACAGTGACACGGAGACAGAGTGCGAAGAAGGTCAAAATGCGTGCTTCTCATCATTAATTAGTCAAATTAATTTTCTTGTTCTTGTTCTATTTAGTGGCAAAAGTCAATGGTGTATCTACCAACAGTTGTTACCAAGAGAATTTCTACGTGTCAATTTACCAACGAACAATTAGTAATTTACACGCTTTAACTTTTAGCTACCGTCCTCAAGACGAAGTATAAAGGGATGAGAATGAAGCCCCAGTGAATTTATCATCCATAATCGATATCTTCAATCATTTTGCTAAATTAAGTTATACATATGTGTGAACTTCCGCAAAGAAAACAATTTCGTTAATCTGAAATTCTATCGGTGCGGTGGATCGATGATATATGCGTAGACGACGATGACAACACAACGTCAATTGCAAACGATATGGCTTCAATGGTGAACGCAGCAGCAGCGCACCAAAGAAAGTGCAAACACCCCATAACATCAGGACGAATTGTGTTTCGCATAATAAATACCACACGCTCACGCTACGTCAAGAAAACCTAACAACAGTACACAAAACAAGCATCAACGCAACGCAACGGCAACGACAGCAGAACCGGCTGCAGTGCTGAATGCATTCTTCATTTTGCATTCAGGCCACCATCGCTGCTCGCTGTCACAGCACACAAATGAGCCGCAGCCGATCTATACTGCTGACCGGGAAAGTACCAACTTGATGCAACGGATTCCTAATCAGAAATTCAAAGTCACGCCTTTAAATGCTTCCTGTTCGTTCAAAAACAGCACACTACAATCCACCATTCCACACTGCACAGTCCGAAAATATTGATGATTGCTTTCTTCATTTCTTTTTTGTGTCAGACCTTTTGTATTTCCGTACAAAAATCAATGACTAAGTGTCAAAATGACAGTGACAGCAGCAGTTCTTTGGCAAATTATTACCTAACCTTAAAAAATGCTTCTCAGAAAATTCACCCCAAAAAAAACTGATGTTAGCCAAAGATACGAGCTATAAAACCGGAAATTCCTATGAAAATAAATTACGCACATAGCTCAATCAATAAATTCGTTTACGATACGAGTACAGTTACAAAATAATCATAACAATTCGAATAATACCGTTTTAATTACTTACTTCAGCATAGCACTCGAGTTCGCATTGTATTCGCTTGCGTGTGTTTTTACTGTTATTGTAGATAGTTCCCGCCCAATGGATTCCTGGAAGAATTCAAGGAACCTTTAAACATTTGTACCTACGTTCATTAATAAACAATACGAAAAATAAAATTGCAACTTTTACCCAGAAATAAAACGGATGTTCCAACTAAATTTATGGGAGGTCTCTCTGTGCTTCTGTACTCCATCCGTTAACCGTCATCGTCATACGCAATTATACCGGACGGACGCCAGCAAACAAAACGTCAACCTCACAACGAATTCAGGTATAGATGTCGTGATGTGTGCGTGTGTTTTCCATGGGTTTCGGTTAAAATGCGTGCGTTTGAAGAAGGGAAGCGAAGCGAAGCACTCTAACCAAAGCCACATACCTATGTATCTATGTAACCAGTAGTTACAAATTTGCAAGCCTAACGTGTATAAAGTGAAGCATGCAAAAATTATCGATTCGATTTGTAAGAAAAACAAACACAAATCGAAATAATGATTGAAATTATTGGAACTTGGCATTTGGTTTAGATTCCAGTAGGCTTTTAAATCTCATGATTAATTAAAGGGCAAAGAAAATCAAAAGTTTTGGACTTAAAAAAACTGGAACACAAACAAAACAATACTTTTTTTCAAGTTGTTTTGTATTCAATAATGGTCTTAAAAACATCAGTTTTATAAAAAATATAACTCTTTCAAAGTTCTTAAGACAACCCCAGAAACAATTTTTTTTGAAGGCTAAAGTAAAACACAACATTATCACTTAACAAATTCTAAATTGTATTACGATTTCAAAAAGTCTTCTTCATAAGGCTAAAACCATTATAAAATCCTACTTACTCTTTGGAACCTCTTATAAATAATATGATTTCTACAATGAAGTTTTTAGAAATATTGAAAAATACTTTCTTGAGTTAATTTTAAGTGCTGATTTCGACTATCGGCTCCAATTTAAAATAACTTCCCATCCTGTCTGTCGATTTAACAAAACATGAAAACCTACAAAATTTTTAAACAAAAGTTTGTAGGCTTTCGTGTTTTGTTAAAAAAGTTACTTACTTTCTTACTTACTTAAGGTGGCGCTACAGTCCGGGGCGGACCTGGGCCTCAACCAACAAGCGTCTCCAGCCAGATCGGTACCTAGCTAGCTGTCTCCAGTTTCGCACGCCAAGTTGGTTGAGGTCCTCTCCCACCTGAGTCGCGGTCTTCCTCTACTGCGCCGTAACTCGGGATTGGATTCGAAGACCTTCCGGGCTGGTGCGTTGATGTCCATCCGCTCTACATGACCTAGCCATCTAAGCCGTTGGACTTTAATTCTGCTAACTAGGTCAGTGTCGCTGTACAGCCCGTACAGTTCGTCGTTATATCTTCTCCTCCATTCTACATATATGCGTACGGGACCAAAAATCACCCGAAGAATTTTTCTCTCGAAGCATCCTAAGACGCTCTCATCTTTCTTTGACAGGGTCCAGGCCTCATTGCCATAAATGAGAACCGGGATGATGAGTGTCTTATAGATGGTGATTTTAGATGCTCGAGAGAGGACCTTACTTCTCAATTGCCTTCTAAATCCAAAGAAGCAGCGATTTGGAAGAGTTATTCTTCGTTTGATTTCATCGCTGCTGTCGTTGTCTGTGTTTATAACGTTACCTAGGTAGACAAAGTCCTTAACTACCTCAAAGTTATAGCTGTCCATGGTGACGTTTTTTCCAAGACGTCGTTGTTCAGTGTCCTGTTTTGATGACAGCATATACTTGGTCTTGCCCTCATTGACCACTAAACCCATCTTCTTCACTTCCGTCGCAATGCTCAAAAACGCTCCACTTACATCACGCTTTGATCTTCCAATTATGTCAATATCATCTGCGTATAAGAGTAATTGGATGGACCTTTGGAAGATTGTGCCTCTAGTGTTGACAGTTTTGTTTTGCACAATTCTTTCCAGAACGATGTTGAAGAAGTCGCATGACAGTGCATCGCCTTGTCTAAAACCTTTTTTAACATCAAATTAATCGGTAAGATCCTTTCCGACCTTGATAGAGCAGCGTGCATTCTCCATCTTTATTCTGCACAAACGGATAAGTTTGACAGGGATGCCAAAACTAGACATTGCTCGGTAGTGCTCTTCCCTATAGATGCTGCCATACGAGGCTTTAAAATTGATAAGGAGATGGTAGGTATCGATTCGAAAATCCTGGTTTTTTTCCAAGATCTGCCGTAGTGTGAATATTTGGTCGATAAGGACTTTCCTGGCCTGAAGCCACACTGATAAGGACCATTCAAGTTGTTGACGAGTGGCTTCAGACGTTCACATAATACGGCAAGGAGGATCTTATACCAATGCTGCTGCTTTGAATAGTTCGGCAGCGATGCCGTCAGCTCCAGCACTTTTGTTTGACTTAAGTTTAGATATAGCTATCTTCACTTCGTCAAGGTCGGGTAGGCGGAATTGTTGATCTGCGTCGCCGAGGATGAGTGGTTCTGTCTCCCTTACAGCGGAATTCGGTTCGTCATCGCCGTTATATAATTTGGAGAAGTGATCTTTCCATATTCTCAGCATCGACTGTGGTTCTACTACGATGTTCCCTTGAAGGTATTTAAAGGCTTCGGTCGTGGCTGGTACCCTTGGGAGGTTTTTTTTACCTTTTGGTAAAATTAACGAACCAGATTCCTGTTGTGACATCCCTCTATCTCCTCGATCGAGCGCTTCTCATGCTCTCTTTTTTTCCGTCTAAAAAGCCGGTGTTCCTATCTCCTCTTCTGCTCGTAGAGCTCGCGAGCAGCTCTAGTCCTTTTGTGCAACGCCGTTTTGTATGCCTCTTGTTTCGTTGCCTGCGCTTGCCGGCATTCGTCGTCAAACCAGGGGTTTCGTTGTGGTGGCCGTGTGAAACCTAGCAATTCAGAGGCGGCATCTCTGATGGCTGCAAGGCAATGTTTCCACTGGTTTTCAATGCTTAATGCAGGCAGCATAGTACTCCTTAATAGGTTGTTAGAGACTCGATCGGAAAAGGACATGGCAGTCTCTTGCGATTGTAGCCGTCTAACGTCGAATCTTCTCACAGTACTTCCTTGTTTTGGCTTGGATCGGGATATCCGTAGCCGTACCTTGGCTACAACGAGGTAGTGGTCCGAGTCAATGGTGGCCTCTCGGAATGTTCGGATATCCTGGATACTGGAGAAGTGTCGTGCGTCGATCGCAATGTGGTCAATCTGGTTGACGGTTGATTGACCAGGAGAGTTTTATGTCCCCTTGTGGATATTAAAATGCGTGAACTGCGTACTAGCTATACCAAAACGTCTCGCCCCACAGCGAAATCGACCAGCCTGAATCCGTTGTCGGAGGTGGTGTCGTGCAGGCTGTATCTCGCGATTATGCCACCAAAGATGTCTTCTCTTCCTAGCTTGGCATTAAAATCTCCTAAGACAATTTTAATGTCATAGCCAGGGCACTGCTCATATGTCTTGTCCAAGAGCTCGAAGAATATGTCATCTTTCTCCTCTGTTGGGGCATGCGCGCATATTAATATGCCTTGATGCGGATTGTCGTGATGCGCTCGCTCACACTGTTGAAACTCAAGACTTTTTGCCTGTGCCTATAGTTCCAACAACAAATCCAACCCAAATAGACGCTGTCTTTGTTCTCGGTAGCAGTCGCCTTAGTAGATATCGCAGTCTTTTAGTTTGCGTTTGCCCGGTCCATCCCATCGCACTTCTTGGATGGCTGTAATATCTGCCTTGCAGCAGTTTAGGGCTTCCGCTAATTGTTCGGCTGCACGTGGTCTGTTAAGGGACCTAACATTCCACGTACATATCCGAAGTTCGTTGTCCTTATTTCGTTTGCGTTGGTTGCCAACAGTGAATCCGTCCGTATCCGAGGCTTGTTGGTGCTTCGAAACTTAAGGTATTTTTACGTGGCCAGGAAGTCACCCCGACGGCACAACCCCCAACCTGAAGGGCCAGATCCTTAGTATAACTCCAAGGAAGGGGAGCCGGATAAACCGCTCTTTACAGGCCTGGGCTCCGAATATGTCAAAGAATCCCTATAAGGCGTTCACTAAGTAGTTCAACCTTACTGGAACTGTAGACGCCAGCGTTGATTCTATCTCGAGAATTCGTCCGCTGCCACCTGGATAAGGAGAGGTGCCTTAGTGGAAACACCTCTCCCCCCCTCTCTCGTTTGCTACCCCCAACAACTTTCCACTGGGGTTGGAACCCAATCTCCAGTTGAGGTACTAGGCACCCGATGTTCACCGTGGGGAGGTGAGAGTAGGAGTTGATAGACAAAGGTGGGATCTGAGAAAAACCTGTGGACGCTTGTGTCCTCTTGAATGCACATGTCTACCATTTGAACATCTGTTAAAAAAAAAAAAAAAAAGTTAGCAATCGAATTATTCTAAAATATTTTGCATATTTTGAAATAGTTTGATTTCAAAAACTATTTTTGTTATCGAGATTTTTTAGTCGTTAACCAATTTTTATCAATTTTAGTAGCATTACTTAAAAGTTTGTACTTCTTATAAAAACGATTACATATTGGATGAATGAAATTAATTTGAGTTAATACCTTCTATTAACGTGAGGCGCCAGTTATAGCTATCATTGGAATTTGTTTGGCAGGTCGTTTATAGCTTTAATTAAAAATTTCTGTCATTGAAAAAAATTTACTGATCGAACATTTTTACTGACAGAAATCTGTCATTCGAATTGTGTGAAATTGAATTGAAATCAGTGGAACGATTCGTTTCACTTTTGAACATAAAAGTATCAGCTGTTCTGGAAAATGAACTTCCGTCAGGAAAATAGAAAAATACATTTTTAGAGAAAAATAAATGCGTAATTACACTTTTTTTTCCAAAAAAATGTTCGTGTGATTTCCGATCGATCAGTGTATAATTTTTATCTCAAATATCGTTTCAAAAAATTGTATTGATCGATTTAAGGCAAAATAAAATGGGACAACAAATTTAAAAAATATTTGTCACCTCGAATGATTTTTTTACATTCGAGTACAGGCTCAAGGGGATATTGATACCCTTAACACGTTTACGGTTAAAAATTGTGCGAGAATTAGGAAAATAGGAAAGGATTTAAGAGGAGATACCGGTGCACACTGGTCTTAAAATTTTTAATATTGAAATGGCAGGGGATAGTAGAGTTGTTTAAAGCATTCCACATTCTCGATGAGTGTTTAAAAAAAGAATCTCTATACTTAACAGTACGTCCAAAATTAATCTCGAGGGTAAACTGATAATCATTCCTGGAAGTGCGAGTATTACGGCTGAATTGCAACTGGCTAATTCGACAAAACATTGTTTGTAAAAGTATCTGTAAATTAACGAAAGACATGACACATTGCGCCGATGTTCGAGAGATGTAAATGTTTGGGTTATAGTTCTATTGCCTATCATTTTCAAAGCTCATTTTTGTATCCTGTCTAAAAGGCTCAAGCTTGTTTTAGGGGCTCCTGCCCAAATATACGAGTTATATTCAAGCTTTGGACAGATACTTCAAAACATACTCAAATAAGAATTTCTGTAATTATTTGCATGGGAGACAGCGTACCAGCAATTTCCAACTATACTCCCCGTTTAAAACACGTAAACATTCTTCCGACGAAAAGAAGCTTTTATCAAAATGGAGTCTACGGATTTCTTCTAAAATCGTAAACATCTTCGTTTTGGTTTGAGTTGCAGAGTGAACAAATTGCATCTATGTCAGTTATGTGTGGCCTGTAGTTGAGCTCAAGAGTTTCAGTCCGTACTTTGAATATTAAACTTATATCAGAAGGAGAAAGGTTCTTACAGAAATAATTATAACTACCCAAAGTAAAATTAAGACGGCTATAAAGTGATTTCCTAGCCCTTTCAAGATTTGTTTTGAGGGAATATCCACAATGGAGTGATATAAGCAGGATTTGCTTGTGCGAATACTATCAGTTCGTTGCATAACTTAAATAAGATAGTCTGCGTTGGCCCTTAAATTTCTAACATATATTTGGGGAAGCCCGGACTCAATATATATGACGTAATTAGGCGCGCTACGTGGCAGCCGGAAGATTCTTTTGAAAAAGTATCTTTGAATAACTTCCCTATCCTCTAGAAATTGTAATTCGTACACTAGATTCCCATAATAAAATCAACTGTTCACGGAGCTTCAAAAACCTTAAATTTCGATGTAGCGTCCACGAAGCTCCTTGAAAAAAATGTGACCACATTGAGTTTGTAGCTGATTTGGCTAGTACCAGTTTTTCTTTAATTTGGTTTTTGATGTTCAAATATATGAGTTACAGTAAAACTCGCTGACAACTTAAATAATGGTACCATCTAATGTCCAATTTCGTACATTATTATCTGAACGGTTTTAGGGTTTAAAAATCATAATCATTTAGATTTAGAAGTGTAGATTTTGATATCCAACGAATCGCAATATTTTTTAAGTATATTTATCTGAATCTGCAATGTCACTGGGTTATCAGAGAACACCACCAGGTCATCAGCATAGAGCAAAATCTTCAAAGATAAATCGCTATAGTTGACGCCTATTTATTTTCAATATCATTGATAAAAAGAGCAAACATCAGCGCACTCAATATACAGTCTTGTTGAACACCTGTTTCGGTATTAAAGGATTTTGACATAGATATACCATTAGAAACCATTGCAGACGTGTTTAATAAAAGTTGTTCATAAATCCGAATAATTTTGGTTGAAAGACCAATAACTGCTAGCTTATAATATAAAAGTCATCTCCTGTCGATGGTATCAAAAGCAGCTTTAAAATCGAGGAAAAATAAGTGTATAGGGACTTCTTTTTGTTGATAAATCGCCTGGCAACACTCGTAAGAGCAAACATTTAATCAATCTTTGAAAGGCCGGCCCGGAAACCAGCCTGATATCGATTTATCAAAATATTTCTTTTAATCCAACTCACAAGCCTAACGTACAACATTTTTGCAAACAGTTTTCTCAGTGAGTTCAGAACTAAAAATCCTCTATAATTTTCTGGTGAATCGGATTACCCTTTTTAAATATAGGAAATATTTTAGCCAAACGAAAGTAACTCGGTAGTCAAATTATATTTTGGTTTTCAACAAAAATTGTCATATTGACTAAAGCAGTTGTCTTATTGACTACCGCAGTTGTCGTATTGACTACCACATTAGTCAATATGAGAACCGTAGTTTCAATTTCCGTCAATCAAAGTTGTCATAGTGAATACTAAGGTTATCATTGACTACCAAATTGTAAAAAAATTTCGGATCCCAAATTTGACAACCGAAAATTGTTCTATTGACTACCGCGGTTATCGGCTGAAAATTGACTACCAAATAGTCATTTTGTCACCAAAATAGTCAATATGATAACTTATTTCGTACTGTGTAGTATAGAAGATGCGGAGGCCGAATTGATAGCCATAATTGCCGCCTGGCTGTGTTTCTATTTTAGTTTGAGTTTGATTTGAGCATCTTCTCTGCTTTTTTGATTCCTAGTAATCCCGAAAATATTTTTGGAGAAATTTAAGCATTCAGAGAAGATTTGCAACCCAACTCCATAATCCATCTTTGACCCGTCAGTAAAGATCGAAGTCTTTCGTAACTATGCCATTCTCCTATATCCTTTCTGTCAGGAAAGATGACTTTAAATTTTTTTTACTGAGGTTCCAGGCAGTCGTCGGTGTTTATCGCAAAAATATCCGCTGGATTTAGTTCGTTAGTGTTGACAAGCCCATAGGGTTTGGAAAACCAACGGTTAGCTCCCTTAAGCCTTAACGCGCTGTACGACACTAAATATTTAATGTGTAGTTCTACTGGGCAGGAGGTGCAGATGCAGAGTAATGTTTAAGGCATCTGTTGGGCAGGGTAAGGGGTAGGGTAGGGTAGTAAGGGGCCCCACTTTTTACTAAAAGTTTTTCTGGAGCCTTCTGAACTCGTTCTTCGATATTAACTTTCCAGTTTAGTTTGGGATCTAGAATAATTCCTAGATATTTCGCTCTGACCGATAAGGACAAAATTTGACCTTTCAGTCGGGGTAGGGTGAAGGCAGTTAATTTAGCTTTGGTCGTGAAGAGCATCAATTCAGTTGTGCTCGTTGATGTTGGGATAGTAAGGTACATGTTATATTTCGTAATTATTTTAGTCTCAGGTTGTTTAAAATTGTACGTCATTGTTTTTATCTGGTTAAAGAGGGAAATCTGTCAAATCCTAACAGTTGAAATGCGTTGCGAAAGAATGTTTTCATTTTCAAATAACAAAACTACATTTTTGTTAAGCTTTTCTCTTCTTTATTAACAAATTTAATCTAAATGCAAATGCATACATTAAAAAAATCTACAAGACTAACAAATCATGAAGCAAATTTAATTCATTTTTATATCCAACTTTTGTACGTTGATTTATTTTCTTTTGTTGTCTTAGTTAAATTGCAAACAATTAATTAAGTATTCACATCATAAAGATAAAATAAAAAAATAGTTTGTCTTATTTTACCCAATTTTTAACAAAAAAGAAACGTATATATACGTAGATAAGCTTAATAAGTTATTGACTTTAGCGTCAGCTACAAATGGTGGGGGCGGCATGTACTAAATAAGTAAATAAAAACGTGAGGAAAGTATAAAAGTGATAGTATATACATGTGTATGTATATACATATGTATAATATATTTGCATAAATACAATAAATACGCGACAATAGACTTTTTCTAAGAATTGATAAGGCTAATTATTTTATTCTCAGAAGCCATTAGTTAAAATTCATTGAAAAATAAAAAAAATACAAAATAAAAGCAAAAAATAGGACATATCCAAATTTCTAAGCATTGCTTTGTTTGAATTTATTTTGAAATGAGAATTTCTTAGAAAAATTAAGTTTTGATTTAAAAAATAAATACACACTGTATTATTTTGGTAGTTGCGCATAACAATAGATATGAAATAAATTGTCAAGAAAAATAGACACGTAGGGTAGAAAGTGTGCTAAAAATCATTAAAATTTGTTTTTCGTAATATTAAATAAATAAGTATTTCAAGGAAAATATCGCAATTACCACATGTTGCTTTTTAAAGACTATATTTTGAATTTTGATTCCGCGCTGGATCCTCCAGTATTGATCTACTCGTATCAACACCCTGCTGATCATTATTGAACACTGCTAGCCTTGGATTTGCCCTTAGGCCAACCAGACATAGGCCTGGGGCATCAAGAAAAAAGGGGCCACAAAAGTAAGTGAAAGCAACTGAACCTTTATTGTTCATACGAGCAAAATGGATAACAGATTTTCACAAATCTTTAAATAAATTCTCGGGACCTAGCAAATGCAATAATCGTGATGCTCTTTTTTGTAAACCTCGACAAACATAATATGCAGAAGGTAAAATTAGAGTTTGCCAATCGTCTTATTTTTTTGGTTAAAAAGCAAATGGCGAGACCTATTAACGTGAATGGATTTTGTATTCCATCTTAAAAGGAGCGTTGGTGTGTTTTATTGTAATCTATTTTCTACTCATATTAGGCCAGGAGGAATAACTTTTATAAATCGTGAAGGTTTTTCTGATTGAAGAAATGCGTATTTAATAGATAATCATAAAATATTGAGCTCTCATAAAGAAGCGATGATGATTACATTACATGTAGATGTCACCGCGGAATTAGGGCAGATTTTGACAAACAAATACAAGAGTCATATTCATACTGGAAACATGTACTTAAAAGGGTGGTTGTTATTATTTGCACATTGTCTGAACGTGGTCTAGCATTTACAGGGCCTGAAGAAAAATTTGGTTCATAAAATATTGGCAATTTTATGGGTCTTCTTGAATTAATAGAAAAATTGTATCCTTTTTTGTTCTTGTCCACTCATATTTCTGAGTTCGGGCATCGTGGTTCAGGAGCAACTTCATATCTATCGAAAACTATATATGAAAAGTTGATTGAAATATAATGGCTTAAAGAATTCAAGAGGAAATCATTAAAAAAATAAATATTTCTGGGTATTTTAGCTTATCTGAAGATTCTACGCCATATTTGTCTCATGTGGAGCAATTGAGAATTATTATGCGGTATGTTAAAGATGGCCAATCTATTAAATGTTTCTCAACGTTTTTGGAGATGCATTCTCGTGCTGGATCCGGTATTATCCAGTCGTATAAACTGAAGAAAATGCCTTATAAGTTCAATACCATTGCTAACGATGGTAATGCTATAGATGTAGATTTTAACCCGAAGGATAAGTTTCTAATAAACGCTTTTTATATTATTATCGATAAGTTTAGAATACAAATGCATTCCAGAGGTCAAATATATAGACATTTCTGAACGATTTGATTTTCTTTGCACAAGCAACGAAAAAGTCAACGTTTTAGCCTGTGCCCAGCGTTTGGTGTCAAATTATCCAGAAGATTTAAATTCAGAACTTGCTGATGAGTTAATACAATATAAGACTATATGGGAAGATAATATTACATCAGCGGTTCCCAACGTAGACAAATGATGACAAATTGTTCTGTGGAAAGATCATTAAGTCAATTAAAACGCTTAAAAAGTCCTTGTCGAACAATGATAGAGAAATATAACTTGATGCACTATCTCTGCTCTGTATTTAGAATGATTTGCTGGATGAAATAGATTTTGATGAACTTCGCTGCTAAAAAAACCAGAAAACAATATTTCAAAAATTAAGTACAAATCTTTTAAAAGAAAGTCGTATACATAATATGTACATATTCTTGTAACTACCATTATAAATTAAATTTAGTTTTATGGAATTCGTTGTAATTTGTTTTCTTAAGTAGGCATTTAATTTTGTTTGAAGTAATCCATACAATATAAGAGAATATATGCAAAAGGGGCACCATTTACACTTTAGGCCTAGGGCGCGAAAAAGCTAAATCCGGCGCTGAACAGTGCGTTGATTATCGATCACCACAACACCTGCTGTTTATCGACTTCGAGAAGGCCTTTAACACGAAGTATATCTGGTTAGAAAACTAATTGCTATTATTAAAGCAACATATGATGGATCCAAGTGTCACGTTCTGCAGGTTGTCAGATGATCCTGAAATCCATAGCGGAGTCAGACAGGGCTGTTTTCGGTCGCCTATATTGTTTTTGTGGTGATAAGCCATGTACTGCGTGCAGCTTTGTCTGGTAGCGGAGGGATCCAATGCACTTTGACATCGTATTTAATGCACTTGGATTACGCGGACGATGTTTGCTTGTTCTCTCATAGGATGATGGATCTCTATCAAAAGACGACAAGTGTGGAGACGGAAGCAGAAGTTGTGGACTGAAAATTAATTCCGGAAAAACAACCGGAACCCGACCATCCTCCATAAATAAATATTTCGTCGCAACCGGTGGAAAAAGTGGAAATTTTTCAATACCTTGGAAGTATCATCTCCATCGAAGTCGGAACCGAGCAGCGGCAAAGCAAAAGTGGCGTTCGGTATGTTGTCGAAAATTTGTAGGATTAACTCTGTCAGTTTAAAAACAAAGCTACGACTGATTCGCACAAATGTCGAAACTGTGTTTTTTTATGGGTGCAGCACTACAAGAAAGATGCAAACCTTGGTGAATAGATGTCTTCGAAACATCCTAAGGATTTTCTGGCCAAACCGTATATCAAATGAGGTCCTTAATAGAAGGACAGCCAGGAACCTTTAGACTTTATAATACGAAGAAGTAAGTGGCAATGAATTGGAAATAAGCACAAGAAGGAAGAAGAGCTGGACTACCGAGAAGCACATGGCGCAGGACAGTCGAGTCGGAATCAGCGTCATTAGGCAAAAGTTGGAGGGAGCTGAAACACATCTTCGAAAAGCGTTCACGATGGCGCATAGGCTTAGTAGAAACCTTATGCCCCTTAAGGGGTTCCCAACGGACTTATTAGGTCTGAGGACCTAAGTAAGAAAGTAAGTAAACTATACTTTGATTTCACCTAGGACGTTAATAGTATTAAAGAAAATGTTTGAGAATTAAGATTCTACTGAGGTGTAAAGATTTTTAGAACAAATTCCTAATGTTTTCAAAGCCGCATGATTTCGAATTCTTGCCGGGAGAAATTTAAAATCTAAATTACCGGAGTAAGTTTTTAAGAAGAGAGAATTAAGGGTCATTTTGTAAAAGCTATATGAAAGTTTTTCAAAAAACAAACACAAAATGCATGAGATCTTTAATTAAATCGATAGTACGGTCCACATAATTTAATGTTTGTAGATTATTTCATGCAAATATTGACCTTGACGGCTCCTCAAATGGTCCATCCGCTTAGTCCAATTTTGGCATACTCTTTCCAACATTTCGGCCGGTATCTCACGGATAAATGCTTCAATGTTGTCTTCCAATGCGTCAATTGAAGCGAGCTTGTCTGTATAGACATGAGCTTTAACATACCCTCACAAAAAATAGTCTAAAGGCGTTCAATCGCACAATCTAGGCGGCCAATTGACCCGTCCCGAACGTGAAATAAAATGTTTATCGAACTCGCCTCTCAGTAAGTCCATTTTTGCGCGTGCTTAGTATCATGTGGCACCATCTTGTTGAAACCACATGTCATGCAAGTCAAGCTCTTGCATTTTGGGCAAAAACAGTTGGATATCATCTCACGGTAGCGCTCACCATTCACAGTTACGTTACGATTCGCAACATCTTTGAAGAAGTACGCTCTAATTATGCCACCAGCCCATAAATCACACCAAACTGTGTCTTTTTCTGGATGCATTGGTAGCTCTTCCAATGCGTCTGGCTAATATTCACTCCAAAATTGACAATTCTGCATATTTATGTACCAATTGAGCCAAAATGAGCTTCGTCGCCCGCTGGAAGAAGCGTGCGATGAAATTTCTTAAGAGAGCACGCATTTTAATAATAAAATTCAATAATTTGCAAGCGTTGTTCGTTTGTAAGACGATTTATGTTTAATTTTAGACCAAACTGAAGGTGTTTGACAGTGAAACAAAACACGAAACCTGCGTCAGCTGTTTAAACCAGTATTGCCAAAAAGATAATAGCTAATTAATCACTCTTTATAAGGGTTAAATAAAATAAGTAAATTGGATGGCGCAACAGTCCGTTGAGAACTAGGGCCTAGTGACTTACAACTATCAACCATTCTGTTTGATTTGAGAACAATTAAGTGGTGATTCTCATCGGCTTTGTTGATCTTTTTGATGATTAAATGAAAACAATTTTCATCTGATTTTTCCCAACGTTTCAACCATTCCTGTGAGCGATTACTGTTGTCAGGGATGGAGGGGACCAGCAGTTTTCATAACAAGAATTACTCTTAGAGAATTTGTCAAATTTTCACTAGAGGCAGTACCCGTGAAAAAGGATTGTGACAGTTAATATACCCTGAATGCAGACGATAGATAAACAAGATGTCAAATATATGTATGTCTTCATTCTTCCAGCGTCTTGAGAATAACTAATTAAACTAGGTCTTAATATATTGGAAGGATCAGTGGATCATACCAAGGTAAGCCTCAAAGGCAAATTGTTGAAATATGTATGTAGACCTTAGTAATGGGACCATATTTGAGAGGCGTATTCAAAGAGTACAAAGATGAAGATGAGGGCTTGGAATATTCATATGACCCACGCGTTTTACAAAGCCGAGTACTCAGTTTTCTTAAAGTATTATATCATCTTAATGAACACGGAAATTCAACTCTCGTCAAAGAGTTCATTGTCACGAGTAACCTCAACAGAGTGAATATTTAAAAAAAAATGTTGTCTCGTCAATGTAAAGTGAGATTATGGAAACATTTAGAAATCAACTCCATATCACTAAAGTTATGAATAAAAAGGAGAGGACCTAAATGGCTACCTTGTGGAACGCCAGAGATAGCAAGATAAGTCTGGGAACATCTGAAGCGAAATTTAAAATGTCTAAATGTAAAACTCACTAAAATGCGGCACACACCACATTTTTTCACAGTTATTCCATATTTTTTAAAAATTGCATTAAGCTTTAATATTTTCCCAAAACTGTCATATAAAAGTTATGTTAACTAGGATGAAACTGCATCACCCTAAATATCCTAAAAGAAACCCAGCTAGACACTTGCTTACAAAGACGATAACAACATCATTGAGAGAACCGACCAGATCCTTCATCCAGATCAAGTAGGGTAGGGTAGGCGGCACAAAATCTGGGGCTGAAAATAAGTCAATGAAAAACAATGAACATGGTGCCTTTGACTGCGAGAAGAGCAGTTGGCCAACTAACCAAGGTATCAAAGCATGAATTTGAATTTCTGCCAATAGAAGCAGCGGATAACAATGTATTATAAGAATTGCATGGCCGGCTGCATAAGCTCACAGAGCCTGCTATAGTCTTTAATTTTTTTAAATGTAAAAATCTTAACATAACTAAGCTGGCTCTCCGATCTTTTATACGTGTTCGAGGGGAAAGTCTTAATTAGAATTTTTGGCTCCTTTCGTTACGAAAGGTGATTCCGGGGACGCTAAAATCATAAACTGTATATCCTGACAAAAATTTAGAATAGTAACAAGTCCGGAAAGTCCTTTGCAGTACATTTTATGGTAGGCGACAGCTACGTGGCTTAATATGCTTACGTTGGAGATAAGGCGTCTACCAGGACGCTCCAAGCCTTGGGGTACGCAACTCAATGGTGTGGGGGCTCACGATCTGAAAAATGGAGATAATAATAATTTTATAAAAATGAATTCCTTCAAATTTCACTTCATTCAAACAATGACATTTTTAAAACGTCTTATAAGTTCTACGAGTAACTATAACTTTTCAAAAACACCCTATATTTTAAAATAAATAATAAATGACATTATATGACAAAAATGATGGTTCATCTATTTCTCTGATTTTGCTTACAAACAAAAAAAACAAAAATAACTTTCATAATCAATTCTATTGAATTGTAGTATATTATCAATATTATGAACGAAGAAGGCGGGAATTTCCATTTCATTGTAGAATTTTATAATTTTTCTTATCTTGTCTTAAAAATGTTGTTGTCACAAGTATGTGAACAACTAAATACAAAATTATACTGAATAAACTCGTGTGTACATTTATAATAATATTAATCAATTATCATTATTGTAGTTTGGTGTTAAAATTATTGTAAGTTGTATACTATCAAAACAAGAATTTCTTAGAAAATTAATATTCCAGAGAAGAATATTATAAAATATGCACATGTTTGAGAATTTTTGAATTAATGAGGTTTCGTCTAGGAGAAGATACATATTTTTAAAAAAATAAACATATCTTTCAGACAAGGTGACGGCACTACTTCACATTGAGTATACTTATACATAGATAGACACAGCGTCTATTGTTGTAATAATTTGAGTATTTCTATTTGATATACTGCTGTTTTTTTTTGTAGTACCCGTGGCATGATGGTTAGTGCGTTGGACTGTCATGCAAGATGTCTTGGTTTCAATCCCTGCCTGTGCCACCTTAATTGAAAAAAAAAAAAAATAATTTTCGGGGTAGTGCCTCTTGCGAGGAATTGACAAATCCTTCAAGAGTAATTCTTGTCATGAAAAAGTGCTTTCTCAAACTAGCCGTTCGGATTCTGCCTAAAATTGTAGGTCCCTTCCATTCCTGACAACAGTACTCACACACAGGAATGGTTGAGAGTTGTAAGTCACTAGGCCCTGGTTCACAACGGACTGTTGCGCCACCCCATTTGATTTGATTTGATACTGCTGTTTTTAGCAATTTTATACAAAGTGTTGTTGGTCCGTTTACAACTCAAGACACTTACCACTAACCTCCACAATAAGCAATCAATTTAACATTAAAAGTGCATAATGAATAAATCGATTTCAAAACTATTAATTCCTATTTCAAGGGTACACAGGTTTTTCTCAAAACCCAACTCTGTCTATAAACTCATACTCTTACCGCGGTGAACATCACGTGCTTAGTACCTCAACTGGAGATTGGGCTTTAACCCCAGTGGAAAGTTGTTGGGGGTAGCAAACCCTAGAGGGGGAAGAAGTGTTTCCACTAAGGCACCTCTCCTTATCCAGAAGGCAGCGGAAGAATTCCCGGCATCGAATCAACCGTAGCGTCTACAGTTGCATTAAGGTTGAACTACTTAGTGAACACCTTATAAGGCTTCTACGACATATTCGGAGCTCAGGCCTATGAGAAGTGGTTAATCTGGCCTTCCAGGTTGGGTATGGTGCCTTCCTGACTACGTACAAAATACATTAGTTGCGAAGCACTAGCAAGCCTCTAAAACGGATGGATTCACTGTTGACAAATTAAGCAAACGAAATAATAACAACGGACTTCGGATCTGTACGTTGAATGGTAGGTTCCTTAACTGACCACATGCAACCGAACAGTTAGCGGAAGCCCTAAACGTCTGCAAGGCAGATATTACCGCTATCCAAGAAGTGCGATGAAATGGACCAGGTAAACGGAAACTAAAAGGCTTCGATGTATACTACGGTGTATGCTATCGAGAACAATAGTAGCGTCTATGGGGTGTGGATTTGTTGTTAGAACTAAAATTAGTCAAAAAGTTTTAAGTTTCAACAATGTGAGCGAGCGTAGCATGACAATCCGTATCAAGGCTTAATTCGCCCAAATAAGATATGCGTGCATGCCCAAACAGAAGAGAGAGATGAAGAAAAAATCTACTTATATGCAAACTAAAGTCAGCTGCTAGAGCTGACGGCATTACTGCCGAATTATTGAAAGCAGCTGGCGATGACTTGATAGGGAGTATGCACCAACTCATCTGCAAAATATGTTCGGAAGAAAGCATGCCCCATGAGTAGAATCTCACCATAGTTTCCAAATTACATAAGAAAAGAAAACCCTCTAAATTTCGCCAATTACAGTCTCCTGAGCATTGCATATAAGATCCTCTGTGCCGTAGTATGTGAACGTCTGAAGCCGTTCGTCAACCAGTAACAACCTGATAGTAACTTATCAGTAAGGCTTTAAACCAGGAAAGTCCACCATCGATTAAATATTTCACACTACGGCAGATCTAAGAAAAAACCCAAGAACTTCAAATCGATAGCCACCATCTATTTTTATCGATTTTGAGACCACGTATGACAGAATCCATAGGGAAGAGGTCTACAGAGCAATGTCTACCTTTGGCATCCCTGTCAAACTTATCCGTTTGTGCAGAATGACAATGGAGAATGCACAATGCTCTATCAAGATCGAAAAAGATCTCACCGATACATTTGATGTCAAAAAAGGTTTTAGACTTGTGACTTCTTCAACATCGTTCTGCAAAGAATTGTGCAAAACTTAACCGTCAAGACTAGAGGCACAATCATCCAAAGGTCTATCCAATTGATTGGATACGCCGATGATATTGACATAATTGGAAGATGAAAGCGTGATGGCAGTGGAGCGTTTTTGAGCATTGCAATGAAAGCAGAGAAGATGTGTTAAATGGTCAATGAGGGCAAGTCCAAGTATAAAAATAATAAATTGGCGCAACAATCAGTTGAGAACTAGGGTCTAGAGACTTACAACTCTCCACCATTCTTGTGTGCGAGTAATGTTGCCACGGGTTTTTACAGTTTAAAGCCCAATCCGAACAGATAAATTGAAGAATTACTCTTGGAAATGCACAAATTTTCGCAAAAGGCATTACCCTTGAAAAAAAACTTTGGACGACATAGGCTGGGATCGAACCCAAGATTTAATCATCATGCCATGGGTACCTAGACCAAGTATATGCTGTCATCAAAAAAGGACATTCCCTTGGTTTGTTGGAAGATCTATCAATAGTATAGAAGGATTTTACACGAATAACAAAAACAATATCCGCAGTATGAATACTACCGATAAAAGTTGAAGTAGAATCTTACTACGGATGCGTTTTTGACATTTTGCGAGTATCGAATGGGTCTTATACGATTTCGTTCTCAAATGTTGGTACGATTAATATTGCATTTGTATCTCGATGGCTGTGTTCGTTTAGTAGTTGTGCATTTGGAATCATGTGTTTTCCATTGCGGAAAAACCAATCTGTTACTGTGGATATTATTTAGTTTTTCTAGTGAAAAGGGACTAACTGGACTTATTTTGCAAGAGAAAACAACAATAAAGATAATAAAGTTTTGCTTCGTTTCCACGAAAGGTTTATCTTAGTTAAGATTAAATTATTTTTGTTGGTGTTTCCACCCCACAAGAAGACTTAAAAATGATTAAGTTTGACAGCACTTTCTAAAAGCAAATGGTGTTTCGAGGTTTCTTATGAAAAGCAAATGAGATTACTCAAATCCCGACCGGAATCGAGTCGAATCGAGCTTGAATCTCGCCTCAATTTTATATACCCGAATCACCATTTTATTCATTTTATTAGTTTTAGTTTTTTTTTTTGTTGAAGTTAATTTTTTACTTTTGATTTTCACAAACCTTTCTTCTACTTGTGTTTTTTTTTTATTATTATTATTCTGGCAGGGGTTCTTTCAGTTGTAGCTATTTTTAAATACAAAAATCTGGCTACTTTCGATGCGTTTTCTTGGGAATTTTCTACAATACTATTTATAAAATGCCAAAAAAACACGGGTATTGAACGACGACGTATTGTACAAATCGTCACAATGGACAGCTATAATAGTGAATGGACATCAACGCTTCAGCCCGAAGGGTCTTCGAATCCAATCTCGAGGGACAGCGCAGTAGACGCAGACCACGACTCAGTCTCAATCAACTTGGCGTGCTAAACTGAAGACAGCTTGCTAGGGACCGTGTTGGCTGGTGATGCATATTGGCTGAGGCCCAAGTCCACCCCTGACTGTAACGCCGCCTTAATTAAGTAAGTGTCAAAACACAATTCTATTATATTCTAAAGCGTAGATTGAATGTCAATAGTTAAGAAAAAGACAACATCATAATTAGTATGCAGAAGCATTGTAAGAATTAATTCCCTAATCAGAAATAAGAACTTTTGACAAACGCAAACGTCAAAACAGTCAATTTTGTCAAAAATTCAATTCAGTATTTTTGTTTCTAAGTATTTCTGTTGCAATTATATCCAAATAAGCCAAATGCATTTTCAAAGCATATTGCTTGAGGTTAATAAAATTTAATCAGATTTTGTGGCAGCAGATCAATGATAACAATTTCAATTCAAAAAATTACGATTTCTTATAATCTTCAAAAACAAACCTATTTGCGTACCTTTTTTAATGTCAGTTCAACAGAAACCAATCCTACTTTTGACTTTTACAAAGTTAAGTTGAAATCGTAAAAGGTTTCTAGAGAAAATGTATACCCACCAAACGCAGAAATAGAAATCATTGAAATCGCATTAATCCGAACAAAAACCTGGAAATAAATAATAAGTTTCTTGTGAAGGCGTTTGCATATTTTGACTATGTAAAGCCTCTTATAATCTTAGCTAACTGCTTCTTTATGTACATATGCCAAATTCTATCTTAATTACATTTTCCATCGTAATGAAAACTTTAATTGGTAGTGTACGTTGGTATATTCCATTTTGCATTTGGATAATAATCTTCATTTGCAACTTTGACTTCAAAGTCAAAGTTCAAAACTAAGACCGTTTCTAAGGAAAACAAAAATTCAAATGGCATTCAATTTGTTTATCTTCTTCGACTTTTCTTAAGCCAAGTTTTATTTTACATCTTCTTGAAGATAGGTAGGTATACGGCAACAGTCGTCGTCGTGGTAAGTAGATATATTATTTATGTGATTTGAAATGGTGAAACTTTTATAATATACAAACCGTCAGCCATATTCATCTTTATCTTTCTTAAAGGAGGAAACACAAACTTATTTTGGTTGTGAAACTTTTCTTCAAATTGCAATTTACGAGTGTCTATCTATTTATATACAATTTTACATGTCTTAAAATTAGGTAGGTATATATATTTATATATGGAAAAAAGGTCAATTTGAGGGTTCATCATCGCATCAGCAGATTGCAGCATGTTCCACAGCATTGACGTCTTCATCACAGTTGCAACGTTCATCATCTAGCAATTATCGTCGTTTTCTTCAAAGTCGTCTTGGCTTTTGAAGAGAAGCGAATACCAATCCAAACCGCAGTGGCATAGATCCAAACCAAAACGGCAAAACCAAAAATTCATCATGTGAATATTGTTGGTTAGGTCTTCGGTTGATGCGTTCAATGCAACCTCAGACCAAAGACGATGACGACGATGATGATGATTTAAGTTTCCTTCACACTATAAAACTGGTGTGAGCATTGAAGCATCTAGACATGGCAACTAAACATATATACCTACAATGGCGGATCCAGGGACGGGGGGTATCGAAGGGGTCATGACCTCCTGGGTGATAATTTGTTTGTATTTTTGTAGGAATTCCCTTCCATTCAAAACTAATCGTATTGAGTCAATGAATATGACCCCCATTATTTTTTTATTATATGAAAACAGTATTTTTATTGTACTTCTTAAAACTTAGAACAACTGAATCTCAGTCTATTCTATAGACTTCCCAATCAATGCAGTGTATTCCAGGCAGAAGTAATGGCGATTAAAGAAGAACTATCCTGGCTCAAAGAAAACGTTATATCTTGTAAGGATATACGAATCTTCTCAGACTGCCAAGCCGCTCTTAAATCTCTCGCGTCTGTCTCCACAAACTCTCAAACAGTCCACGATTGTCGATCATCTCTGAATGAGATGACGGAACAGTTTAACATTCACCTGATTGCCGGGCCGGGCCACAGAGACATTCCGGGAAATTGCAAAGCCGATGAGCTCGCCAAAAACGGAACACTTCTGCTTCATGTTAGACAAAAACATAACATAGGAACACCACTTGCTTCATGCAAATATCTTCTCAAGCAAAATGCTCTAGAAACAACAAATGCTAGATGGTCATAGAGTACCAACTGCCTAGCAACCAAGCAAATATGGCCAAGTATTGACTTAAAACGGTCAAAAGGCTTGATATCACTGAGCTCTACAAGGAGTAATAGGAAGACATGCTCTGAGGCTAGGGGTCTACACAAATGACTTCTGTAGAAGCTGCATGGACAAGGAGTAAGAGGAAAAAGTCTAACACCTTCTATGTACATGTCCAGCACTCTCCATTAGAAGGAATAACTTTCTCGGTAATCCCTTCTTCGATAACACCAGTGAACTGGCAACGATTGACACAAAACGTCTCTCTAACTTACTTACTTAAGTTCATTACTCTCCCATGAGTAACCTAGTGGTATCACAATGGACCCTTGAGATCTACGTGCGTCAATGACATCTGGACAGCCACTCCAACCTAACCTAAAATTGAAAATTAAATATTTCAAAAATGAACTGGTAGACTTTTTTAAAACTTTCTCTACCCGTTTTTTTCTTAATTCGGCTTCTTTCTACAAGAGAAACATACTTTGGTATTGCTCCCGAAGGGTACCCCTCACAAAATCGTTATTTTGTTTTAAGTTTTCTCAAGAACTAATTGACCGATTACAATAATCTTCTCTTCCAGAGCAAGCTCTTGTCGATGACCATATTTTCAAATTAATGATAATTTTTGATGATCAAAAATATTTTCTTTAATTTTTAAAAAAAATTATAATTTTTTTTTACAAAACTTGATACCTCAGAGAGGGGTAAACATTTTTTAACGAAATTGAAACATTAAATGTATATTTATAAGCATTAAATAACTGTAAAGCAAAAATATTTTATAGACAAAATTTGAAAAATTGAATTTATCAAAATTAATTTAAGAAAACTTGCTCTAATGATTTTCGAACTTAATAATTCCTTTAAATCCAGAGTGAGTAAAATTACGACTTCACCTTATGCTTTTAAAGAAATTGATAGGGATTTAAAGGGTCACGAGTCGCAAATTTTTCGGGACAGATTCTTCCTATCAGAATCTTCTATACAACGGATTTTACACCACTAATTATTCCGAAATAGCAACAGATGACCCTAATTTTGAAAATGAAGTGATCTTCACCTTAAATTTGTTTAGAGAAACTAATTCTGGAACTTTGACAACATTTTCACCAAATAACATCGCCTGTTCTCCAGGAATATTCCGTTCACTTCTCCAAACATTGACAATTTATATAGATCATCGCTCCATAGCAAAAAGTCATCAGGACATTTCAAACTTTATTTAAAAAAAATACCGGTTCTCTCTGGACACTGTGATATCAATTTGAACCAGTGCATTAATAATGGTTACTTTTCGACATCATGGAAACAGGCGCTTTCGACCGATCTCGCTTCTCTCAAACGTCGGTAAGCTTTTTGAACGGGTGCTAGCTAATAAAACATGTTTTCTGAAGATGAAAACATCATTTCAAGAAACCAATTTGGTTTTTTAAAAGGCAACTCCAATGAACATGCATTGCTCCTTTTCCAAGATATAGTAATTCAAATCTAAGGAATAAAACGTGTACAGTGTGCTTGGAAAAACACCTCAACGAATAACTTCTTAAGGCTAAAACCGTGATTAACGTGGCATGGAAAGAATGTTTCAACAACAAAAACATTGCGCATAGCCGTAAATAAAAAGTTTTCGAAGCAGTATCAATCCTGTTTTACGCAGCGCAAGTGTGGGGAGGAAAGAAATTTGAGACTGTGGAAAACCTCCTGAGATTTTATGTAAAACGAACATTCCGCCTTCCTTAATGCACCCAAACTACATGATAATGTTAGAAACAGGCTTATCCCCACTCTTCATAAAAACGTTGAAGCTGCAAGTCGTTACATTCTGAAAGTACTGATACTGAATATGCTCAACAGTTTTACAAGCTATACAAAGCAAAACAGGATGGGTTAAAGAGTGGATTGGGCCAAAAGAAGATACAGGTGTAAATTTAAATCTCAGTGAACAGAGCCCATGGAAATCGTCACTGTACCAGGTAATAAGGCGTCTGGATGAAAATTTTAGAAATGTGTTCACAGAACAGGCATCCAGCTCACTTCATCGGTTGATCTATAGCAGGCTGAATTATAATCTTAATGAAAGAAAGTACTTCCGGGACATAAATATTGTAGAGCAATTATCCAACATGTTTCGGCTAATAGGTAAACTGCTTAACATAAATTACGTTCCATATCGTGAAGATCTTCCACTGCTTTGTGATATTTGCAACATGACTGAACGAGAGGATATTTTTCATTTTGTCGGAATTTGTCCAGCCCTGAGAGAAACTAGAAGAAATGTACTTGGTTGAGACTTTTTATCAGAAAACGAAACTTTAGCTCTCTTAAATGAAGTGTAGATGTGTCTAAAATGCTTATATGTGCAAAACAGAACTTATTTATAAAAGTTTTTTAATTTCATTTGCTTTAGATGCTCTAGAACTAAGATTTAAACACAAATTTCAAGAATATTACGCCCGATTTCTTGACAAAGTTCTAGCCCTTAAAACTCGGTTTGGTGAAATTTTAGAACTCATTTGAGTTTTACGTCATTTCTTCACCAAGTTTTAACGCGTTAGAACTTCGATTTAGAACTTTGTTTTAGTTAGAACTTCGATAAAATTAGACCCTCAAATTCGGTGGCCTAGTGCCTTAAAACTCGGTTAATTTATAATTTCGTTTTTTCAACGAGCGAAATGAAAATGAATTGAATTTCTAATCATTTTCGGAAAATATATTAATAGACAATAAATAGCGAATATCCTACGAAAATGGATCTTATTTTTAATGATTTCCTTTTTATGGACGATATCCTGGAAGAACGGCGTATTTATCGAATGCCAATACGTACAACAATTAACACATGGGACGATACCGATTTTTTTCGGCGCTTCCGTTTAACAAAATAAACGTTTTTAGCAGTCCTTTAACTAGTGGCAGAAGACCTTCAACATCCGCAACTACGGTAAAATTTGTAATAAATTTATTATGCATATGTAAACTTCATAGTATATTATGTATATACTTGATTGGCTATAGGACTCGTTATATATTGGAAGAACAATAATTGCTGATTTTTCTGCGTTTCTTGGCTTGTGGAAATATGCAACTAACTGTTGCCGATGTCGTGCATGTGTCTCCTACGAGCGTTTGTCGTATACTCCCAAAAGTTTGTAACGCATTATTACGTCACCTACACTCTTGCGTTAAAAAGCCGGCAAATGCAGAAGAACTAAGGGCAGCCTTTTTTTACGAACAATTGGAGCAATTGATTGTACTCACGTGAAAATACCATCACCGGGTGGAGAATTGGTAAGTTTTTAAAGTGTATGTGCATTCTTTTAATCAATATTTGTTTTAGAGTGAGGCTTTTCGAAATCGGAAAGGTTGGTTCTCGCTTAATGTGCAAACCATTTCATCTGCCAATTTAAAGGTTTTAATTGTAGTCGCACGTTGGGCAGGGTCAGTTCACGATCAAACGGTTTTTCAAAATTCATCTGTGCGACAAGAATTTGAACAGGGGTGGTATGGACAATATATTCTTGTTGGTGATTCTGGGTATGCAAATACCAGCTATTTGAAAACCCCTTGCACGGCAAACAGCCCGGATATTGACAATAATCAACGGATGCAAGTTTACCAATCCCGCATCATCCGAACACGTAATGCAGTTGAACGTCAATACGGAGTACTAAAACGTCGGCGTCGTTTCCCCGTATTGGCCTACGGCATGCGCATGAACGTTGAAACTGTTCAGAAAATTATTACATCGTGTTGCATTCTACATAACATTTGTATCGAGAGGAACGTAATGATTCCACCGGAAAATCCTGACGATTAGGAGCGATTGAGAACGGGCATAGTGGAAGGAGATATAGAGAATGGGCCAATGGGAGTTGGAGGTGGTCAGCATCGAAGTCGTCGATCAGCTCGCGAAGATATTTTGGCAACATTGTGAAAAAGGGACTTTTTTAATAAATATATAAAATAAATCTATACTCTATACTAATATATAAAGCTGAAGAGTTTTTTTTGTTTGAACGCGGTAATCTCAGGAACTACTGGTTCGAATTGTAAAATTCTTTTTGTGTTGGATAGTCCATTAATCGTGGAAGGCTTTAGGCTACTTTACAATATTTAGTAGACGCATTTCCGCACAGTAACTGAATGTAAGCTACTTTTTTGATTTCGTATCGGACGACGACGTTGACCGTTGGTTGGGAAAAATTGATATTTTTCTTGTCCTTTGTCTTTGTCTTGTCCTACATTGGTGTTGTCACACGGCTGCGGTACCGTTGTCGTACCCACGGCTTCGGTGGACAAAGCTGCAAACATATCAGCTATCGGTGAAGAGTTGACGGTTTGAGATGGCGGCGTTTTTTCACGCAGATGTTGGAAATCGTTTGCACTTGTTTCTTTACTACGGGAAAAGGTGGAGTCACTACCTTTGCCTGGTTGCGGAAATAAAATTTTACGACTGTCAGCAACAATTGGAGGCATTTAGCCAAAATCTGTTGGCATTGCATCAGAATCAAATGATTCCAACCCTGTGAGCAAATGACCGTAATAATTTTTCAATTGAAGTACTTCGCCGGTCATTTCAATTTTCAGCACGGGTGGGGTATTGGCCGGTCCCCCAACAGTTTGCAGCGCACTTTGTTTTAGCACAAGTGGTAAACTGACGCAATGCCGTTACAATTTTCTTATGCCTTCCAATTAGTGCAGGAACTTATCTTTGGGTCTTTATCTGAACGAAAATGCTACGTTAAAACTGATCAGGAAATGAAATTGTAACGCACCTTTGGGTCTGTATTGAAATGTGAGCGAATTAAGCTCCACTCTCTTTTTTTGATGCCGTTAGTTGCGCCATTAGTCTCTTTGTTCAGAATTTCTTTTTGACCAAATTTTACCAACAAATTACCCAGCAAGATCGTGTCCTCTTGAGTCCAGTTGTCGCCTCTGTGTTTTTTGCTGGCGGGCAAATCACCATCATTACCGCATTCTCGTTTTCTTCCTTTCCTATTGTCCTTGTTCATATTATCTAAGAATATTATTGATAAATGCACAACAAATTCACTATAATATGCATAAAAATAGGCATAATACCAGAAAAGAAAATAGGCGCAACAGAAATATTTATTTTTATTTTGAATTGAAGAATATAAAAACGGGTGATTTAAAAGTTTCAAAAACATTTTAAAACTAGGTTCTAAAAATAAGAAGTTCTAAGCGCTAAGAACTCGATGATGATTTTAGATCGAGTTCTAGAGAAATGAGTGATGCCCGAGTTCCAAATATTCTAAAAACTAAGTTCTATCGTTAAACTGAGATTCACTAGATCGAGTTCTAAAGGGAATTTAGAACTTTGTAAAGAAATTAGGCGTTAGTGTCCTAAAAACAGCAAAAGTGACACTTTTGTTAAGCTAATTCAAAAACATAATGACAGTTTTATATCTATGGATATAAAAGCTCTGAATCTCTTGAGATTTGAAGTGAAAATTTATTCTGAAACGTTTAATTTGTGAGTGGCACACTAGTTTCTTGCCAACTTATTTGGTTATCTAAATATGTTTTTATTTAATTTAAAGAGAAATTATGTCCTTGAATGCACGTATGTATTTCATTAAATTCAAGAACCAAACGTTTTTCTCTCTACAGTTTGTAAGTTTTGTTGACTTTTAAGACCAAAATATTGTCTAGCATATTATTTGTCGAAAAAAAAGTTAAGTTTGAAAACAATTTCGTACATTTCTGCGTGAAAGCAACAAAAACCGTTTAAACTATTTTGGTTTAGCTCTTAAATATGGTATACTATATAGAATCTTTTAATACTCTTATATGTAGGAATTCTTCCAGATTAAATACTTAAACTTTACCTTGGACAACAGAGTTCTAAGATAATTTAATAACTTAAGTTATCACTGTAGCCCTTGCAAGGTGTACATTTAAGGTTAGGATAAACATTAAATTATTTAAATTTTGCTAACCTCCTTTACAAAACATTAAAACTCGTCTATATTTTAAACATGTGACCCTCCCCCCCTGATTGAAAGTTTGGATCCGGCCTTGCATACCTAGTTACATTCACTCCTACTTTGCCTGGTATCTTTTTCTGGCGTTCGTTATGTTGGCTGAGAATTTACTTAATTAAGGGACGACTTGACTCGACTCGACGCTTCCAAGCTAGATATGTACGTCTTGAAGTGTAAACAAGTAGGAAATGGAAAAAATGACTATATTGTCATCTCGTTTATGCAATATAAGGTCGACGGAGTTATTTTAGGGGGCGCGTGAAACTTATTAGCTTCGCTCTGTGGCATGTCATAATAAGAAAATGAATATAAACATTATTTTGATTGTACGCGGAAGACGGAGTACAGTATGAGTACATTATAATTTGTTTATTTCTAAAAATAGATGCGTGGGAAATGTAAACGAAATAAATCAAATTGGAATTACGATCCGTATCCGTGGTCATGCTTCGGATAATTTTAGACTGCATCATTAAATAGATGATCACGATGAGAGAAGGAAAGTCACATGATTTTGTTTCTTAGAATTTTAGTTAATTAGCAATAATTGATATTAAAAAACGTTTTTTCTTTTTGGCGTATAGATAAATTATGCTTCTTTTTGAAGAAGTACATAGATATATCTTGAACTTGTATTAAATATCTGAAACTGATGTTTTCAAATATTTATTTTTATAAGTTTACTTAAAATTTAGGCAATATTTGAAGTTCTTTTTTGAATGCCTATTAAAAAGCTGAGAATTCTAAATGAAACTATTTGACAGCTGTCAGTTTAGTGTTTATTAAAATAATAGTATTTCAAGAGTGAACATCTTTTCTTTTTAGATCATGAGAGTTTACCTTCGATTAATTTAATTGTGAATTTGGCCTTACATTTTTAATTAGTGCACACCACGCACTTAGCCGTATTCTTTTTTTGCAGAAGTTGTATAGACGAGAGAGAAACAGTTCAATACCTTAACTGTACATACCCAACTCTGGCTTAAAAACGTTAGGGCTACCTAGTGTAAGCGAGAACAAGTGGAAAGACAAAGTAAAAGAAGAGCGCGACTTACTTCAAGAGTGGTTTTTATTCAAGTGACTTAACTAGTAATAATTATGTGTAACATAGGTACTAAAAGTATATGCTAATACAATAGAACAATAAAATTAGGGTTGCCATTCTGACACCTAGGAAAATTCTTCTATAGATTTTTCTAATAAGGTCGGAATCTTCTCCAGATGAGTCCTGAAACTAAAGAACGTTCTTATCCCTCTACCTTCCCAGAATCATTACCCCTTCCCACATAAACAAGGCATACAAGCCAACGCTTATGTCACCAACTCCCATCCCACCTCCCACGTTTGTAATGGCGAAAAAGCTAGCACCTAGCTGAATTGCTGTTACCGAATCCCAATCTTTTCCTTACAAGTCAGAATGATGAATTAACTTCAACTGACTCCTCACCCTTTCTCTTCCTCCCCAACCACCTTTCATCATTATTGGGCTGGATCTAAGGTGTTAAACGACCCGTGCCGATGATCAGCCTGGCTATGGGCCCAATTCAAAAATAGCCCAGTCTCTAACGGAGTATCCGGATACCTGGCGACCTCCGGATTAACTAGCCTTATCTGTACATGCAAATCTCTGTGCAGATGGACCTTTTTTCTTCGCGTCTCGTGGGACCAACAAATGAACAAAACAAACAACAAAAACAAAAATAAAAACATAAGTGAGACCGGTATCTCTTCAGGACCGGGCGGCAGCTTGGTGCCAAAGCCTGCTGTCGTATCTCTTGCGGCCAACACAGAGGAGGGAGTAGTGGCTAACCAGGGACCCTCCTCTGCTGCTGGTAGCAACGAGAATAAAAAGGTAGCGATACCTAATTTCAGTAGTGGCAGGGTTGTGAAAAATGGCCCTACCACTACTACTAAGAATACTTCCAGAAATGGAAAACTCTCTAAAGGTCTTTATAGACAAAGGCGGCAAGCGGCGAAAATCTTGAAGGCCTCTGATGCATCATCGGGGGCTGAAAAGACACCGCAGCAAGCCGCTAGCGTCGAATGGGCTAAAAGCATAATTGCTACAACAAGATCAAATAAGGACTCTACGTCCAAAAGAGAAAGATCTCTTGAGGGGGCCGCACCGACACCAAAATGGCCTCGGGTGCATAACACCAACACCCCCCTCAATCCCATCAGGAAACAATCCACTTTCAGTGACGTCGCGAAGGGCAAAGTCGTGGTTGCGGTCATTGACAGGAGCGATGACGATGGCACAATATCGGCTGATCGTTGGCAGTTGGTCAAGGTTAAGCTCTCGGGTGACTTTTTGAGCATTTTGAGAGAGCTTCCAGGACCACTTCCTTTCATAAGCGATGGGGGTTGGCATCAAGGCCATGTCAAACTCATGGTTTGTGGCGACAAGAGATCTTGTGACCTTTACAAGCTTGCTGTCAGTCGGTTAGGCAAAGTTTGGCCGGGTGCGAAGCTCGAGGTTGTCGCTGTTTAAGACATTCCTAGCAGACCTAGAGCTCGTATCTGGATACCGATTGAACGTGCTGATATCGAGGACATTCTCGAGATGGTCAAAGTGTGTAACCCGTCCCTTCCGACGCATAACTGGAAAATAGCCAAGCTAGAGGAAGTGAAGGGTCTTTATAGAAGCGCCATTGTGGTACTCAATTAAGAATCCTTGGCTCCTCTAGCCCTAAACGAGGGCTCCATAAAATATGGTTTCGAATCCATTAAAATTCGAATCTATAAAAAAGATGAGGTTAACGCGAAAAGCGGGCCTCCAAAAACTACCGAAGGTGAACTAGCGGTTGGATGTCTTCTTCTCTCCTAACAGAGGGCGACGATGCACCCTTGTCGTCTCCAATCGCGACTGCACCCTCTACAAAAGTCCATCCTTAATGGAGACTGAGGACGACCTTAACATGATCCTTCTGAGCGAGGACGAACTCTTGGGATGAACCTCAGACTCAGAGGATCAGAACAAAACCGTGGTGGAGGTTGATCTGCTTAATTGTAGCCAAAATGCTGCAGTTAGTACAGATTAATCTCCAACACTCCATAAAGGCCTTGGCCTCACTTCTTCTCCGTCTGGCCAGTAACGGGGAAGATATTGTCCTGATCCAAGAGCCATGGATTGTAGGGTCCGTTGTTCGAGGACTCAGGACTCCTGGATACTACACACTTTGTGTGACAGATAAAGGTGAACCTAGATCTTGCATACTAGTGAAACGTAGCATTAATGCATTTTTACTCCATCGTTTCATTGACAAAGTCCCACCGTAGCTAGGCTGGAAACAACCAAAGGAAGTTTCTGGCTGGTATCGGCGTATCTTGGGCATGACCACCTTGGCCCTCTCCCTGGAGAAAGTCGTCGCTGAAACGGAAAGGCAAAGGATCCGCCTAATTATTGGGAGCGATGCTAACGCTCATCATACTGTATGGGGCAGTACGAATATCAACTACAGAGGTGAGTCTCTTTTTGATTATATTCTTGGTACTAACCTCTTAGTAAGTAATGTTGGTAATGAACCAACCTTCCATTGACTTTTCAAAACTATCGGAAAACTGACTGGGGTTCATACAGGAACTCATTACAGAGAACGCTAACGAACTTGACAAAAAAGTCAATGACCTTACCTCAGCTATGAACAGATCGCTAGAAATTGCTTGTCCACTTATACACATAAGAGGAAAGAGGAAACCTCAATGGTGGGCCTCAGAGCTTGACTCGCTCAGGAAAAAATGCAGGAAACTCTTCAACCGAGCCAAAGCCGCAAGAATAGCTTCTCACGAGGACTCTTACAAAGAATCCCTAAGAATTTACAAAAATTCACTAAGGAAATCTAACTGATCTTCTTGGCGATCCTTCTGTGGCATAGGAGGATAGAAGAAACTTCTGAAGCCTTTAGGTTATGGAAAGTTCTTTCAACTAATCCAAAGATGCCAAGCTGCTTGAAAAATACAGACGGCTCCTGGACAAATTCAAGTAATGAATCGCTGAACTTACTATTGATTACTCATTTTCCTGGTAGTTCTCTTACCGAATCCAATAAATAGGTCTGATCACAAAGGATAAGCTACAATGGGCTCCCAACAGCTTCAAACCTTTCAAATCTGTATGACCAGATGGAATAATACCAGGCGAGCTACAAAAGACTTCTGACATAATTGCACCAATCCTTGAGGCAATTTTGACCAGCTGTCATTACCTGGTTCATGTTCCCTCGGCATGGAGAGAAGTTAAAGTTGTTGTTATACCCAAAGCAGGTGAATGCTCCAAAGTCAAGCCTAAAGATCTGCGACTTATAAGTCTATCATCATTAATTCTTAAGAGTAGCGTGTTCCATGAAGAACTTTTGGCAATTAAAGAAGTTTTGTCCTGGCTTAAAGAAAACGTGATATTAACATCTGATACCCTTATTTACTTAGATAGTCACGCCACTACCAAATTCTGGACTCTGTCTCTAAAAACTTTATAACAGTCCATAACTGTCGATCATCTCTAATGGAGATGGCGCAACAGTTTAATATTCACCTTTGCTGGATGCCGGCCATAGAGACATTACAGGTAATTGTAAGGTAGATGAACTCACCAGAAAGTACAGCGCAGCCCATCCTTCCACGTTTGGCACGTACTAGCATACCAATCGCTACTTGTAAATTGTCCCTAATGCAGGACGCTGTGAGAAGGGCATGCACCAGGTGGAACAACATCACCACGTGTCAAGTCACACAGAACATCTGGCCAACACTGGATTTAAGACGTTCAAGGCGCTTGCTGTCTCTAAGCATGACCAGATGGTGTCATAAGCGGACACTGTCTAATAGGAAAGCACGCCACGCGACTAGGCGTATTCTCAAATGACTTTTGCAGAAGCTGTATGGGCGAAAAAGAGGAAGAAACAGTTCTCCATCTTCTCTGTACATACCCTGCTCTGGCTCAAAAACGCAAGAATTACCTAGGAGAATTCTTCTTTAACATTCTAAACGATCTTTATCATATCATTATAGACAGCCTCTCACGTTTCGTAAGGGACTCAAACTGCTTTCATTGAGCTTAGATTCATGTGGTATTTAAATGGGCCATTACACAGGCCTAAGTGTGTCCGTTTCCACCTTGGACATCCACTTTAACCTAACCATATGGTTCAATTTGGGCCATAAGAAGATAGTTATCATCGTTATGTAGCGCTCGCTGTTGACGGTGACCGCCTCGCTAACTTCGTTTTCAAAAAAGTACAAACCAATTACACCGGCACGGTAGCCCAAAATCCACACCAAACGGTAACTTTTTGAGGATGCATTATCACTTGGTGTTGTTCCACTTATGGAAATTTTGCTTGTTAACACAGCCATTCATCCAAAATTGTGCCTCGTCACTGAAGATGATTTTTCAGCCAAAATTGGGCCTATTCGAAGCCCAGTCAGCGAAGAAACAGCGGCGTTGTCTATGGTCATGAACTTTGAGCTCCTGGATCAGTTGGATCTTGCACGGGTGTAAGACCAAGTCCCGACTCAACATTCGCCAAGTTGAAGTCTGTGAAAGGCCGAGTGCACGGCGAGGAATAGTCTGCCTCGGGTTCTGCTGACATTTTCACAGACTGCGGCGATGTTCTCGGCCGATCTTGCGTTCGTTCAAAGTACGGGTGTTGGCTAATTGTTCACTTTACTGCACCGGTCGTTTCAAATTAAAAAAAAAAACCTTTAGGAAATAAACTTTACGCTTCTCTCAACTCAACTGTCAACTATTTCCAACAACATTTATCAGTAAAAATATACATTACTCGCGCCATGGTCAAGTGTCTACTGCCTGCCTTAAGCACTGCCCAACAATTCATCAGCATTGGGAATTGTTTTATTGAATTTGTATAAATACGACCAAATGAGATACGAACTTGTACAACTACCCAATGAGTTAGATACTTTACTGATTGTTTAAATCGATTTATTATAAACACGTGTAATTTTCAAATAAAATATAATCTTGAAGACCTATTCAACCTAATGATGGGTATACATTTTCTTAAGAGGCTACCAGCAGTAAGTATAAGTTCCTATGTATTTCTGGCCCTTATAGCTTTATAAGCCACATCATAAAATTTTCCAAAAGTATATTATTTTTGGGTAATATGAGATTTGAAAAAGCTACGACTTAAACATCTTTTATTTTGAATTATTTCTCGACTCAATATCCGGAAGTTCTTAGAATTCAATTAGATTGGTGATGGCTTGGTACACATAAAATGTTAAGAATGGATATATACATAAAACATATGTATATAATTTATTCAAGATTTCAATAAACTTTGTTCGTATTTGTTGCCTTAAGCAATGTAAATACGTGGATATTTTTAATAATATATACATAGTTATAAATGTATATAGCAACCAAAGTCCTTATAAAAGATAATAAGGACGATGATGCCGCCGCCGACGTAGACGAAGATGTCTACGAACGAGTGCGTCGTAGTATCGTATCAATCACAATCAATATTTCTATGAATTCAAATAATAATGTATTTTATTACATTGTGAGCTTATTTATCAGTTGTCTTCATTTTCTTTTTTCATTTTTTATTTCTCATACAACCTTAGGTAGCTTTAGAGATGGTTGTATTATTATAAGTCTCTCAAAAGAAAGTAACATTTTTCAAGGAAAATCTAATTATTATGTTTAACTCTGATAATTATTTTGACTTCAATACTCGCGAAAATAATCAGAAAATCAGAAAACTTTTTGTTATGTTTGACGTACTTTGTGACCTTTGACATATTTGGTGTAAGGGGTTTCAGGACATAAGATTCAGTTTGATTTTCATTCTTAGATTTATTCTAGGAAAAATCATGGTAACTGTCTTCGAGCCAAGGTTGTGGTATTGGAATAATAAAGTACAGGGAGGGCCATCTAGTAGTTTATTTTTCAATCATAATTTATTTTTGAGACTGACAGCTATTTCGTGCTTACAATTTTGACAAAAAGGCCATAAAATGCATCTCTTAAGCAAAATGAGCTGATTTATTCTTGAACAACATTAAGGAATATTGAAAACATATCCGAAAGAGTGTTTTTAAAGAACATGGTTTGGGGTAAGGCATCCAGAGCCCATTTTGAACGCAAGCAACTTTGTGCAAAAACTCTATAAGTCTGATATGTAACAAAGTATTTATTTCTTTTTTTCTTTAAAAACATCCATTTCAGTATAATAACTTAAATTATTGTAAACAATCAACTTTAAATTTCTCAAAATTCCAGAAATAACTTAGTAAAATTGTATCAAGGGTGTGTTCGAAAAATCATAGAACTAAGGGCTAGGCCACAATTTATTTTCATCGACATAAACGTACGTTCGTACGTCCGTACGTTCGCGACGTTTTTTTCGTCCACCATAGTTTAAGAACCAGAAAAGATATCAACAACAAAATTTGGTTACACAGATAATAAGGCAGAAAGATGCAGAAAGGGCTCTCAAGAAAATTGCGTGTGTGGTTTTTTTACCATAGCAGTTTGAAAAAAGGTGAACATTTTGGTTAACCCTAAATATCTTACGAACCAAAAACGCTTAAGACTTGAATAAAATTTTATATAATATATTGTAACGTGGTATCAAAGAACTATTTTTTTTTGAAAAAAATCCATTTCACCGTTTTTTTTTTGTAAATAAAAAAATCCAAAATATTATGATTTCATCCCCAAAACAATTTTGTGCCACGAAGAATAATGTTTTTGACATCTGATAAAATTTTGAGAAAAATCTAATTGACAGTTTTTTTTATGAAAAACAAAAATCTAAAAAGAACATCACTCAAAGTTGTTAAAAATTGAATATCGATTCAAATATCTTTTCAAAAACTTAAAATTAAGGCTTCAAGCTTATTTTATCTTATAAGAAATATTGTTTTCAACATTTAAAAAAAATGTTGATAAAAATCGAATTGACAGTTTTCTTACAAAAAATTAAAAACCGAAAAAAATGTAAAAAAGTTGGTAAAAAATGATTTTCGACTCAAATATCTTTTAAAAACTTTGAGATAATAGCTTCTTACTAATTTTTCCTTATAAGAAATATTGTTTTTAACATTAGCACAAATTTAAAAAAAAAATCGAATTGACAGTTTATTTACAAAAAATAAAAACCTTAATAACAAATGTATAAAAGTTGATAAAAATTGATTTTTGACTCAAATATCTTTTAAAAACTTTTAAATATTATCTTCAAACTTATTTTATCTTAAAAGAAATATTGTTTTCAACATTTGGTAAATTTTTTAAAAAAGTCGAATTAACAGTTTTTTTACAAAAAATAAAATTCTAAAAAAAAAACAATACTAAAATTTGGTAAAAATTTACTTTCGGCTCAAATAGCTTTTCAAAAATTAAAAATATTGGCTTCAAAATTATTTTATTTCACAGAAAATATTGTTTTCAATATTCAGTAATTTGTATATAAAAATCCAACAGTCCGTTTTTTCATAAAAAATAAAATCTACAATAAATAGTACGCAAATTTGGTAAAATTGATAAGAGTACAAATAGACAAACTTTTAAGCAAGACAAATCGACAGACGGGATGGGAAGTTATCAGTGTGGGTCGCATCCCAGCCTCTTTTTTAGATTTTAGTATATGTTTCCAAAAAATTACTTTTTCTTCATTCTTACTTATTTAGACATAAATAAGTTAGGTTGAAGTGGCTTTCCGACGAGGTGGATTACGACACACGAAGGCCAGTTGTTGGCCCAACGTGATACCATATGATTCTTGAGGCTCAATGAAACGAATTGAAGTTTTATACGAAACGTTAAAGACTAATTATGTTAGTGATGCGTTTGAGACAGTTTCGATCAGCGGTTCCCAATCTTTTTTAGTCGTGTAGAACTTTTTGCGTGAGAAATTTTACGCAGAGCACTTCGTTGCGCATATGCCATTTTTCGCAGTGTCACGTATCACACAGTCCCTGAAGTGATACACTCAAATCATTTATTTTTTTAATTTCAATAACCAACGCTCAAAAATATAATATAATAATAAGTATTTTCCCGTGAAAAAGCCATCTTACTTCTGCGTGAAGAAGTAAAGACGTATGTAGACTACCCATGTCATCATACAATACTTTAAAAAGCCTTGTGTTCTTTGGGCGTGATTTACTTACTTACTTACTTACTTAAGGTGGCGCTACAGTCCCGGGCGGACTTGGGCCTCAGCCAAAAAGCGTCTCCAGCCAGCTCGGTCCCTAGCTAGCTGTCTCCAGTTTCGCACGCCAAGTTGTTTTGAGTCCTCTCCCTCCTGGGTGCTCCACCTGAGTCGCGGTCTTCCTCTACTGCGCCGTCCTTCGGGATTGGATTCGAAGACCTTCCGGAATGGAGCGTTGATGTCCATCCGCTCTACATGACCTAGCCATCTAAGCCGTTGGACTTTTATTCTGTTAACTAGGTCAGTTTCGCTGTACAGCCCGTACAGTTCGTCGTTATATCTTCTCCTCCATTCCCCATCTATGCGTACGGGACCAAAATTCACCCGAAGAATTTTTCTCTCGAAGCATCCTAAGACGCTCTCATCTTTCTTTGACAGGGTCCAGGCCTCAGCGCCATAAATGAGAACCGGAATGATGAGTGTCTTATAGATGGTGATTGTACATGCTCGAGAGAGGACTTTACTTCTCAATTGCCTTCTAAGTCCAAAGAAGCAGCGATTTGCAAGACTTATTTTTCGTTTGCTTTCAGCGCTGGTGTCGTTGTCTGTATTAATAGCGGTGCCTAGACAAAGTCCTTAACTACCTCAAAGTTATAGCTGTGCATGGTGACGTTTTGTCCAAGACGTCGTCGTTCAGTGTCCTTTTTTGATGACAGCATATACTTGGACTTGCCCTCATTGACCACTTAACCCATCTTCTTCGCTTCCTTCGCAATGCTCAAAAACGCTCCACTGACACCACGCTTTGATCTTCCAATTATGTCAATATCATCTACGTATCCGAGTAATTGGATGGTCTTTTGGAAGATTGTGCCTTTAGTGTTGACGGTTGAGTTTTGCACCATTCTTTCCAGAACGATGTTGAAGAAGTCGCATGACAGTGCATCGCCTTGTCTAAAACCCTTTTTGACATCAAATGCATCGGTAAGATCTTTTCCGACCTTGATAGAGCAGCGTGCATTCTATATCGTCATTCTGCACAAACGGATAAGTTTGACAGGGATGCCAAAACTAGACATTGCTCTTTCCTATAGATGTTGTCATACGCGGCTTTAAAATGGATAAAGAGATGGTGGGTATCGATTTGAAGCTCCTGGATTCTTTCCAAGATCGTGATTTAATGAAGTTAATTATTTTCACGCTTTCGTCCAACACGTCTTTAAGGGAGACAGGCATTTTATTAATTGCAAAAGCATGACGGTGTAGAACGCCTTGCAACGGCACCGGAAAAAAGTCCAATCAAATTAAAATTGTCAGCACCATTTGTAGTAGTTGGCAGCGGCAGCTTGCAGAAGAGCAGATCTGCTTGAAAGGATTGTAGATGTCGCACAAATACTATTAAAATAGACAACCCTGTAACATCCGTTGATTCATCCATTTTCAGCGCAAATTTTGTGATTTATTCGTAAAAGTAAAGAAGCTTTCACATTCTCCGCTCAGTCTCCTATTCGTCTTGATATTGTGTTATTTGAAAAAGGAACGGTGTCAACAAATTTTTTGGCCTTTTAACTCAACAAACATTGAACAATGTCTTTAACATATGGCTTTATTAAGTTTTCACTAATGGTATGGGCTTCTCCTTTACTGATTTTGAGTGATAAGTAATAATGGTTTGAGATTTAGTAAGTTTCGCGTACTTTCTTTTGGAGGAATCAGTCAGTTTACTTTTGCAATCTGGATGAATCCCTGCAAAGTGACGTTTGATTTTTGCTGCAAACTTTGCACTGTTCGACTTGTCTCAGCAAATCCAAAATTCACCGTGGCATTATTAGGTACTACCAAGTGCTCCGTGCAGCACACTTTGGGAAACCTGGGTTTAGATCGTTATACAAGTTTTTCTTTTAACGCCCCGTGGCGGCCATTTTGTTTTGGTGATATCTGTCAAATCAAATCTTTTGTTTATTATTCAGTTGTTTATGCCAAATCATCATGTTAAGTAGCACGATTGAACACCACGGTCAGATGATAAAACTTTAATATCAAAATGAGTGTTCGTTAATGCAAACGTTGCCCGCATTGCACCCATTTTACGGTAGACTTGGTGGCCCTTCACAGTCGACTCTTCAAATTTGGCCAAGTTTGAGACGATTGCTTCAGCTAACAATCAGCCAACACCCGTACGTTAAATGAAAGCAAGATCGGCACGGAACATCACAGCGGTTCGTGAAATTGCAGTCTATTCTTCCCCGTGGACAAGAACTTGGCCGTTCGCAACCTTCAACTTGGCAAATTTTGCGTCGGAACTTGGACCTACACCCGTACAAGATCAAACTGACTCAGGAACTCAAAGTTCATGACCATAGACAACGCCGCGCTGCCGTTTGTTCGCTGACTGGGCTTCGAATCGATTGGAAGACGATCCCAATTTTGGCCGAAAAACCATCTTTAGTGACGAGGCTCATTTTTGGATAAATGGTTGTGCTAACAAGCAAAATTGCCGTATAAGAAACAACACCAATCCGTGCGAAATTCACCAGGTGATAATGCATCTTCAAAAAGTTCCAGTTTAGCGTGAATTTTGGGCCAGCGGCGTAATTGGTCTGTATTTTTTGAAAACGACGTTAGTGAGGCGGTCACCGTCAAGAACATGCGCTACATAACGATGATAACTTATTTCTTATGCCACAAACTGAACCATATGGACCAACGCTCAAATTCAACCGAATCTATGCTGAAGAGTCATTGAAAATTGGACGCCTCGGATTCGTGACACCGTAAGAAGCCGAGGCACGCATTTGACTAATGTCATATTTTACACTTAATTGCATACATGCGCCTTTCAAATTTGTTGCATTTCAACATCTACCCCCCTTATTGAAAAACCCTTTATGAAAAGTTTAGAAATTTGACATAGCGCCATCTATAAAATACTTACTCAATCCAGTCGACAGATGTCACCATCTGTTAGAATCGTTTGGAGCTAAAAGATAATTGCTACTGTCAAATAATAGACAAATAATTTGCAATAAAATAATGTCGCCATCATAAATTGAGATGAAAGTTGTCCAATCTATCAAGTTGGATCAAACTACACACGGTGAACAAATTTGATTAAAATCGGTTCAGTAGTTTAGGAGACAAACGCTCACAAACAAAGTGACACGTATATACATAAAGGGTGATTTTTTTGAGGTTAGGATTTTCATGCATTAGTATTTGACAGATCACGCGGGATTTCAGACATGGTGTCAAAGAGAAAGATGCTCAGTATGCTTTGACATTTCATCATGAATAGACTTACTAACGAGCAACGCTTGAAAATCATTGAATTTTATTACCAAAATCAGTGTTCGGTTCGAAATGTGTTTATCGACAAATTTTGTTCAGCGATGAGGCTCATTTCTGGTTGAATGGCTACGTAAATAAGCAAAATTGCCGCATTTGGAGTGAAGAGCAACCAGAAGCCGTTCAAGAACTGCCCATGCATCCCGAAAAATGCACTTTTTGGTGTGGTTTGTACGCTGTGGGAATCATTGGACCGTATTTTTTCAAAGATGCTGTTGGACGCAACGTTACGGTGAATGGCGATCGCTATCGTTCAACGCTAACAAACTTTTTGTTGCCAAAAATGGAAGAACTGAACTTGGTTGACATGTGGTTTCAACAAGATGGCGCTACATGCCACACAGCTCGCGATTCTATGGCCATTTTGAGGGAAAACTTCAGAGAACAATTCATCTCAAGGAATGGACCGGTAAGTTGGCCACCAAGATCATGCGATTTGACGCCTTTAGACTATTTTTTGTGGGGCTACGTCAAGTTTAAAGTCCACACAAATAAGCCAGCAACTATTCCAGCTTTGGAAGACAACATTTCCGAAGAAATTCGGGCTATTCCGGCCGAAATGCTCGAAAAAGTTACCCAAAATTGGACTTTCCGAATGGACCACCTAAGACGCAGCCGCGGTCAACATTTAAATGAAATTATCTTCAAAGAGTAAATGTCATGGACCAATCTAACGTTTCAAATAAAGAATCGATGAGATTTTGCAAATTGTATGCGTTTTTTTTTTTTTTTTAAGTTCTCAAGCTCTTAAAAAATCACCGTTTATATTTATTGAGCAAATGAGCTTAAGATTAATCCTTTTAAAAGTATATTAAATATTTTCTGAAATTTTAAAGGCTTCCTGTATAAAAATGAAAACATGAAGAGCCACGGTGTTGAAGTCTAATTAACATCAAATACACCAAACATAGTTTTTCGTGAAGTAGACAATTATCTATATTCAAAAAACAGGTTGAAAAAAATAAAGAAAATATTTGGACTTCATTAGCGGTAGTATGCAAATCAATCTAAGTATCATAAGGGTAAAACTGCATTCTTTTGTAATGTCCATAAAACAGCTCTAAATCCACATCTCCTTTTTTTCCAACCTCCTACCCAAACACTCACCTTTTTTAAAGATGGCTTATTTACAAAGTCGAAAGCCCAAAAAAAGTAAAATCTACTATTGAATTGCATGAATTTGCCTTAGGGATGGTTGCGTATTGGCTTAAATCGATTTATTTCAATTTCTAGATTTTTTTTCTGTCACGTCTCTATAGCTTGTTGGCTGGTTAGTATGTGTACCAATTGCTAAAGGATTTCAAATCTAATTGGAAAAAAAGAGAATTAGATTTTTCCACCGCATCCACTTTGTCAATGGATTGTTTTTTCAGTAATCATTTTTTAAGCCTGAATAAAGATAATTGCATTTCAAAACCTACACTTTAGATTTATTCCGGAAATTTGTTCCTTTTTTTATATTTTTCATTAGCAAGTTCGAGGCGTATACTCAATACTCATATTGATTTAATTTAAACTTGAGGATTATTTTACCGGAACCAATACTTTATCCTAGTTAGAATAGAAAGGTTCTTGGTTTCTATTTTTGTTAATATAATTTAAAGAACTTTCGCCGAAAGTAATACCAAAGTTATTTATGATCAAAGTTTCTGGAATTTCTTCTTCTCTTTTTTTTAATAAAATGTACAGCGAGAGTTCATTGGTTAAGTAAATTCAAATAAAACGCATATACATATATATTTTCTATTATATAATCCGTACAATATAAAATTCCAAAAATATCCTTTTATTTCAACAACTTTTTTCTTTTTTAACCTTTTTTGATATTAATAACGCTTAACTCACTGTTTTTCTGATTCTTGGAAGGAAAAAATTAATATAACAAGAATTCATAAGAATTTTAATCTTTTGGAAGGAATTGAATAAAATCTATATATATATATGTACATAGATACTTACGCATGGACAGCATAAGACTCTTATAGTGTTAAGCTCTTTTCAGGGTCTTTGAAACGTTAGTATCTTATTTTAGGCGTGCAAGTGAATTAATTTACTTTTCCAAACATACGATGGTTATACTAAACTTTTAATTTTTTCATTTGAAATCCGAACTATCCGGATAATTTCGGGTATCCGAACAATTAAACGAGTAAAGATTCAATTTTGTCCATAATCAAAGTCAGAAGATTACAGTTTGATCAATATCTGGAACTTTATTTTTAACAAATGCACAACTTGAAGGGTGTTTTTTTAAGGAGGTGCGTAACTTTAAAATGGAATAAAACAAAGATGATTTTTATTAACTGACATGAAATTTACATTATTGGTAGGATAATTTTTTTTGGTATTATAGTTTGATCTTGCATCTCGGAAAAAATCTAATGTGTAGGGCTTATCGGCATAGACTTAAGACTTCATATATTCTCACAGAAAATAGTAAAGCAGCGTTAAACTACACGATTGCTGAGGCCAATTTACGGATCCGCTACTAACTTTTTCTTTTATTAAATCAGTTCTGGCCATAGCTTCTGCAATTGATGAACGAATAAATCAGTAACCATGGCTCTATTGGGTCTCCATTGACTGTGAAGTTTTGGCCAACATCAATTATAAAGGAGTTCGGACCAACCCTTAAAGCAACACCTTTCCTTTCGTCCAGATACCTTATAGGATTACTACGACATATTCAAGGACCTGATAATTCAGGTCGTTAGGGTGACTTCCTGACCGCTTAAAGAAAATATCAGTTGCGAAGCACCAACAAGCCTCTGATATGGAAGGATTTACTATTGATAACCCAAGCAAACGATTTTAAGGCAACTAAATTCGGATATGCACGTGGAATATTTGGTCCTCTAATAAACCATGTGAAGCTGAAGAATTAGCGGAAGCCCTAGACTGATAAAACGAAGATATCACTGCCATCCAGGAACTGCCATATTGACTTTAGTGACTGCTACCAAGAAAACCAACAACGCGTATTTGGAAGCGGCTTTGTCATTGGAGCCAGACTCTATGGCAAGACGCCTTAAGCTATAGGTGCATCAACGAGAGCCACATGACCATTCGCAGCACGGCTGAATTCGGCAACATTAGCCTCATATGTGCACACGTCCCCACAGGAGAGAAGGATGACAACAAGAGAAATATTTTCTTAAAGCTTTTAGATAATATAAGCTGCGTCCTAGCTACGATATTAAAACTATCCTGGGCGATTTAATGCCAAGCTAGGAAGGGAAGACATCTTTGGTGGAAAAATCGGGAAAAACAGCCTGCACGACAACACTTCAGGATCATTGATTTTGCTGTGGGACGAAACGTCATGGTAGCCAGTATGCGTTTTCCACACCTCAATATCCACAAAGAAACTTGGAGTTCTTTAGATCAATCTACCGTCAACTAGATTGACCATATTGCGATCGACGCCAGACACGCTTCCAGCATCATGGATGTTCGAACCTTTCGAGGAGCTAACATCTACTCCGACCACTGCCCCGTTGTAGCCAAGGTAGCACTTCGGGTTTCCAGACCCAAGGCAAAACAGGGAGATGATGGGAGAAGGTACAACGTCGAACAGCTACAATCGCAAGAGATCGCCAAATCCTTCTCCGACCGAGTTACAAGTAATCTCTTCAAGTTCTCTGCCGCCTACACAATGTACCGAAAACCAGTGCCAACATTGCCCAGATGCAATGAAAGAAGCCGCCTCTGATGTTTTGGGCTTCAAGCAACCACCAATGAGGAACCCCTGGTTTGATATGGAATGTCGGCAGGCAAATGCAGCCAAACAACAGGCACGCAAAGCGGCGCTGTATAAAAGGATAAGAGCTGCTCATGATCCCTATGAGAAGAGGCGAGAGGAACACCGACTTCTCAGAAGGAAAAAGAGAGAGCATGAGAAGCGTGCGGTCGAAGATGTTCAGAAATTTAATATCAGGAATGAAGTTCGAAAGTTTTATGAACAGGTGAAACGAAATTCACAGGTACATAAATTAGAACCTTAACATCATTGTTTAAACGCAGTCAATGCTGAGGATATGGAAGGACCACTTCTGCAGACTGTATAATGGCGATGACGAATTCTGCTGTCAGGCAGGACGATACATTTAACATAGACGACGAAAGCCAACAATACCGTCCTCCCGACTTAGACGAAGTAAAGATTGCCATATCTAAGCTGAAGTCTAATAAAGACGCTGAAGCAGATGACTTGAGTGCCGAGCTCTTTAAAGCAGCTGGAGATAATTTGGTAAGGAGCATGCAAATGGTCGAAAAAAACATGTCCGATGAATAAAACCTAAGTATTGTGTGCCCGATCTTGAAAAAAACGAGACCCTCTAAACTACCCCAACTATAGAAGAATCAGGCTACTTAACATCGCCTATAAAATCTTCTCTGATGTAATATGTTTACGTCCAAAGCCCATCGTCAACAACCTGATAGGTTCTTATCAGTGTGGTTTTAGACCAGGAAATTCCACAGACGATCAAATATTCACATTACCGCAGATCCTGGAAAAAACACAAGAACACCAAATCATCACCCACCATCTTTTCATCGACTTCAAGGCCGCATATGACAGCATCTACAGGGACGAGCTGTCCGTTTGTGCAGGATGACCATGGAGAGTTCGCGTTGCTCCATGAAGGTTAGAAACAACTTAACAGAACCTTTCGATGTCAAAAAAGGTTTTGGACAAGGTGATGCGCTGTCATCCGATTTCTTTAAAATTGTCCTTGACCGAATAGAGCAGAGCTTCTTTCTTCCAGAAAGGACCTACAATACTGACGTCTTGGTTAAAATTTCACCATCCACAGACGTAACTTTGAGGTCATCTCAAAGGATTAGGACTTCGTCTACCTAGGCTCCGCTATAATGACAGAAAACAACACCAGCGTCAGCGTTGAGATCAAAAGAAAATCTACCCCTGCTAACCGCTGTTTCTTTGAGCTATGAAAGCAATTGATAAAGCCCTTTTTCGAGGGACTAAAGTGTCGCTTTATAAGACCCTTATCATCCCTTCCTGCTATACAGTACAGAAACATGGACTATGAGAAAAGCGAATGAAAGTACCTTTGGGTCGTTTCGAGAGAAAAGTTCTTAGCGTGATGTACGGTCCCGTATGCATAGAAGTTGAGTGGATTAGAAGATCAAATGACGAGCTGTACGGGCTGTACAGCGACGTAGACTTAGCCAGAAGCAAAAAGTCCACAACTGAGATGGCAGGGTCACATAGGGCGCATGAAAACGAATGCTTCGGCCCGGAAAGTCTTCGAATCCACTCCCACAGTACAGCGCATTAGAGGAAGACCGCGGATCAGGTAGAGCGCACAAGTGGAAGGTGACCTCATCCAACTTGGAAGGCGAAACTGGAGACATCTAGCTAGGGACCGAGCTAGATGGAGAAGTTTGTTGGGTGAGTTAGTAGTAGTTACTGTTTTTCATAGCTCCAAATACTGACGTTTTGTTGACCGGAAAATGGAACTAGGGCCCATGATACGTACATACTTCAAACGGTACCATGATTTTCAAAATAAATTTACACAATTGGTATAAGTTGTTCAGATATCAGTCTTTTCATATTAAAATTCTATACCAAATCAACTGACAGCTGTCAAAACGTCCACCAGTTAAAACAGTGCTGCCAACTTGAAAACTCCATGCCTCTTAAAAAAACACCTGATAATTTAATGTAAGTACCTGTTATTTTACATTCTTCCGAAATAAAATCCTTGTAAGCTTTTGTTCCTTATCTTATATTTAATGAAATAAAATGTATTGTACATTACATGAAAGAGAAACCTATGAATGAATATTAAATGGAAAGAGTTAATAAGATCCTTTAATATTAAAAAACAAAAATTAATTTTTAACAATGAAATTCAACTTCATTTTGTTGTTTGTGCGAAGCTCTCTTCTTCTTTCCTCCTTGTTAAATGTTATTTTCCAACGAAAATGTATTATTTTAAAAATATAAAATGACAGTTATTGGAAATTTAATCAAAAACTTAATCTACAACGTTAATGGAAAAAGTTGTTGATTGAGTGACTGGGGCACTGGGCCCACATCCAGGAGTGAAAATCAGAGAATATAAGCGATAAACATATATACACATACACAAGGCATACATAATGTATATACAATATTAAAATTCCTTGTGATGTTCAGGAACGGAGTAACTGCATCCTGCATCAGTGATGAATTGATGTCCTGATATAAGGACTTTTAATTTCTTTTGGACGTGTAATAAATTTTGTGGCATAAAGTGTGCACTGATTAAAATATAAAGTGCCAGAGGTTCTGAATATCTGTGATACATATATCGATTTTCAGCTATCAATTGGCTGTTGATAAATATTCAACTTCAGTATTTCACAGTTACATTAGTTCAAAAATTAACCATCTTTTCAGTTAAAATATCTGATTGTCTTGCCTTCGTCTTTCTTAACTATCAAAACATTTCTCAATTAATAGTTGACCCTCGCTATTAGGTTGATTTTCTGTAATTTTGTGTCAAAGGCCTTTCTTTTCTGGTACCGAATTTTACAGTTTTATATTTACAAAACGGAAGTTTTCAGAATTAGAGAATTAGCAATGGTACGGATCACATCTAATTATCACTACTACTTTCAATAACAAATCCCCTTCGAAACGTACGTCCCTTCAACAGTTTTATAAAGTTAAAGGGTTTGTTTTGTGAAAAAAATTAGACTTAATGGAGGAATCACTTGGTTTAGGGAAATGAAGTTATATTGTTGCAACTTTTCTTTGTGAAGGAAAATTTTGAAAAACTTAATCCAAATAATTTATTGTTGGATAAATTGGAACCAAAAATATTTGGTCTAACTTTTTGATGTTATATTTGAAGTCATTTTAATGACAGAAAACTTGATTATAGAGAAAATGTTTTCGTTTTCGAAAAACAGTTTTCTGCTCAGGGTAGGCACTATTAACTACAACACCACAATAATGATACAGATTTTGTTTTATGTTCAGGAAATAATTAATCACCTTTGTGAACTCTAACTACCATTAAATGGTTTATTTTCAGCTTTAAGCTTTAATCCGCGTCAAGAAGTCACTCTCTGTTATATCAACCGGTTAAAAATCCGTCAAATAAGTTTCTTAAACATTTTAATAAACTCGTGTAGGATTTCCCAATAAGACGTTTGATTTTCAGTAGTCTGTCAGCTGTCAATTTTTGACATTTGATATGTAAGAACTACGCCATTACAAAAAACGGAACAATTGTCAATAACACAATGACATTTATAAAACCTACTATAAAAATGTTGAGAACTTGTGCTTTTTCTCCAAGACTTGATCACAGTTAGCAGCCAAAATCTTGAAATTTGACATATAAGGCTTTTTAATGGGGCCACTCGAAAGACATAGTTTAATTGACCTTGAAGATAAAATTCGTAAAGTTATCGGGGACATCTGGGCGCAAATGTATGAATTAAAAACTTCATGCAGGCAATCTTTAAAATGATATACGGTGTGGCAGCATGGTGAATTGCTTTAGAAAAGCTATAAGCCGCGACAAACTAGATAAAGTCGAAAGAATTTTTAAGATCTCACTAAAAACAGGAATGGTAACAAAAATTCAAAGCAAAATTCTCTAGTTCGGTAGTTAATTAGTTGAAAACGTTTTTTAACAGAAAATAATCTTAAATTAAGAACTCCATCTTAAGTTTAATATGGTTTGGCTTAAGTCCATCACTAGATTGACAGTTGTAAGTTCCATTATTTAATATTATAATACACATAATACATATTAGGTTAGGTTGGAGTTGCTGTCCAGATGTCATTGACGCACGTAGACCTGCATGCAGCTTCTACAAAGGTCATTTGTGTAGACCCCTAGCCTCAGAGCATGTCTTCCTATTAGGCAGTGCCCTGTTATTACTCCAATTGTAGAGCTTATACTTTGTCTGCTCAGGGATATCAAGCCTTTTGAATTTTCCTGAGTCTTGAGTCTTCTGAAGTATTTTCTATTTTACCACAAAAGTTTCTCCAAGATGACCTCTTACTCTTCCTTAATTCTTTTTATATTGCTTTAGAGCTTGTTTGAATAAGTTCCAGTCAGAAGGAGATCTAGTGTACTTAGATCTATTGAAGTGTTTGCGACAGCTCTTTCTGAATGGTTCTAGTTCTTTACGCCACCAATGAGGTTTCTTTTTAACCTTTCAAATGGTTACAGGGCTGAAGTTCTCATTGATTCATTAAAGGCTTCGGTAAGATGATTCACAGAAAGGTCTAGTTCATCTTTACTGGAGGAGCTTTTAGGAAGGTTGTGATCAATCAGTTGTGATAGTACTTCCCTATATCGCTCCCAGTTAATATTACGGTGATTGCGAAAACCCGAAGATGTATTTGCCACATCTAAGAGCTCAAACTGAATGTATTTGTGGTCAGAGAAGGAATTCTCTTTAAGGACATGCCAGTTTGAAATCAGATTGTGGATCGAGTCAGAAGTAAGTGTAATATTAAGGACCTCTTTCATATTCTTGGTTACAAGAGTGGGTTCATTACCAATATTACTTATGAGTTGGTTAGTGCTTATTAAGTAATCAAATAAGGACTCACTTCTCTCATTTATATCAGAGCTAGCCCATATCGTGTGATGGGCGTTAGCGTCCGAACCAATTAGTAGACCAACTTTTTTCGATTGCGCGTCCGCAATTGCCTTCTTCAAGGTGTCTTCTGGAATTGGGCTGTCGTGGCCAAGATAAGAGGATATGAGCCAGTAGGTGGCTTTATCCGTTGTTAAGACAGCGGTGTATCAAGACGATGTCTTCCTTGTTCCTATGCAAACGGAGTACCAGGTTATTTGTGGCCATGATGGCGTGATGGAGATTAATCCGTACTAATCGCAGCATTGCTACTTTTAGTCAGATCAACCTCCACCACTGTTTTGTCGGCGTTTTCATCGTCTGAGGAGGACTGAAGTAGGTCTTCCTCACTCAGAGTGATGCCTAAGGTGGCGTCTTCAGTATCCATGTCGGAGTTGCTGTCGACTATAGTCTTAGCCTCCACTTCGGATGGCTCATTTGCGGCTGTGGATGTCGATGGTTCCACTTGTGGTGTTGCATCGACTTCCATTATTGGTATTAGTGAAGCGTTTCCTTCCGCTGAAGGGGCTTCTGTGGGGGGCTTGTTGAGCGTATCTTCGTCTTTTTTTAATGATGGCTTTGGTCCAGGCAGTGGAGCCAGTGATTCCCTATTGATCAACACGAGAGCTGATCTATAGTTACCCACTGTCTCCTTCTCAACCTTTGGTACTTTCCAGTCGTGCGTAGGCAGGATCGGATTACTTGTTTTGATCAATTTCATGATCATATCTGGGCAGTTGTGTAGAGCCGGGACTATTATACGTGCTCTTGGCCGGCAAGGAATATTCTTCCTTGCAACAACCTCGAGCTTGGCACCCTGCCAGACTTCTGGCAAGCCATTGAAAGCAGCCCTGTATGGATCGAAAGATCTCTGATCACCACAAGCGATGAGTTTGATACGATTTTGGTACCATCCAGCATCGGCTGTGTCTGGGAGAGGCCCCGGATTCTCACCGATGACAGATAAAAATCTAAAACCGAGGTGAGCCTTGACGTCAGCCCAATGATCATGAGAGATGTTACCATCCACATGACTCTTGTCAATGACCGCGGCTATGATCTTGCCTTTGAGCTGAATTAAAGATCTTTATTGAAGGCTGTTGTGCTGTTGGAAAGCACCTTCTGCCTTTTTGGTTCAGGCTTGTCGCCCTCGAAAGACCTATTGCGCTTTGATGTTGAGTTGCCGCAGGTTGGTTTAATATTTTTGCTAAGAAAGCAACTAGCCTACTCGAGTTTTCGCATTTGCTCTGGAGTTCTTTCCGCCGCCGGTATGACACCGACTGCGGCTAGAATCCTCTCAGCACTGCGTTGGTCTCGATTGGCCTGTGACTTCTTGGACACCTTTTTGGCTGGCCCATAGCCCGTGTGACACAGATGTGGGTCCACCTCCAGATTTAGTCGGTACCGATACCTATCCGGGTGTGCCCTCACCCTTCGAGTCAATTACACATGTCGCAGATTTTGTCTCTCCGGATAGAGTGTCTCTTCTTGGGGTCGCTTGCAACGTCCTAGCAGGAGCAGGGAAGAGGTGTGGAATTGAATTTTCAGGAGATGTGACCGCTTTGGCAGCCATGGCGCGATTTTTTTGTTTTATAATTGTTTTATTCGATTTTTTCATTTTATTCTTACGAGTAATGCGAAAAGACGGTCAGCCCCGGCAGAGCCGCTTGCCGGGGTAGGGCAGAAATATGACGGACCTTGCCACAGCATCCGAAAGAGCTCGTAAGTGGCTGGTTTATCAGCCAGCCTTTCATTCTTCGGCACGGTTTTCGTACAAAGTACGCTCACACCACCACTGAAATTTGGAACCTCTAAACTATGATTAAATTGGGTTTCCTAACGTTGCACTATTGAGGATTTACAACAATTCAGCGTCCATACAGCTTCTGCAAAAGTTATTTAAAAATACCCCTAGCCGCTTGGCATGCTGTCCTATTAGACAGTAACCCGGTTATGACACCTATTATCGAGCTTATATGCGTTCTGCTTAGAGATAACAAGCAACTTGATCGCTTTATGGACTGTTATAGAATTTGTAAAGACAGAGTCCAGAATTTGATAGCGGCCTGACAATCTGAGAAAATACGGATATCAGATGTTAATATGTCGTTTTCTTTAAGCCAGGATAAGACTTCTTTTATCTCTAAAAGTTCCGCATGACACACGCTACAATGACTGGGAAGGCGGATTGAGAGATCTAATTTCAATCGTGGATTGACTCGTCTTCCAGGAATGACCTCTCAACCCAGCAAGATCTGGAAGTTTCTGTCGAATTGAAGTTGGGGGATGGTCTAATCTGTGTGATTTGAAATTGATTGTTAATACTTAAGAATTACGTAGTGGCCAATGTTGTTGCTAACCCACTGCGGTAAAGGTTTGAGGCGAATAGCATTGCTTGTTTGCTAAGTGTATCCATAGGTGTTAGGTAGAGTAGGGTGTCCAGTGCTGCAGATGGGGTCCTGCGAAGTGATCTAAAGCAGTCCACCATACTGCCACACCGTACATTAAATTCGGTCTGATTACCGATGTGTATATCCAATGTCGTACCCGTGGCATGATGCTTAGTGCGTTGGACTGTCATGCAAAGGGTCTATGATTCAATCCTTGCCTGTGTCACCTTAATTTAAAAAAAAAATAATTTTCGCGGGTACTGCCTCTTGCGAGGAATTGACAAATCCTTCAAGAGTAATTCTTGTAATGAAAAAGTGCTTTCTCAAATTAGGAGTTCGGATTCGGTCTAAAATTGTAGGTCCCTTCCATTCGTGACAGCAGTGCTCGCACACAGGAATGGTTGAGAGTTGTAAGTCACTAGGCACTGGTTCCTAACGGACTCTTGCGCCACTCAATTTTATATACAATGTCAGATTCTGGGTTCTAAGCCCAATTTACGTACGTTTTTTGACTCATTCTTGTACATTTCGTTTCCAAATTAGTGGTTTTGTCTAAAATAAAACCCAGGTACTTAGCCTCGTCTAAGGACTTTAATTGGATATTGGGAGGGTTAACAAATAATGCAATTTTGTATTTTCTCGAAAATACGACTAATTCGGTTTTGTGTGAATTGATACCCAGTCCACACCAATCAGCCTAAAGTATTAGTCTGTCTAGGGCAATTTATTTTCTGAAACTGCTATGGCAACGTCATCCGCAAGGACAATCATCTGAAACCCTCCGCATCAAGACTAGTTAGGATTTCATTCACCATAAGGTTCCAGAGGAAAGGGGATAGAACGCCACCTTGCGGTGTCTCTCTACTAAGGAAACTTCTCGCAGATGAGTTACTCAGTTTTGATTTTATTATTCTGCTAATCAGCATTAAATGAATTAACTCCCCAAGCGACCTCTCTACGTTTAGAGATGTTAGTGCAGATGTGCCCACGTTGTAAAAAGCGCCTTCGATGTCAAGGAATACAACCATAGTGAACTCTCTATGATAGAGGAAGTTGTACTATGGTGTGTAACGCCTTTTCCACCGATTTACCTTTAAAGTAGGCATGTTGAGACGAAGACAGAAGTCTTGTATCAATACTTTCCCTTAAATGGATATCAATCAATCTTTCCAAGGTCTTAAGAAGGAATGATGATAGACTTATAGGTCGTGATATCAACCGCTATCAAATCTCTGGACTCTGTCTCTACAAACTCTTTAACATTCCGTAACTGTCAATCATTTCTTATGGGTGCCGGGCCATAGATATATTCCAGGAAATTGTTAAATTGGTAGTCTGTACGTTAAATTGTAGAAACATAATTAAAAGTTGCTAGAAAACAAATTCGAATAAAATAAATTACAGTTTTTAACTAAATTTCATAAATCGGACTTTTGAAATAATTTTTAATAATGGTCTGACAAAAATAATGATACAAATTATTTAACTAACTAAAAATACTCATAGGAAACAACAAATTTATAAATTTATTTTGTATTTATTTATATTGTGTTGTCATAAACATATAATGTAGGGCTAGTAAGAGGCACCTGTGGTTATTTTTCAAGCCTTTTCCAATATTCTCCTTGTTTTTAATAAAACCTACCCAGAGCCAATTGATATGAACCGCACTTCAACGTCTTTACCGAAGGCGCCGAAATGTACGAAATGTGATCATATCGATGTTTCAAAAACAACAAAAAACATATATATGTATAATACGTACATGAGCATAACATCTGTTTTCTTTTTCAAATTAAATATTTGATGGACATCATCCCTTTCCAATGAAATTCCTTCCGATTTCTTCATCTTATCTCGAAAATGTACTAAAATACAAAATTTCTTCGAACAATCACCAAAAACACAAAACAAAATTTACTCAAAGGAACATTGTCCAAAGTATGGAGGAACCAATAAATCTTTTTCTTTTTTTTTCAAGTATATGATGACAATTCTCCTGAAAATGAACAACAACAAGAAAATAAGAATACCTTCTTATAACGGTGGGACAGAACTCTGGGAAGGTACCTGATGCTGATGGTCACGATGATGAATTCCAAATAAAGTTAACATCTTTATGAGCTCTATGAATTGATGTGTTGTTTTATTGCCCCATGAGCCGTTGACAAATTTTTGGTATGTACCGAAAGAAGTGTAAAAATAGGTACATGTCACATTTATGGTTCTTATAAGTCAAAAATAAAAGTCGTTTCGAAAATAGAACATAAAAATGATTTATTAAATAAAAGAGGTTATCTAGGAAACTGTCATGACGTGGGAATAAATTTACAAGAGAAGGGTTAATGTTTAAAGGGCATAAAACTACAATAGGTCCATAAATAATATTTTACCTTCCTTAAAAGAAAAAGGCGTGAACGCCAAAATTAAATAATCAAAATATAGTTACCATCAGATTTCGAACCTTTAAAATTTATCTTGTTTCTATGAGAATGTTGAAAGTTTTTATTTTAACAACTGCAAATTGTTTTAATAACGATTAAAGATTAAATTTTAGAGTCTGAAAGAAATGGTATTTAATTGTAGGATATTTTTGACACTGACAGGCTTTTTACGATCGAAATCTTGGCAGATAGTCAGTCCCGTGACTTAATTAAGAGAAATACGTCGGTTTAGGCTTGAAAAACTTTGAGCAATGTTAAAAACTTATTTTCTAAATGTGGGTTCATTGTAGCTCAAACAGCTTCTTTAAAACATGTTTTGGAAGAAATTCATCACTCACTTCGCTAAAAGTTCATAAGCTTGATATTCTAGTAAGCCCCATTTATAGTTCCAGTTTTCCTGCAGTGTGCACAAATAAAACTTGTTGTGCTGTAGCCAAGAGCGTCAGAATCAGTTTAAAAACAGCAATTCACCACTTTTCTTCAATAGCTCAACCTTTCAGGCTAATAAGGTCCACTTATATCAACAGTTCAAGGCCTACATCCATCCTTTCCTTATAACTTCGCATCATGGGTCCTTTAAACTATTTGAATTAGACAACGATTTTAGGCGAACAAATATCTTTTCTGGTGAGCCACAATTTCATTGCGGCGAATGTGCTAACAGTAGTACCCGAACCCGGGGCATGATGGTTTGTTCGTTGAAGTGTCATGCCAGAGGTCTTGGATTCAATACTTGCCTATGCCATCTACAGTTTTTTTCACTGGTACTGCCTCTTGCGAAGAATTGACAAATTCTCCATGATTAATTCTTGTCATGAAAAGTGCTTTTTCAAATAAGCCGTCGGATTAGGCTTAAAACTGTAGGTCCCCTTAATCCCTGACAACAATACTCGTAGACAGGAATGGTTGAGAGTCGCAAGTCAGTAGGCCCTACCTTTCAACGGACTATTGCGCCAGCCAATTTATTTATGTTTTATGAATATGCTTACATTGCATGCATTTGAAGCCTGAAAAACCCGTGCCCTAATGTCAAGAAGTCAATACATTTACTAAGAGTGACAGCTTGGTGTGGATTGATTGTACCCTTATTTCCTTAAAAATGTGATTTAAAACAACATTTCTAATTTACTGAAATTAAAATTGGTTCATGATGACGCACCGTGCTTTTGTGCATGGAATTCCAAAATTGTGTTATCAGCCGTCTTGGTGATGTGAATATGCCTTAATTAGAGGTGTGATTTTAATCTTTATTCATTTTCTTGTGAGGAATTGTAAAGCACAGATGTTTTGCCAACGATCCGGATGAGTTTCGTATTTATTTTTAAGTTTCTTTTATTTATTTAGCTCTATAAGACTCAATGTCCCTAAAGTCTAAATCTATACCAATGTTTCTGAATCGTCTTTCTTCACCAGGTATTTAGAACGAGTTAATACATATTTCAAAGAAGTCGTGTCTCACAGGCAATATCATCAAAATTTGAATTAGTTTATAAAATTAAAGAACCTTGAAAGGCCTCAGTCGCCAGAAATAGTGGAAATTGGTGGACAAATTTTAGCAGTTGAAACAAGTAAATGATACGAAGTATTTTTGATGAAAACCTCGGTTTGCCGAATCTTCAACGATCTTTAAAAAGTTGAAACTCAAAATTCGATAATTGAAAAGCTTCGCCATCCTCAACATGCGGGTTTTGGGCTGGATTGGACCTTGCATAATCCAAAATGAGGATGATTCAGCTGTTAGACGAAATTAATTTTTTTACAGAGCTTTGATCAATAATTTTGTATGGTTGAAATTCTAAGCAATTTCACGCAAGCCTGTGCGCGCCACCTGAGTCGCGGTCTTTGTCTACTGCGCCGTTCCTCGGGGTAGGATTTGAATAACTTCCGGGCTGGAGCGCTGATGTCGATTCGCTCTGCATGACCCAGCCATCTAAGTTTTTGGACTTTTATTCGAAGAATTCTAAGACGTTCTCATTTTTCTTTGACAGGGTCTAGGCCCCAGCGCCAGAAATGAGAACCGGCATGATGAGTGTCTTATAGATTATATTTTAGATGCTTGAGAGAGGACCTTACTACTCAATTGCCTTCATAGTCCAAAGAAGCAGCGATTTGCACGTTCTCGGCTTCCTTCGAATTGCTCAAAAACGAATTTGAGTTATTAAATAGACCTTTGAAAGACTGTGCATTTAGTGTACACGGTTTAGTTTTGCACAATTCATTCTAGCACGATGTTGAAGAAGTCGCATGACAGTACCTCGGCTTGTCTAAAACCTTCTTTGACATTAAATGCATCGTTGAGATCTTTTCCGATCTTGATAGAGCAGCGTGCATTCTCCATCGTCATTCTGCACAAACAGATAAGTTTGACAGGAATGTCTAAACTAGACATGGCTCTATACAGCTCGTTCTTGTAGTCATATGCGGCCTTGAAATCGATAATAAAATGGTGGGTTTTTCCAGTTTCTGCCGTAATGTAATATATGATCGACACATTAACCACATTGATAAGGACCTATCAGGATGTTGACGATGGGCTTAAGACGTTCACCTATTACGGCTGAGAAGATTTTGTAAGTGATGTTAAGAAGACTGATTTCTCTATAGTTGGAGATGCAGTTTAGAGGGTCTCGTTTTTTCAGGATCGGGCAAACAATACTGAGGTTCCATTCATCGGGCATGCTTTCTTCTGACCATATCTTACAGCTGCTTTGAAGAGCTCTGCATTTAAGCCATCCGCTCCCGCGGCTTTATTAGACTTCAGCTTAGATATTGCAATCTTTACTTCGTCTAAGTCGGGAGGACGGGATTTTTGGCTTTCGTCGTCTATGTTGAATTTGAATGGATCATCCTGGCTGACAGCGGAACTCGGTTCGTCGTCGACGTTATACAATCTACAGAAGTGGTCCCTTCATATCCTCAGCATTGACTGCGGTTCTACTATGATGTTGCCACTTTCGTTTTTGGAGCCTTCGGTTCGGTTTATGTACCTGCGAATTTCGTTTAACCTGTTCATAAAATTTTCAAACTTCATTCCTGCTTTTAAACCTCTCGACATTTTCGACCGCTCGCTTCTCATGTTCTTTTTTTTCATTCTGAGAAAAGGATTTGGCGAACTCTTGCGATTGTAGCCGTTCGACGTTGTACCTTCTCCCAGCACCTCCCTGTTTTGCCTTGGATCTAGAAAACCGAAGTGCTACCTTGGCTATAACTAGGTAGTGGTCCGAGTCGATGTTAGCTCCTCGGAAAGTTCGAACATCCATGATGCTGGAAGCGTGTCTGGCATCGATCGCAATATGGTCAATCTGGTTGACGGTAGAGTAATCTGGAGAAACTGACGTTTCGCCCCGCTGCAAAATCTGTGAGCCTGAATCCGTTGTCGGAAGTGTTGTCGTGCAGGCTGTTTTTCCTGATTATTCCACCAAAGACGTCTTCCCTTCCTAGCTTGGCATTAAAATCGCCCAGGACAATTATAATATCGTAGCTAGCACACTGCTGATATGTTTAGTCTAAGAGCTCGAAGAACATATTTTTGGTGTCGTCGTCTTTCTCTTCTGTGGGGTCGTATGCGCATATCAGGCTAATGTTGCCGAATTTAGCTTTGATGCACCTATATAGCGCAAGACTTCTTGCCTTAGTCTGGCTCCAATGACAAAGTTCAAATAAGCGCTGTTGTTTTTGGTGGTAGCAGTCACCATAGTAAATATCGCAGTTTTTCATCCTCTTTTTGCCCGGCCCATCCCATCGTATTTCCTAGATGGCGTCGATGTCTGCCTTATAGCAGTGGTCTGTTTAGGGACCTAATATTCTACGTGCATATCCGAAGTTCGTTGTCCTTAATTCGTTTGCGTAGGTTGTCAACAGTAAATCTTTCCCTATCCGAGGCTTGTTTTTTTACGTGGTCAGGAAGTCACCCCAACGGCACAACCCCAACCTCTATAAAACCGCTCCTTAACCGCCTAGGTTCCGAATAAGTCGTAGAAACCCAATAAGTTGTTCACTAAGTAGTTCAACCATACTGGAACTGTAGACGCCAACGTTGATTACATCTCGGGAATTCCTCCGCTGCCGTCTGGATAAGGAGAGTTGCCTTAGTGGAAACACCTCTCCCCCTCTCTTGTTTGCTGCCTCCAACAACTTTCCACTGGGGTTGGAACCCAATCTCCAGTTAAGGTACTAGGCACTCGATGTTCACCACGGGGAGGTGCGAGTAGGAGTTGATAGACAAAGGTGAGTTTTGAGAAAAACCTGTGGAGGCTTGTGTCCTCTTGAATGCACATGTCTACCATTTGAACATTTGGATGATATCGTTTTTTTAATTAATGACACGGTTGTTTTTAACAACGAAAAAAACACCCATTGGCTTCTCTTCAAAAATACTCCTTTTTGTTTGTTATTTCAAAATAAAAAATGTATTGTAAAACCTTGTAAGTATTTATTGTCTTTCGAAAATCTTAATGGGGTTCAAATTTATCGTCTTGAAACACACATCATAAATCTGGAAGCCATTATAAATAAATAAAATATTTTACGAACAAGAAGTGACATTGACTTGAAGATCACTTTCCATCGTAAAAAGAAATTCAATTTTCGCTTTTTACCCAACTCCCAATGGCAACACTTTTTATCCTTAGTCGAATAGCACACACTCTTCCACAAATACACTCTCATAAAGATTCTAGCACACACACAATCAAAGACACTATATTGGAAAATATTCTTACATCATGATGTTGCTATGGTATAATATGTCATTTGGTTATTCCAGGAATTTGGGGAGCTTCAAATTCGTAGAATCTTTGTTTTTAGCTGGAAGTTTTTGCTCATAGTGGGATGTGCTCGTATACAGTGGAGCATCAGCTCTCTGTTTCCTTTCAAAGTATTCATTCTTTTAACCAGAATCTCTTATTATTCTTTGGTGCTCGTGTAGCAGCAGCATCAACTCCAGCACCAGCACCAGAACCAGGAGCAGAAACAGAAGCAGCAGAAGCATACGACGAATTCACATGCAAACATAACTATCTATACCTACAGTTTCCCGGTATTCTCGTAGATATATAGTATACCCGGTTTCCTCATACAGAAATCCTTGATAAAACAAAAGAGAAATAAGTATGAAAGCATCAGGGGAGGTGGGTACTTAACCTCAACTCCTCCTCTTCATAGTCGTAGTCGTAGTCGTCGTCCTGAATTCTGCTTTCATCGCATCATTCTATTTACACACTCTTATCATCATCATCAACTGACCTCAAACCAACCCTACTCCCACTTCCACTCCCACTGCTCCTGTCGTTTTTTATGAATGAATTCCTAGTAAAAATTCATACCATATTCTGAACCCAAACCCGCCCAGCCCCAGAACATGCTCTGGTCAAAGAATGAAGAGAATGAAGCAATAATTATGAAGAAAGTTCATATACCTACCCACAAACCTAACCTATAACGATACTCTACCTCTTCCTCGAGCTCCAGCTCCAGCTCGACTGAATGAAAGAAGGGTTCCAATTCCAGTTGCAGGTCGTGTTCGTTTTTCTGTCTGATGATTGTTTAGACTCTTGTGGTGCACCGCACCTCCAACTTTCTGGATTTTCCGGGTGCGGGGGGTCCTTCTCAGGGCGCATGCATTGAATACAGGAAAAAAAGGAAAAACCAACTAAATCCATATACCTACCATACCAGAGGTCGGCTGGTTCATACGTCTAAAAATGCGACATCAAGAGTTTGTGGAGCTCTAGCTGGGCTGATGGGTTGAAGTTGAAGGTAGGTGCTCCACATTCACATCCCATTCATACATATACTGCACTGCACCTCTCTCTGACTCGCTGACTCTTTCGTATAGCACATCCCGTAAATATACGAAAAGATGGAAAAATTCTAACTTTCTTTCTTACATATGAATACGAAGCCTTCTATTGGAGTTGGAGCCTGCTGAATGTTCTGTGCACCTGATATTTGGATACAAATAAAAAAGAGGGGAGGATTTTTTTAGGATTATTTCTTTTTTCTATGTTTGTTTTATTTTTTTGATTTTATCAGACAGGCATGGGAAGAATATGGAAATCCTTTGTTTTGTCGACAGGCCTTAGTGGGGGGCCTATTATTATGGTAAAGTAGGTATTCGAGCACATCACCAACTTTGCTATTGATAGGTGCATTTAAATGGCTTGGGATTTCCGTGTTCTGTCTTCCACATATACTCGAATGTAAGTGAAGGGTGTTTTTTTCCTAGTGGTGTTTTTTTGTTTTTAATTCAAACATACTTTTTGTAAAATAAGGTTAAGATCCGAAATTTTGAAGAAAACCGCTTTATAAAATGTATGATGTTTCGTTTTTTTGAGACGTGTAAGGTTATCAAGCAGAAAGTGTCTGCTGAGGCTGGCTCAGATATATTCCATCCGAGATACCACTTTTTGCAGCCCTGAAAGCGTCAATTGTCGCGGGCTTATCAGAGTAAACAAGCGAGATCACTTAACCCTACAAAAACTAACAGCTGTGTTAAATGATTTCAGGATCATCGATCTTGAAGGTCGCGGTACAGGCCACGAAGTCATATGCACTCACTAAACATAAATCAAGTGACAGCTGTCAAAAACCCAAACAAACAAAAAGAAAAGCCAAGATCTTTACGAAAAATACGATTTATAGTCTTCGGAGTGACGCCCAAACTCATGGGAATGCAGTGTAATGGACGCCTGAATTGCAGCGATATTTTCAAAATTTCGACCCACCAACTTAATTTTTTGCATACTCACTTCATATTCTGTTAGGATTTGCGACCGTCTTTTGGAGTTCTCAAACTTAACTTCGTGACTCCAAACTTCTGTAAAAAATGTTGACATTTTTGGCAGTGTTCGTGTACTTTAAAAACAAATAAATGGCACAACAGTTTGTTGAGAACTAGGGCTTATTGACTCTCTCAACCATTACTGTGTGCGATTATAGTTGTCAGGGATGAAGGGGACCTACAATTTTAAGCTGAATCCGAACGGTTATTTGAGAAAGCACTTTTCATGACAAGAATTACTCTTAGAGAATTTGTCAATTCCTCGCAAGAGGCAGTACCTGTAAAAACTTTATTTGGCATAGGCATCTGGCTCTCTCTTGTTTTCTATACCACTATTAAAATGTTTAATAAATTGAAAATGACAGTTCCGTGATAAGTAAAAGGGTGTGTTCATAAATTAAATTCAAAGCTGTCAAGTTTCTATTAGAAAACCCGATATAAGGGTTCGAAAGAATTTAGGATAATCAAGAGAATTAGTTTTTGATTTGCATTGAAAAACTTGACAATTGGTCAAATATTCCCTGATAACATCCCATCTCGTTCATCGATTTGCCTTCCTTAAAAGGTTTGTAGTTTATTGAGTTTAGTTAACAGGTCGTCAGTTTAATTGATCTAATCAAATTACCAACAATATTTTGCATATAATGAAATAGTTTGATTTCAAAATCTATTTTTGCTAATTTTTTGTAAAAAAAAACTATTAATTCGATTTTTCTCAAAATTTTTTGGAATGTTTACAACAATATTTTTTAAAAGATGAAATTAGTTTAAACGCAATGTCTTAAAATTTTGAAAAGTTATATGAGTCGAAAATGTATTTCTTTTAATCGTAAAATTTCGAGCTGTCAAATATTTGTTTTTGTCAGTTTTTTTGATTTGTATAAAAAAACCGTTAGTTGGATTTTTTTCCAAAAATATATTTCTTTGGTAACACGTTAAAATATATAATATAAAATATACAATTCAATTCAAGTCTCTAGCGTAATTGGTTTGTGAGATATTTTGGGTTAACCAACTTTTTTTTAAAACTGCTATGGCAAAAAAACCACCCACGCAATTTTCCTAAAAGCCCTATCTGCATCTTTTTGTGTTATTATCTGTTCAACAAAATTTATTTGAAGTTGATATCTCTTCTGTTATGGACGAAGAAAAAAAACGTTGCGACCGTACGGACATACGAACGCACGCACAGACATCTTTCTAAAAATCTTTTCTTTCGACTCTAGGGACCTTGAAACGTCGAGAAATGTCAACATTTTCAATTCGACAAATCGGACTCATTACAATAACTGCCTATGGGTGTGATATTTAGATGCCTAAAACCTACGAAGTTCATCATATACCTTGCAAACAGCAGAAACGTATTTTCAAAATGTTCAAATTGTTTAAGTACAAGATGGTAAAATAATCTAGATTCAAGGCTTTACTGCTGGTCTGGGCTTTACACTGGGATTGTAGGGGATTCAAAAATAGACCATTGCGGAAGTAATTGTGTATGCACAATCTTCAATCAGCCCCAAGGGAAAGCTTTTATAAAGCTAATTCACGTACATTCAAGTAGAATATTAACCGATTTTTCAGGAAAGTTCATTTATATAAATGGAGAAAAAACAGAGGCCCTAATTTCGAACCTTGATTTATTTCCAAATAAAACAGCTTTTCTTTATTTTATAGATAATGTAGTTAAGCAGTAAATTAACTGCTGAGGATGATAACCCATAAAATGGTGAGAGTTTAAGGCACACATAAGCATAAAAATAACAGCTGCTAATGACAGAAGTGCCATTTTGGAAATATCATATTGGAAGTGTCATTCAAAGCAATCTCGAAGCAGGCCCAACGAAACGCAGACGAAGCCGAAGCTAAAGCGTGTTTGTGTTTCAGCAATTAATGTTATCAGTTGTGTAGCTATGCCTTTGTTGAAAACCAAATTAAAAAAAACGTGACCGGAACATCACAGTCAACGATTTAGTCTATAAGACCTTAATAACTGATTTCTTCGTTCATTAATTAAATAATTATGATGTGCAGGACCTGTGGTTTCAATAAAATTGCCAGCGGGTGAAACATGTAACACAACTCGTGCCACAATTGGTTTACCAAAGGAAATGTTTGGTAACCGCATGGGTTCTCTTCGAAACTAAGAGAGCTCTTTTTTGCAATAGATTCAAATAATGAATATGATGTATTTGTTTTTGTTGAAACTTGGCTTCATGCTCACATCAATACAAGCGAAATATTTGATGTCAACATATTTTCAATTTTTTGTCTTGATCGGTTTGACATCTCTAAAAGTCGCGGAGGGGGTATACTTGTGGCTGTTCGCCGTCCAATTCGGGCTTATGCTGTTAACTTCGATGTTGTGTTGGAAGAAAATGTTGTCAACATCGAACAACTCTGTATCAGGATACATGTGGCTGCATCAGAAGACCTGCTACTTTTTTTAAGCTACATTCCACCTCAATCATCTGCGAATGTCTTCAACAAGCATATCTTTAATATTGAATCTATTCTTTCTTAATATAATGATTTAAATGTATGTATTCTTGGTGACTTTAATTTAGGTGATATTTATTGGGAACGTAAATTAAATGATGATAAAATGTTACCTAGTCGAATAAATTCTGAGTCTGAAATAATTGTAATTGATAGTTTATTTTCTCTCGGCCTTAAGCAAATAAATTGTATTTATAATTCATTAAATAGACTTTTGGACCTTTTGTTTGTTAATGAAGATTTAAAATCTAAATTATTTGAATGTTCCCCTTTATTATCAAACTCTGTTCATCACAAGGCTATGCAAATAAGTTTTCAAAACTTTAATTTTAATAATATATGTAATTTTAATGATAATGAAAGTTTTATCTTTAAATTTAATTGTAATAACTTATCTTCATTAAATCGCTTTTTTGACTCTATTAATTGGGAATGTAAACTGAAATACAAGACATTAAGTGAATGTTTCAACATCTTCTTGGATATTTATTTTGAAGGTTTAAATCTATATGTGCCTAAATTATTAAAAAGAGTAAATAATCATCCACCTTGGTATAATGCACGTTTGTTAAAACTCAAAAATGCGAAAACAAAAGCCCATACAAAATTTAAAACTTCTAATTTGCCCTCGGACTATGAATTTTTCTGTCGAAAAGAATTTCTGTTTTTATCTAAATTTTTGTATAGTTCCTATTGCCAGTCAATTGAACAAAATTTAAAACGTAATCCTAAGGCCTTTTGGAGATTTGTAAATGATAAGCGAAGCAGTGTTGGTTTTCCTGATCGCATGGAATATAATGGAGTTTCATCAACAAATTCAAATGAAATAGTTGACATGTTTGCTAGTCATTTTCAAAAAATTTATAGTTCGTCTAATTCGTTTTCAAGTTTTCCATGTAATTTAGCACCCATAACAGATTGTTGTTCCATGTTTGTTGAATTTGATGAAGTTTTTACTGCGCTTAAAGAGCTTAAGCCTACAACTTTTCCAGATTTGCTTGGGATTTACCCAATTGTTTTAAAATCATGCGTTCCGTCTTAAGTCTGCCTTTACAAATAATTTTTAATAAATCCCTTTCAACAGGAACTTATTTAGATGAATGGAAGACTTCATGTATAATTCCTCTATTCAAATCTGGAATGAAGGATTTGGTAATTAATTATAGGCCTATTTGCCATATGCCAGTAGTGCCCAAACTTTTGGACAAACTTATGCACCAAAAAATTGTTTACATAATTGGTAATTCTATTTCTGAATTTCAACACGGGTTTTATAAAGGTCGATCAACGTGCACAAATTTAGTTGAGTTTACCCATTTTTGTTCATCTGTTATGGAATCCGGTGCACAGGTTGATGTGTGCTACACAGATTTTGTAAAAGCGTTCAGCAGAACTAACTTGAATATTTTGTTGGCAAAACTTAAAGCTTATGGTTTTGATGGCTTGGTTTTAAAATGGTTTGAGTCTTATTTATTAGGAAGAAAACAGATTGTCTACATAGGCAACTATCGTTCTAAGGAAATCTTAGCTTTGTCGGGTGTACCAGAAGGAAGCCATTTGGGTCCTTCTTTGTTTTTATTGTACATTAATGATCTTGTAAGTGTTTTTCGTAATTGTCATGTTCTTATATTTGCTGATGACATACAAATCTTCAAAGAAATAAAATCTATTAACGATTGTTTTGCCTTCCAAAATGAATTTAATAGATTTCATGATTGGTGTATTACTAACGACCTTGTGCTTAATTATGACAAATGTGCTGTAATGACTTATAATCGCATTTTGCATCCAATTTTGTCGGATTATTTAATGAATGACATTAAACTATTAAGGGTATTTGAAATAAAAGATCTTGGTGTAGTTTTTGATTCCAAACTTTGTTTTGAGCGCCATGTTGACTGCATAGTTTCAAAAGCTAATTCCCTTTTAGGATTTATTAAAAGAAATTCCTCTGGTTTTAAAGATCCTTATACGGTGAAGTCTCTTTATTGTTCCTTAGTCCGACCTGTCCTTGAGTGTTGCAGCATTGTTTGGTTTCCTACTACAGTAAAAAAAGTTAACAGAATTGAAAGAGTGCAGAAATGTTTTTTGAGATTTGCTTTGAGAAATTTTGTTTTACCTGTTAATGTCTCTTTGAGCTATACTTCTTAATGTTTGTTGTTGGGTTTTGAAACTCTTGAAAAGCGAAGGAAGGTTTTTAGTGTTATTTTTATACGTGATATTTTATGTTTTTCAATCAAATGTGATAATTTACTTTTTTTAATGAATGTTTATGCACCGTCAAGATCATTAAGATCAAGAGAATTGTTGTATGCTGAGCGCCACTCTACCTTGTATGGTCAGCGGGAGCCTATTTCTCGTAGTATCAATCTGTTTAATATTGCCAATGAAGATGTTGATATATTTTGCATGTCCAGAGAAACTTTAAAAAATTCTCTCAAATATGTTGATTTTTAACTTAATTATTTATTTCTGCTTTTGCTTATATGTACATACATTATATTTATAATTTATTTTACTTTGTTCTTAATATATTTTTTCAAATCTGTTGATATTTTCGTATCGTAGATAAATAAATAAATAAATAAATAAATAACCGATTTAACACTGCTTAACTATTTTCAGTGGGAATCTATAAAGCCGCTAGACTCCGCCGTGCCCATAATCTCGAAACAATTGATAATTTGGATACAAAAGTTGAAAAAAATCATGGAAATGGACTTCCACATTAGACTTCGTCTGAGCCAGTCGTGGCATTCACTTTAAAGAAATCCTATTTAAGTTACAATTCTAGAAGATTTACCTTTCGAATAAAGCAAAGTAAACAAAAAAACACCCTTTACATTCCTATGTTAACCAACCCATTACGATATTAAGTTTGATGATATCTAGACAAAAAAATAAATTTTACTCGAGACTTCAGATAGACATGGAATAGGTAGGTAAACCTTTGGGTTGTTTCAAGCAGAGCAAACTCTCTCCCTATAGAGTCTTTACGATGCCATGAAGCATGTGAATTATGTATGGAAATGGATTTAAGGTTTGTGGCCTTTGGGATGCTGATTCTTTTTTTATTTTGGTTTATTTTCAGTTTTTATTTTTCCATATTTTTCGTATTTTTATTTATTTTTTGAGTTTTGTGTATTAGGAGTTCATGTTGTTCAGGAAGTATTTTGCTAAGTCTACAATTCTACATACACCACATGTCATGTAAGTTGTATAGTACTCCTATAGGTACTATAGGTTTTTAGACTTTTGTTGATTAATCTAAAATTTATAAAACAGCAACATCCACATTAACATGACGATAGCTTGGTACCTATCTCAGTATTATTCTTTACTTTTGGTAAGGGTGATAAGGTTAAGATATAGGTTGTAGGTATAGAGAAAGAGTCAAACTCAATCTTTTTGCAACTTTTGAAAAGTGTTAAGGGGCTTTTTGGTTTATTTCCTCGAAGTTTTGACGGCAAAATCAGATTAACTGCGGTTCGATGAAACATTTAATTACTTAGGTAGAAAGTTCAAAATTAAAAATTTATATGAAGAAAAAGTTACAAAATGTAAGTGGGTATTTAGGGAAGTTAATAAAATGTTAACGACTCAAATATTTCTTGTTTGGTTTAAATGAGAAGCGATTTTTTTTTGATAAACTGTTTAATAAAGAACTTTTAGCAATTTAAATTTTCATGTTTGTGGGCGAATAATTTAAGTTCAAAGGGCGACCGTTTTTGAAAACTTTTGTTTCTAAATTCAGAGGACGATTGAAAATTTTATGATTTTTTTCATTTCGGAAGCTAACTTTTGAGCTAAATTTCATACTTGTTTGTCTGAAATAGTAATCAAATACCTCATCTTTGAATCTTCCACTTGCTGCATTGGAACCGAAGTTTTGAAACTTAAAATAAAAACACAGAATAACTGAGAGGAACTACTGTACTAATATGTTCTTAACTTCCCATAGAAAGTTATTGTAATGGGACCGATTTGTCGAATTGAAAATTTTGCCATTTATCGACGTTTCAAGGTCACTAGAGTCGAAATAAAAGATTTTTTGAAAGATGTCTGTGAGTGCGTGTGTACGTACGTTCGTACGTTCGTACGTCTGTATGTCCGTATGTCCTTACGTTCGCTACGTTTTTTTTGTCATCCATAACTCAAGAACCAGAAGAGATACCGACTTCAAATAAATTTTTTTATACAGATAATAAGGCAGAAAGATGCAGAAAGGGCTTTCAAGAAAATTGCGTTGGTGGTTTTTTTACCATAGCAGTTTGAAAAAAGGTGAACATTTTGGTTAACCCTAAATACGAGTATCTCACGAACCAATGACGCTAGGGACTTGAAATTTTATATCATATATTGTAACGTTGTAAAAAACAATTATATTTTTGGATAAAAAATCCAATTATTTTTTTTTATTAATTATTTATTTTCATTCCATTTTGTATATGTACAATTTTAATATTGTTAACATAAATATTTATTAAAAAAAAAAACTAGAAGCGAACGAACCATATATATAGAGTTGGGTAACCCCAGAAATAATTGAGCTGTGTAAAAGGAGAGATACAATGTATAGAAGTTGGAAGAATAATCTAAGAAATTATATAAACAAACAAATACAAATGAAAAAATCTAACTTCTTCAAAAATGAAATACTAAACGCAAAACGTGATCCGAAAAAAACTTGGAGAATACAAAATGAAATATTGGGTAGGAATAAAGCGTCTGTGGATGAAATTTTACAACACAATCTTTGTAAAACGTCTAAAGTCTCTGACATTATTAAAAAAATTGCTGAGTATTTTTCAACACAAGCAACGGAGATTTAGCACGTATGCAATGTTAAAACATCAAGACAGCCTTGTCAACAACGACCTCAATCAATATATGTAGAAGAAGCTGATGAAATCGAAATTTATAATATGCTTCGAAATCTGAATCCTAATAAAAGTCCACGTGCAGACGGAATAAGGAGATGCGACATTAAACTCAATACAAGTCTGCTAACACCATTGATTCAACAAATTGTGAACAGAAATACAAGGGTGCGTACCGAAAATTTTAAACACTTCAGTTATTCGTCCCATCTATAAAGCAGGAAAAAAGTGAAATTCTCAACTATAGGCCAATTTCGATCTTTTCAAATGTTGAAAAATGTCTTGAAGAAGTTATCTTAAGACGACTAAACAAGTTTGTTGAAAAACACTGCTTGCTGCAATCCAATCAACATGGTTTTCAAAAAGGTAAAAATACGGGAAGACTTCTTGGCGAATTCTGTAATACTATGAGCAATAAATAAAACCATCACGTATTGGTTATGTTCGTGGACTTCAGAACGGCATTTGACACGTTGAGTCACACTAAACTTTTGGTTATCCTTTACAGAATTGGCATTAAGGAACTCTATGGAAATGGATTTAGAGCTATCTCATAGGAAGAACATTTAGAGTTAAGGTTGGAAGTTTATGGAGTAAATAAAGAAGTTGCACACATGGTGTACTACAAGGGTCAAAACTTGGTCCGGTCCTTTTTATACGTTTTACGGATTTTTAAGAAAAGCACAGCTTTTGCATATGCAGACTATATAGCTATTGTTGTCAGACACATGTGTTTTGAAACCGCGATTTCTACGATGCAACAGAAGTTTGATGAAGTCACTCGATGGTGCCACGATATTGGTCAACGCAACCAAAACGAAAATAATGCACATTCGTGCACTAAACAAACAAAAAGAGACTTTCGACTTCAAGAAAAAGTGATGCCATTAAATTAGTTCAATCAATCAAATACCTTGGAGTTACAATAGATGAACACTTTCTGTGGAACGAGCATTTTACTATCGTAAGGCAATGTATGAGGAGTGCTATGTTTGCGTTATTTCATCTGGAAATATATTCAACAAAAGATGTTAAAAACACGTTTACTATTCACTTGTTGAATCTCGATTAAGATATAGAGTATTAGCTAGGGGAAATGCCGCAAAAACGCATACAGATGAACTTGTTAATCTACAGAGAAGAATTGTAAACGTGATTAATAAAAACCATCTGCATTTGAAGTGCCTGAATGTCGAAAATATATTTAGGATGACAGTAGTTCTTGAATACTACGATGATTTAAGATTCCAGCGACCTATTTCACACTAGAAGACGAGCGCAAGGTCTACTTGAAATACCGATGATATACAAAAACTACGGAAAACGACAACTAACTATACGATACCATCAATTATGAACCAAATTCCTACAAATCTTAAAAATATTCGTGACTTTAAAAAACGTAAAAAAAATCGAAATGTTTCTATTTAAATTAAATTTTAAACACCATGCACTGAAAAAAGTAAATTAAAAATTTGTTATGTATCTTTTTTTAAACTAAACCACTAATGAATTTAAATATGTTTAATATTAAAATCCAATGAATTCAAATACTTTATAACTTCAACCACCTAGAGATGCAAAATCTTCGTGGGTAACACAACTAATATTGTTAAGCTTTTGAAATATGATCAAATCAAAATCTTAAAAAAAATCTATCAGGAAATTTAAAGCATATGTATAAAGCAAATGAATATTTAGGGTACTTTGTTACATGCAAATAGCAAAAAGATTTAAAAAAATAGTAATTATTAAATGAAGTTAAACACAAATTGAAAAGAAAAGTAGTTTTTTTTAAATTTTTTTATCAAACTTTATTTAGCTAAAAAAAGCTATTTAAAAATACATATTTTTATCTTAAAATCTATTTTAACATATATTTTGGTAGGTTTTTAAAATGTATCTATATTGAATTCATTCTTCATTTCATTTGGTAAGCTATTAAAAATAGATAATCCTTTATGCATTACCATATTCCTAGTTCTTTGGTTTCTATAGTTTAATAATCTAAACTCATTTGCATTTCTTAGTTCATAAGAATGGACTTCATTTATATAAGTTAAATTTTCACATAGAACATAAACAAATAACAAAACATTAAATATAATTCTTTGGGTAATACTGAGCCAATATAATTGTCTTAATGTCTTAACATGTCTTCTATGTGCTTCAGTCTATTGCACAACAAAATTACTCTCATTCCTTTATTTTGAAGTTTTTGCAAGCGATTCATCATTGTGTTATTGCACATAAATAAGATTTTAGAACAATACTCAAAGTAAGGTTTAATAATAGTATTATAAACATTTATAGCAGTTGATTTTGAAATTCTCTTTTTGATTTTACCAAAAAAAATGAATTTTTTTGGCAATTTTCTTACAAATATAATCAAAATGAGAGTTAAAACTCAATTAAGACTCCTAAGTATTTAATCTCACTTACTATTTCAATTTTTTGATTATTTATGCAAATATCGCTGTTTGATTCCCCATTTAAAACCATTGCTTTTGTTTTATTGATATTAAGTTTCAATTTGTTCATATTGAACCATCGTTGCAAATTTTTTAAATCATTATTTATCTTTTCAATGCATTCCTCAGCAGTGTCTCCTGAAGCAAAAAGTAGGACATGTTCGGCAAACAATAGCTTTTTCGATATCATTTATGTAAACTAAGAACAAAAGGACTCCAAGCAGATATCCTTGAGGTACTCCACAATTTATATCTATAGAGTCTGAAAAACAGCTATTTATCTTAGTTATTTGCCGTGTTCGGTATAAATATGATCGAAACTAATTTTGTTCGTTTGCCCTAATGCCATATTTCTCTAGCTTCATTAAAAGAATATCTCTTTCAACTGTTTCAAAGGCTCTTTTCAGATCCAAAAAAACTGCAACAACTATCTTTTTGTCATGTATTTCAATTTTCCATTTAGTTATTATTAAATTGAGAAGAGATTCACAATTATGGTTTTTTCGGAATCCTGATTGATAATGTGATATAAGATTGAATGATTTTAAGTATTTTTGCAATTGTTAGGAATATTCAATACATTAGCAATATCAATATTATTTCCATACTCTGTATTATTATGATAAATTTCATTTATTTCCTTAGGTGTTTCCCTAAATATTACTTGTTTAATATTTCTCCGCATAGTTTGTTCGCTCGAACTTTAAATTTTTCTCCTAACGAAGTTGTTTTTTGTGGTCTCCAAGGCAGTTTTAAAACGGTTTCTTTTCATCTTGTACGAATTCCAATCATTTTCATCAGCAGAGAATTTCGCGTTATGATATCCTAATATTTTATCGTTTTTTATTGTTCTTAGGTTTTCAGTAAGCCATTCGTTCTGATTTTGCTCAATGGTTATAGTTTTCATATATGTTTATTTGCAATTTGACAGCAAATGAATTTACTTCAACATTATCTTGTTCAAAATAAAAGTTTTTAGTTTGCAATTCATTAAAAATTGTTAACTGTCATATTTCAAAAATGTTATTGATTTAGGTTCTAAAGTGATATCGTAAAGAACTTTTTTACTAAAATGCTTTCATGATCACTGATTTTCAATTCACTCACCGTATTTGCTTAAAGTTTGTCTTGTCGTTTACAATTACATTATCGATTAACGATCTTGAATTTTTTGTGATTCTGGTGGGTTCAAAAACCATCTGATGAAGCGTATTGTCTTTAAATAAACAACTTATTTGTTTTTTGAATGAATTATTTTTCAACCAGTCTATGTTAACATCTCCCATTATCATTAAATTTGAATTATGAGCAAAGTTGAAACTATCAACCCAATTTTCAAAATAATTTCAGAAAATCGTTTCACTATAGCTAGGAGATCGGTATACAAAGCTAAAAAGTTATGCTATACTTTAAAACTGATTTATGACCATCGAACTGTTCATTTCAAAGAGCCATCTTTTTACTGATTTCGAAAATAAATTAGTATATTGAAGTTTTTTTAATTGCAAAAGGCAATTGATTAAAAGGTTTAGCTGCTGTCACAGTGTAAAAATTTGAGAATTGAGTTCTATTACTCATTGGTATATGAACTAAAAATAGAGTATCAATTCTTAAGCTTTGTGTATTTGAGTTTCTGAGTATCTGACTGTATCCACTTCTCATGAAATGAACCTTATTCACTTAAAGGTGTTTCAACGACAAGATACGACGATCTTGAAATAAAAGCCAACCACTTGTTAACCTTGATTTCTTACAAATGATTCAGACAATATGTTTCTGCGATGTAATTTTGGGATCAAGTGTATTTTGAAATGCTAGTTATTCCATACTGTAGCTTAGAATAAACAAGCCCAAAGTATATTGTTGTTAATTGATTTTTTGTACAAGTTTGTTTTAATAAGAACATTTTACGTGTTACGGACAATAATTATTTTTTTAATTCCCCAGTATGTGGTTTCCAATGTAAATTTGTGTCAATTGTAACTTCTAAATATTTAAAACTATTAACGAATTCTATTTTAAAACAATCATTGGAACAAGAAGTCATGTGTTCAAAGCTGGATTTTTCCACAAGAATGTGTAGCTAAGCTAAGTTTCTTACAAGTGCCTGAATGGAAGATAACATTACAGTCCAAGATTGGATCAGTTTGTTTTAAAATGCAGAAATGATAAATAGGAAGCAAACCAATCGAAAACCGGACCAGCTTTATAAATGTTTCCTAGAAGGATCTGATGATTGACCAAATCAAATGGTATGGTCAGATCAATAAACAACGGTAGAACACTTTTATTGTTGTTAAAACTTTCACTCACCTCACTGCAAAACTTTAATATGGCACGTCAGTATCCCTACCTTCACGAAAAACAAACTGGTCGTTGCTGAAAACTCATTTTTTTTCTCAAAAAAAAAACAACATGAGATCCTTTATAAGTTTTTCAAAAAGTTTGAAGAACGTTGGTAATATGGATATTGGCCCTATTTAACCAACGGAATGACTTCAGCTTCTTCAAACACGATGCAAAAATTCCAGAGGTCATGCTCATAATTGAATATGAAGCAAAACACGTCAAATATATAGAAGGCAATTCGCTTTTCTTTATAAATTAAAAAAACCATCTACAAGACAATTTTGTAGAACGAAAAATAGCGTTTTTAATGTCATTTAAAATTTTGAGAAAAATCAAATTAACAGTTTTTTATATAAAAAATAAAAACCTAAAACAAACATAACTCAAAGTTGGTAAAAATTTAATTTCGAATTAAATATCTTTGCAAAAACTTCAGATTATGGCTTCAAACTTATAAGAAATATTGTTTTCAACATTCGAAATTTTGAAAAAAAAAATCAAATTGACAGTTTTTTTTTACAAAAAATAAAAACTTAAAAGAAAATTTAACAAAATTTGGTAAGAATTGATTTTCCACACAAATATCTTTTCCAAACTTTGAGATATTGGCTTTAAACTACTTTTATCTTTTATTACAGTTTTTTTACAAAAATAAAAACCTGAACAAAAAAATTAATAAAAGTTGGTAAAAATTTACTTACGACTCAAAAAGCTTTTAGAAATTAAAAATATTGTCTTAAAACTCTTTTTCTTTCACAACAAATATTGTTTTCGATATTCAGTAGTTTTTTTTCATAAAAATCCAGTAGTCGGTATTTTCATAAAATAATAAAATTTTCAAAAAATAGTACGCAATTTTGGTAAAAATTGATGTTCGGTTCTTGATATCTCTCAAATTAATTTCATTCATCAAATTTGTAAACTAAATTGGTAAAAATTTGTTTTCGACTAAAAATCTATTTAACAAAACTAGATTTTCAAACTGAAGTATTTCTTTATATGAAAAATATTGTTACTTACTTACTTAAGGTGGCGCTGTCTTGTGTGAACTAAGGCCTCACCCAACAAACTTATCCATCCAGTTCGGTCCCTAGCTCAAAAAATATTGTTGGTAGTTTTAAAATATTTAGGAATAATTCAACTTACAAATGTTTTAACCCAACACGAAAACATACAAACTTTAAGGCAAGACGACGATTTGTCGGGATGGGAAGTTATCAGTGTGGGCCGCATCCCTCAAGCTTCTTTTTTAAATTTTAAATCAACAAAACTAGGTTTAGGCACCAACATTTTGGGCATAAAAAAAGCAGTAATTTTCGTGTAGGATTTTCTTATACTAGGATTTATTTTGATATTAGAAAAAATAGTATTTTTTAAGAGAAACGAATGGATTAAAATTGGAAAACATAAGGTATTAGCGAAATGGAAGCTAATACTGCAGTTGTTTTTATATTATGGAACATTTTCTGACCCGTAAAATAAAGTCAAGTGACAATTTACTCAACAGCTTCACGGTCCAGAACTAAGTTCTGAAACCAGAAGATATTGGTGGCAAATTCTGAAACAACACCACCAAAAAACTTTTCTTACACGATTGTGATTATTTCGTTGAATTTTCGCCGTCCACATCAATGACTTCCAGTTTCAGTCATACAAAATCATTTATCAAAGCTCTGAAAAATGCACGAAGAAGCAAGATTAATTTATATCTAAATTTCAGCTCAAAAACTGCTGTAAGCAGTGGAACTTTGAGAATGGAGAAGCTTTTTAAGATGAAGAAGATGATTTGTCGATACAAATTCAGATTATTTTGATGAGTTTCAAGGACCTTAATTTAACCGTCTTGAGTTCTTATGTTAAATGAAGATTAAGGGCCTCGAAAGTATTAACAATTTCAGTGCGTTTTTGAAGCATGAATCATTCTTTTTTTACCATTAGCGTAGTTTTTGCATGTCAGATATAAATATAAGACAACTTTAAAAATTAATGGTCTTATTTTGAATGACCACTGTTTTTAGGCCTTTCAAAAAAAAATTCTTAAGGGAAAATCCTTTAGATCAAGGTAGAAATTCCTGCAAACAAAAATGATTGAATATTTTTATTTTGTTTTCAAATTGCACTATTACGTTAGGTTAGGTTAAAGCGGCTGTCCGTGATGGGATAGGACGCTTTTCGGCCAGTTTAACGCCCCATTGTGATACCATATGAATTTTGCATCTTTCTTCTTGGCTCAATGAAACCAGTTTGAGTCCCTTACCGAAAGCAAGAGGCTGATTATGTTAATATGATTGCGATCTTTTGGATCTTTGTAGACGAATTCTCATCGGTAATTCTGGCGTTTTGAGCTAGAGCAGGGCATGTACAGAGGATGTAAAGAACTGTTTCCTCCTCTTCTTCATCCATACAGCTTCTGCAAAAGTCATTCTAGAATACGCCTAGCCACGTGGCGTGATTTCCTATTAGATAGTGCACGGTTATCATACCAACGATCGAGCTTATATGCGATCTGCTTAGAGATGCACCTTGATTGCTTTAATTTAGAGTATGCCAGATGTTTTCATGACCTAATACATGGTAATGATACTCCACCTGATGTTTGCCTTTTTCGTAGCGTCTTGCATTAGCAATAGTTTACATGTAGCTTTGGTATTGCGTTTGGTACTGTACCATTTCTGGCGAGTTCATCTGCCTTAAAATTTTCTGGAATGCCTCTATGGGCATACATGCACCCAGCAAAGGTGAATATTAAACTTTTGTGCCATCTCCATTAAAGAAAATCGATAGTTATAGAATGTTAAAGAATTTGCAGAGACAGAGTCGAGAGATTTGATAGCGGCCTCACTTTTTGAGAAAATACGGATATCAGTTGATATACGTTTTCTTTAAGCCAGGATAAAACTTCTTTTATCGCTAAAAGTTCCGTCTGGAACACGCGAGAGACTAGATTTCAGACGTTTAGAGTGCACACCTCCACCAACCCCTTCAATTTTTGATGCAGCCGTAGGTACAAAAGTGGACTGACTTGTCGTCTATGAATGCCCTTCTTTCGAGAGAGATCTAGAAGGTATAGAAATCTGGTAGCTCCATCAAACTGCAGTAAACTGGATGGTTTAGTCTATGTGCTTTGAAATTGATTCTATGTACTTCAAAATTACGGAGTGGTGAATGTGTTTGTAAACCCACTGCGATGAAGCTTTGAGACGAATAGCAAAGCTTCCAGCTTTTTGTTTGCTAAGTATACTCGTAGTAAGTGGTGTTAGATAGAGTAAGGAATCCAGTGCCGCAGATGGTGTCTTGCAAAGCGATCGCTTATACATTAACGGTACTAAGTGGAGGCTTAAGGAACAAATTGTATTGCCAAAGTCTAAAGTTTCATGACAACAAGTTGTCTTATAAATTATCTCCGTTCTTAAACTTACAATTCTCATACCAAATTTACTTGCGCTTATTAAGTATCATTTTTGCGGAATTTTTAATGATAAACTAACTGACAAAAACGTTGTTCAAACATTATTTTAGCTGAAAACGTGATAACTGAAAAATATTTCGAGTTTAAATTTTTAATTGCAGATCTAATTAGCAACTATATGATTCGACGTACACGTGAGCAAATACTTAAAAACCCCATCTTTAGTAGTTTGGATTTTATATTTATAATTTAAAAAATTGAACTATGTCCGAATAATGTAACCATATTAAATTAGAAACCACATCCAATTTAAAGCTTAAAAAGAGGCTGGGATGCGACCCACGCTGAAAACTTCCCACCCCGTCTGTCTATTTGTCTTGCTTAAAAGTTTGAAGGTTTTCATGTTCGGTTAAAAAAGTTGTCAATTGAGTTATTCTTAAATATTTTAAAATTACTAACAATAATTTTCATATAAAGAAATAGTTAAGTTTGAAAATCAAGTTTTTTTAAATAGATTTTTAGCATTTCAAAAATTTGTACAAATTGGATAAATGAAATAAATTTGAGAGAATCAAGAACCGAACATCGATTTTTTACAAAATTTACGTACTACTTCTTGTAGATTTTATTTTTTTTATGAAAAAACGGACTGTTGGGTTTTATAAAAAAAAAACTACTGAATATCGAAAACAATATTTTCTGTGAAATAAAAAAGTTTGTAGACAATAGTTTTAAATTTTTGGCATTGTTTTTTTGTAGGTTTTTATTTTTTTGGAAAAAAAACTGTCAATTAGATTTTCCTCAAAATTTTACTGAGTGTTTACCAACTTTTGTGAATTTTCTTTTTCGGTTTTTAATTTTTTGTAAAAAAAAACTGTCAATTCGATTTTTTTCAAAATTTTATCAGATGTCGAAAACATTATTTTTCGTTATACAAAATTGTTTTGCAAATGAAATCATATTTAAGTTGTAAAATTTTCGAGGTCACAAATTTTTTTTTTTTCATTTTTTTTTTTTGATTTATAAAAAACCGTATATTGGATTTGTTTCCAAAAATATATTTGTTTTTAACAACGTTACAATATATAATATAAAATTTAAGTCAAGTCTCTAGCGTCATTGGTTCATGAGATATTTAGGTTTAACCAAAATGTTCACCTTTTTCTAAACTGCTATGGTAAAAAAAAATCACCCACTCAATTTTCTTAAAAAGCCCTTTCTGCCTTGTTATCTGTATAACAAAATTTATTTGAAGTCGATATCTCTTCTGAGCTATGGGCGACGAAAAAACGTAGCAAACATACTGACGTACGAACGTAAGGACGTACGAACGTACGTACACACGCACTCACAGACATCTTTCTAAAAATCTTTTATTTCGACTCTAGTGACTTTGAAATGTCGAGAAATGTCAAAATTTTCAATTCGACAAATCGGACCCATTACAATAACTTCCTATGGAAAGTTAATAAAAGCGGCAAAGTGATTATGTTAAGAAAATATCAAGAATGCAATTCCTTTTTTTTCATGTCTTCCATTTTGAAAATAAAATCTGAATGAAATGATACAAGAAGTTAAGGGGTTCGTCCGTAATGGTTTCAGTAAAACGGTCCATCAAGTGGAACAGATGGCGCTATAGGTAGTAAACTGCAAAGTTTTTGTCTTTTTCAAAGAAAATTTAAAAGAGAATAAAACCATTTTGATGTCAATAACTTTATCAATTCACGAGACCTCGAACATCGAATATGAATTTCTAAAATTATTTTCAGATAAAATCATTTTTTGTTCGTGAAAGATTCCAAATGGCAATCATTTTTTTTAAATTTATTAGAAAATAGTGTGTTCGAGTTTTTTAAATATTATCGTTTTTTAAATTGGTATCGCGTCACAATATACAATACAACTTTTAATTCAAGTTGCTATCGTTCTTGGTTCGTGAGTTTGGGGTTTTTTTTTTGAAAGTCCTTTCTGCATCTTTCTGCATTGCAGTAATTTATACTCAAATGTACCTCGCTGAATTAATTTTCCACATTAATTGACTGAAAAAATCGCGTTCGAAAGTTGCCCGTTCGTTTTTGGTGAATTAAACCCAGTTTAATTGAATTTTAAAAATGTGCAACTAATAAACCAAAACAAGCCAAAATCAATAAATGTAATCGAAGTCAGTTTTTGTTACTTGGAAGCACTGAAATTGGCAGCACTGCTCACGTTATAGCAAATTACAAAATGACAGCTCCCTGTTATTGGTTTTCTGTCATTTGCAATATCAGTTTTGATTGTTGCGTCGACGTCAGTGGCATTAATTGAGATGAATACCAATAATATTTTGAATTGACCAACTGATACAATTTATCAGGTTGGGCTAATAAACGGGATTCCAAGCTTCCCGAACGTAGAGACGTATGTACAGTTGTGTTCAAAAAAATAGGAGTGCCTGTTCTTTTTAGATTAAATCGTGACTCAAAAGTTGTATAATTTTTTTAAATTTATTTTTTCTTTTGTACAAAATAGGTAATCCAGTCTTTTATTATTATGCTTAAAGACTACTTTGTTTAAAACAAATAAGGTAGTAAAAATATGAATTTTATCAAAATAAAGCCAAAACGAATTGTTCAAAATAATAGGAGTAAACAAAATAAAGTTTAAAAAACTAAAAAAAGTATTCAGTATTAAGATTTTTTTGTCAGTATTTTGTGGAAAATCCTTTGTTTTTTATAATTGCTGCACATCTGCGTGGCATAGAGTTCACAAGAGACTGACAACGCTCAACTGGAATTTGGTTCCATGTTTCCTCGACTGCGTCCCACAACTGCCTCGAATTCAAGAGTCTTCGTCGAGAAACACCCTTTTTCACATCTGCCCATACATTTTCTATGGGATTGAGGTCAGGCTACTGAGCTGGCCAGTCCATGACCTCAACCCCATTGACCCGAAACCATACCTTGGCAGACTTACTGGTGTGTTTCGGGTCGTTGTCTTCTTGAAATACCCATTTAACCGGCATATTCCAACTCGCATAAGGCAACATCACACTGGACATTATATCCACATAAACGCGCTGGTCTATTGTGCCAATGATTTGATGTATGGGGCCAACACCAGCATATGAGAAACTGCCCCATGCCATCACTTTAGCACCTCCATGCTTTACCGTTTTAGTGGTGTACCGAGGCTTAAACTCGGAATTTTCTGGACGTCGGACGTATTGCCTAGAGCCAGTTCCACCGAATAAAACAATTTTGGTCTCGTCAATCCACAAAATGTTTCGCCATTTCTGTGCAGGCCAATTAGCATGGCTTCTTGCAAATTTTAAACGAGCGGCTACATGTTTTTTTGTAAGCATCGGCACTTTTCGTGGACTGCGAGCGGAAAGATTGTGTTCCAACAATCGCCTTCTTATTGTTACGCTACTTACTGTCAGTTCTAGATCTTCCTGGATCATCTTAGAGGACGCAAAAGGATCCTTTCGGCTGTAGCGAACAATACGTCGATCGTCATTTTCACTCGTTTCTCGTTTCCGTCCCCGGGTTTCGACTTTTTTTTTCATATTTTACAGCATTGGCGATCATTTGGTCAGAGCACCCCAACATCAGCTTTATATCCTTATAAGTTTTTCCTTCATTTCGCAACTTTTTTATGATTTCCCGTTTTTCGTCGGTGCAGTGCTTTTCTTGGCCGACTAAATAACCAAACTTGTTTAGATATTCGATATTCCAACTATTTAATATGCCTATTTTAATTTAGTAACTTACTGTTTTTTTTTTTAATATTTTGATTTTTTTTTACGTACAATATAATTCACACTCCTATTATTTTGAATAGCCTGATTGAGAGTAAAGATCATTTGATCTCTGGTTACAAATGTAAACGGTTATGAATTCCAAACCAGTTCATTGTTTTATCATCTTTAATGTCCCGTTATACTTACCGGTAGAGAAATGGGCTGATTACCAGTATACACATGATAAAAAAAAACACTTGAGCAAATTTTGTAAAAGCACTCCTATTATTTTGAACACAGCTGTACATACGCACACGCATACATCTCTCTAAAAATCTTTTATTTAGATTTGTAGGGACCATGAAACGTCGCGAAATGTTAAAATGTTTAATTCGAAAAAACCGCACCGATTACAATAACTTCCTATGGGAATAATAGATCTTATGTCTTCTTATGTATTATTAAAAAACTAGGTCATGCCACCTTACAAAAATTAAACTCTATTTTTAACATTGCTCCCAATTAATAAACACATTCTTCATGTTCAGCTTCATCTGCGTTACGTTGGGCCTGCGTCGAGGTTGCTTTGAATGACACTTCCAATATTATATTTCTAAAATGGCACTGCTATCATTAGCAGCTGTTATTTTTTCTCAAAATAGAAAAAAAATGTGAGTTTTGAAATCGAAAAATTTAAATTTATCGCGGATGTAGCTTACACATCCTATAATACCCAATGGGAATCCCTCCAAAAGCATTTGTATTTTGTTTGTTGACTTTTTTACAGCTGTGAAGCTGTCAGACAAAACAATTGTTTAGCAAATTTGAACTAGAGCTTCCGTTTGGAGTCACATTACGTAACATTACGTTTTTTTTCTTACGATTGTCAAATGAAACGTGAGGTCGAAGCTTCCTTATGATAGTTTGCATTAAATTCCTCAACTGGTAAACGTTATGCGAAGCAGAAGCTGAAGCGTGTTTGTGTTTCAGCCATTACTTGCAATTTTGATGTTTTACGTCTCAAAGCACTTTTATCATCACTTCGTTTTTATTTAGTATTCTTTAAAAATAATAGTGTTCAAAATACGCCCGCAAAATTAAGTGTCAATAATTTTTCATCAAATGCCAAGTTGGCAACTCTATCAGAACGATCACCATTGATTCCGATTGCAACTTAAAATTTTCACATACAAATTTTGAATGAATGAGTGAAAAGTGAAGCTGTCAAAGTCAATGACACATGCCTATGTAGGTACCTTCACATAAATCCTTATCTTTTTATTTTGATACCCTCATTATCTCATTTAAATTTGAGTTAACTTTCATTGGATTATTTAAACCTTACCTACGCACGTACCTTTCGTAGGCAAAGCCTCGAAGCTCGAACTGCGAAAAAATATGTCCTTAATCTCACAAACACAAACAGTGATGGCAAAAATAGTAGATACATACTATACTACAAAATTCATAAAAATATCTACATCTACTCAAAGATACTCCTGTAACCTCCTGTAGATACAAATATACACGTTATTCTAGCAACAACAAAAATATAACGAGATTTGCTCTTGTCTGAAATTCCATTGAAAAGTTAATATAATTTCACCGGGGATAAACTTGCGTGGAACTGCAGGATTTCACACATCACAAATACAAAACAAATTTTGGCAGAATTTGCCGCTTATAATATTTGACTCGTGTTTTATTTTTGTTTTCCTTATTTATCTTTTATCTATGTTGTCTCCCAAGCCCATTCCGAAATTCCCATACTATATGTAGTTGTATGCAATAAAATAAAATGTTTTGTATGTATTTGATTTTTTGAGTGTTGCCGGTGTTTTTAGGACTTACAATGTGAAATAAATTATGTACTAGGTAAAGTCGAACATTTTTTGAGAATGTTTGTATTTGATAAGGGGTAAATCATGAAATATCTGAAGTGAAAAACAACTCACTGACAAATTTGGTAAGCCGAAAACAGCTATAAACGTAACATGGAAGCAATGTTTTAGTAAAAAGGAAATTGCGTACACCAGTATATTCAGGGTCTTCGAAGCTGTATCGAAATCAGTTATGTTTTATGCAGCGCAAGCTTGGGGAGGTTGAAAATATGTGCAAGTGGAAAAACTGCTTAGATTTTACATAAAACGGATTTTCCACCTTCCTTGATGTACGCCAAACTACATGATCATGCTGAAAACGGGTTTATCACCTTTATTTATAAAAACACTCAAGCTGCAAGTCGATTACATTATCAAAGTGGATGGTTTAAAGACTGGATTGAACTAGCCGAGCAGGTGGATGTTGACCTAAACTATAGTAACCTTGCTTCTTGAAAGCTAACTTTATATCGCCTAATAGCTCGTTTGGATGAAGCCTCAAGAACACAATACATGAAGCAAGCCAAAAACTCACTGCAATGCATGATTTACAGTAGACTAGACTACGTTCTCCGGGAAAGAAACTACTTCAATGACAAATATGCAATCGACCAAATTTAGTACTTGGTCCGGCTAAGAGCCTCCTTATCTGAACTACATTCCTCACCGTAAGGACTTAGCGATTTTATGTAACCTGTGCAACTTGAAGGAGCGCGAGGATGTTTTTCATTTTGTTGGACGATGTGCGATATTTCTTTCAAATACTGATATCACAAGTCTTCTATAGAAAATGGATGTCACAAAGTTACATGCTTATTGCAAAACAGCACTTATATATTATATACATTACATTTTAAATAAAACGCTTTCATCTTAAACTACACTTTCTTTCTTTAATACTTTTAGTTGTCAATCAGGCATACGGCAAAGCCATGTAGCCGTCAAACAACAATTTTCTTGTTGACTCTGACGTTTACACATTTTTTAACTTGGAACAAAAGAAATTGACGCAAATAATATCCAATGTTTGTTTGATTGGGCTGATCATGATAATGATCAATATTCTTGACGCAATTAATTAAAAACTAATTCATCTTCTGTTACCCGACGTTTCGCTGGCTATTTTTCAGCTTCTTCAAGGGATTTTTTCAAATTTATTAGTTTTGTTACATTTTTGTTGTTATAAAAAGTTGAATAAGTAAATAAATAACACAAATAAAAAGATAAATAAACGAACAATTTAAAATAATTTAACAAAACACAACAAAGTTAAAACTGTTAAATTGTGATATTAGTTTTAACTTTGTTGGTAGCACTTTGGATTTCCAGGACCAAGGCAAAACAGGGAGGTGCTGGGAGAAGGTACAACGTTGAACGGATACAATCGCCAGAGATCGACAAATCCTTTTCCAACTTATAAGTAACCTCTCTCGAAGTTCTCTGCCGCCAGCACAATGTATCGAAAACCAGTGGCAACATTGCCAAGATGCAATCAGAGAAGACGCCTCTGATGTGCTGGGTTTCAAACAGCCACCAACAAGGAACCCCTGGTTTGATGAGGAATGTCGGCAGGCAAATACAGCCAAACAACAGGCATGCAAAGTGGCGCTGCATAAAAGGACGAGAGCTGCTCGTGAGCTTTATGAGCAGAAGGGGCGAGAGGAACGCCGACTTCTCAGAAGGAAAAAGAGAGGGCATGAGAAGCGTGCGGTCGAAGATGTTGAGAGGTTTAAAAGCAGGAATGGGGTTCGAAAGTTTTATGAACAGGTAAAACGAAATTCACAGGTACATAAACCTAGAACCGAAGGCTGCAAAGACGAAAGTGGAAACATCATAGTGGAACCACAGTCAATGCTGAGGATATGGAACGACCACTTCTGCAGACTGTATAACGGCGACGAAGAACTGAATTCCGTTGTCAGGCAGGATGATCCATTAAATATAGACGACGAAAGCCAACAATCCCGTCCTCCCGACTTAGATGAAGTAAAGATTGTCATATCTAAGTTGAAGTCTAATAAAGCTGCTGGAGCGGATGGCTTGAATGCCAAGCTCTTTAAATCAGCTGGAGATAAGTGGGTTAGGAGCATGCACCAACTTATCTGTAAGATACGGTAGGAAGAAAGCAAGCCCGATGAATGGAACCTCAGTATTGTTTGCCCGATCCTGAAAAAAGGAGGCCCTCTAAACTGCATCAACTATAGAGGAATCAGTCTACTTAACATCGCCTATAAAATCTTCTATGCCGTAATATGTGAACGTCTAAAGCCCATCGTCAACAACCTGATAGGGTGGTTTTAGACTAGGAAAGTCCACATTTGATCAAATATTCACATTACGGCAGATCCTGGAAAAAACCCAAGAACACCAAATCGACACTCACCATCTTTTCATCGATTTCAAGGCCGCGTAGGACAGCATCTACAGGGACGAGCTGTATAGAGCCATGTTTAGTTTTGGGATCCCTGCCAAACTCTTTAGCTGAATAACTTCTGGAATCTCGACGGCGCTCATTTGGACAGAAATAAGTAACGGTGATGCAGCTCAATTTTATAGTATTTAATAATGATTCGACTTTCACTTCTTATACCTATGTCAATTAAGCTTACCGAAGAATCCATTTAACTAAAAATAAGTTTTACCACTGAACACCGTAAAATGGACGAAGTGCTCTAAACACTCACGAGGTTTATTTTTATTTGCACAACGTAAGTTTCTAAAATTTGTATATTTCAATATTTGTAAAAATTGCATCACAGCCACAAGAATCTTCACCTACAGCTTAAAAAAAACACACTATGAATACAATTATAACTTCCAAACGTTTATTCCTTCATACCTTGAGCAGTAAAACTTAACTTTTTTAAAATTTTAGTATTTTGGTAGTATTTAGGAATGGTAGGGAAGCATTTCACAAAATTGATTATAGATTTTTAAAAAAAGCGTATTATCCGTGGCTTGATGGTTAGTGCGTTGGACTGTCATGCCAAAAGTCTCTCCTTGTGTTTTTGACTGGTACTGGTTATGGATAGTGCTTTATGCAGCTTTAAACTGTAATGGGATTGAATTTCCACTACCGCATCACGAATATCCTTCTGATTTTTTCTGTACAGTTAGTTACTGGTCTCAATGAAACATGTTAAAAATTATTAAGTCGAGGTAACACTGCCATACTTTCTTTTTCGGACTTAATTCTAATTTTTGTTGCATTTTGTTTTTTTTGCCACTCTACACTTCGAAAACAAGTTGATTTTGAATGGATATCACGGCTTATTAACAACGACATATGAAAACTCATTCCCCCTCCCCCCCCCCATCCTGCTAGGCAAAGCAAAATATTTGAGTTGTGCGCATGGTATGTGTAAAATACTTTTAAATTTGATCCAAATGTCAGCCTTTAATGAAATTTTCTAAAAATGTATGAATAACTTCGACATAAAACTCTCAATAAAAAGAGGTTGGGATGCCACCCACTCTGACAACTTCCCATCACGTCTGTCAATTTGTCTTGCTTAAAAGTTTGTCTATATGTACTCGTATCAATTTTTAACAAATTCGCGTACTATTTTTTGTAGATTTTATTTTTTATGAAAAATTACTGACTATCAAAAACAATATTTTCTGTGAAATAAAATAAGTTTGAAGAAAATATTTTTAATTTTTGAAAAGATATTTGAGTTAAAAGTAAATTTTTACCAAGTTTTAGTGCTGTTTTTTTTATAGTTTTATTTTTTGTGAAAAAAAACTGTCAATTCGATTTTTTTCAAAATTTTATCGAATGTTGAAAACAATATTTCTTATAAGATAATATTAGTTTCAAGCCAATATTTCAAATTTTTGAAAAGATATTTAAGTCGAGAATCAATTTTTACGAACTTTTGTTAAATTTTGTTTAGGCTTTTAATTTTTTTTACAAAAACTATCAATTCGATTTTTTTCAAAATTAATTAAGATAAAAGTAAATTAAAGCTAATATTTCAAATTTTTGACAAGATATTTGATTCGAAAATCAAGTTTTACCAACTTTTGTTAAACATTTTTTAGGTTTTTAATTTTTGTAAAAAAAACCTGTCAATTCGATTTTTTTCACAATTTTACTGAATGTTGAAAACAATATTTCTTATACATAATATAAAATAAGTTTGCAGCCTAAATTTCAAGTTTTTGAAAAGATATTTGAATCGATATACAATTTTTACCAACTTTTAATAATGTTTTTTTTAGATTTTTATTTAAAAAAAAAACTGTCAATTCGATTTTTCTCAAAATTTTATCAGATGTCAAAAACATTATTCTTCGTTGCACAAAAATGTTTTGGAGATGAACTCATATTTTAGACTTAAAATTTTGGAGGTGACAATTTCTTTTGAAGTTTATTTTGATTTATAAAAAAAATATCGTTAAATGGATTTTCTTCAAAAAATATACTTCTTTGATAACACGTTACAATTTATAATATAAAATGTAATTCAAGTCTCTAGCGTATTTAAAAAATTTTTGGGTTAACCAAAATGTTCACCTTTTTTTTCAAACTGCTTTGGTAAAAAAAACTACAAACGCAATTTTTTTGAAAGCCCTTTCTGCATCTCTCTGCCTTACTATCTGTATAACAAAATTTATTTGAAATTGATATCTCTTCTGGTTCTTGAGCTATGGACAACAAAAAAACGTCGCCAACGTACGGACGTACGAACGTATGTACGTACACACGCACGCACAGACATCTTTCTAAAAATCTTTTATTTCGACTCTAGGGACCTTGAAACGTCGAGAAATGTCAAAATTTTCAATTTGACAAATCGGACCCATTACAATAAATTCCTATGGGAAGTTTCCTCACTCTAAAATTGCGATAGTTACCATATAGGTATTTGTACATATCTGTCAAAATTAATAACATTCATTAATTCTACCCTGGGTGGAATCGGCTAAGGTGATTGTTGATCATTGACAATCAAATTCGATCTTTAGCAAGCTGATACCTAGCCAAATTGGTATCTTAAAAGGCTGTGAGAACAAGAGTGTAATAGTCATTTTCTAACAAATGTATCGTTCTTAATAGAGCTACCAGGCTCTTACACATGCAAACAGAAAATGTGTTTAGTTACCTATTTAGTTAAAAAAAAAAAACATTTTTCTGACCGAAAAATATTACATTTGAAAAAAAAAATCAACAAAAGTGAAAACATTAAAGCACAGACAATTTGTTAGTTTTCTTTACATATGTTTTAGAAATGACTTCAAAATTTCACCATGGCAACAATAAATTCCCTCTCTAACAAAATTACTCGCCCACAGGAATGGTTGAGAGATGTAAAACACTTATCTCTGGCTCTTCATGGACTGTTGAGCTCCATAATTTATTTATTTTTTAACAATAAATTTTCCCAATTCCGATCTGAAAACGATAATAAATTTATCACCTTAAACGATTCCACCCCAAATGCAAAAATCTATTTTGCATTTTTGCAACTCAATAATACTAAAATTTCCTCTCACGGCAACACTTAATTTCTCGTAAAAACACACATTTTCAACTTGACATGTGGATTTTCATTTTACGTTTCCACTTTCCTTCAACAAATTGCACACCCCCTTGCATGGCTGGTCTTTTGTTGTTGTTACGTTTTACCCACATACAAACATATTCTCTTCATTTTCTTTTTTTCTTATTAGATACATTTTCATTCGGGGTCGGGAAATTGGGAAAACTCAATGCGCAAGATCAAAGAAAAATGAAAATCACATTCTAAGAAATCAACAAACAACGACAACCAGTTTTTCCTCTACTCACGGATTACAGTAAAAAATAAATACACACTCAAATCAGTCATCAGACAAATTCACTGGCGTACGGTAACGGTTCGGTGTAGCCATTTTGTTTTGTAAATAATTTGAGTGAGTTTTTCTGTTCTGTCAAATTGTCTCTGTTGGTGTTTTCCTTTTTCATAATAAAATTTTATGAATTAATTAAACAAATTAAGAAAATAAACAAACACCTTTTTAGGAAGTATGAAAAATGTTTGATAGCAATGTATGCAACTTCTCTGATAACGGTGGTGTCAGCAGCGGCGGCGGCGGCGAGTAAAACAAAATCAAACACAACCTGATACCTGCCCAGCTCAGGCTCAGCAAGCACTCATTTAGGAAAGAAAAAAGACGACAGCCCTAAGACGAGTAGATTCTTATTCGTTATCTTTACTTTATTAAAAAACCAATGTCACCAACTTTTAAATAAAATAAATTAAAAAATTAATGCAAGAAAATATCGTGCTCGAATTGACGAACCAGTGTTACTAGTTTTTTCTCCCTCTAACTTGGTGAACGGCAACGATACGAACGACATATGCGAGTCGAGTGTATTTATGATGAGGTTTGTTCGATTGTTGAATTAATTTTCGGTCTAGCAGGCGCGGCAATAAAAATTAAATGAATGAGTGAAGTGTTTTTGTTGTTGTTTTAATTTGACACAGAATAAAAAAGTGTCAAAACCAGTTTTGGAATTGTAAATGAAAATCCAATAATTATAAAATGATTCCTGAGAATAGTAATTTTCGAACACAAAAACGAAACTAAATCGTTTGGAAATTGAAACTGGAACGTAAGTATCAAAACAAACAAAACATCACAATTGTCTGCTCCTCCCTGCTACTTTTTCCATTTTTGTGTACCTGCTCTACATCTACCCTAACTTACCCCTCACATACCTCTCCAAAACAAAAATGGTCAAATTAAATTTTGTATCTTTAATTCAATTCCAATGCTCGAAGCGAAGTTCGATGAACCTGTTTTTATATAATTTGAAGTTTAATTGACGAGAGATATCGTAGCGTAGTAGAACTGCAACTGTGTGTCTAGATTAATGAAATATGAAAACAAGAATCAGAATGAGATTTGAGATCAAGATTGATATCATTTCACATTCCACTCAATCGTAACTCAAGTCTAGCTGCAGAAGAACACATGAGAAAATAAACACAATTAACTAAAAACAAACATCACAACATAGGGTTGCCGTTGAAAAGTTTTAAAATGTAAAGTTGTTTTCATTATTTGTGTAGAGTGAGTTCTTTTTATGTTAAGTTGATTTCTTCCTTTAATAATTGATCTCAGGAAAATAATTCTAACAAATTTAAAGGTTTGTTTAGCAAGAAAATTTGTTGTGTATTGGAGTGCAGATTAATGAAAACTGTCAGATTAAAAAAGTAATATGTCAAAATAGGAATACATGTCAGATATTAAGAAGTAAAAACAAATTTAATTCGGAACAATTAAAAAATTAAAAAGAGGCTGGGATGCGACCCACACTGATAACTTCCCATCCCGTCTGTCGATTTGTCTTGCTTAAAAGTTTGTCTATATGTATTTTTACCAAATTTGCCCACTATTTTTTGTAGATTTTATTTTTTATAAAAAAAAACCGACTGTTGGATTTTTATATAAAAATTACTAAATATTGAAAACAATATTTTCTCTGAAATAAAATAAGTTTGAAGCCAATATTTTTAATTTTTTAAAAGCTATTTTAGTAGAAAGTAAACTTTTACCAAGTTTTAGTATTGTTTTTTTTTAGAGTTTTATTTTTTGTAAAAAAACTGTCAATTCGAATGTTTTAAAAATTTTACCAAATGTTGAAAATAATATTTCTTATAAGATAAAATTAGTTTGAAGCCAATATTTAAAATTTTTGAAGAGATATTTGAGTCGAAAATCAATTTTTACCAACTTTTATAAATTTTTTTTTTAGGTTTTTATTTTTTGTAAAAAAAACTGTCAATTCGATTTTTCTCAACATTTTATCAGATGTCAAAAACATTATTTTTCGTTGCACAAAATTGTTTTAGAGATGTAATCATATTTCAGTCGTAAAATTTTGGAGGTGACAAATTTTTTTTTTCAGTTTTATTGATTTATAAAAAATACCGTTATATTGATTTTTTTCAAAAAATATACCTGTTTGGTATCACGTTACAATATATTATATAAAATTTAATTCAAGTCTCTAGCGTTTTTGGTTCGTAAGATATTTAAGGTTAACCAAAATTTTCACCTTTTTTTCAAACTGCTATGGTAAAAAAACCACCCACGCAATTTTCTTGAGAGCCCTTTCTGCATCTTTCTGCCTTATTATCTATATAACAAAATTTATTTGAAGTCGATATCTCTTCTGGTTCTTGAGCTATGGACGACAAAAAAAACGTCGCGAACGTACGGACGTACGGACGTACAAACGTACGTACACACGCACGCACAGACATCTTTCTAAAAATCTTTTATTTCGACTCTAGGGACCTTGAAACGTCGAGAAATGTCAAAATTTTCAATTTGACAAATCGGACCCATTACAATAACTTCCTATGGGAAGTTAAAAATACGATTTTAAAAAATAATGACATTGGATAAATATTCTTTTGAAATCTTTAACTTAGTTTCCTTCAAATCAAATTTGGTTTTGGAAAGACACTGAATCAAACTTTCAGAAACGCGACAGAAAATTAACATTATTCGAAAACAAATTAAAATCGAATAAAAACATCAACAGATTTTGACAGTTCTCATTAACTTTCACTATTTAGCTTGAAGGTTAATGCAGAATATTCAGAACTACAGCGTGCACTAGTGTTGCTTTCATACAAAATTCTTTCCAAAACTTAGTTAAGCTAAATTTAGCAAAGCATTTTGGACAAGTGGTAGTACGTTGCTCTAGCTCAAAAATTCGTGTTCTTGTTTCATGGTGTAGATTATTAAGCTGTCAACATTATAAGAGGACTGCATTTATTACGAGTAAATTCTGAAAAATTATTAATGGCTGAAACACAAACATGCTTCAGATTCATGCTATCGCAATGAAGCTTCGACCTCATGTTTCATTTGACAATCGTAGTAGTCTAGTTCAAATTTGCTTAACATTTGCTTTGTCTGACAGCTCAACAGCTGTAAAAAAGTCAACAAACAAAATACATTTGCTTTTGGAGGGATTCCCATTGGTTATTACAGGATGTGTAAGCTACTTCTTTTTTTTATTTTGAGAAAAAAACAGCTGGTAATGACAGAAGTGCAATTTAAGAAATGTCATATTGGAAGTGTCATTCAAAGCAACCTCGAAGCAGGTCCAACGTAACGCAGACTAAGCCAAGGCGTGTTTGTGTTTCATTCATAAAGGTTGTAGCTAAAGTTTGGAATTAATCTCCTAGGAAAATTGTTTAAACAAATAAAAATGATTTTTGAATATAAATGCAAATACGTAAAATTGTATCTGTTAAAAGAAATAAAAAACATATTTTTAACTTCCCATAGGAAGTTTGGTTTGTTGAATTGAAATTTTTGACATTTCTCGACGTTTCAAGGTAGCTAGAGTCAAAATTTAAAATGTTAAGAGAGAGTACGTCCATAGGTTTGGGAAGTTTTTTTCGTTGTCCATTGCTTAAGAACCAGTAGAGATATTGACTTCTGATACATTTTGTTAAACAAGCAATAATGCAGAAAGATGCAAAAAAGGACTCTCAAGAAAATTGACTGGGTGATTTTTTTACCACAGCTATTTAAAAAAAATGAACATTTTGGTTAATCCTAAACATTTCATTAACCAATAATGCTAGAGACTTGAAATAAATTTTATATTATATATTGTAGCGTGATACCAAACAAGTATACTTTTGGAAAATGATCTATTGGCTTTTTTTATAAAACAAGAAAATTGACACCTCGAATATTTTTCGAACAGAAACTGTCTCCAAAAGAATTTTATGCAACGAAAAAAATCATCTGGTAAAATTCTGATAAAAATAGAATTGACAGTTTTTTTTATAAAAATAAAAACCTAAAAAACATACTAAAACCTTGTGAAATTTTTTTGACTCAAATATTTTTTAAAAAATTAAAAATATTGCCTTTAAACTAATTTTACTTCACAGAAAAAATTGTTGTCAACATAAAGTAATATTTTTATTAAAATCCAACCTTTTTTTATAAAAATTAAAATCTTTAAAAAATAATACGCAAATGTTACTAAAATTGGTAAAAAATTGGTTTTCAACTAAAAATCTCGTAAACAAAAATTGATTCTGAAACTAAGCTATTCCATCATATGCAGAATATTAATGGTAATTGTTAGTTAATTTCTAAAAATAATTCAACTCACAACTTTTTAACAAACGCACAAAAATCTATAAACCTTTTAAGCAAGACAAAACGGCAGACGGAATGTGGTCGTGAAATACGAAAAACAAATCTAAATTCTGACAAGAAAAAGAATTCGGCGGTGCTTGTGATGCTACCGCTTCATCCTTCAATTATCACAAGATCAATTTCATTTTTTTAAACAAAGTTCTTCTATAACTTTGCTCAGGTTTTAGCTGAAGTTTAAGGAAAAAACGTGAAATTTAAGATCGAGCTGCACACTACCCTTTAAGCTCAATTAACGCTAATCAAGTTCACAAATGTTTTCGATTAACATACAAAAAAGCTTCACTCTTCTGCCCAAAGTAGTTTAGTGCATATTGAATTTGAACAAAACTTTGAACTTGTTCATTGAAAGGCTTCATACAAAACTTAATTTGTTACAAACGTCAGATCCTAATAGTTCTGTTCGTTTACTCTGAATTTCGTGTAACTTTCTGCTTTATTTTATTTCAATATTCTTGTAAGCCCATTTAAATGAAATTAAATTGTCAAAATACAGGATTCATTGCTAAAAGTCAAACGAAATTCAGATAAAGGGAACAGATCCAATAAAATTTGTGCTGTCATTTTGAATTTGACGTTTAGCATTTTTAAAACATATTAAATCGTCTAAATAATTATTGGCTGTAATTCAATGCTAATTTGGCTTAGTTTACTTTGTCCGTTATTCATTCTAAATGACTCATTTGAAAAGCTATTGAGAGTACCTTTAAAAAAAATTGCAAAGACTAAACAAAAAATAAAAGTAGTCAAGATAGAATTAAAGAAAAAAATCAAGTTTTAATTTAACGTTCTTGAAATAAAAATAAATTTGGATCGCTATAATTTAAGGACTAATTAACGAAAACACGTCATAAATAAATGATGACATAATTATTGTAATGGGTCCGATTTGTCGAATTGAAAATTTTGACATTTCTGGCCGTTTCAAGGTTCCTAGAGTCGAAATAAAAGATTTTTAGAAAGATGCCTGTGCGTGCGTGTGTACGTAAGTTCGTACGTCCGTACGTTCGCGACGTTTTTTTCGTCGTCCATAGCTCAATAACCACAAAAGATATCGACTTCAAATAAGTTTTGTTATACGGATAAAAAGGCAGAAAGATGCAGAAAGGGCTCTCAAGAAAATTGCGTGGGCGGTTTTTTTACCATAGCATGTTTAAAAAAAAGGCGAACATTTTGGTTAACCCTAAATATGTTACGAACCAAAAACGCTAGAGACTTGAAGTAAATTTTATATAATATATTGTAACGTGATATCAAAGAAGTATATTTTTCGATAAAAATCCATTTAACGGTTTTTTTATAAATCAAAAAAACTGAAAAAAAATTGTCACCTACAAAATTTTACGACTAAAATATGATTTCATCCCCAAAACAATTTTGCGCAACGAAGAATAATGTTTTTGACATCTGATAAAATTTTGAGAAAAATCGAATTCACAGTTTTTTTTATAAAAAAAAAAAATAAAAAAAAAAAACATTGCTCAAAGTTGGTAAAAATTGAATATTGATTCAAATATCTTTTCAAAAACTTGAAATTTAGGCTTCAAACTTATTTTATTTTATAACAAATATTGTTTTCAACATTCTGAAAAATATTGAGAAAAATTGAACTGACAGTTTTTTTAAAAAAAATAAAAACCTAAAAAAATTAATAAAAGTTTTTCGACTCAAATATCTTTTGAAAAATTTTAGATATTGGCTTTAAACTTCTTTTGTCTTTCAAAAAATATTGTTGTTAACATTCAGTTAAATTTTGAAAAAACATCGAATTGACAGTTTTTTAACGAAAAGTTAAAAACTGAAAAAAAATTAACAAAAGTTGGTAAAAATTGATTTTCGACTCAAATATTATGTAAACAATTTAAAATATTGGCTTCAAACTAATTTTATCTTTTATCTCCTAGACACATTTTGCCAGAAATAACTCAATAAAACAAATTTCCCAAAAATCGCTCATAAAAAAACTTCGTTTTTCAATGTAAATTTGGTTGAATTAAAAAAAAAAAACCTTTTAAAAAAATAACCAAACTGAAAAAATAAGAATTATCCCATCTGGCTGAAACACAAACACGCTTCAGCTTCTGTTTTGTCTGCCTTAAGTTGAGCCTGCTTTGAATGACACTTCCAATATGACATTTCCAAAATGGCATTTCTGCCATTAGCAGCTGTTATTTTTTCTCAAAATAAAAAAGTTTTGAAATCGAAAAAATAAATTTATCGCGGAAGTAGCTTACACATCCTATAATAATTAATGAAAATCCCTCAAAAAGCAAATTTATTTTGTTTGTTGACTTTTTACAGCTGTTGAGCTGCCAGACAAATCAAATGTTCACTAAATTTGTACTAAAGCTTCCGGTTGCAGTCACATTACGTAACATTACGTTATTTTCCTAAGATTGTGAAGTGAAACGTGAGGTCAAAGCTTCATTGTGATAGCATGCATTAAATTCCTATGGATGATCTCGTAAACGTCACGCGAAGCCGAAGCTGAAACATGTTTGTGTTTCAGCCATTAAGAAAAATTCAAAGCAAACCATGCAAATGTCATTTCAGTTTGACATTTAAAGAGAATTCAAGTTCAATTTTCATTTGAAATTTGTTGTGTTTGTGTTCTGTCCGTTGTGTTTATCTTTGCCCAAAATTTAGGTTGTCAATTGGGTTGAATATTGAAAAGAGGATTAATTTTTGACAATCCCTAAAGAAATTATTTTTTTTCATCCATGTTAGGAACTTATTTCTCAAATCCGTTCTATAAAAATATAAGACACACTTTTTTATAAGATATGCAACACATACTGTCCAATTTTTCACTGTATTATATTTTTTGAATGAACGCGGTACCTAACTCCAATTTTAGAACCTTTTTCATAAAATGTTTTGTTTATAATTAGGTAAACTTCGCTTATTTATATCCATACATATGTTTCCTAGAGTTCAAGCGTTGACATTTCTTAATATGAGCAAGTCCTAAAAAATCAAAAAGTAACTCTTGCAGTCTTCTGTCAAAATAATACTTTTTATTAATCAGATTTGTAAACACGACCAAAAATGAATTTAACTTGTAACTTGTCAAAAATTTGCACTAAATTTGTATAGTTTTTCTAGAGTCCAAAAAATAACAATAGTGTCAGAAAATAACAATAAATATTAATCAAAATTGTAGATAATTCTATTTTCAATTAATTTCTGTTCAAAAATTCCGTTATACCAAGATAATTAAAAAGAACCAATTCATATTAAACTTTAAATGGCGCCCATCCAATGATTGTTATAAAATGCAAAGTGGTCAATCAAACTTACTACTGTAATTACAAAACGGTTTTTTATTTCTACCACCCTCCTCCCCCCTCAAAACAGCCTAAAGATAACAATTAAAAACTACAATTGTAACATACATTTATTATTTCCTTAAACATAAAAAAAAAACAAAACCATATGAATTAAAATTAGAAACAAAACCGACAAAGGAAAAGGATATTTCTAAAAGTACACCATATGTATAGTTTGAAAACATTGTTCAAAACGAAAATAGGAACTAGATTCATGTGTATATGAAAATGTATATGTTTATTTTAAGACTGCATCTGCAATTTCCATCGAGCTATGTTCGTATAGAAAATGTAGGTCAATGTACTGAAACTGAAATACCATAACATTGATAAACTTTTATAACTTCCACTCGTTTCGAAAATAATTCATAGTTCCTTAGGTAAGGTTTCCTATGGAGAAATTGATTTTTTGTTTATATTTACAACTTTTAGAGAGTTTCTTTTAATGGCGCTAACCAATCAAAATCGACAATTTATTAGAGTCTTGAACTTTGGACAAAAACATTTTTATTTAGAAGTGTATTTGAAGACAAATCGAGCTGGAATAATCAGGGATTGAGAATGACCCTCTGTGAATAAAATAGCTATTGATGGGGCTTGTTCAGAGAAGTTTATCCAGAGTCCACTCAAGTTAAAATCCATTCTTAACACACATGCACACGAAAAAATAGAATTGAAGAATAAAAAGGCAAAAACTTCAAAGTACATGCTGTCGTCAAGAAAGGACATACAACACCGACGACGTCTTGGTCAAAACGTCACCATCGACAGACGTAACTTTGAGGTAGTCAAGGGCTTCGTCTACCTAGGCTCCGCTGTTAACGTGGAAAATAACATCAGCGCTGAGATCAAACGAAGAATAACTATTGCTTACCGCTGTTTCGTTGGGCTAAGAAAGCAATTGAGTAGCAAAGTCCTCTCTCGAGGGACCAAAGTATTGCTATATAACACTCTCATTATCCCCGTCCTTCTATAAGGTGCAAAAGCATGGACTATGACAGAAGTGGATGAAATCGTTTGGAGAGAAAAGTTCTTCGTGTGATCTAAGGCCCCGTATGCATCGAAGGAGGAGAAGATGAAACGACGACGTAGACTTAGCCAGAAGCGTAAAAGTAAAAAGAACTCAGCACCTCGGAAGATGAAAGCACCTTGGGTCGCTTCGAGAGAAAAGTTCTTCGTGTGATCTACGGTCCCGTATTCATCAAAGGGGAGTGGAGGAGAAGATGGAACGACGAGCTGTACGGGCTGTATAGCGACGTAGACTTAACCAGAAGGGTAAAAGTCCAACGACTAAGATGGCTGGGTCACGTGGAGCGCATGGAAACCAATGCTCCGGCCTGGAAAGTCTTCGAATCCACACTCACAGGACAGCGCAGTAGAGAAAGACCGCAAATCAGGTGGAGCGCGAAACTGTAGCCATCTAGCTAGAAACCGAGCTGGATGGAGAAGTTTGTTGGGTGAGGCCCTAGTTCACACAGGACAGTAGCTCCACCTTAAGTAAGTAAAGTAAGTATTTGAACAGCTGATGACACTTGTGAAGCTGTCATCTTTGACATATGACTATTAAAAATTACTTCAATACAAAAATGGAAACATATACGTTTCAATAGTGCATTAGAAGTCCTAAAATCCACTTCAAAAATATATTACTACCTTAACTAAGATAATTTGAAATTTTAATGAACGCTTTTTTAGAAAACTAGGGCTTATTTTGTGACTTAACAATTCTTAATTTTAAACAAAAATAAGTGAAATTTTTGATTTTCCGAAGGAACCGAAATACTAAGATGTCAGATATGTTTCCTTTTTTTCAAATTCAGTAAAAAAGCTAAAAAAATATATTAAAAATTTCTTTTTACAACTTTACCTACTCCGACTATTATCATTTCCACGTTGTTATAGTTGCTTGCTTCGTTGGTTTGCACAAAGGGTGGTTTTCTCTTATGTTTTGCAACACTTAAAAAGTGGCATTTCCTCTATGTTTTTGTCATCTTTGATTACATAATAAAATAAAATAAGAAAAACAGGAAAATGCTTTGCTTAAATTCTTGGCATTTGAAGTGATGTTTTTCCTGTGTGGTCCTTGCTCTTTGATCCATTTTAAAGGCTAACCATCAGAAAAAGGGGTTCTTTTTATTTATTAAGCAATTTTGTAGCACAAAAACAAATGCTTACATCTAATAAAAAACATGACTTGATTGAATTACGTTTTTTGATATTTTTTGAAAAAAAAGAGAAAATAATTATAGTAAGTAAAGTTCTTCAATTCCATTCTATAAACTTCGAAAATTCGTAGTAATATAATTCCTATAGTTCTTGAAAACTACACATTTCATTAAATTAAAAAAATGAATTCTGGTCAGAAATACAGAAGAAACTTAAATATTTGTAGGCATGTTACGAAACAGAATAAGTATTCAAACAATTTCTGTGAAGTTTCAAACGAGAAATTGGAGATTTCTTGCCAAAAAGGCAATTCTCTGGAAAAACTAATGATAATTTTGGGCGAAAACTTTCAAGGCCCGTATTTTTGGTATTACCTAAAAAACGCTATACTCACAAATGTACAATCTCAAATTCTAACATTTTTTAACAAGTTTGTTTTCTGTTGCAATGAGTTTTGTTACATTACAGAACAAAGTTATGAATGTTTACCTTCAAAGGGCGTTCGGTAATAATCTTTATTACAACACTAAAAGTCAATCATATGGATTTGAACAATTTCACAATAAAAAAGGTATGAACTTAGACTTAAAAATGTACCACAGGATTCCGGGGAATATAGCAAACGAACCATTATCATGTGGAATGTATCTGTGTGCCTCTTCAAAATATTCCGAATGTTCTTTGTGTTTTGTTCATCACCGTTTCCAGCATTTCGAAAAAAATTATGTAAAAATATAAAAATTCCGGCTGAATATTGAATGGTTTTGGGTCTACCCCAAACCCAGAAAGTTTCTAATGTGTTTTCGTACATAACTACCAATTTTACCCACCGGAAAATATATCTTCTAATTCTCTCCCAGTTTTTAGCTTTTTCGACCAAAAAATATTGAATAAGTCAATTCTGGAAAATATTAAGCACACTCGGAAATATACACAAAAAGGAAGTAGCTGCGAAAAAGGGGGAAAAGGGAGTGTATATTATATAAAAGAAGCAATTTTAAAAGAATTTTGTAGAATATATGAGCTTTATACCAACACATGTATATAGTCACAATCTATACAACATTCAACGGGTTTTTAACGTGAAATATTGAATTTTAACTTCTGGGAAAATAAAATGAAATAGGTTAGTTCGGGTTAAAAAAAAAAGTTTATGTGATCCTTATTTTTGTATTTCTTTGAATAAAATTAAAAAGCAATTCTAAGGAGAAGGGGAGATTTTAATGCAGGAATGACGAAGGTTTTGGTTTTGAAATAAAAGTGTGTATGCAGCAAAAACACAGAAGAAATTGGCAGCATCAGGGTGAAAATTTGTTGTTTATCTTTTTTACCAAAGCTGAAGTAAAATTAAGAATTCGAATTTAACAAAGAATTTGAAAATGTCCTTAAATTTATTTATAATTGCAATACGGAAGTGTTAGAACAAATAAATTTAATGGCCTTGCTCCTACACTCGTTATCAATGACACTCCATTTGTTAGCTCTTTAGAGAAAGCTTATCTCTTTGCTAGGCAGTTTGCCGCCTTTTTAACGCTGCCAGTGGAGTATTATGACTTATGACTCTGCCTGTACTTGAATAAGTTAGTGATCAAATTAATGAGATCAAAACACACATAAATCCTCTGGCCAGGATTGTATCCATAATATGGATCTGGAGAGGTTTTCTTCAACGCTGGCAAAATCACTGCCTATGCTTTTTCATTTGTTCTTCTTCTCAGGTTTTGTTCGGAGCGGATGAAAAACAGCTTTTGTACCAACCGATTGCACTTACATTCGTGCCTTCTCTTGCAAGGTCATGAAAACGCTGATTAATAATTATCAGCTCAGGAAATATCTCGTAGATCGAAAGCTTCTTAATGACCGCCAGTATGGCTTTTGCAGAAATAGAGGACTTATGGTCTTTCTAACCAACCAGAGGAGCAAATTTGTACATCGTTTTTGAGAAAGTAAGACTACGTCGATGTGCAGCCCGTACAGCTCGCACTTGATTTTTCTCTCTTATCGAAAATTGCGTGCTTTTGGTTTTCATAAATCCACGAATTTGAAAATACACAAATCAGCACAAGAATATCATCTTCTAACCATTTTTGCAATATCCAGACAATGCCACATCATCAAAGAAGCAGCTACAAAAAATTCTAATCTATTCTCAAAATGTCAACGGACTACGGACAAAGATCAATAACTTACGTGCCTGTTGTTTGGCTGCCGACATTCATTATCAAACCAGGGGTTCTTTGTTGGTGGTTGATTGAAACCCAGCACATCAGAGGCGGCTTCTTTGATTGCATCTTGGCAATGTTGCCACTGGTTTTCGATACATTGTGTTGGCGGCAGAGAACTTCGAGAGAGGTTACTTGTAACTCGGTCGGAAAAGGATTTGGCGATCTCTGGCGATTGTAGCCGTTCGACGTTGTACCTTCTCCCAGCACCTCCTTGTTTTGCCTTGGTTCTGGAAATCCGAAGTGCTACCTTTGCTACAACGAGATAGTGGTCCGAGTCGATGTTAGCTCCTCGGAAAATTCGGACATCCATGATGCTTGAAGCGTGTCTGGCATCGATCGCAATATGGTCAATCTGGTTGACGGTAGATTGATCTGGAGAAGACCAAGTTCCTTTGTGGATGTTGAGGTGTGGAAAACGCGTACTGGCTACCATGTCGTTTCGCCCCGCAACAAAATCTATGAGCCTGAATCAGTTGTCGGAAGTGTTGTCTTCCAGGCTTTGTTTTTCCCGATTATTCCACCAAAGATGTCTTCCCTCTCTAGATTGGCATTAAAATCGCCGAGGACTATTTTAATATCGTCGCTAGGGAACTGCTCATATGTTTTGTCTAGGAGCTCGAAGAACATATCTTTAGTGTTGTCGTCTTTCTCTTCTGTGGGGGCGTGCGCGCATATAAGGCTTATGTTGCCGCATTTAGCCTTGATGCGTATGGTCATGAGGCGCTCATTGAAGCACCTACGCAATTTTCTTGAGAGCCCTTTCTGCATCTTTCTGCCTTATTATCTGTATAACAAAATTTATTTGAAGTCGATATCTCTTCTGGTTCTTGAGCTATGGACGACGAAAAAATCGTCGCGAACGTACGGACGTACGGACGTACAAACGTACGGACGTACAAACATCTTTCTAAAAATCTTTTATTTCGACTCTAGGGACCTTGAAACGTCGAGAAATGTCAAAATTTTCAATTTGACAAATCGGACCCATTACAATAACTTCCTATGGGAAGTTCAAAATTAGGTGTTGAAAATATTGTCGAATGTGCAATTTTGTGAATGTGGAACACCATGTTCATTTCTGCTTCTACCTTAGCCATTAAACTTTGGAGCTGGTTATAAATCCAACGAGTGTTTGTATACCATCCAAATCCGAATAAATGTTGTAATACTTTATTTTGCGCAACTATTAAATTTTGAATCAAGCTGTGAACTGCTGTACCCTATACATTAATTGACTATGAAAAGAGGCAAAGTACATTTGTGTTTTTAGACTTTCAGGTCTACGAATGCGACCGAAAACGCGGTATTTCCAGTTCAGTGATGAGTCCACCCAAAGTCCAAGATATTTAAATTGACTTACTTGTTCCACAGTTGAGCTTTGGTCAATAATATGGTGTATTCGATTTTTTGAAGACGATATATTTGTTGTTTTTTGGCATTAACACATAGTTTTCGGGCATTCAAACAAGATTAAATCTTATCAAGATCATTATTCATCTGTTCTATGAGCTCAGTAGCAGAACGTGCAGAATACATAAGATTGATGTCATCTGCAAATAATACTGGATGTCCAGTTAAAATCAAGTTTGTAGGAGCTTAAATATATAGATAAAAGAGTGTTGGTCCAAGTACACTACCTTGTGGTACCCCCATCTCAAATGGTTACTTATGGCTTGTACATCCGTCTAAACTTATGTACTGGTAAGATTTGAACCACTTAGATGAAAAACCTTACTCTTAAAGCAAAAAACTTTTGTAGCAGGATTTTATGGTTGACGGTTTCGAATGATTTTGACAAGTCTATGATTGTCTTTATTACTTTGAAGGTGTGATATCATGTCTACCATTGCTGTTTTTCACTCTATAAATTTAAGTAATTGGTTGTTAATGACTTTTTAAAATTAAAATTGAGATGTGGTGATAATTGTTGTACCACAATTTATTGTCGTTTTGCTAGCAATAGTACTTTTAGCTTATTCATATTCATATGTTTACTCTCATCCCTCCTCTTGGAATGTGAAATTGCAACGACAAAATATAATAAGTTCATTAAATTCCGAACTAAACAGCATTGTACAATGCGGAGTAAATCCAATGTTGCCTTGTATTGTTAAAAAGAGATATACTCCCTAAGACGATGCAAGATATTTCTCCTCTTCTGATTTGGCTGTCCAGAGCTTGAGTATAACTGATATCTCTAGGCTGATGCTCTTGCAACTTAATTAATCCTCTTGAAAAGTATTGAACGTAGAGCATTTAAATTGATTGGTGACAACATCATCATAAGTTCATTCACTTCTTTTAAACATTGTCGTAAGGTTTCTTCTCAAACCCCTTTTTAACATTGTTTTAACAGTTTATGGTCTAGAGAAATAGCCAGCTGCATTTCTCAACTAAAACAGTTCAACCGTTATACTTCCGCTTCTAGGAATGCTCATTATTATACCTTCGAATCCAACTTCGGTTTTACAGAGATTTGTTCTTTATTATTATTATTAGCCTCATCGCTGAACAACATTTTCTTTTCAAAATTAAGATCGATAGCCATCTTGTTTTAGGCCTATTCACCGTTCGTTCCGTTTCAAATCTGTCACGAGTTAGATTTTGTAACACCATCAACCACGATCCTTTCCATAAAGTGGATGGACACAGCTTCAATTGTTGCAAGTGATGGCGGAAGAATTCGGGTCTTCGGGAGAACCAAATCGATTGTAAATCAAGTGACAGCAGCTGGCAAAAAGCCCAACTCTGAAAAAAGTATTGCCAGATTGAAAACCACACGTCCAATATTAAAATAATTAAAAAAAAACTCTCCAAAGCTTTTCGAAAAAAAAACTAATAAAGTAAGGATTTCTTTAGAAATAAAATGTTTTAAAATAAACATTTTAATAAAAAAAATCGGTATTTTTTTTTAAACAAACTTTAGATACAGAAGCAAGTTCGTGTGCACTAGTCTCAGGTTTTAATATTTAAAGGTGACAATAATTATCATTTAATTTAGGAGTAACAATTTAATGTCAGGTGTTAAAATAAACTAATAAAATGAACTGAATTTTATTTGTTATTCCATTTGTCTATAATTTATTTTTTTAGTCGATATTAATAAATAATTAGAAATTGACCCATAACAAACATCTAAATTATTAAAAACAAAAATAAAAACGTGTTTTCTAATAAATTAAATACATAATAAATTAAGTATTCTAAAACCAGCCTTCTTTTCCTGTTAAAAATGATTTTATTTGTTTTCTTTGAATTTTGTTTAAATTAAAAATTACTTGAATTAACCATACTTGAGCATTTACTCAATAAGATAATTAAAAATGGGTATACCATTTTTCAGTAAAACCACTTAACCGGATTCCAAACCGGAGGAGGCTCGTTTCAACTAATTACGATGAGAATTTTATAATATCAAACTATGATTTAATTATACATTATAAATATACTTTGCTATGGAATTCTTAACGGATTAAAATATTCATTAGTATGGATTTACGTAGCTTTTTTCGGAAAACTACTTGAGCCAACTAAATACGTGTTTATTTATGTATAATTTTATCAGAAACTTGATTATAGAATTTTTATTACCTATCCTAACATTTCTACTGATCAATAATATCACTTTGTTTATATTTTAGAAAAAGAATTAATTTTTCACACTCGTTATGAATAATGTTAACGTGTTTTTATGTATTTTTAGTAAACTTCTTATGAAAACAAATTATTGTTGTGAATTAAATATTTTGTATATATTAAATAATTTGTTATTATATTATTATTATATTTCGAAAATAAATGTTTACTAATTTTGGTAGTAAGAGTTTTCATTGTGAAAGGCCCTCTATAAGAGTTACTGTCACTCTTAAACCCGTCATCTTTTGACTTTTGGCACTTGAAAACTACGCCATTACTAAAAAATGGAACGATATACTATTTAACAATGCATTAAAGTTGTTTTTAGGCCTTCGTCAAGCATCTTTTCGGATGGCAATAGCGAAATTTATTTAAAATTTGAGCTGTTCGAAAAAGATAGAGACGTACAAAATTAAAAACCGGTCTGCTTGATTTCAAGAGCAATTGAGAAAACTGCTTGTCTAGCCCCAAAACGTTGACGAAAATCAAGTCATTACACCGTATTTTTTCATAAAAACTTATCTAAGTCAAAAGTTTAGTAAACAGAAAAAGTCGTGGCATGATGCTTAGTGCTTAAGACTTAAAAACTTGTACAGACGACTTACAGACCCACACGACTTGGTGGTTAGGACAATGAAGTCGTTAATAAAAAATATCAATCTGTTGATTAGTGACCCTAGTATGCTCCCTAAAATCAACAAAATATTCGGGAAAAAGAACGATAATGACCTTCCGTGTCTGAAACTCCAAAGAACTGAAGAGAACAGAGACGTACTCAGGACAGCTGAAATAGATCCAGAAGAAACCATCTTTGACGATGACGTTTACAGAATTGAAGATCCGAAGGAAAAAGTGAAGGCGGTAGGAGCTGCTTTCCAGCAAGTGTACAAGGTGAATGTTAGCACTCGCCCCACCACGACCTGGAAAACAGAGCCCTACTTAATCAATTTTTCCTTTGGAAATGATATGACACAATGGTGATCTCAGAACTGCGGATTCGTGCGGTTCAGTGACGCTGCCTTGACAAATGCCATTATCGCCGAGCAAACTGGACCAAGTCCCTTGTTAGGGACGAACATTGAGCTTCAGCTCATCTTCAAATTCCCGTCAAATCTTCGGTCGATAAGTCTTCTTCCGAGCATTAGCAAGTTTTCGAAAGGATCATCAATAGGCCTCTGACTAAGTGGGCTGCGGACAAAATAATTTCGGATAAACAGTTCGGGTTCAAGGTGGGTCATGACACAATTTATGTTGCGTCTAAACTCGTTTCAGTTGCTGTTCTGGTTGATTTAGAAAAGGTCTTTGACACCGTATGGTTAGAGAGTCTTCACCAAAAACTGAGCTGGCTTGGCATGAGCAAGCCATTGTTGTATATAATTTATGATATGCTTAATGCTAGAAACTTTGTTGTCAACAGTGGCAATGTAACTTCTACCACAACATTGACAATTAAAAATGGTCTTCAAAAGGGAGCGGTGAATTCGCCGATTCTCTTCAGCATTTACACCAGCGATCTGATAGGTAGTCTCACAAAGGCAATTGCGTACGCCGACGATCTAATTGCGTACAGAACGGCCCGAAAGGTTGAGGTCATTAGAATTATCTTGCAATGTGATTTCGACAAGATTCGGCGATATTGTGACGATTGGAAACTGTAAATAAATGTCCAGAAGTCGGAGATAATTCTGTTCCGGACTCCGTTGGCTAGGGCCACGAGGGATACGTGCAAGAATTGGCGCAAGATGGTCATCGTTGATTTTCACGGGCAGCCATTAGCAAGAAAAAGTGTAGTGAAGTACCTCGGTATCTGGTTGGATCAGTATGTATATATAGACAGACATATAAATGCTGCTCGGACCAGAGCCAGAGAAACCTTCGCTCTGACTTTCCACTTTTTCATATTTCCGACCTAACCAAGCTTGCGCCGAATAAACATAACTGATGCCGATACAGCTTCGAATACCCTGAATTTACTAATACGCGTAATTTCCTTCCTTTAAAGCATTGCATCAATGCTACGTTTATAGCTGCTTTCGCCTTAACAAGTTTGTCAGTGAGATGTTTTTCCATGCTCCAGTTCTATAATGTTAACACCTGCGTACTCGGTTCCTGTTGGGAATCTTTTGTAATGCTTTAAATTATTTTCATAAAATCTTTTCTACGAGAAAAAGCAAATCTTCAGGTTTTTAAGTAATCTTGAATAAAAGATCGTCAATTTGATACTTGGTTGCCTTTACGTTCCTAAAACTCGTCTTCAATTCCTTCTTATTTTATTTTGACACACACAAGGTTTTCTTCAAAGTGTTCTTATTTCTTTCAAAACTGATTTTCGTTATAATACAAAAACTTTTAAGATCTTAAAAAATTGAAGAAATCTACTTTTTGAAGTGAATTCGTTTTGGAACTAGGGCCTCACCCAACAAACTTCTCCATCTAACTCGGTCCCTAGCTGGATGTCTCCAGTTTCGCGCTCCAAGTTGTCTGAGGGCACTTTCCACTTGTGCCCGCCACTTGATCCGCGGTCTTCCTCTACTGCACTGTCCTGTGGGTGCGGATTCGAAGACTTTTCGGGCCGGAGGATTGGTTTCCATGCGCTCTACGTAACCCAGCCATCTTTACCCTTCTGACTAAGTCTATGTCGCCGTACAGCTCGTCGTTCCATCTTTTCCTCCACTCCCCTTCGATACATACGGGACTGTAGATCACACGAAGAACTTTTCTCTCGAACCGACCCAAGGCGCTTTCATCCGCTTTTGTTATAGTCCATGCTTCTGCACCGTATAGCAGGACGAGGATGATAAGGGTCTTATATAGCAACACTTTGGTCCCACGAGAGAGGACTTTACCACTCAATTATTTTCTTAGTCCAAAGAAACAGCATGAGTTACTCTGAGTTTGATCTCAGCGTGTGTTGTGGTTTTTTGCATTCCTAGGTAGACGATTCCTTGACTACCTCAAAGTTATGTCTGTCAATGGTGACGTTTTGACCAAGACATTAGTGTTGTAGGTTCTTTCTTGACGACAGCATGCACTTTGTTTTGCCCTCATTAACCGTTAAACCCATTTTTGCCGCCTCTGAATCAATATTCATAAAAGCCCCATTGATATCACGCTGAGTTCTTCCAAATATGTCAATGTCATCAGCATATGCTAGTAATTGGGCAGACTTTTGAAAGATAGTGCCTCTAGTGTTGACGTGTGAGCTCTGCACTAATCTTCCAAGTACGAACCGGATGACAATGCATCACCTTGTCTAAAACCTTTTTTGACATCGAAAGGTTCTGTTGAGTTGTTAAGCAGCGTGAATTGTCCATGGTCATCCTGCACAAACGGACGAGTTTGGCACGGATGCCAAAACTAGACATGGCTCTATACAGCTCGTCCCTATAGATTCTGTCATATTCGGCATTGAAATCGATGAAAAAATGGTGGGTGTCGATTTGGTGTTGTGTTTTTTCCATGATATGCCGTGATGTGAATATTTGATTGACTGTGGACTTTCCTGGTCTAAAACCACACTGATAGGCACTTATCAGGTTGTTGACGATGCTCTAGAACTGAGATTATAATACAACTTTCAAGAATAAATTTGCAAAAGTGATCCTTTCGTTAAACTTTTATTTAATATAAAAGCTTTGAATCTCTCGAGAAGTAAAAAGAAATTCTGGTTTGAATGCCCCTCTAAAGTTTTTTCCCAACTTATTTGTCTACCTTAATTTGTTTTTTTGTTGACTCCTTTAGGATCAAAACATTTTCAAAAGATTCTCGCTAAAAAATAATTTTTTTTAGAATTTGTCTTCTTATACATCTGTTTTATTTTCCTACGAAAAAATATCATATTTCCTGGCGAACTTTTTCAATGTCTAGGTTTTTGCATCAATTGATTATTTTCAATAAGGGCTGGTAAATGTTGTCAATGTGAAACAGGGCGTTTGCTGTGTAGCTCGTAGTGCCAGCCGTCCTGCTGGAAACACATCAACACATCATCTAGGTTGAATTTGGCCCTAAAGAAATTTGTTATCATCGTTATGTAGCGTTCGTTGTTGGTGATAACCGCCTCACTAACGTGCGTCGTTTTCAAAAAAGTTTGGACCAATAACGTCGTCGCCGGCCCAAAATCCACATCAAACGGTAACTTTTTGAAGATGCATTTTCACCTGGCGAGCCTCGTTAGGGTTGGTAGCGTTTCACAAACGGAAATTTTGCTTGTTAACACACCTATACATCCAAAAATTAGCCTCTCCACTAAATATGATTTTTCGACCAAAATTGGCATCCTTGTCTAAACGATTCGAAGCCCGGTCAGTTAGATTTTGTACGGGTGTAGGTCCAAATTCAGACACAATTCATCAAATTGAAGTTTGCGAAAGGCCGATTTCTTGTGCTCGGGTTCTGCTGTACACGGATCGCGGCGATGTTCTCAGCCAATCTTGCGTTCCTTGAGCGTACCGGTGTTGACTTATTGTTAACTGAACCGGTTGTCTCAAATTTTGCTACCAAACGTTAAAGAGTCGACTGGGGAGGGCCACCAGGTCTTAACGACTCATTTTGATAATAAAGTTTTATCATTTAAACATTTTGTTCAATAGTGCCATGATGATTGTGCATAAACAACTGAATAACAAACAAAAGATTTGACAGATGTCATGTGACCAAAACAAAATGGCCTCCACGTGGTTCCAAAATCTACTTGTTGAGTCCTATACAAAAGCTCTTCCATTAGAAATAGAATTGAATTTTAGGTTTCTGCAAAATAAATACTTAAATATAAGTTTAAATTAATTAATTATAAAATTTAAAAACAAATGTATTTTAAGATCTAACCTTATCAAAATCCAATCCAATGTGCTTATCGACATAAGTCCACTGAAATATTTTACAACAGACATATTTTTGAAACATAAATATTTTTCAACTTTTAGGTTTCTTGTGCACATGTAAATAATTTTTAAACAATTTTGAGAAATGTGTTCTATTCATATAAAAATCAAAATTCTAAATAATGTAAATTAGATATTTTCATCAAGGAGCAATACATTTTTATAATATTTTATGCATACAGCATCAAGAAAAATACTTTTATTTTCCGACATAGTGTTGCCATTCCTACGAATTCCAAATCATACAAATTTAACTATGGAAAAGAAATTTCCTTGAATGAACTTTTCATTGTACATTTACATTTTTCATTCATAAATGAATTGATATGGAATTTAAATTAATGAAAAAATTCCTATTCTTTTTCTGAGACACTTAGTTGTTGTTAAGAAAAAGCTTGTGAAACAAATCAATATAACATTTACAATGAAAAATAAAAAGATTTCTCATTGATAATAATCACTTCACAATAAAATGAAGAAAAACCCCATAATATTTATTTATACAAGTTTACCTTTTACGGTAATGTAGAACACATTATAAGAATGCTTTTAGGTTTACACGAGAATTTGAATTTTTTAAATTCCGTAAAGTGTTTTAGAATTAATTTTTCATGGCTAATTGAATATTTATTTATATTTGTCAGGAAAGTGTAATCTAGTTAATTGTTTGCTGTTAACACGATAAGTTAATCGATAAGGTTCACTAGGGCGTATAAGTATTTCTTTTTATTTTATAGATTTTCTCAGTTACATGAAAAAGTTGGTGTTGTTGTGACTTTTTTAGAAATCTATGTTTGTGTTTGTTCTAAAAGATTACTTCATAACTTAAGGTCTTCACAGAAGTTCTTCAAGAAATTCGGAAATATGGATTTTGTGTTCTGCAAAATTAAAACTTTTCATTTAACTAAAATTATATTCAGAAGTCTAGTCTAGTTTGTGAAACTTTTGATTTTCTTTTATTTAGTTTAGACAAAGTTTTTTTTAAAGTTTTGAGAATGTGGCATCACTTTATATTCCTGATATTTTTCAATACACTTTAAATTGTGGTTGTGGCCTTACAAGTCAGAAAATTACATGCATATATCTATACATATGTACAAAATCAGGATAATCAATTTATACTCACAAAATAAAATAAATGTACAGAGGTTTAAGTATCTATAAAGATACTCTTTAAGTTAATGAAGATGTTAGAAAGATACATAACAAAATTATGGTTATAAATGCCAAAGTGTCGACTGAAATGTTTATATTCTTGTGTGTTGATTTAAAGTTAACATAAATATGTACATTTAAACACATGTGATAAGGTTTATATATAATGTAACCTTAGGTTCCTATTCCTTTAAATTTTTGTTTTTAACCTTGGAACAACTTTCACCTTCTTTCCCATACGTGATTGCAATATGATATTTTTGGCTGTATTTCAAAATACATAAGGTTTTGATTTTCTGTGAGGGGACTTAAAATTCAATTAACCCCAAACTCATATGAAAATGGGAGTATATAAAAAATAAAAAAAATCTGATTTAATTAATTTACATGTCAGGTTTGTCACATTAATAATATTATTTTCGTTAATTAGATTTTATGCGAAATTTTTAATATACTTTCATTAAATGTTAAGTTCTTTAATGTGTATTCCTTTGTATTATTGTAATTTTAAAATTCTTTCTCTTAAAAACGTTAAAATTTTCAATTACATGTAATTATAACAAAATGTAATTACAACTACATGTAATTATAATTACATGTAATTAAATTGTCTATTTCTCATATAATAAGGTTTTATTAGATTGAAATGGATGTCCGTAAAGAAAAAAGGACACACTTAGGCCAGTTAAGTCGCCCCTTGAGATACCACATGAATATTGAGGCTTTCTTTTAAGCTCAATGAAACCAATTTGAGCTTCTTACGAAACGTGAGAAATTGAATATGTAAATATAATTGAGAACGTTTACATTGTTATAGAAGAATTCTCCTAGGTATTGCGTTTTTAAGCTAGTGCAAGGAATGCACAGAGGAGTTGAACAACTGTTTCCTTCTTTTTCTCATTCATACAGAATCTAAAAAAGTCATTTGAGAATACGCTTAGCCACGTCCTTCCTATTAGACGATATAACGAGCTTATATTAGATCTGCTTAGAGATAGTGAGAATCTTAAGCGCTTTAATCATGTGTATGCCAGATGTTTTTCGTAACGTAGTGATGTTACTCCACCTGTTGTTTGCCTTCTTCATAGCGTCTAAAAGCAATAGTTTACATGTAGCGGTTAGTATTCCAGCATTAGACAAGCGTTTCAACTGTACCATTTCTGGTGTGTTCATCTGCTTTACAATTTCGGCGAATGTCTCTTTGACCCAGTATGCACCCAGCAAAGGTTAATATTAAACTGTTGTGCCATCTCCATTACATTTGTGGACTATTATAGAGTTTGTAGAGACAGAGTCCAGAGATTTAATAGCGTGCTCTGTTAAGAAAGTTCATCGCGCGCTTCTTTCAGCGATCGACGAAGTTCATTTTTGGCTCAATGGGTACGTAAATAAGCAGAATTGCCCATCTTGGAGTGAATATCAGCCAGAAGCATTGGAAGAGCTACCAATGCATCCAAAAAAGTCACAGTTTGGTGGGGTTTATGGGCTGGTGGCATAAGTAGACCGTACTTCTTGAAAGATGATGCGAATCATAGCGTAATTGTGAATGGCGCAAAATGGACCAGCCTCCCAAAAAAGCAAGAGCTTAACTGGTATTTTAACCATCTATACTTAATCGCTAAATGCAAACCACCCACATTAAAAAAACATCTTTCGCTCTCGCTCACGAAATTCTAATAGCCCAGCTTCACTACCTGTCATTCCTAAGTTTTCCAGTATGCAACAGATGAATTCTTTAATGAAGTGCCTACAGAAAACTACAACAGAATCATCAACTCTCATTGCGTGACTTGGGCATAGAATCCGATAACGCCTGTTTTTTAAATGAACGTCTTAGCAAAAATACTCGCACTCTTCTTCACCTTGCTATCGGAATGAGGAATAATCAGCAACTGTTTAGTGCGTACACAAAACATGGGTCTGCTTTTATCAAACTAACAGCTGATGGGGAAAGCGTTGCTGTTTACAACGTTGGCTGTTTAGAAGCTGTCGCAACGACGACGAACTAATTTTGCCGTAAGCAATGATCCGCACCAAATATAATTTCAAATTGATTGATTGATTCTTTCGAAGGTGTTTAAAAAAATTATTCTGGGGCAGATCCAAAAATATCGTACAATCAACAACCTGTTAAGTACCTGTTAGTGTATTTTTTGACCTAAGCGCATCTGCGAATCCACCTTACTTTTTGTAACTGATGAAATAAGAATGGCATTGAACAGTGATCATGTTACATTGCTAACACTGTTCGATTCTTCAAAAGCTTTTGATACTGTTTAACACTCAATTTTTTCTAGAAAGCTGCTAATTAACTTTTGGGTCTTTAGAGTCCTGTAAGCTTGTTCTTTCGTATCTCAGTGGAAGGCAACAATGCGTGGTGGCCAATGGATACTCGTCCACATTTCTCAATGTTTTGAGTGGAGTGCCCCAAGGATCTATCCTTGGACCAATCCTCTTTTTACTTTACATAAATGAGTTACTACAAGTTACTAAACATTGTTCGGCGAGTTCGGTGAGCATTTTATTTCACGGTCGTGACCGGACAGTTGGCCGCCTAGATCTTTTTATGTGGGTATATGTTAAAGCTTATGTCTATACAGGTAAGCCCGCTTTAATTAACGCCTTAGAAGAAAACATTCAAGCATTTATTCGTGAGATACCGGCCGAAATTTTGGAAAGAGTATGCCAAAATTTGCCTAAGTGGATGGATCATTTGATGCGCAGTCAAATTTAACATTTGCATGAAATAATCTTCAAACATTAAATAATATGGACCCTACTATCGATTCAAATAAAAATTTCATGCATTTTTCTGAATTGTATGTGTGTTTTTTTTTGAAAAACTTTCTAATAGCTTTACATATTCAATCTGTACGTTGGACTTTATTGGATTTGTCGCGGATTATTGCCTTTTTTAAAGCAATTCACAATAATGCCAAAGCGTACATTAAAATCGGTCTGATTACAGATATGTAGAACCAAGGAGCGAAAAACAGAGTTGGCCAAAGCATTCCACATTCTCGATATGCAATTTAAGAAAGAATCTCCATACTTGACAGTACGCCCGAAATTGAGCTCAAGGGTAAACTGATGAGCATTCCTAGAAGTGCGAGTATTACGGCTGAATTTTTAAAGGGGTGGAATGCAACTGGCTAATTCGACAGAACATTGTTTGTAAAAATATCGATAAAACAACGAAAGGCATGAAACATTGCGGCGTTGTTCTAGCGATGTAAATGTTTCGATTATAGTTCTGTTGTCTATCATTTTTAAAGCCCTTTTTTGAAATCTATTCAAGGAATTTAAATTTGTTTTGGTGGCACCTGCCCAGACATGCGAATTATATTGAAGCTTTGGACGGATAAAAGCTTTGTAGATTACATCCAGATCAGAAGGGGGGAAAAATTGCTTGCATCGTCGGAGAAATCTTAAGAACCTGGCAGCATTTTTGGCTATATCGAATATGTGATCATTCCATAAGAGGTGATCTGTAATACACATACCGAGTACTGATAGTTGATTGGTTTCCTGGATGCAAGTGCCACTCATAGATAGTGGCATCGAGGGTTTTCGAAGCATTAAATTCTACACGGTTTTTGATTCCCCATTGGACAATGCTGTCAAGATCAGAATTGAATGAGCTTATCATACGCTGCCGTTGAAATTCCACATCCGAAGGACAAGAATGTGAATCTAGAAACGAATATGAAAAGCTAAGGGTACTGTGGTCGGCGAAACAGTTTAATGGATTAGAAGTGACAGACAAAAGATCTTTTATGAATATAAGGAAGAGTGTCGGAGACAAAACTGAGCCCTGGGGGACACCAGTATTAGAACAATAGGTGAATACTATCCGGGCCAGCGGATTTGTGTATGTCAAGGTCTTTCAGTACTCTTGCGACTACACAAGTGCGAAAGAAGATTCGTGCCAAAGAATCATTCACGCTCTCAAGAACAGGAGGACTCATGACACTATCCGGTAGCGTCGAATTAACAGCAAAATGTGCTGCAAGCAAATTGGCTTACATAGGGGGGGTCATTGTGGACGAGCGTTGGAACCGAGGATGACGTACGCGTTTTACAAATGACCAGAAATGTGTACTGCTTTTGGGACATTGTAGTATTTTTTGCCTCAATTTCTGATCATTCAAAAATTTCGAATGTGACCATTACAGGTCTTTCTAGCTTGTTTTAATTAATTTCGTTTTTCCTCATTCGGGTTGGCTTTATAACAACGGAAACTTACATCTCTGAACCTAATAACCTCTTTACAGCTCGAATCAATCCATGAGTTCTCTTTGGGTTTGATAGATATTACCCTATTCGGGATGGAAACGGACACACTTAGGCCAGTTTAATGGCCCATTGTGATACCACATGAATCTTGAGGCTTCCTCCTAAGCTCAATGGAACCAGCTTGAGTCCCTTACGAAACGTGAGAGGCTGATTATACCGATATGATTTAGATCGTTAAAGAAGAATTCTCCTAGGTAATTCTTGCGTTTTCGAGCTAGAGCAGGGCATGTGCAGAGAAGATGAAGAAACGTTTCTTCCTCTTCCTCGTCAATACAGCTTCTGCAAAAGTCATTTGAGAATACGCCTAGTCTCGTGGCGTGCTTTCCTATTAGACAGTGTCCGGTTATGACACCTATTATCGAGCTTATATGCGATCTGCTTAGAGATAGCAAGCACCTTGAACATTTTATATCCAGTGTTGGCCAGATGTTTTTTGTGGATTGACACGTGGCGATGTTGTTCCACCTGGTGCCTGCCCTCCTCGAAGCGTCTTGCATTAGTAACAGTTTACAAGTAGCGATTGGTATGCCAGTACTTGCCAAACGTGGTAGGATGGGTAGTACTGTACCGTTCCTGGCGAGTTCATCTGCCTTACCTGGAATGTCTCTATGGCCCGGCACCCAGCAAAGGTGAATATTAAACTGATGCGCCATCTTCATAAGAGATGATCGACAGTTATGGACTGTTATAGAGTTTGTAGAGACAGAGTCCAGAGATTTGATAGCGGCCTGGCTGTCAGAGAAAATACGGTTATCAGATGTTGATATCACGTTTTCTTTGAGCCAGGACAAGACTTCCTTAATCGCCAAAAGTTCCGCCTGAGGGGGAAGGCGGAATGAGAGACTTAATTTCGGTCATTCAGAGTATACACCTCCACCAACCCCTTCTTTGGTTTTTGAGCCATCTATGTAAAAATGGATTGACTCATCCTCTAAGAATGTCCTATCCTCCCAAAAACATCGGGATACAATTTCTCTTTTTCTTTCTTTAGTGTGAATTGACACCCAGTCCTCACCGTTAAGACTTAAGTATTAGTTCGTCTTGTAAGAGTACTTTTTGTGTGCTAAGATGCTTTCCTGTAACGTCATTCACAAAGGCAATCTCTTTGAAACCTTCCGCATTCAGACCAGTTAGGAAATCATTTACCACCGGGTTCCAGACGAGAGGGGATAGAACACCACCTTGCGGTGTTCTTCTACAAACGAATGTTCTAGCTGAAGAGTTTGAACAGTTTTGAGTTAATTATTATGCTAGTCAGCATTAAATAGATTAACTCCCCAAGTGAACTCTCTACGTTCAGAGATGTTAGTGCAGATGTGATTGCAGTTATGTCCACGTTGTTAAAAGCACCTTCGATCTCAAGGAAAGCAATCATAGTAAAGGGAGTGTTCGATGATGTTTTCTAATTAGTGTAACGCCGTTTCCACCGATTTGGTATGTTGAGACATTGACAGAAGTCTTATGTCAATACTTGCCCTTAAATGGATTACAATCAATCTTTCTAAGGTCTAAAGAAGGACTTATAGGTCTTCGATCTATTACTTTCAATTGAAATGAAAGTAAAAATCAATAACGAAAAGTAATCATTATTTTCCAACTCTGCTTGAGCTGGCCATGAGATAAAAGTCTCCGTCTCCTCTCCTCTAAGTTTCAAATGACTTGACCAAAATTGTACTTGTATATTTTTGACCGATATTTGACAAAAATCTCGTTATTTTTTTATTATTTTCTTGTAACTTAATCACACAAAAAATTGTATCTTAAAAGTGTTTTTAAAATTACATACTTATAGTTGTTTTGTAATTAAACAAAAGAATAGGTTTTAAAACCAAAACTTTCCAAATGACTTTTGAATAACAAAATCATATAACAATCAATTTTTCGCTTTTGTACGTATTTTATAGTGGCTTTCAAATAATTAAAATGTTTTAAGAATTAAGTCCTTTACTAATAAAGGCAACTCAATAGCAGTTTAAAAGTCAATTCTGGTTGGTCATCTGTCATCTATTCACATTTCAATCAATTTGTAGTCTTGTCGTAATATCCTTGGCGTGATGGTTAATGCATTTGACTGTCATGCTAGAAACAGCTAGTTGCAATTTTCCCCTCAAAAAATTTAAAACGTAATACCTGCATATCTAAGAATTCTCAATAGTTTACCTTTGAGGGTATTTTCGAAATTAGTATAAAGCAGAGAGATTTTTTCTTTAGCTGTACTTTACGAATGTAGAATGCTTAAACAGGCTCAACACTTCACACTCAAAACCTATGTTTATGTAGGTATCTCACTTTCCTGAATGCTCGCATTGTACTGAATATGTTTTCATAACCCCTTGACTGCGTACAACATATAGAGGTCTTGGTTCAATCCCTGTGATTTGAGAGCATCTGACAAGCTTGGGTCGCAAACCATATTTTGACATTTATATCAAGTTTCGTTTCGAACGTCTCATCCCCAACCTCTATGACCTTTTGAGGAGTTAATTTTAATTTGGAAAAAATCTGTTGTCTCTTCAAGGCCGTTGCTATACATTAATGTAATTTAAGAACACTCTTTTTAGATATTTTCAAAATTTAATTAAATACAAAATTCTAAAAATAAAATCAAAGAAAAAGATGCCTTGATTGAGAGGAGCAAGAAATCTCAGGTGTAGGCTTAGACAGAAAGATGAGGACTTGGTTTTGCTGAAATAAGAGATGAGAAAGAAGTCTTAGGAATCGGCCTACAGCTGAAAAAATTTGTTGATTAAGCTCGAAGGTCATTTTGATTAAGTATTTCTAATCTGAATAAAAGTTCTTAAATTAATTCGAATGGAATCTTATCCCTCCTATTTTTAAATGGTTTTTCTCTTTTGGCTTTGTTATATTTTAAAGCACAAAATGTTAATCATTTATGGAGGTTTATTTTTACATGGTCTGCTTAACAATTCAGAAATCTTGTTGTAGGATTCAGTTTCCAAAATTAAATCAAACATATAAATATATATCTATTTCTTTTAAAAATAAATTATTCTATGTATAGAAAAGAGTCCGGGGGGGTGGTGCAAAAACGAGCACATGTTCCTCATTAAAATATAAATTCTTGCTTTCACTTTATATGCAAACAAAATTTCTAAAATGTTTGCTTTTAAAATACTCAAAGCCAGAATGAAATACTCTGTCAAAAAAATTTCAAGTGTTTACCTAACTTTTTAATCCTTCCCATTTTTAAGAGGAATGGTAACTGGCACATATTTGCACATTTAGAATATGTTTATATTTATTTATCACTCTCCTGAATTAAAAAGCTCTTTCATTTTATGCAGAAAAAAAAAAAAACAAAAACAAAAACAAAAAGGTAACAATGTTTTGAATATGTTGAGTACGTGTCCTGTCTACCTCAAGGAATGATGCTTTTGAAGTTTGTTATTTCAAAACTAAGTACATACTCGTATATGTCTTAGTATACGTGACTGGAAAATTGCATTTAGTTTTATGACTTGGGTGTTTTTTTGGTTGTATAGAAGATTCAACACTTTTGATGTGTTTGATGTGTGGCTGGAGGTTAGAGCTAAGTGAACATAACGTCCTGATTGTTGGTTAAAGAAGTATGCAGTAAATACTCAGAAATGCAAATATTAGGTAGTTTTTCAAGCATGACCTTTACTTTTCATTGTTAAAAGGAGTTGTTTTCTTAGTTTATAGATAATTAGGGGAATTTATTCATTTATATAATTAGCTTTCGAAATAATTACTACCACAATCAGTGCTGGAAAATTAACACAAAGTCAACTGTGTTCCACTTCACTTACACAGTCAAAGTTTATTCTTTGTTACTTGAAGAGGTCTCTTAATGAATTAGTTTTCAGGGGTTTTTGTTTAATGGCGCTAATTAACCTTAATTAACTAATTAGAGACTTTGATTTGAATTTTGGTTAGCATAAATCTTCGATTTGGTTATGGTAATAATTATAATTAACGAAGCATCTCTGAAATTTAAAGGTTATATTTTAAGAGAACAACAAAACAAAAACAAGACAAGACTATGCTTAATTAAGGAACAAAATAATTATATTTCGTAGAAATGTTTATTTTATTAAGTGAGGTATGAATTAAAGGGGTACCTAGAAAATAGTCATTGCAAATTATATATTTGTACATCATGACGATGTTAGTAAAAACAACAAACTTCTAAACTTTACAAATTTAAATGAGTTCCGAAAAATTGCGTAGAAAAGACGAAGTTTTCTAAAAGGAGACACAAAAATCAAAAGAAAAATCTTAAAGGACCATTGTTTGTAAATAAAAAACACTACTTTCTATATCTCAAAGAAAAACTCCACTCTTTTGAAGGCCCCAAAACTTATATAAAATCGTAAAATTCGAATGCGACTTTAAGGTTTCTAAATAGCTGACAATGATTATTTGTTTGGCCTTCTCTCAATTGCTCTTGTCAATACCGATATCGCCAAAAGAAATAGTTTAAAAGAATTACAAGATCTTGAAGGCCGATTGTAGTCATGTTTTCCAGAAATAAGACGATCATGAAACTTTTCTCTAGTCTGCAGCAATAAGTTTCGATTTCAGTAATCAAACACAAACAAAATAAAATGCACGACTGAGTCACGCGAACTTGCTCCTGTATGCAAAGAGTATGTTTAAAAAAGTACCTATATGAAATTTAAAAATATACCTGTAAAATAAGTTTGTCTATTTTCGTTTTTTGACCAAAAAAATTGTATGCGGGCCAATGTCAGTTTTGATCTTAAAAAAAAATTAAAAAACGCCTAACGCGAATCTGCTCAAAACCTTAACGTCCAAGTTAAAACTCAATCGACCCAACGGTTTAGGCTGTAGGAACGTGGACAGGCAGACAAAACAGACCGAACGGAATCGCGGGACCCACTTTTTTCGACTTCTCTACTATCGTAATGTCATGTTTGATTAAAATCTCGGGTTCGAAATTATGCACGAATACAAAACTTGCAATATAGTTCCTATATTTCGCAAGTAAAAATTGATTTTGAAAGGATTAAGTCATCCGCACTTAAAATTTTAAAAATATCTCAAGAGTCAATAGTGCTAGCGACTTGAAGTCAATTTGATATTGCATATAAGGGAGGTGATACCAAACTAGTTTGCTTTTAGAAAACATTCAATTAACAGTTTTTTATAAATCAAAAACTTAAAAAAAAATTATTTTCACCTCGAACATTTTTCGAACAAAAAATAAATTTTGTCTCCAAAATAATTGTATGCAACAAAAACTAACGTTTTTAACATATGGTAAAATTTTGAAAGGAATCCAATTGACAGTTTTTAAACTTCCCATAGGAAGTTATTGTAATGGGTCCGATTTGTCAAATTGAAAATTTTGACATTTCTCGACGTTTCAAGGTCGTTAGAGTCGAAATAAAAGATTTTTAGAAAGATGTCTGTGCGTGCGTGTGTACGTCTGTTCGTAAGTCCGACGTTTTTATCGACGTCCATAGCTCAAGAACCAGAAGAGATATCGATTTCAAATAAATTTTGTTATAAGGCAAAAAGATGCATAAAGGGATCTCAAGAAAATTGCGCAGGTGGTTTTTTTACCATAGCAGTTTGAAAAAAGGTGAAAATGTTGGTCAACCCTAAATATCTTACGAACCAAAAACGCTAGAGACTTGAATTAAATTTTATATAATATATTGTAACGTGATATCAAAGAAGTATTTTTTTCGAGAAAAATCCATATAAATCAAATGGGGTGGCGCAATAGTCCGTTGTGAACCAGGGCCTAGTGACTTACAACTCTCAACCATTCCTGTGTGCGAGTAATGTTGTCAGGAATGGAGGGGACCTACAATTTTTGTATGCCGAATCCGAACGGCTAGTTTGAGAAAGCACTTTTTCATGACAAGAATTACTCTTGAAGGATTTGTCAATTCCTCGCAAGAGGCAGTACCCGCGAAAATTATTTTTTTTTTTTTTTAATTAAGGTGGCACGGGCAGGGATTGAACCCAAGACCCCTTGCATGAAAAAATCCATATAACGGATAACGGATTTTTATAAATCAAAAAAAAACTGAAAAAAAAAATTGTCACCTCCAAAATTTTACGACTAAAATATGATTTCATCTCCAAAACAATTTTTTGCAACGAAGAATAATGTTTTTGACATCTGATAAAATTTTGAAAAAAATCAAATTAGCAGTTTTTTTACAAAAAAAAATAAAAACCCGAAAAAAAAATTAAAAAAGGTAAAAATTGGTAAAAATTGTCTAAGGTCTTTTGACCTAAAGCCGGTTAATAATATTTGCATCACTTTGAAAAGGTCACTTCCATCAATAACTGTTGTTGTTAACATTCAGTCAAATTTTGAAAAAAAATCAAATTGACAGTTTTTGTACAAAAAATTAAACTCTAACAAAAAGCAATACTAAAACTTGGTAAAAATTTAATTTCGACTTAAATAGCTTTTCAAGAATTCAAAATATTCTCTTCGAACTTATTTTATTTCACAGAAAATATTGTTTTCGATATTCAGTAATTTTTATATAAGAATACAACAGTCCGTTTTCTCATAAAAAATAGTACGCAAATTTGGTAAAAATTGATACGAGTACATATAGAAAAACTTTTAAGCAAGACACATCGACAGACGGGATGGGAATTTATCAGTGTGGGTCCCAGCCTCTTTTTTTACAAAAAATAAAAACCTACACAAAACTGTGCTAAAAGTTGGTATAAAAATTGATTTTCGACTTAAATATCTGGAAAATTAAATTACTGGAAATTAATTTTAAATCAGTTTTTTATATTTCACATTTGCGGAATTTGTAAAGTTTATAACAGCCTTAAGGGTTTGGATTACATCTCGACGAATTTCTTGAATAATTGGATAAAATCCTAAAAAGTGTCCGATATTCTATCCTTCTTGGGCAGAGTTGGCACTCGATAGGCAGGTCTGGTCTGTAAGGTATGTAGTTCAGAGAAAGTATCTTACCTTTGGCTCGTAGAATTGAAGAAATCATATCTGTTGAGTTCTCGTCGTCGAAGTAGTTTGATTCTCCAAGATTAAACTCCAACGTACTATATAAGTCTCTATTCGGCGATGCTTTGGTCTGGTTGATGAAATTTTTGCCGATATTTCTTTAAAAGCTGTTAAATTGCCCAAATCAAATTCGATCGATTCACCCGTCGAATTAGCAAGATCGATCCAAGTTTGTACAAAATTAAGTCGATTTGTGGTGATAAATTTTAATACTCTATTGGACAGCCTTGATGAATCCAATCGGAGTATTTTTATAACGTAATCGGAATGAATGGTGAGCGTGTTGATGAACAACGGTGGCAAGCCTGTATATTTTGCTGAGTGGTGGATGGATTTATTTGCAATGTAGTTTTCCAGGAAACGCAGAGGGCAGCCCTCGCCTGCTGAAGTTTATGCATATGTTTTTTCTTACAAAGATTACTTGTTATGGTCACATCGAGGTATTTAACTTCCTTAACAACTTGAATTTCCTGATCCTGGTACTTCTATTTTTCATAAGTAGCATATCTTCCGTGTGCTTTTTTGAAGATCATTATGTTAGATACGCTAAGCTTTACTGATAAATTCCATGTATCGCAATATTTTCCAAGTTTCTCGATCATTTCTTGGAGTTGGTCTGGGGATTAAGATAAAAGTACAATATCATGAGCATACTATAAGCCCGGAACATTTTCGCTCGCAAAGTTAACCCCTCCTCCAGTGTGCTCCACTAAATCCCCAATAAATAAAGTGAATAATAGAGTACTCAACGCACATCCTTGTTTTAGGCCAATTGAAGAACTGAAATCTTCGGAAAGGCATTCTTCATCCCAAATGGCTATGAATCTTTAGCATAAAGCGCTCCTAACATACTGATAATATCGGAAGATATGCCGATGTTCAGGTTAGATTGATGTGGATATGCTTTCTTTATAACAGCTAGTAATTCTTCATTGGGATGAATTTCCAGTTATATGATGACTTGGTAACTCTGATATAGATGGCGCTAGATTGTCATGGATGATTGAATTGACAGCTCCATAGGCATTGACACTATTGATTTGGTTACATGAGTTGAATTTTTGTGTTGATCAATTTTCGTTCGTAGTTCACTTAAAACATTAAATTTCTCACTCAAAATTAAATATCCATCCCTATTACCACATCTAAGGCCAAGGCTGTTGTCCCAGGTTTATGAAGTACCATCAATATCAAAACGATCACCTCTAAGGGAAGATGGATACGGAACGGCAGGTCCTTATGTATGAAGATATTCGTTCCCTTCAATTTGTTTGCCTTCTTAAAACATTTGCAGTTGTAGAGGGATTGACTAGTTGCACGATAATATTAGCCATTCCTTCCCTGTTGCATTTGACCGGGTAAGTCTCCTTCACCGCTCAAATATTAACTTCGTCTAAAAGACCATCACACACCTCTTTTGCCTTAGCTAAAGATGTCTTTAAATCAGAACAAAGCAAATGAACGATATGATTATTTTCTGATTCCTTTTTTAATAACCTTTACCTTTAGAATCTAAACGCGCTTTTTGATCTTCCAAAAAAGTAATTTTTTCAACACATTTAACTTGGTTGGCTCGCAATTCAGCAAATTCATAGCCCCATGTCGTCTTTTGTGGCCAGTTTGCTTAAGTTTCGCTCAGGAGACTATTCAGTTCGGCAATAGTCATAGTGCCTACGCTGCTCATTGTGCAACTCGTTTGTTGCCGTTTTCTGCTCCAAAAGACTCGGGCGATGTAGCGGTGATGCCTTCAATATGCATTATCCAGTTGAACAACACGCTTTAGGTTATGTACAAAGCGAAATTTTTTTTGTGCTACCAGTTAGCAACTTAATAACCATTACTTACCATTACTCAATTCCTCGCAAGAGGCAGTACCCGTGAAAAAAGCTTTAGATGGCATAGGCAGGGATCGAACGCAGGATCTCTTGCATGACAGATAATAAATGTTTTTTGCCTCAAGTATTAGGAAACTTAAGAAAAATATATGTATATTGACTTAAAATTATTTATCTCATCTCACACAAAATATTTGTATGAATGTTTTGTTAAAGTTTTAAGCTATCAGTGTGGGTCGCATCCCTGCCTATTTTTTATTTATATTTCAATACGTATTCCAAAAACTTAATACGTCAAAACAATGATATGTAATTGTAAATTATGTATTTATTTGAATTTATAATTTTATGTATAGATCTATTACTCTCTGACTCTCCTTTACATTAAGGTTATACTATGAGCGTCGGGTGTAGGTACCTGAGTTTTAAGTTTGAATGATGTGAGTCAGTGAGGTTTAGATCAAGGTACTGCAAACATTAAGATTACTAATAAAACTTAAACAGAAATTATAACGAAACACGAATTGTTTTTTTATTAAGAACATATTATTTGGCGACGAGGAGTAAAACGAATTAAAAGTGGATAAATTAGACATTAAAATAAAAATTGATCTAGACAGTGACAGTAGTTCTGATCAATTCGACGATACTCACGAAAATTTCGATTCAGAACAAGTGAAACACGTGGATGCTTGCATCATGACGCAGTTCTTTGGGTCAATTGAATTTTTTTCTCCGGGTGATGATTTTGATAGCTATGCCGAACGGTTGGACCAATTGCTAGCTATTAACAAAATAGTAGATGATTCTCTGCAAGGGTCATTTTTAATCACACTTATGGGGCCCGATACGTATAAAATTGTAAAGTCATTAGTGGCTCCTGCTGAACCTCACTCAAAAGGATACAAAGAATTAATTAAAGTTTTAAAGGCACACTTTAAGCCAAAAGCAAACATAATTGCCGAGAGATTCCAATTTCACAAAAGATTCCAACAAACCCATGAATCTATAGGGGACTACATTGTTGAGTTAAAAAACTTGGCCGAAAAATGTGACTTTAAAACATTCTTGGATGAATCACTGCGAGACCAATTTGTTGTTGGTATTAAAGACGAATCAATACAACAAAAATTATTAAATGAATCGTCGATGGATTTTGATAAAGCATGTCAAGTAGCAAAGTCTTTGGAGCTCACGAAAAATAACATGCAGCTACTCCATCCCGGTTCCATATGTCATATGGATTACCAAAACACCAACAAGTTTCATCGAAGTCGTACACCGCAAAGGAAAAAATTACACAGTTACCAGCCGAGAGATGAAAAGAAGAGTTCACCATCAGCTGTAAATAGAGCAAAGCAGAGTAACAACAGCAATTCGAACTTCCAATGTTTTAATTGTGGACGCAACGGTCATTATGCCAGAAATTGCCGTTCACCCAGATCATCATCAACTGCACACTCAGGGAGAGCAAAAAGTAATATGCAAAATTACCAAGCAAATTGTATAAGTATACAAAATTTACAGTTAGGCCATTTAAATCATATTTCTAATATTAATAATGCATGCAATTTAAATATAGAAATTAACAGTAGTTTAGTATATATGGAAGTTGACACTGGAGCATCTGCTTCAGTCATGAGCAGTTGTGATTTTTATAAATTATTTTCACATTGCGGGTTGAGATCGGTTGAAAAAAAATTATGTTTGATTACAGGTGACAATGTTTGTGTTGAAGGTGTATGTGATGTTCGAGTTAGAGATTTGCATGAAAATAAATATTTTTCGTTAGAGTTGGTTGTGGTGAAATCAAATACCAATTTCACACCATTACTCGGAAGATCGTGGTTGGATATTCTTGTGCCCAATTGGCGGGAACGGTTTATGAATATTAATAGATTGAACAGTGTTAAAGATTTGAGTTATTTCAAAAATAAATATAGTTCGGTATTTTCGAAAAGTCTGAATTGTGCTATAAAAGATTTGGAAGTGGATGTCATTTTAAAGGACAATGCAACACCCATATTTTTTAAGCCGTACACTATGCCGTTTAGTTTGCGAGAAACTGTAGAAAAAGAGCTAGACCGTCTTGTTTCGGAAGGCATTTTGGTGGCAGTTCGCCATAGTAGGTGGGCATCACCCATCGTAGTTGTACCGAAAATGGACAATAATTTGCGAATATGTATAGATTGTAAAGTTTCTGTTAATAAATTTGTTCAAACCGAACATTACCCATTGCCTAAAATTGATGAAATATTTGCAGGCCTCAGTAATTGTGCTTATTTTTGTGTACTTGACTTATCAGGTGCATACCAACAGGTCAAAGTATCTGAAAAATCTCAAGAATATCTCACTATTAATACGCATAAGGGTCTGTATCGCTACACAAGACTCCCATTTGGGTTGAGCTCAGCTCCCGCTCTTTTTCAATCTATTATAGATCAAATTTTACAAGGAATACCGAAGGTATTTGGGTACTTAGATGATATACTCGTTGGAGGTGAGACTTTAGACGATTGTGAGAAGAAACTTGAAGAAGTTTTAAATAGACTTGACGCGTATCAGGTTAAAGTTAATGAAGGGAAGTGTAAGTTCTTCCAAGAAAAAGTTAAATATTTAGGACACGAAATATGCAAGGAAGGAATTAGACCAACAAAAGATAAAATGGATGCCATAAAATGTGCACCTCCACCCCACGATGTTACTAGTTTGAAGTCTTATTTAGGGTTATTAAATTTCTATGGAAAATTTATGCCGCTGCTTTCGTCTGAATTGAAACCGCTTTATGATCTTCTGCGTAAGAATTCAAAATTTGTTTGGACAAATGATTGTCAATTAGCGTTTCAAAAAAGTAAGGATTTACTTATGAATAATCAGCTGTTAGTGCACTTTGATGCAAAGAAACCAATTATTGTTTCATGTGACGCAAGTCCATACGGGGTAGGGGCCGTGCTCTCACATATGATTGATGGCGAGGAACGCCCAATACTGTTTGCATCGTCTACTCTTAGCGACGCTGAAAAGAAATATTCCCAGCTTCACCGTGAAGCATTGGCAATTGTTTATGCAGTTCGAAAATTTCACCGATATTTGTATGGCAATAAATTCATTTTGCTAAGCGATCATAAGCCTCTACGGGAAATTTTCGGACACAATAAACAAACGCCTGCAGTAGCAGCTGCGCGCTTACAGAGATGGGCTATTTTTCTAGGGCAATATTCTTATGAAATTAAGTACAAAAAGGGAACAGAGCTTGGACATGCCGATGCCCTCTCTCGATTACCATCTGTAGAGACTACAGGTGAAGAATCTGATATGATTTGCAATTTGAACGTCCATGGTTGTCTGTCCGATTTACCCATACAATTTTCTGATGTTATAACTGAAACGAAAAACGATACAAATTTGGTACAAGTAATGAAATATGTAATGGAGGGTTGGCCCAATAAAAAGTACAGTGATGAAATAGGTTTATATTTTAAACAGCGAATTTCATTGTCATGCGAAGATGGAACATTATTTTACGGCTCGCGAGTAGTTATACCTTGTACAATGAGACGAAATATTCTTGAGCTATTGCATGCGGGACATCCTGGTATAGTCCGATCTAAAATTCTTGCCCGTGGTCATCTGTGGTGGCCAAGCATAAATAAGGATATAGAAGACTATATTAGGACCTGTTCAGTATGTAATTTAACTCAAAGAAATTTAACTGATAAAAGTAAAATTGATTGGCCAAAAACATTTTATCCATATGAGCGGGTGCATATAGATTTTTTTAAACTAGAAGGGATAGATTTTCTTATTCTGGTTGACCATTACTCGAAATGGATAGATGCTGCAATAATGAAAAACACTAATGCTCAATCAGTTATAGAGCAATTATCTTGCTGGTTTGCAATTTATGGATTGCCACAACAGTTGGTTTCAGATAATGGTCCACCATTTGGCTCAGGGTTGTTCTTAAACTTTTGCGAAGCAAATGGCATAAAAGCTTTAAATAGCCCACCTTACCACCCGGAATCTAATGGGCTCGCGGAAAGAGGTGTACAAACGATTAAAACTGTTTTAAAAAAATTTTGTGTAGAAAAACCACGTACGAAAGGTGAATTTTATAAACCAAGAACACTTTTAGACTTAATTAAACCGAAATGTGAAAATAGCCATAAAGAATGTAACGAAAATAAACAAAAAGAAAAAAAGGAAAATGTAAACTTAAACCAAAATTCTATAAAACCAAACATTAAACAAAAAAACGAACGAATACAAAGTAAATGAAATTGTATTGTATAAGTGTGAGTATAAAAATTATTTAAAATGGAAACCTGTAAGAATTATAAAAAAATTAAGTTTGGTAAGATATCTAATAGAAAAAGAAGGAAGACAAATTCAAGCTCATGTAAATCAAATTAGGAAGTCAAATGCTAAAAGAGTAAGATTTTCAAGTTTCAAAAATTATTATAACCAGCCGAGCGAGAATCTTAATATTAATCATAAAAAAAAAACAGAATGTAAATCAAAAGCAATGTGTTACAAGCAATCCTTATCCAATATCTACTAGATTACGTTCAAAGGTAAATTTAGAGATTGATTGAATTATATACATATATGTATGTACCTAAGTGTATTTTATCTACATATATATTTATTTAACTATATACCTCATACAAATGAATTAAAAAAAAAAAAAAAAATGAAATTTGAATTACATAAATATAATATATATTTTAAGATTTGAATTTGGTTAATTTAATTAAGGAAGGAGTTGATATGTAATTGTAAATTATGTATTTATTTGAATTTATAATTTTATGTATAGATCTATTACTCTCTGACTCTCCTTTACATTAAGGTTATACTATGAGCGTCGGGTGTAGGTACCTGAGTTTTAAGTTTGAATGATGTGAGTCAGTGAGGTTTAGATCAAGGTACTGCAAACATTAAGATTACTAATAAAACTTAAACAGAAATTATAACGAAACACGAATTGTTTTTTTATTAAGAACATATTAAACAATTTTGCGTTTTTATATTAAAACCATAAATTTGTCTTTTCCTTAAGATTTATCGACTTATAAACATTTTTCGAAAATTTTATAAAACATTAAAAATATTAAAACTGAATATTCAAGACAGAGATTATAGATTTGAAAAACCATCACAAAGTTTACTGGAAAAAAACTACTTCTATAAATAAATTAGGTGGCGCAACAATCCCTGAAGAACCAGGGCCTAGTGACTTACAACTCTCAACCATTCCTGTAGTAATGTTGTCAGAGATGAAAGCGACCTACAGTTTTAATGACAAGAATTACTCTTGTAGACTTTGTCAATTACTCGCAAGGGGCAGTACCCGTGGAAAAAGTTAGGTTCCACAGGCAGGGATTGAACCCAAGACCCTTTGCATGATAGTTTACGCTACGGTGTCAAAGAGAAAGATGCTCAGTATGCTTTGACATTTCATCATGAATAGACTTACTAACGAGCAATGCTTGCAAATCAATGAATTTTATTACCAAAATCAGTGTTCGGTTCGAAATGTGTTTGGCGCTTTACGTCCGATTTATGGTCTACATAATCGACCAAGTGAGCAAACAATTAATGCGATTGTGACCAAGTTTCGCACTCAGTTTACTTTATTGGACATAAAACCAACCACACGAATGCGTACAGTGCGTACAGAAGAGAATATTGCGTCTGTTTCTGAGAGTGTTGCTGAAGACCGTGAAATGTCGATTCGTCGCCGTTCGCAGCAATTGGGTTTGTGTTATTCGACCACATGGAAGATTTTACGCAAAGATCTTGGTGCAAAACCGTATAAAATACAGCTCGTGCAAGAACTGAAGCCGAACGATCTGCCACAATGTCGAATTTTCAGTGAATGGGCCCTAGAAAAGTTGGCAGAAAATCCGCTTTTTTATCGACAAATTTTGTTCAGCGATGAGGCTCATTTCTGGTTGAATGGCTACGTAAATAAGCAAAATTGCCGCATTTGGAGTGAAGAGCAACCAGAAGCCGTTCAAGATCTGCCCATGCATCTCGAAAAATGCACTGCTTGGTGTGGTTTGTACGCTGGTGGAATCATTGGACCGTATTTTTTCAAAGATGCTGTTGGACGCAACGTTACGGTGAATGGCGATCGCTATCGTTCAATGCTAACAAACTTTTTGTTGCTAAAAATGGTAGAACTGAACTTGGTTGAAATGTGGTTTCAACAAGATGGCGCTACATGCCACACAGCTCGCGATTCTATGGCCATTTTGAGGGAAAACTTCGGAGAACAATCCATCTCAAGGAATGGACCGGTAAGTTGGCCACCAAGATCATGCGATTTGACGCCTTTAGACTATTTTTTGTGGGGCTACGTCAAGTCTAAAGTCTACACAAATAAGCCAGCAACTATTCCAGCTTTGGAAGACAACATTTCCGAAGAAATTCGGGCTATTCCGGCTGAAATGCTCGAAAAAGTTACCCAAAATTGGACTTTCCGAATGTAACACCTAAGACGCAGCCGCGATGAACATTTAAATGAAATTATCTTCAAAAAGTAAATGTCATGGACCACTCTAACGTTTCAAATAAAGAATCGATGAGATTTTGCAAATTTTATGCGTTTTTTTTTTTTAAAGTTCTCAAGCTCTTAAAAAATCAGCGTTTATTCGAAATAAATCTCTTGTTGAAAACCTTTTTAAGTTTATAGAAATATTTTAAAAGTAGTGGTGACAGGATGCAACCTAGTGTTGTCTCACTTTGGGTTTTATTAACGTTTTTGTTTGATATTGTGATACAATCTTCTCTTAAAGTTAAGCTCAAAAAAAATCATGGTAAAATCTTATAGGTTCATCTTTGATTTACATATTTCATCAAACTAACTTTCCACAATCACGTTCAAACTAAATCATATCATTTATAATTAAAATATATAATATAAGTTATGTTTCACGATTAAATCAAATTTAGAAGTTACTTGCAATATTCTCATCTTTTTAAACATCATACTTACACAATATCAAAGACAGAAAATAAGGTTTTTAAGGTGTTAGCCTCAATCTTAGATTTTTCTATGAAATGCGTACCTACTCAAAAACTGAAAATAAAATAAAGCTTAAGGATAAACGTATTGTTATTAATTTCTTTAAATTTCAACAAAAAAGAAGAAAAACTAAAACTACTTGGAGTAAACAAAAAGTGAGCATTTCCATTTCATTTACCTACCTTCAATAACCCAAGACTTCATGACACTCAACGACCCAACCAATTCTTATAGCCGCCGAAGAAGCAGATGCAAGCAATATTTCTTTTAGGTTTTCGTTTTTTCTTTCTATAGCCTGTATATTAAAAAGTCAGTCTTAAAAACTACTATAAGTCTATAAACCAATCTAACATGACTTTTTGTTGGACTGACTGGTTCAATTTTATGGACACATCTTGTATATAGGTACCTATTGGCTAATGTCGGACAGACAGATAGTCAGACATAACATCCAGATAGATACCACCATAATTGTTAAACGAATGGACAAACAAGATACAAACATTTCTACTCACTTATTTCCATGCAGCAACAGCAGCAGCAGAAAATACTGCACCTAAACTTAAAAGACATCGAAACAGTGGGACAATCTTCATATACGAGTACAAATTGAGAATAAACTATTCGGTCGCTATAAGGTTTGTGAATCAAAGCATTGATTACCTTTTGGTTAGCTAACAGACAGCAAGTGACGAAACCGATCCTTCCTCAATTTGCTTACAGAATAGGATCAGAATCCGAACCATTGAATCACTTTCTCGATATTTCGCTTTTGCAAGGTTTTAGGGCTATTCACATGAGAGTGACCAACTACCGACGAATGAACGAACGTTAGTCCATTTTGACATTTTGTTAACATGGCATTTTTTTATTCGTCGCAATTTTCTTGTTTAGTTTCGATACCAAGAAAGATTTTGAGGTTAATCGCACGAGAAAAATTCATTCGTTTCAGTTTGGATGATATGTGGAACGCGAATAGAGTTTGACAGTTCGTAACAACCAGATTGCAATTCGTGACGACCAATTGATTTTTTCGAATTTCACTTATTTTAGCAATTAAAACGCAAACTTTAGTATCTTAATAGGTATGTATTTAATTAAGTTTTCTACGATTTCGTCTAGTTTTTCTAAAGGATTTAGATATATGAAATGTTTTAATTCCCATTCATGTAAATAGTCCTTTACAACCATCATTATTGAACTCATTTTAAAAGTACTGGTGATAAAATGCAACCTTGTGTAGTTCCACTGCAATTAACAAATCTCACCCTTATCAGAATTTACTTCGTTTCAATATCAAACTAACTACCTACAACCCCACTATACAATTTTGAGACTGTCTTTAAAAAAGCAGCACTCAAGCAAGTTAAGTGAGAGCTGGGTTAGATTTGATGTATGTATGTGTATATAAATACGAGTACCATACCTACCCTACATTATATGAATCTCCATTCATAAAATTCGTGGAACTCGTTTCATCGTTTTTCCATCGAAAATTACGGCGCAACAAGACGTTTCCAATGCCTCCTATAAAAACCACAAAACAGTGCCGCTGGCAAGTTATACCAAACTCAAATTTACGTACAACTATATAAATATGTATATAATTATGTGTATTTGTGTGTGTGTGTTGTTTGTGAATGTGCATGACGGATAAACCGCTTAGGGGCTACACGAGGTTTTTTTTAAAAGTCTTTAACTCAAACGACGACAACAAAAACAACAACGACGAAGTCTTAATTTTGATTTCTACGAAATGGACTTTTTATTATATAGGTTCTCTCTATTGCCTCGTCTTTCAATTTTATTTAATGATTATTATTTTTTCTTTTCTTCAATTAAGTAGGTACTAAAAATGTACTAAAAAAAAGTGCAATGCGCAAGCGTGCCTTCTGCGTACTCTCAAAGCGCATTATAAGTGCAAGGTACCTGCCCGCGTATAATACCCGAACCAACAAAAATGCCATACAACAAATTTCCAGACAAGCCACTTTTCCAATTACCACACAACATCACAACACAATTTAACATCAGGCCAGGCCATCATGTCTACCACCTGTGTACCTGAAAAGTGCCTGGCTTGGTCTTGGTCTATACGCTATACCAGGCTTGCCAAACTTGGCTTTTGATATAAAATTGAGCTATTTTTTGCCAAAATTGCTGACGAAATATTAAGTATGACAGCAAAATGATAATTGGGCTATAAGTAGCTCAAATTTATTTTTGTTGGCCAAATTTTGTTTTGCACACACAAAAAGTAATACTTAACATTTGTTTATAAAATTATTAATAAACTTATTCGTCATAAACGCTATAGTAGACAATTTTGCAAACAAAAGTAAATTATAATTTGAGCTACTATATTTTTATTTGAATTGAGCTACATTTGGGCAAAGATATTTTCATATATAAAAACAAATTTAATTCAAGCTACTATTTGGGCAACTTTTTAAGATGACAATTTATTCAGTAAATCAAACAAATTGCAATTGAATAAACCAGTTTTTTGTATATTGAAATTGGGCTATTTTGGGCTACTTTTTTCTACAGCTCCGATTTTGGGCTACAAATACTTTTATTGGTCAATTGAGGTAGTTCAGAGTATGGCAACCCTGGTCTGTATTATCTTCTTTGTATCTTCTTTGCAAAACTGTACTAAAATATAGGTATACAAAAAAAATAGCAACAACAAAAAACACTCAGGTGCAATGGCTGTTGATGGTGAAATAATTCTTAGAATTTTTTGATTATGATTTATGAAGTTCCTGCGAAAAACAGGTTGGTATCTTAAGTTAGCAATCAGAAATTTTGTTGTATATATATATCTATTCTTTCAAGAAAGACAGAGACACCCATACCTAAGCATAGTATTAAAAAATATAATATACGTTGTAGATATCTCCTCACAAAGCCTTTTTGAATTGAAATCTGTTGGCAATATTAATTAGAGTTTTATTATTTTATTTTCATTTTTATTTTAATCTTTATAACTATCTTGTTTGTTAAAGAATTTATGAGATGTCTGAGGGATTAGCTTCAGACTCAATTTGTCGAACGATTTATTTTTGCTATGACAGAAAAGATAGATGTAGGTAGAGTTAGAGGTAGAACTTATATCTTTTTTATTTGTTTCTTAAACAAAATTTTTGAGATAGGTCATGGTGTGGAGAAACTTTGTGTGTTTACATGTTTCAAGGGTTTGATGACCTTTTTAGAAATGAAATTAATTTTATGATTATTATTAGATATTTGTTTAGGAGATTATTAAAATTTTAAATTCTACGAGTACCTAACCAACCTTCTTTATGTATTTTGTTGTTCTTTGAGATGAGATAATACCTATAGTAGTTGTTTAAATCAATAGATAGATAAGTCGTCATTTAAATGTGATTTAAGGTTGGTTTGGGGCAGAATTTATCTACCTATATATAAAGTATTAGGTAAGCCTATTATTTTGCATTCAACTTGATGAAATAGAAATATATAAAGCTTCATATAAATCTCCTTAAGCTATAAGTTGGTTGATGGTAAGGTAAATCTAGTTTAATCTACTTGAAAGTTATTATGAATACCTCTTATACCTACCTAATATTTGAACTTCTTATGGTACATATTTTTTTTTAATGATTTTTCATCTAATTAATGGATTAGTAGTTTCATTCGGAGATACAAATATTATAGAAACGATCTTCGTTTACTCTTTAAAGTTAAACCAAAGAAACTATATTTTATTATTAAACTTAAAGAAAGTAATGTTAGTTCTAGAACTTTTAGGGGAGGACTCACATTAAATTGGAATAACCTCTTCAGCAAAAGGCGTCATTTGTAAGATTAGAATTCAGATTTAGTCCATCACAGTTAGGCTGACCAGAGTGCTCTTTTGACCTAAGAAACTTTTGTCCAGGGATTTAAAAAAAAAAAAAAGCGATTTGTTCCTCTTTTTCGGTTTCTCTCAGTTTTTCGATTTATATTTAATTTACGTGTGAATAAGGCCTTAAAAGAATTTTCATCACAAAATGTTAAAAGTTAAAGAAACTTTTAAAAAAATTGTCGCTAATGGTGAAATTAGAAATGAAGTTTTGAACATTGAACGAAATTTGATTGAGGTTTCTGCTAGGTGCTTAAAATATCTTCAAAGCTGGTGTGATTCTCTGGATGACTTTAATTGCTCTATTTGGATGAATTTTATTAAAGTTCCGAAATAGAACGATACATATCTACCCAAAATTCTTGGCTCTATTTGGGAGAGAAAGGCGTTTACATAAATGAAAATTTATTGTTTGATCAATTAGGAAATTTAAAAACGTTTTTGGAACAAGAAATAAAAAATATGAATTTTATAAACGCACCTATTTACGAGAAAAGGGTACATTTTTTTGAAAAAAAATGTGCAATCTTGAATTATATAGTGAACTTTTGATGATAGCCCAGTTTATTTTCGAGATTTCTGCTCATAATACTAATGTTGAGGGTATATTTTCATTAATAAGCAGTCAATGGACTGAGAAACGCAATAGATTCAAAATAGAAAACATCAAAGCAGTTCTATTTTGTAAACATAATTTTAAAAATATGTCATGTTTTATAATTATATTTTGCAAAGTCCCGAAACTTTTAATAAAATAAGGTCTATTGACAAATACAACCAAAATTGAAGTTAAAGACCATAAGAAAAAAACATTATGAAATATTTTTTTTTAACTATTTTTATTTCCATCAAAGTACGGTGCTAATAAAACCTGAATAATATTCTTATATGTTTATATCGATACTTTTATTATTTTTATGTAAAATTAGACATGATATTATGATTTCTTTTAGTCACTGTTACTTTTTTGTAAGAATTAAATATTTTGGTTTAGTTTATTCAAGTAAATTGTAAAAAAATAAACTTCTGTTTATTTTTGTGATTTTGTTAAGTATCCTCTTTTCCTTGACTCTATATCTGGTCACCCCAATCGTGTTGATCAAAATCAAAACCCAATATACCTATCCACTTTTGAAAAAAAAAAATCACTTAGGTATGAGGATTTGTTGCTATCATTCAAAGACAGATGGGCCAAAGTTTGAAACCCAATTCCAATTTTTTGCCATAGAAATCAAACCGAAATGAGTTTTTGTTTCAAAGTCCATTATATCCTATTTTTTATTCGCATTCCATTCAAAATATATTTTTAATTATCAGATCAAAAAACCTTTTATCAATGGTATGACGTTACATGGAAATATCCAAATAGTTGTAAGAAATATTGAAAAATTATTCCGAAATAAGCTTTCTTAAATTTTTTTGACCACAGCAGGCTTTGTGACCCATCCATTTTCTACTACTTTTTATGAAAATTCATGAAGAGTGCGCCACGGTTATTAATTTAGGAGATGAAAGCTGTCCCGTATTCGACTGAAAAGGTTCTACGATGGACTATATTCGCCCATCTGGTACCTGGCACTTCAAGTTTAATGGATCTAAGAGATTCATTTTAACTAAAAACAATACTAGGGCCATAAGGCCTCAGTAAACCATACTACTTGTCCGGCATAGGAGCACCGAGATCTGTTTAAAAAAATAGATTTCAAGAATGGAGCCACCGATGGTAGAAAAGGGAGTAAATATAAAAGTGGAAAAGTCGAACGTTGTCTTAAATTTGTTAACTTAACACTATGGAAGGCTGGAGGTCCATCGAAGAGCTTAAGTTCTATAAAAATATAGAAGACGTTAATGATTTAGAGCTCGTAGTAGACAATGGCTACCCTTAATGTGAGCCTCAACTAGTTTTCGACAAAATTCTTGTTTGAAAAATTTAATAATATTTATATTTCAACCTCCATTGCCTCTCACCAGTATTTTTTGCTCACACGCTTACTTTTAGGGCTTTATTTTCACGTTTCATTAGCTTTGTTCAATGAAGGTGTTCATATTGGACTCAATTGATGGCAACAATATTTTTGACGTTAAAAAAAAACTTAAATAAGAGAGATATGGTTTTTTTTAAAGAACTCAAGTATCAAAATATTAATTTTAAATCAAAGCTTTTGTGATTTTAAGAACTCAAAAAGTATTAAAATATTAATATTAAATTGAAGCTTTTGTGAAATGTTTAATCTTTTAAGTAAAAACTTATTTTATAAGTAATTTTCTAGTTTTTTTTTAACTTTTTAATTGTAAAATTATTGGATTTTCAAAAAACTTAAGCATGAATTCATAGCACAACTGTTTTAAATATTTTTTTTTTTTTCAAAACTGTGCCAAATGTAGTTGTTCGTTGTTTAAATTATTGAAGAGTCAATATTAATATTTGAAACAAACAAATAATTTTCATCATTTGTTTTGATTTTAAAAAGAAATGGTAATTTGCAGAAGGTAAGATTAGAGTTTTCCAATCGTCTTATTTTATCGGTAAAAAAGCAAATGTATTTCATCTCAAAGGAGCGTTGTTCTGCTTTTTGCTGTAAGCTATTTCCTAATCAAAGTAGGCCAGGAATAACTTTTATAAGTCGTGAAGGTTTTTCCGATTGGAAAAATCAAATCAAATGGGGTGGCGCAACAGTCCGTTGTGAACCAGGGCCTAGTGACTTACAACTCTCAACCATTCCTGTGTGCGAGTACTGTTGTCAGGAATGGAAGGGACCTACAATTTAAGGCCGAATCCGAACGGCTAGTTTGAGAAAGCACTTTTTCATGACAAGAATTACTCTTAAAGGATTTGTCAATTCCTCGCAAGAGGCAGTACCCGCGAAAATTAATTTTTTTGAAATTAAGGTGGCACAGGCAGGGATTGAACCCAAGACCCCTTGCATGACAGTCCAACGCACTAACCATCATGCTACGGGTACTACCGATTGGAAAAATGCCTATATTTAATAGATAATCATGAAAAATCGAGCTATCATAAAGAAGCGATGATGGATTACATCAATGATCTCACCGCGGATTTAAGACAGATTTTGACAAACAAATGGAAGCGTCATGTTCATACTGGAAACATGTTCTTAAAAGGTTGCTGAACATTTGCACATTGTCTGGACGTGGTCTAGCATTTAGAGGATCTGAAGAAAAATTCGGTTCATGAAATAATGGCAATTTTATGGGTCCTCTCGAATTAATAGCAAAGTTTGATCCTTTCTTGTATAATCATATTTCAAAAATTCGGACATCCAGTTTCAGGAGCAACTTTATATCTATCTAAAACTAAATATGAAGAATTGATTGAAATAATGGCCCAAAAGTTTAAGAAGAAAACATTACACAAATAAATATTTCTGTATATTTCAGCTTGTCTGTAGATTCTACGCCAGATTTGTCTCATGTGGATCAATTGAGTATTGTTATTGTTAAAGATTGCCAGCATTGACGTTTCTTTAAGTTTTTGGAGATGTATTCTCATACTGGATCCGGTATTGTTAATCAAGCATTAAAGTATCTGAGTGAATATAACTTATCAATTTTGATATGCAGAGGGCAAACATACGACAATGCTCCAAATATGTCAGGTCAGTATAAAGGGATGCAACAGCAAAATCTTCTGACAAATCTAAATGCAGTTTATGTACCTTGTGCATCACACTGTCATATCGCAGTTAATTTTTTTTTCTGTTGTATAATTGCTTTACAATTTTTTTTCTGCATCAACTAGTAATTGGCAAACGTTAAAATCTGCTCTTCAAAATGATAATGTGATAAAATCACTCCCAGATTTACGGTGGAAAGCTACTTTTGCCATTATTAAATGATATAATAAATTATTAAATACCTTAAACAAAATTTCTGAAGGTAATACATTAAAAAGAGATGCTATGAGGCAAGCTGGTGGTCTACTTAACAAAATGAATAAACTAGAGCTTGCCTTAATGCTTGTGATTTGGAATGATATTTTACAAGGTTTTCAAAAAGTCACTAAAGGTTTGCAAAGTGAAGACGTAACACTAATGCCATGCGTGAATTTGTATAGATCATTGTCCGATCAACTGGAGAAAATGCGTGATAATTTCTACACTATTGAAATGCGCTCTAAGGAACTTCTACCTGATGGCAATTTCATGATAACACGAAAACGAATTCGAAAAAAAAAATGGCTAACGATGGTAATGCTCCCGAAGCATAAGTTTCGAATAAACGCTTTTTATATTATTTTTGATAAGTTAAGAATACAAACGGATTCCAGAGGTCAAATATATAAACAAATTTCTGAACGATTTGATTTTATTTGCACAGGCAATGAAAAAGTCAACTTTTAGCCCAGCTTTTAGTGCCAAATTATCCGGAAGATTTAAATTCAGAACTTGGTAACGAGTTAATACAATTCCATCGTTATGTGATGCATAAAAATGGCAATAATTTTAAATTTTTCAATCAAGCTCATTTATATAAAATTATGTGAAAGATCACGTAGACAAGGCATTACGCATATTTTTAAGTCTGATGGTGACAAATTATTCTGCTAAAAGTTCATTCAGCTAGATGCTAATTTAGCCAATGGCAATTCAATATAGCGCCGCAACCGCAATGTGTGAATTTATAAAAGTTTAAGGAACGGTGGGAAACCAACCGTCGCCATTATGACTCAAAAATCACAAAAAGCTGATTTGTGAAAAAAAAAGTATTCGGACTCTTGTTTAAATTGACTTTTGCAATTATATGATGCTGGAGTAGCTCAACTTCGATATAATATGTACTGACAGTGTTATTAACCTTGAGTATGGAATGTACAAATTTTAACCACTGCTTAACATTCTTGCACCATACTGAAAGTGAACTCTAAGAAATAAAGTTCAAAATTCAGTATGGTTGCTAGTTGCCACTTGTGAGTGTTATTTTGTTATTTTATGTTTATCAGAACATTCTATTGGTATACACAGTGTGTGTTTATCATGTTGGCGTGTTACAATCTTTTTTTAAAACTTCATACCTAGCATTTATTTTAAATCGACATCATGTCTTCAAATTCGCTATACTAAAAGAAATCACTCATTGAATTCTTCGGCGATAATTTTTCGACACCATGATGTTCCTAACTGCAAAAAAGACTACTCGTATTTTTAAAGTTGTAGGTCAATTATCAAGGAAAATAAATAATAAATGCTATTTTTTCGAAAAAATTCCAAAGCTGAATTTCTCAAAAAAAAATCACCCTATTTTACTTAGCATTTTTCACTATTCAAAAAACAAAATGTTTAAGGAATTTTTACTTTTCTACAAAATGATATGAGAATAAACCGCAGACAAAACAATAATCTATAAAATGATGAATTTATTAGTATATAATTTTGTTCATCGAATTTAAGTTAATAAATTTAAAATAAGAAAATGTTAAATGTAAGAGGTCTCAACCAAAATTGAAAATATGTAAATTTCTAATGTGAAAACATTTTCTTCTATTGATTATTTTATTTCCATCAGTTGTAAAAAGTAATTACAAAATGTTTAGCATTAAAAAAAAATATATGCAAATTATAAATTTTACTGAAAACTAGCATTGAACTTTAATTCAATAAACGTTGCAAAAATTCGTCGGTAAGTCAACTTATCAACTATTAAGTGCATTTCATTTATTTAATGCAAATGTGTTGGTTTTTAATATAAACCCAAACACTTATTCGAATTCCCAACATAATTTTTTTTAAACAAATAAATTTAGAGTTTAAAATATTTTTATTTAATTAATTTTCGAAGTGCCATTTTTCCTCAAGCAAGCTTTTTTTATTTCCATAATTTTTATTTCAAACAATTTAACAATAAATATTTTTAAGGTTACATTAATTTTTAACTCATAATAGGAAGTTATTGTAATGGGTCCAATTTGTCAAATTGAAAATTTTGACATTTCTCGACGTTTCAAGGTCCCTAGAGTCGAAATAAAAGATTTTTAGAAAAATGTTGGTACGTCCGTACGTTCGCGACGTTTTTTCGTTGTCCATAGTTTAAGAACCAGAAGAGATATCGAATTCAAATTTAATATAATATATTGTTACGTATTACTAAACAAGCATATTTTTTTGAAAAAAATTCAATCAACAGTTTTTTGTATAAATTAAAAAACTGAACAAAAATTTGTCACGTCGAAAATTTTGAGAATACAAAATGATTTTCTCTCCAAAATAATTTTGTACAACGAAAAATAACGTTTTTAAAATCTGGTAAAATTTTGGTAAAATCGAATTGACAGTTTTTTTTTATAAAAAATAAAAACCTAAAAAAAAACATTAGTCAAAGTTGGTAAAAATTGATTTTCGACTTAAATATCTTTTAAAAATGTGGAGATTACGGCTTTTAACTAATTTTAACTTATAAAAAATATTGTTTTCAACATTTGGAAACATTTTGAGAAAAATCGAATTAGCAGTTTTTAACATAAAATGAAAACCTAAACAAAAAAAAATTACTTAAAGTTGGTAAATATTGATTTTGACCTCAAATATATTTTTAAAACTTAGAGATATTGGATTTTAACTTCTTTTATCTTTTAAAAAAATATCATTGTCAACACTCAGTAAAATTTTGAGAAAAATCTATTTTTTTTACAAAAAATAAAAACCTAACAAAAAACAATACTTAAACTTGGTACAAATTTACTTACGAAAAATAATGTTTTCAAACTTGTTCCATTTCACAGAAAACATTTTTTTCGATATTGACTAGTTTTGTTTTTAAAAAATCCAACAGTTCGTTTTTTCATAAAAATATAAAATCTGCAAAAAATATTACTGAAATTTAGTAAAAACTGATGTTCGGTTCTTGATATATCTCAAATTAATTTCATTCATCCAATTTGCAAGATAAATCGACAGACGGGAATTGAAGTTATTAGTGTGGGTCGCATCCCAGCCTTTTTTTTTTTAACTTCCCATAGGAAGTTATTGTAATGGGTCCGATTTGTCAAATTAAAAATTTTGACATTTCTCGACGTTTCAAGGTCCCTAGAGTCGAAATAAAAGATTTTAGAAAGATGTCTGTGCGTGCGTGTGTACGTACGTCCGTACGTTCGCGACGTTTTTTTCGTCGTCCATAGCTCAAGAACCAGAAGAGATATCGAAGTCAAATAAATTTTATTATACAGATAATAAGGCAGAAAGATGCAGAAAGGGCTCTCAAGAAAATCGCGCGGGTGGTTTTTTTACCATAGCAGTTTAAAAAAAAGGTGCAAATTTTGGTTAACCCTAAATATCTTACGAACCAAAAACGCCAGAGACTTGAATTAAATTTTATATAATAAACCGTAACGTGATCTCAAAGAAGTATATTTTTTGGAAAAAATCTATCTAACGGTTTTTTTTCTAAATCAAAAAACCTGAAAAAAAATTTGTCACCTCCTAAATTTAACGACTTACATATGATTTCATCTCCAAAACAATTTTGAACAACGGAGAATAATGTTTTTGAAATCTGATAAAATTTTGAGAAAAATCGAATTGACAGTTTTTTTTTATAAAAAATAAAAATCTAAAAAAAACATTACTCAAAGTTCGTACAAATTAAATATCGATTCAAATATCTTTTGAAAAACTTGTAATTTAGGCTTCAAGCTTATTTTATCTTATAAGAAATATTGTTTTCAACATTCAGTAAAATTTTGAGAAAAATCGAATTGACAGTTTTTTTACATAAAATAAAAACCTAAAAAAAAATTAATAAAAGTTGGTAAAAATTGATTTTCGACTCAAATATCTTTTCAAAACTTTGAGATATTGACTTTAATTTACTTTTATCTTTCAAAAAATATTGTTGTCAACATTCAGTAAAATTTTGAACAAAATCGAATTGACAGATTTTTTATAAAAAATAAAAACCGAACAAAAATTAACAAAAGTTGGTAAAAATTGAATATGGATTCAAATATCTTTTCAAAAACTTGAAAATTAGACTTCAAACTTATTTTATCTTATAAGAAATATTGCTTTAAGCATTCTGAAAGATGTTGAGAAAAATCGAACTGACATTTTTTTTTACAAAAAATAAAAACCTTAAAAAAAAATTTATAAAATCTTGTAAAAATTGATTTTCGACTCAAATATCTTTTCAAAAATTGTAGATATTGGCTTTTATCTACTTTTATCTTTCAAAAAATATTGTTGTTAACATTTAGTAAAATATTGAAAAAAATCGAATTGATAGTTTTTGTACAAAAAATTAAATACCTACAAAAAAATTAACAAAAGTTGGTAAAAATTGATTTTCGACTCAAATATCTTTTCAAAACTATAAAATATTGGCTTCAAACTTATTTTATTTCACAGAAAATATTGTTTTCGATATATAGTAATTTTTTATTTAAAAATCCAACAGTCCGTTTTTTCATATAAAATAAAATCTTCAAAAAATATTACGCAAATTTGATAAAAATTGATACGAGTACATATAGACAAACTTTTAAGCAAGACAAATCGACAGACGGGATGGGAAGTTATCAGTGTGGGTCGCATCCCATCCTCTTTTTATTTTTTAATCAAGTATTGAAGTGTTTTAAGTAAAAAATTAGAGAAAAATTCACCTTCATAAGTTTTGTATTTTTTTTTTGTCATTTAGCGCAAGTGATTGCAAATAAATACAAAAAGTTCAAAGGAATCCAAAGTTTTCAATGGATTGCAAACGAATGGAAGGGTTCTCAAATGATTGATTGATTACAGTCAAATGATTGAAGAAAAGAACAATATTTCAATCTTTTTGATGTCACATGATTGTTGATTAGCAAGAATTGAAAACTAACCAATTGAAAAGATTGAGTTGCATGCAATAGATATCCATTTCGTCACCTGAATTCTATCTTGTTCAACATTATTTTTTTTTTCGAAATGATGTTACATTTCATCGAAAATTGGCTTTCAAATTCTTCAAAAGGATGCAGAACATGTTCCAAAAATAAACTAAAAAATTATTACGTCGCACTTCACGTAGAGTCATTAAAAACAGAGAATAAAAGTTTAAAAAAATAAATGCCTTAAAAAATCGATGGTTGCTATATTCTCCATTGACACCGATTAAATTGTTAAGCTCTTGCTCGTGAGAAAGAAACATACTGAAACATACCATTTAAAACTTTTAATGCTTACAAAGGGTTTTTTGGGACTTTTTGCCATTCTTCAAAATCTATACCAATTCACATAGATATGCAAATTTTTCGGAGGTAAAATTTCAACTTTGACTGCTTTTACCTTGGTTCAAGATATTGCGCTGCTAAACTTATTTTTTAAACGTTATCCTAAAACTTTTCGAGACGAGTTTTTTTTTTGTATTGTGGTACCTATTTGCCTACCAACCCTGTAGCACTTTTCTAAGACTCTCTGTTTTAAACAAACAACCTTATGCAACTCGAAAAACAAACCAACTATATTCTTCAAACGGGTGGAAGGTCAAAAGTCAGAACAGTTATTAAGAGTTTACTTTCTTGACTTAAAAAAAGAAAGAATATAAGTTGAAAGTTTTCTGCGCTAAAAAAAAAAAATTAAGTGGATACACAATTTTTGTTTTGTTTTTTTTTTTTTTAATTAAAACATTTTATGAAACGACATAATTTGAAATTGAAAAATCATCCCCTTATACAAAAAACAAAAACCTTAAAGGGTTTTGTATATATATATACATAGCTAACCTATATAGATATGAAGGTATTTAGTTTGAATGAAGTCCTTAAATATTTAAATTGCACCCCCCTAATAAAAGGTTCAAAAGGATAACTCAAATAAATCTTTTTCCTTATCACAATTCATAATTAAATATATAGCTTTCTTCTGAAGCATTGTGAAGTTGTTATATACGAGTATATCTCAAATCAATAGGCCGTATAAATTATTTTGTTCTATTTCTGTTTCGAATAATGGGTGTTTTTTTCATTGCATGAGAAGTTGGTGTCTATATGATTTGGAAACTGAGAAATTTTAGAATTTTACTTCAAATCCATCAACTCCAGTAAATTGGTTTTGTCAGTATGAAACATTGTCACCTAAAAAGTAAAGATAGTCCTCAAGGCATGACCGAATCACCAATACACTCATGAATCTTGACTTTTTGATCCAGCTTACATGCTGTCAGCATAATTTGTATAAAAAACTAACGATTCTTTTATAGCAGCACAAAAGTAAATGTTTAATACTGAAAGATTTCAATTTGAGGACTCAAATTCAGGAGATATTATCTTACAAATCTGTTGGACCTTTTTTAAAAATTTTCGAATTTATATTTTTTTATGGTAAGCGCACACTCAGAAGGATATTACTACCCTTATTAAATAGATGTAGGTGCACATTGGGTTTTGAATTCTTGAAACTTGGATTGACGTGGAAAGACAGAGTGTGGTAAGGCATTTCACATTCCCGTAGTACCGCTGACAAACGAATCTCTGTGTTTGAGTATACGACTGAAGATGGACTCGAGTGCATACTGTTGAGCATTCCTAGAAGAGCGAATATTGTCGTTGAATTGTTTAAAGTTAGAAATGCAGCTGGCTATTTCTATAGAGCATAAACCGTTAAAATGACTTTACGGTGACAGTGAGTGAGATTTGAAATTCCATGATAGTATCATCACAATTCAATCAAAATGCTCTACGTTCAATACTGTTCAAGAGGCTTAAGTAAGTTTCAGGAGAACCATCCCAAAAATAGGATTTATACTCAAGCTTATACAAGACATGTTCAAATCTTGAAGATAACAGTCAGAAGGGGAAGAAAAACTTCTTGCATAGCCTTAGAAAACCCAAACACCTTGCGACATCGAGTATCTGATCTTTCCAAAAGAGTTCGTTGGTGGTACACATACCGAGAATATCGAGATGTTTGGTCTCCACGATGCAAGTGCCATCCATGGATAATGGCAAGGGTCTCAAAACAAATATAAATAGCTAAGAGTACTGTCGTCAGGAATACAATGTATTGGATTAGAAGTTGTAGACAGATCATTAATACAAATGATAAAGAGTGTTGGAGACAGACCAGCATTTACGAGTATTTTGTGGTTTTCTGGCTTGAACCAATCTAATACTTCTTGTATTATTGATGATTGGATTCATGGAAACCGAAAGCACGCATTTTCGATAAGAGAGCCTGATGCCAAACCCTATCAAATGTTTTTGAAATATTAAGAACAATAATCGTACTTTCTTCAAAACGATGGAAAGATTTGTTTCACTGTTCGGTGATATGAACCATGGGATTGTCAGTGGGCCTATTCCTTCGAAAGTCATACTATTGGCCGTTAAGAATCTTTCGGTCTTTGAGATATTTCTTAAGTTGAAAATTTTTCAGCGTTTCCAAGACATTTTAAATAAGGGACATAATTGCAATCGGTTAGTTCTAGTTAGTTCGCTAAATTTGTGCTATTGAAATAACTTCCAGTGAGAAGTAAAGACAACATTTTAATAAAATTGTAACAACAATTTTGTAAATACTTTAATTATTTACACTCTTGAAACTTTTATCTTTCGATCTACATGAAAAGCAGAAGTCATCACCTGAAAGTCAGTTTATCGAAAGCTTTTATAAATTTTATAAATAATAATCTTAACAAGTCAACACATGCCAACAAAACTTGTAAAGAATATAGAATAATATTACTGTTTCAATATTATGCTTAAGAATTATTCAATAGAAAGCTTGTAAAAGAATACAATATTTATGTCTTCAATATAAAGATTGCATTCATCGAATTCATCTACATAAATAATAGGACTTAAAATTTTTCAATCATCAATCAATTCACATCAAAAATATTTCAATAATTTGTCCATCAATACTGCAAGCATTTGCTTTCATTCGCATATACTTAAGGTATTCAATTGTTCAATGACGAAAACTTGGCAAATTCCATCATCGTCGAGCAAAACGGGGCTAATAACCTATTAGTCACGAAGATTGAGCTCCAGCTAATCTTCGATTTATTAAAATAAAAGAAGTCAGCAGGTGTCGATAATATATCCAACATTGTACTACGACATTTACCTCAGGAAGCTGTGGACGTTTATACCACTCTGTTTAACAACGGTCTGAATAATTAATTATCCGGTCCGTTGTAAAACAGCTGTGGTACATCCTCTCCGGAAAAAGGGAAGAACAACTAAATAGAGCTCTGTCTAATTGGGCTGAGAACAACAAAATAATTCCAAATAATCAGTTCGGCTTTAAGGCGGGATATGACACTATTCATGCAGCGTCTAAGCTTGTTTCTGATATGAATCGGAACAAATCTAAAAGGCAATGTAAGGGTACTTGTCAGGTTGAATTGGAGAAGGCCGTCGACACCGCATGGGTTAGAAAGTCTGTAAAACAGACTTTTTATAAGTAAACCACTGTTGTATATGATTTATGACATGCGGTTTATTATCAAAATTGGCTATGTAAAATCCACCAAAATCTTTGATATTAAAAATGGTCTTCAACAGGGTTAACTCGCCAATCCTGTTCAGCATTTACACCAGTGACCTAAAAAAACAGACGGTCCCAAAAATCGAGGTTATCAAGACACTTTTGCAGGTGACTTCGACAAGATTCTGCAATATTGCGATGACTGGAAGTTGAAAATCAACTTTCAGAAATGCGGAACTATTCTGTTCAGGACCCCACTATATGGAGCCTCAAGGGATACGAGAAAGAACTAGAAAAATCTAGTGAGGGTTGGACCAAATCCACAGCCACTGGCGAATAAAAGTGTAGTAAAGTACCTTGGCATCTGGTTGGATCAGTACTTGTATTTCGACAGACATAAGATTGCATCTCTGGCCAGAGTTAGGGGAGCCTTTGTCCTGACAAAACGGTTGTTTTTTAGTACCCGTCTTAACATCAATGTGAAGGTGAGTTGCTACATGGCCCTTATCCGGCCGATGATTGCCTATAGGTGCCCGGTATGGTTCAACGTTCTCCCATCTCAAATAAAAAAGATTCTGGTGTTTAAGAGACAATGTCTGCAACGTTGCCTTGGACTACACAGAACACCAGATACGGAGTACAACCATTACTATTTCAACCAGGTTCTATACAACAGAGTCAACATAAACAGAATAGATAATTTCTTGCTGAAGCTTGGTAGGGGTCACATTGCGAGAGCAATGTGACCCCTACCAAGTCGTCTAACAGCCTAATTTTTGGGACTTACTAAACTAACTAACTAAACAATAGTATAACAATAGTACACGTTTAATTGGCTACATTTCGCCCGAAGCTTTTCTCTATTTAGACAATCGAGGGCTGATACAGGATAGGGAGGCGGTTCGGCTAATCTACCACGTCAGCCGTAAAACTGTAGAAAGGCGACTCCCTTACAGTCGAGACGTCCTTGCACTGGACGGAGCCTAGCGCTTTCGGTTCAGTAGGACTGTTTCCGATAGGGACCGAAGAGATAGGGTGGAACAGGAGAACCAGTTTTGGTGGCTTCAAATTGAGAATTACATTCAAAGCTGTGCAGGGCGTTTGATCTTTGTCGGCTTACATAGGTTTAAGGATTAGATTACGAACAGTCAGGGTGGCACCAAAAAAAAAATTATTTAAATACAAAAAAAATGAAAAAAAAACAAAAAAAGCTTACTGTGGCTGTTCTAATTTAAAGGTAGTTTGAGGTAGTTTTCAGTAATTTTAATTAGTATTATTGAGTTTGGTTAGTTTTAAGTAGCTTAAGTATTATAATCGGTTTTGGTTTTGTTTAAATTTAGTTTTAAGTTTAAAAAATATTGATATAGATCAATTTTTGTTTATTTCTTGGTTTTAGATTAAGTTCTCGTTATTTAGTATTAAAATTGTTCTTAGGCCGAAAGGCAGTAGTTATAAGATAATGGATTAACTTAGAACACCCGCAAAGGGCCGTAAGATATTTAATATAATAAGATATTAATATTTTGAAATGTTCGCAAGTTTTTTTAAGAATTTTTGTTTAGCTTTAAGATTTTGATAAATTAAAAAGAAAAAAGTCTTCAATTGCAATCTTTCCATTCTTTTAGAGTCGTTGCATATTTTTTGAATCATTTTATTCCTTGCAATGTTTTGTATCCTTTGAATTTGCAATAATAATAATGAATCCATTTATTGCAAAAAATTTAAACTAGTGCAAAAGAATGAATGACTAAATGATTGAATGAATGAATAAATATTTAACGAATGAATGAATTATGGAATGATATACTGAAAAATTAATGAATACATTAATGAACCAATTAATGGATGAATGAATTAAGGAACGAATAAATAAGCGAATGTGTGAAATAATGAATGAAAGAAAAGAATGAATAAAGTCTTAAATGATTGCATTCAAAAAGAATCGAATGATTGCAAAATTTGAATTCCCAATATCCTGCTGATTTAAATTAATGGAATTATTATATTGAATTCAATAATTGCTCATCAAGTAATTGATCACCTTGTTCAAAATTACCTGACGTCAAAAATTACTCAACAAAGTGATAATAATAATAACAAATTCATTCTAAAAGTACTTCTGTTTTCTAAAATTCTTAAGCTCTTAAAAAAACGCCCTTTGTAAAAATGATTCACAAAACCCCAATATATCACAACAATTATTATTATTACACCAATTATACTTACAATATAAATTATATAAATACACATCGAAGAACTTTTATAGGTGCCTATTAATAAATATTGCATACAATTGTTGTATAAGAATAAAAATGAGTGCATACGAGTCTAATTGTATTTAATTGAAATATTTTTATGATTTGTAGATATTAGTTTTTTTTTCTAAGATTCAATTTTAATTTTCTGCAAACCAATTATACGTATAGGTGTATAGATTGGTTTGTTGCTCTTGTGTCCCTTCTCTTAACAATAAGTTTCAATTGGACTGCTATTCAATTTAGAAATTCTAAGAAAATCAATTTCTATTCATTGCAATTGAAAATTGTATAGAAGCAAACATTGAAATTGTAGGTATGTAAGGTAAGGTAGTTGAAGGCAGCTGATTGTTATACATACATACATACTTCTCCTCTATGTCCATGTTTTAATTTTTAAAAAGTTGATTGTATCTAGGTATTGTATACCTAGATGGAGATATATTTTGCAAATAAATCTTCCTCCTTGCTTTGTTTGGGAAAAGGTATAGCGAAAAGGACTTCAACACAAGGATATTGTTGTTTTCTTATTTTTCATCTTTTCAGTAGACAACAAAGGTTATTTAATTTTGAGTTGAACAGTCAAAATCTCGTATAAGAAAATTTAATTAAAAGCATTTTCCACTTTGGAAGACGAACGCAAATAAATTTCTTGTATTTTCTTTTCGGATTTGGGAATGGAGGAAAGCACTTTTGGAACCTGAGAAAAGATTACTAATTACTTTTTCTATCTGTTAAATTAAAACCAGAAATGGTAATTAAAGTATAAGAAATTTGGTATTAAATAATAAATAGTCATACACGGGTTGAAATTTTGGATATTTCATCAGAAGTATGTATTAGCATGTATTCGGTAGTCTAACTGTAGATTTAAAATCTCTAAATGATGTAAATAAATAATAAATAAGAAGTAGAGCAAATCTAATGACAACTTGTCAAAAATGTCATAGCCAGGCTCGGGTTAATAAGGGGGCTAGGGGGGACTGCAGCCTCGGGGGCCGCGGAAACATAAAACCTATATAGCCCAACTCACAATTATTCCCATAAATTATAAACCCACATAGCTCAAAACGCTAGTATATCCAAATAGTCAAACCCGCATAGCCCAAGTCGCTATTGACCCAAAATTGTATATTAAAAAAAATCCATGAGGCCTAACTAAGTAAATATTAATCCCAAATTTAAAAGACATTTGAAAGTCTGTGCAATTCAAGGCACATCCTCTTTTTCTTCTTTTCGACTGTTCTGGCTCATTTGTATGTAAGTATTACTTCACTGTACACTTTTATAAATATAATTTGTTTCAATAATTTGAAAAACTCGTAAATTTAACACTTTTACTCAGAAACGTTTTTACAAATTAATTCTAGCAAACATTTTTTAAGCTGTCAAAAATTAGATACACTCGGCATGAAGCTTCATATTTAAAATCGAAATTTTTTAAACTTTATGGCGGTATTCTAGGAAGAGATTTTAAATAGATTTGACGCCATAAATTCGTATTTGAAAAAAATGGAACAAGATATTTAAACGTAGCTAAAAACACGACATAATTTTTCACAAATTGAAATAGAATCGAATGCCTTAAGCAAAGAAGTTAATTAGGATTATAACCATATTGAACGACGGAGAAAAAGAATTGGCACTTTTTATGTAATAATAGATAAATTGCCCACAGAAATGCACAAGAGAATTGAAGCTTACACTTACTTACTTACTTACTTACTTAAGGTGGCGTTACAGTCCTGTGTGAACTAGGGCCTCACCCAACAAACTTCTCCATCTAGCTCGGTCCCTAGCTAGATGTCTCCAGTTTCACGCTCCAAGTTGGGTGAGGTCCGCGGTCTTCCTCTACTGCGCTGTCCTGTGGGTGCGGATTCGAACACTTTCCGGGCCGGAGCATTGGTTTCCATGCGCTCTACGTGACCCAGCCATCTTAGTCGTTGAACCTTTACTCTTCTTGCTAAGTCTACGTCGCTGTACAGCCCGTACAGTTCGTCGTTCCATCTTCTCCTCCACTCCCCTTCGATGCATACGGGACCGTAGATCACACGAAGAACTTTTCTCTCGAAGCGACCCAAGGTGGTTTCATCCGCTTTTGTCATGGTCCATGCTTCTGCACCGTATAGCAGGACGGGGATGATAAAGGTCTTATACAGCAACACTTTGGTCCCTCGAGAGAGGACTTTACCACTCAATTGCTTTCTTAGTCCAAATAAACAGCGGTTAGCAAGAGTTATTCTGCGTTTGATCTCAGCTGGTGTTGTTTTCTGCGTTTACAGCGGAGCCTAGGTAGACGAAGTCCTTGACTACCTCAAAGTTACATCTGTCGATTGTGACGTTTTGATCAAAACGTCGGTGTTGTATGTCCTTTCTAGACGACAGCATGTACTTTGTTTTGCCCCCATTAACCGTCAAACCCATTTTTGCCGCCTCTGCCCCAATACTCACAAAAGCCCCATTGACATCACGCTGAGGTCTTCCGATTATGTCAATGTCATCAGCATAGGCTAGTTATTGGACAGACTTTTGGAAGATAGTGCCTCTTGTGTTGACGTGTGAGGTCTGCACTATTCTTTCAATCACGATGTTAAAAAAATCGCATGACAGCGCATCACCTTGCCTAAAACCTTTTTTGACATCAAAAGGTTCTGTTAAGTTGTTTCCAACCTTTATGGAGCAGCGTAAATTCTCGATGGTCATCCTACACTTACATCATTGATATCTTCAGAATTTTTTGCAATATTTTAAGTATGAGTGAAAATGAAGTAAAAATAAAAGCAAAACATTTAGTCAAAATTTATCATAAAGATTAAGAAATTAACTTACGAACTAGAGCAGCTTATTCAAACGATGAAATTTGCAGCCGTAAGTGTTTTCTTTTCAGGTTCAAAAAGAAAAAAGGTGAACTTATTTCACAATTTAAAATACTTAACTGAATCGTTGAAAAACAAATGAATGACGTTTTACTAAATTTTTATATAGCCCTTAGAATATTTGTAACAATACCTATAGCTAATTGCGAAGCAGAAAGACCTTTCTCAGCCTTATATGTACCGATCTTCTATGTTGGATGAAAGATTTTCATCTTTAACTCGAATCCGAATTATTAAGATCGATTGAGTTTAATGATTTGATTCAAGATTTTTTAAGAATGAAATTGATAACAAAAAATATTTAATAATTATTATTTATAATGTATACTTTTCAATCTAATAAATCCTAATTACTACATAATTTGTTACTTTTAATGTTTAGAGTTTTGAATAATCAAAAAGAAATGGCCTGAACGTCTGACAGTTTTGAGTTCATGGTTTTTGGATTAATTACAAATTGGATTGTGTGGATTTAACGCTTTTGGGTTTACGATTTTTTATTTGCGATTGCAAAATGAACACATTTAAATTTTCAGAAACGTTAAAAAGAGCCCCTGATGAATAATTAGCCACGGGTATCAAAAATTCTTAATCTTATCGGGGGTTGGAGCACTTGGGGGATAGCTTCGTGGATTCCTAGACCCCCCGAGTTATTGGGTTGGCTAGCTTGGGGTTTAGGACGCTCCGGGTTATGATGAGTTCTCTTGCTTGGGTTTATATTTTTTAGGGGGCCTTACATTTAAAATAGCCCTAGACCCCCATTTTCTTTAATCCAGGCATGGTCATGCAGATGTGACTTTTAAAATGCAGTTAATTTAAGGGTCTTCTTTGAAATAAGATGCTTAAAGCTAAAGTTTACGTATACTGTATTGATAATTGTCAGATCCTACAATATTGAAAGATTAATCAGTGGTCTGACAAAAGCTGTGAATGCCCTTTTTTCGGTAAAAGATTCCATTTTGATATATACAAATATTTCAAATTATTTTATTAACACCATTTTTATGAACAAGTCCTCGATATCTTTAAGAGGTCTAATCTTTAAGTTCTATAGTTTATTAGACGCAAACAAAAATCCCAAAGGCGTTGAATCATAATATCTCGCTCTGGCTATTTCTGATCAGCTCTTTAAGAAATAACACGGTCAGGGAATTTTTCATAAAAAAATTTCAATTGTTTCGTTGCTTGTGTGGCATATATCAGTGTCTTGTTGAAAAAATAATAATCATGTTTTGATAGCAGAATCATAATCTATGCATACCCTTCTTTTTCTTTACATCGTTTTGGAGAAAGTAAGATTATTGCACTTGTTAATTCAAAGGCAATTGATAGAGTTTGTCATCAAGCTCTCTTATCGAAATTGCGTGTATTTGGTACTGATGAATTTCTTTTGCGTTGGATTAGTATTTTTATTTCGGACCGTTCAATTCAATTAGTATTGGACGGGCTTAAATTTGAAACCCACAAAATAAACAATGGTGTGCCCTGAGCTCTGTTTTGTTTCCGACACTCTTCCTTATTACTTAAATGATCTCTTGTCTGAATCTTCTAACCCAATAAATTGTTTCCCTGATGACAGTATCCCCAGATTTTCATATTCGTTTTAGATTCTCAACATTATTCTTCGGATGTGGACTACGCGCAAATGCTGCTAAGTTTATTGCTAAGTTTTTAGCCCTTCTGATATGGTTATTATCTTTAAAAGTTTTTATTCGTCCAACACTCTAGTATAATTCTCGTATTTAGGATGGTGCCCCAATAACGTACTTGAACCTTTTGAAAATAATTGATAAAAGACTGTTCTCTTACCGAGACATTTTCTTCTCCTGAACACCGCCACAAGGTCTCGTGTCTGTTTTATCGATATTTTCACCAACAATGCTCTAGTAAAATAACCAGTTGTTTCCTCCCCGCAAACGATTTAACAGTAATACCCGTGCTTCTAGAAATGCTCATCAGTTTACCCTTGAGCCCAACTTATTACGTAATGTTAAGGATAGGGATTTTTTCTTTAGCCGCACTACACGAATGTTGAACGCTTTACCAGACTTAATATTTCCCACTCATTATAATAATCCAAAATAATCTGCATCTACTTTCTAATCTGTCCTCCCTTCCTCACACTGTCTTTAATAATTTTAAGGGTATGCATGACCACTTTTGTTAGAGTCCTTCAAACAAAACAATACTTTTTCTTAAAGATTAAGTTTTTCTGAATTGCCCATACAAAACTATCCATCACATAAGTTTTTTTTAAATATGCAGTTTTAAGAACCAAGGTAGTCCTGTTTTTTGGCTATTCATAAATAAATTTAAACCTTAACATAGAGCAAAACCTGTGGTTTACCTATAAACATTAGATATGCTGTGTTTAAGTATGACATAAGTTAGTTTATGACAGCTAAATTTCATATTTTATTTTTTGTTTGTGAATTAAAAAGCTGCAAAGTAAATTATAATATATAAATGTTATGTAAACTTTCTGTCAAGAAAATGTCGATTGATACCCCCTTTGAAGACGGATTTTTAGAGGAGTTTGAGTTAGTAAGTAAACTGCATAATATGATTCATCCATTTGAATCGAGCGACAAGGATTTTTACGAAAAATATCACTTGAACAGAGAAACAGTCACATTTATTATAAATTTTGCCTAATATTGGAGAACTACAATGAAAAATAGAATCACCCCTTTTAGGCAGTCTCCAGAATTTAACAGCGCCAAAAATTGCAAGAAAACTGTCACAGCAGTTGCGAAACTTTATAAAATTCCCATCAACAAATCTGGAATTTCAGAAGCCAAATTCTTATTAGATTTTTAACAATAATTTGGTTAATACAATCAATATGATGCATGGCATTGGCGTCTGCCTAATTGACAACTAAAAGTATGGCTTTATAAAATTAAAAAAAGTTAGATTAGAACGCTTCATTTAAAATTTGATGTCTATATTCAAGTGCTGTTTTGCAATATGCATATAACTTTGTGACATCCATTTTCTGTAGAAGACTTGTGATATCAGTATTTGGATAAGTCTTCTTATTACTCTAAATATCGCACTTCATCGAACAAACTGAAAAACATCCTCGCGCTCCTTCAAGTTGCACAGGATACATAAAATCAGTAAGTCCTCACGGTGAGGAATGTAGTTCACATTAAGGAGTTCTCCTCTTAGCCGGAACATGCACGAAATTTGGTCGATGGTATATTTGTCGTGGAATTAGTTTCTTTCCCGAAGATCGTAGTCTAGTCTACTATAAATCATGCAGTGCAGTGAGCTTCTGGCTTGCTCTGTGTATTGCGTTTTTAAGGCTTCATCCAGACGAGCTATTTTTTTGTGAGACGATAACGTGGCATATCCAGATCTTTGAGGATGTAATCTACCTGCAGCTTGAGAGTATTTATAAATGAAGGCGATAAACCCGTTTCCATCATGATCATGTAGTTTGGCGTACTCGAAGGAAGGTGGAAAATCCGTTTAATGTAAAATCTTAGCAGTTTTTCCACTTGCTCATATTTCCGACCTCCCTAAGCTTAAAACATAACTGATTTCGATACAGCTTCGAAAACCCTGAATTTACTGGTGTGCGTATAATTTCCTTATTATTAAAACATTGCTTCCATGCTACGTTTATAGCTGTTTTCGCCTTACCAAGTTTGTCAGTGAGATGTTTTTCCATGCTCAAGTTCTTAGTAAAGCAGATTCCTAGAAATTTCTATTCTTTCACCAACTCCTCTACACTTTCACCATTAAAGTGCCATTGCTCACTTGCACCTGATCTTCCAACGCCATTTTTAAAAACCATCACTTTGGATTTATTTAAATATACCACTAGGTTCCACCTTAAACAATATTCAGCAAGCTTATTTATCATTAGCTGAAGGGACTGCGGAGTATACGCGAGCAAAACAATGTAGTCAGCGAAGAGAAGAGCTTTAATGTTAACGCCTGTGTACTCGATTCCTGTTGGTAATGCTTCGACTATATCACTAATGAAGAGTGCCCTGTCTAACTCCTGATTTCGTTTGAAACCATTCCGATAAGTATTGGCCATTCCACACTGATGCTTTGGTAGTGTTGTGTAAATTTTGGAATACTGTACCGAACTTAAGCGATATTCCTCTCTGGAAAAGCTGATTTTGTCCAAATACCTGCATTTCCCGGAGTGATTGGCACTAAATCTTCATCTATTGAGGATATTTTATTTTCCCTATAGACCGCACACTTTAATAAAGGAATTCGATCTCTGAGGCCTCCGTTTTACTGTCTATCAAAATTGAGTTCTCCTTAAAATCTTCCTTTATCATGTCCTGCACGATCAAGTCCTCCTCGGGTAGTTCCGGACCTTAAATCACAACCCTGAGTGCTTTCATAGCCTTTTTTTATTCGAGCATTCCTTCTTCTGGCTGCAACTTTCAAGCTCCTTCAATTTTTTACTGGTCTACTATAGCCTCATATTGTTGTCAATATCGGACCAAGATGCTTTCTTTCTTTGATGTTTATTAAATAGTTTTGTTTTACTTACTTTTTTGACTTAAAAATTTGAAGAATGGCCGCTAATTTTGACAGATTGGAAAAATAACTGTATTTTTTTCTTGAACCTGTCATTTGAAGTATAATTGTAGTAGAACACAACCTTAACCTGGGGTTCTACTAAACACTAGCAAATTGACTATGAATAAGAGTTGTGTTTATTAAAAAAAAAACAAGCCTCAAACTATGGATCAAGAATTCACGACTTTAGTAATTCTCTATGAATATGATCCAATAAATTCCAAAACTATTTTTCCTTTTTCTGTTAAAAACCATTTCAGCATATAAATGGTTCAGCGATTTTTTAAAATGTATGTAAGACAGATGAGATCTAACAACTTATGAAGATTTTTGAAAATTATTTAAACAAAATACATTGTTAACAAATTTTTAAAGGTACCAACAGGAAGTTACCTATATTGATCATATCATGCAAATCAATTAAATAAAAGAGAGCAGGTACCAAACGGATCCCTTGAGGCACCCCAATATTTTTTGACTTATTGTCTGAAATAGAAATTCAATTGCACTTCTACAGGACTTCTTTTGACTCCTGTCAAATGCCATGATAAATGTCATTACGAAAAACCATACAAATTTCAACTCAATATTGAACGTAGAGATTATAGAATTGGAAAATCATCATAATTTCTGTTGGAAACCATCTTCATGAATTTAAATAGCTTTCGAAATATTTAAAAATGTTTTTTTTTCGTATTCCAAAAAGTTGTATCTCAAAAACCTGACGTGATAGTTGCTCTTGTGACGGATTTGAATTAAAGCCATCTTAACAAATCGGAAAAGTGCAATTTGATTATCAGTAACAAAACCTTGTCGACCAGTGTTTCGGTAGATAATTTTTTAGGGGACCAGTGGCAAACATTCAGAATGTATTGCATTTGGTAGTAAGTTCTACCAAAGTTAGTTAATTTTTCCTTTTCAAAATCAAACTTTATCTAACAAATGAAAAAGGGTTTCTTTTAAGATATAAGCTATAGGACTTTTCCCCAAGAAGTCTTTTTCTCAAAATTTTGTGTTTTTTCTTTCTTTTTAATATCTTCAATCAAAATAAATTGTGGATAAGGCACTCTATTTTAAACCCCAAACAAAAATCCTTAAGTACTTTGACCCCACTTGAAGGTCTTTGTAATCGCACAACAACCTTAAAACCTATACTCTTTCTCTAACTCTCCCTAAAGTGTTGTCTATATGTAGGTAGAAGAAATCACGATGGGAGTAAATAGAACAATATTTCAGAGTGGTTAAATAGAGTCATGGCGGTACCCAGTGACTGGAAATACAAAGAGCCGCTTTTTGCTTGCTTTTTTCCAATTTCCTAGAAATTTTGAAAAACAATTCCATTTTGATATATTTTGTTGTGTTTTATTCTTTGTTTTGTTTGAAAATGAGGGCGAATAAGAAAATGGCATAACGAAAATTATTTGATATTCCAATGAAAACATCTTCAAAAGAAAACCTACAAATATATCTACAGACTATACATAAAATAGGTACAATGTATCTACATACTATATTTTGCTATATAGAACTATTCATCCATTCATTTGTTCTTCTATCTTTGCAGTAGATAGATATACAAAGTATCTACAAAGGTACCTCTATCTACCTACCTATAAGATAGTTTCAATTTTGAATTTCTTTTACTTATTTTGCTTAGTTTTTTTTTGTTGCTATCTTCTGTGAGGATAAATTTGAAATAGAATCGTTAATTCGCAGAAATCTTTTCACTCTAAGGAGTTTTGTACAAAAATTCTTATTTCAATTCCTGTTAAGGATTTTTCTTTCCTTTGAGCATGCTGAATTCGCTTACGTTTGCTTTGACTTCGATGTGGAAATGAAAAAAACAAAATTTAAATTACAAAAATAAAAACAAGCGTAAAAACCAATAACAAATGGTTTGAAACAGTATCGAAAAAAAAAATTGAATTTCAAGTAATAAAATGGTATTTTTCAATAAAAAAACATTTATTCAAATCAAAATGTTTTGCTCTTTCAATGGATTTAGATCAGTGTGTAGGGTGCCTAGAACATACTTTTATAGTTATGACAGTTGTTATGTCAAATAACCATCCAGCTGTCAAAGTATTCAAAAAAAGTTTCCCATTTCGTAATACATCTTTTGCATGACAAAATAGACTCCATGCTTAGTAGAAAAGGATTAGTGCGAAAGTAATAGCTTTAAGGAATGGACGAACACACGTGATCTTACACATTTCAAAACGTAAATTTCAAACAAAAACACATTTAAATTATGAGAAACCAATTGACACTTATGTTAGGATAATAAAACTTGCATTTTATTCTTTAGCAAGACAACTTTGTAAAAACAATTTGGTAGTAACGAATTGCAATGGGGTTGCTACGAACTGTCAAACTTTATTCGCGTTCCACATACCATCCACAGTGCAAGGAATAAATTGTTCGCGCTCAACTTAACCTCAAAATTATATCACTCTTGTTTTGTTTGTTGAAAAGAAATTAAGTTCATGTGAAAGAAAAGTCAAAATATGCGAACATCCACAGTTTGCAGTTCGTAGCTCATATGCAAGATGCTTTATCTGTCACAATGACTTATAAACGTCAAAAAGCTTAAGTTTGGTAATCAGACCTTAAATATTGCTCCAAATACTTCTTAAAATCGTGAGAATTATGTAACAATTGTGTTAAACTTTATTTTTATCCGAAATTGTCTGATGTTGTTATTTAAGGCGTATGACAATTGCTGACAGAGTATTTTCCAATAAGATGTTTATTGTGAATAGCTCGCAAATTCGCCATGTGGCACTTTTAAATCTGCCAATTACTGCTTTTTCCCTCACTACAGTGCGGGGAAAGAAGAAACCATATTGGTGAGCCGCTGAACTAGAAATTCTCAGGAAAGACTGTAGAAGGCTTTTTAATCGTGCAAAATAGACTAGATGTCCCCAAGACTGGGACTCCTATAAGGAATCCCTCAAAAAGTATAAACAAGAACTGAGAATAGCCAAAAAATCCTCATGGAGATCCTTCTGTAGCTCAATAGAAGACTCCTCGGAGGCACCAAGAATGCCTAGTTGTCTTAAAAACTCGGATGGTACATGGACTAACTCTTGCGAAGAAACACTAAACCTGCTACCACTACACACCCACTTCCCAGATAGCTCCAAATCCGTTAATACAACAAAACTTCCTGCGGTTAGTACTAACTTAACTTTTGCTCAAGGTCTTGTTACAAAAAAAATGACATGGGCTCTCAAAAGCTTCGAACTTTATAAATCTCCAGGTCCAGATCAAATCATACCAGCTGAGCTACAACTTACCATTGACATAACCTTGTCCATCATTGAGATGATCTATAAAAGTTGTCTAGATCTGGTCTATATACCTCAGCGATGGAGAGAAGTAAAGGTAGTTTTCATTCAAAAACCGGGCAAATGTTCGCATGTCAACCCTAAAGATCTAAGAACTATAAGCCTATCATCATTCATTCTCAAAACTCTGGAACGATCGATCGATATCCATGTACGTAATAGACTTGATAAGAGACTATCGATGTCTCATCATGCTTACTGCAAAGGGAAATCGGTAGAAAAAGCCTTGCACACTCTGGTAAGAACTATCGAATACTTCCTAGAACAAAACGAATATACTATGGTGGTCGACCTGCATATTGAGAGCGCTTTTAACAACGTTGACACATCCGCTATCACTTCTGCTATGACGACCCTAAACGTTGAATACTCACTCTGTGAGTTGATTAATCTAATGCTAAAAAGGAGGATCGTCAACTCTAAGATGGGGGGTTTTTGTACGGAAAGGTCTGTCGGTAGATCCACTCCGCAAGGTGGTGTTCTGTAACCTCTCCTGTGGAACATAGTGGTTAACGAACTACGAATATCCCTTGAGATGGAAGGCTACAGAGTGGTTGTGTATGCCAATGATGTTAGTACGCCGTCACAGGAGAACATTCTAATACACTGAGAGACCTCCTATAAAACGCACTCAATATGCTCACTAGATGGGTTGATCACTGCAGACTTAGTATAAATCCTCAAAAAAACAGACCTCGTCCTTTTCACACGGAAATACGAGATACCAGTTATTGTACCTCCTTCAATAAAAAATGTACCAATAATTTTTTTCAATGAAGCCAAATATTTTGGTCTGATTTTGGACTAAGAGAAAACGTGATATCAACTCCTGATATCCGCATCTTCTCTGACAGTCAGGCTGCTATCAAATCCCTTGACGGTGTCTCAACCAAATCTTAAACGGCCCTCGATTGTCGATAGTCTCTTATGGAGATAGCGCAGCAATTTAACATTCACGTCTGTTGGGTGCTGGGCCACAGAGACATCACGGGAAATTGTAGAGCCGATGAACTCGCTAAAAATGGAACTGTCACACCTATTTCACCTGAAAGGGAGAAGATAGGTATGCCGATAGCTACATGTAAACTTATGCTAAAAGAAACAGCTTTTGCGATAGCAAATTCTAGGTGGCACAGCTTACCAACATGCGCAGCTACAAAACTCATATGGCCTTCACTGGACCTAAAGCGCTCTAAGACTTGTTATCTCAAAGCAGACTTCATATTAGCTCCCTAATAGGTGTCCTTACGGGACACTGTCTTATAGGCAGACACGCAATACTACTTATTATAGCCTCAAATGACTTCTGCAGGAGCTGTATGTACCTTTTCTGTACTTGCCCTGCTTTTTCACTAAGACGCAAACTTCATCTGGGAGACTACTCTTTTGATAATCCCAGTGAAAGGATATCAAATATCTTCTTCGCTTTATAAAATGCTTAAAAGTGGTTCGACTAGTGGGAAGTAACTTTCTAGATTCATGTTGTATCACAAAGGACCTTTTCTCTTGGCCTAAATGTGTGGATTATGAATCCGCAGCCACTTTAACAAAACCTTAACCTAACCTAAGCCGCACAACTACTAACTTACATTTCTCAACCATTCCTGTGTGCGAATAATGTTGTCAGGGATGAAGGAATTTGAAAAAAAACTAATTTGGAAAAGCCTTTTTCATGACAAGAATTGCTTTAGATAATTTTTGTCAATTCCTTGCAAGAGCCAGTACCCGTGAAAAAACTTTAGATGGCACAGGCAGGGATTAAAACTAAGACCTCTGGTATTAGAGTTCTACGCACTAACCATTACGCTATGGGATTTAGGTTTAAGGGGCCTCATAACGTCGAAAAATCCGAGCATTTTGTAAAGCGTTGAAAAATGGCACCGAATTTAAAAGCTTCCAATAGGAAAATTGTAATAAATTCAGCTTATCTTAAATATTTATGTTAAAGAACGCTTAAATAATAATCAAATGTCTATTTTATTTAATAAGAATCAGAAATTTAACATAATTATTTCACAATGAATAATTCATATTTGTTTGTATTTTAATCCAACCTAAAGAGTTATAATTTAAATAAATTTAGCTTTAAGTTATTAATTTAATATTTTTAACAAAGCAAATACAAAAAAAATTATTGTTTTTAAATTTTATTTGTTTATCTAAATATTTTAATCTGAAACTTAACCATAAAAATCCGCTTCATTAGTTTGAACAGACCTTTAGGACATCTTTTTGTGAATTTTATTAAAATAAAACCCAAGATCGATTTTGATATAAGGCGCCAAAATTTTACATGGTCATTAACAATAATTGTTTGACGTTGACAACAACAATAATTAATTAATGAATTGGTAAACAAATATTTGTGTGCTTTTACTAAATTCCTATTGGAAGTTATTTTGACTGAAATCAATAAAATAAAAGAGTGCTGGTACCAAACGGATCCCTTGAGGCACCCCAATATTTAGTTTGTAATATTTTTTGACTTGTTATCCGAAATAAAAATTCAATTGCAATTCCACAGGACTCCTTTTGACTCTTGTCAAATGCCATGATAAATGTCATAAACAAGTTTAACAACATTCAAAAACAATAAATATTTCACCCCGCATTGGTTAAAAGGGTTAGGTATGCTTTCCCGAATTGGTTTTATTGGTCGGGTGGCTTTAATTTTATCCTCACAAAATGGTATCGAATATGAAATCTGTTTGAGTGCCCGATATACTTAAACCAAATATTGAAAACCCAAAAGTATGGCTCATGTCACTTTCGTTTGAAACTTGCTGATTATTTCGAATCAAATTTGATTACCTACAGCGATATGTAGTGTGAATGTATGATAGATATACGATACTCATGTTAATTACACGTAAAAGGTTTTCAACTGATGGTTTTATTGGCTCATGTAGCACAATTTAATTTATATTGGTATGGGCTATAATTGTTTGGTCAGTGTTATATTTCTCCATATCTAGTATCCAGGTACTCTATTCTCCATTCCTCTTAAACCTCTCCTCACCTAAGTGATATAGAGTGGAGGCTTTATGGATGATATATTTATATCGATTTTATGCCAACTCGCAAATGGTACACAACGCATGTAATTATTTTATTGTTATTCGTTGGCCATCATCATCATCATCAAAAAAACCTCGGTGTATAAAATGTAGTTCATCTGATGTCTGTTTGCATGTTTGTTTTTCTTTCGATATTAATTCCGATTTCTTAGAATTTATCGATAATTTGTTTTGCGTCGTTAAGTGTAGAAATGTGTGAGTGCAATTTACTGTATATGTGTGTGTTCTTGTTCCTTCCGCTTAATGTTACCTATAGATAATTCTCGGAATATTCAATTTATTTGATATATCAGTGCAAAAACATAGGTACCAGTACTAGGGTTGCCATGTTCTAAATCAATTTAAAGAGAAAGTAGCCCAGAATCAAAAACCAAGAAAGTAGCCCAAATAATAGCCCAATTTTAATATAACATACATTTTATACATTTTTTGTTCATTAAAATAGTTGAAGCATTTTGAACTACCGTGAAAGCTCAATTCTTAGATTTGTTTGTGGCCCAAAATTTGAAGTAGCCCAAATAATAGCTCAGTTTAAACTTAAAAAAAAATGTATTTTCAAATTGTATTTGTTTTCCTTTAAACAAAAATTAGGTGTCTGTATTAACATAGTTAAAGCTTTTATCTATTAAAAAATAGTTCATCTTTTAACTGGCGATGGCGCCCAGCTTGAGATTGAAGAAGATTATATTTGAGCTACTTAAAGCCCAATTAATATTGAGCTAATTTTTGACTTCCCATAGAAAGTTATTGTAATCGGTCCGATTTGTCGAATTGACATTTCTTGACGTTTCAAGGTCCCTAGAGTCCAAATAAAAGATTTTTAAGTGCGCACGTCTGTACGTCCGTACGTTCACGACGTTTTTTTAAGTTGTCTATAGCTCAAGAACCAGAAGTGATATAGACTTCAAATAATTTAAAGATGAAAATTTTACCATTTAATTGCTTTCTTAGTCAAAAGAAACAGCGGTTAGCAAGAGTTATTCTGCATTTGATCTCAGCGCTGGTGTTGTTTTCGGCGTTTACAGAGGAGCCTAGGTAGACGTAGTCCTTGACTACCTCAAAGTTACGTCTGTCGATGGTGAAGTTTTGACCAAGACGCCGGTGTTGCAGGTCCTTACTTGACAACAGCATGTACTTTGTTTTGCCCTCATTAACCGTTAAACCCATTTTTGCCGCGTCTGCCTCAATACTCACAAAAGCCCCATTGACATCACGCTGAGTTCTTCCGATTATGTCAATGTCATCAGCATATGCCAGTAATTGGACAGACTTTTGAAAGATAGTGCCTCTAGTGTTGACGTGTGAGCTCTGCACTATTCTTTTAAGCACGATGTTAAAAAAATCGCATTACAGCGCATCACCTTGCCTAAGACCTTTTTTGACATTGAAAGGTTGTGTTCAGTTGTTTCCAACCTTTATGGAGCAGCGTGAATTCTCTATGGTCATCCTGCACAAACGGACGAGTTTGGCAGGGATGCTAAAACTAGACATGGCTCTATACAGCTCATCCCTGTAGATTCTGTCATATGCGGTCTTGAAATCGATGAAAAGATGGTGGGTTTCGATTTTGTGTTCTTGGATTTTTTGCAAGATCTGCCGTAATGTGAATATTTGATCAACTGTGAACTTTCCTGGTCTCGGGCATGCTTTCTTCCGGCCATATCTTACAGATAAGTTGGCGCATGCTCCTAACCAACTTATCTCCAGCTGCTTTAAAGAGCTCGGCATTCAAGCCATCCGCTCCAGCGGCTTTATTAGACATCAGCTTAGATATGGCAATCTTTACTTCGTCTAAGTCGGGAGGACGGGATTGTTGGCTTTCGTCGTCTATGTTGAATTTGAATGGATCATCCTTACTGACAGCGGTATTCGGTTCGTCGTCGCCGTTATACAGTCTGTAGAAGTGGTCCTTCCATATCCTGAGCATTGACTGTGGTTCCACTATGATGTTTCCACTTTCGTCTTTGAAGCCTTTGGTCCTAGGTTTATGTACCTGTAAATTTCGTTTCACCTGTTCATAAAACTTTCGAACTTCATTCCTGCTTTTAAACCTCTCAACATCTTCGACTGCACGCTTCTCATGCCCTCTCTTTTTCCTTCTAAGAAGTCAGCGTTCCTCTCGCCTCTTCTGCTCATAGAGTTCATGAGCAGCTCTCGTCGTTTTATGCAGCGCCGCTTTTGAGTGCCTGTTGTTTGGTGGCATTTGCCTTGTTGGTGGCTGCTTGAAACCCAGCACATCAGAGGCGGCTTCTCTAATTGCATCTTGGCAATGTTGCCACTGGTTTTCGATACATTCTGTTGGGGGCAGAGAATTTCGAGAACTCGGTCGGAAAAGGATTTGGCGATCTCTTGTGACTGTAGCCGTTCGACGTTGTACCTTAACCCAGCACCTCCCTCTTTTGCCTTGGGTCTGGAAACCCGAAGCTCTACCTTGGCTACAACGAGGTAACGGTCCGAGTCGATGTTAGATCCTCGGAAAGTTTTTACATCCACAATGCTGGTAGCGTGTCTAGCGTCAATCAGAATATGTTTGATCTGGTTGACGGTAGATTAATCTGGAGAACTCCAAGTTCATTTGTTGATGTTGAGGTGTGGAAAACGCGTTCTGGCTACCATGACGTTTCACCCCGCAGCAAAATCAATGATCCTGTAGTGTTGTCGTGCAGGCTGTTCCCGATTTTTCCACCAAAGATGTTTTCCCTAGCTTGGCATTAAAATCGCCCAAGACTATTTTAATGTCGTAGATAGGACACTGCTTATATATTTTGTCTAAGGGCTCGAAGAACATATCTTTGGTGTTGTCATCCTTCTCTTCTGTGGGCGCGTGCGCGCATATCAGTCGAATGTTGTCGAATTTAGCCTTGATGCGTATGGTCATGAGGCGCTCATTGATGCACCTATAGCTCAAGACTTGTTGCCTAAGTCTGGCTCCAATGACAAAGCCGCAATCAAATAAGCGGTGTTGGTTTTCTCGGTAGCAGTCATCCCATCGTATTTCCTGGATGGCGGTGATGTCTATTTTATAGCAGTCTAGGGCCTTCGCTAATTCTTCGGTCACAAGTGGTCTGTTTAGGGACCTAACAATCCACGTGCATTTCCGAAGTTCGTTGTCCTTAATTCGATTGTGTAGGTTGTTAACAGTAAATCCATCCGTATCCGAGTGGCCAGGAAGTCACCCCGGCAACACAACCTCCAACTTGGAGTGCCAGATCCTAAGTATAGCTCCAAGGACGATAGTTGGATAAAACCGCTCCTTATAGGCATGGGTTCCGAAAAATTCGTAGAAGCCCTATAAGGTGTTCACTAAGTAGTTCAACCTTACTGGAACTGTACAGACGCTATTATATTATATGAAAAAAATTGTTGTTAATTTTAAAATTTGTAAGAATAATTCAACTAACAACTTTTTTAACCCAACACGAAAACCTACAAACTTTTAGCACAAATCGACAGACGGGATGGGAAGTTATCAGTGTGGGTCGCATCCCAGCCTATTTTTTGTAACAAAGCACAAAAACCTACAAACCTTTTAAGCTTTCCAAAGTCTTTTTTATCAGCAATTTTTGAACGATATTTAACTCAACCTGGCAAGCCTGAACAGTAACATGCGTCGTCGTCGCGTCGTGTAGAACACACGAGTGAGTTGATCAATTTTATATTCAGTTTTCATATTTGCGCTACACTCATTGGCGTGTGTGTCAGAATTTTTTGTTTCCAGTTAATATTTTCAATTATTTTTTAGATGTTATGTGGCTTTTTTTCTTTGAAGTTCATTTCTAAAAATGCCTTTTAATGAATTGGAAATGCATTTTCGGAAATTTCCTTTAAAGTAGATATTTATTATAATATACCAACATACGTATATTTCATGGACAACTTAATGAAAACGCAATTAAAATTAAATAATTTTACGAACACACATTTAGGGATTATGAAAGTACATTTTCATGGAACAGCGCATTTTAATTTGGTTTTATTAAAATTATATCAAAAATTATTAATGAAATTAACAAGTGGGTTGGTACAAGTATATAGCTTAAAATTATTTTTTTTTAATGTTGGAAAATCCTGGATAAACTCAAAAAATATAATTTAATCTCCATTAAAATGAACTTCCAAATTTTTAATTGGGATACTGTACAAAATTGATTATAATTCAAAAATTTGATGCAGGAACGTGATAACGAAAAATTAGAAGAAATTTCATCAAAAAAAGAAATAGAAAAAAAATAAACTAAGACTATTAAAGTTGAGGGACATTTAAGCAAACTTTTGAGGAAAGTCAAAACTATTTTGAAAATTATCTCTTTTCATAAAAAATTAATTATGTACACTCATTAAACTATAGATTAATCTTGCCCGTAAATTTCACATATACAATAGGATTTTGTAAAAAATGAAGAGAAATACTTTTACCACATGGAAAACAAATCATTTTCAATCAAATTTGATCGGTTTGAAATTAGTTTGCAAAACTATTTAAAACTTTTCAACTTTTTACAAATGAAAAGTTCTAATGCAGAAGTAAATGTTGGACATTGTAATTGAATGTAATAATTATGTCAACTGGAAATGAACATTAGTTCTCAGTGTAGAAAGAATAGAATAGAAAGTATTCATTCAAAAATATCGGGTTTTTTCAATAAGGGTGGGTAGATATTGCGTCTTGCTGGAACCACATGTCGTCTAGGTCCTTATATAGTTCAATTTGGGCCATCGTTATGTAGCGCTCGCTGTTGACGGTGACCGTCTCACTAATGTAGTTTTCAAAAAATTACGGACCGATTACGCCCACGCTCGCCGCCCAAAATCCACAACAAACAGTAACTTTTTGAGGATGCATTATCACCTGGTGAACCTTGTCGTTCCGTTCAAATCCATTAATTCAAAAAAGCGCCTCGCCACTAATGATGATTTTTTGGCCGAAATTGGGGTCCTCCTCCAAACAACTAGAAGCCCAGTCAGCTAACAAACGGACGGCGGCGTTGTCTTTGGTTTGAACTTTGAGCTCCTGGGTTAGTTGGATACTGTACGGGTGTAGGTCCAAGTCCCGACGCAAAATTCGTCAAGTTGAAGTCTGCGAAAGTCCGAATTCTTGTGCGCGGCGAAGAATAGACTGCCTCGAGTTCTGCTGTACAATTTCACGGAACGCAGCGATGTTCTCAGGCGATCTCGCGTTCCTTGAACGTACGGGTGTTAGCTGTTTACTGAACCGGTCGTCTCAAATTCGGCCACTAAACGTTGAAGAGTCGACTATGAAGAGTGACCAAGTCTACCGTAAAATGGGCGGAATACAAGCAACGTTTGCGTTAACGAACACTTATTTAGATAATAACATTTTATCATTTAAACGTACTGTTTAATCATGTGACCTGTCATAATGATTTGGCATAAAGAATTGAATAATGAACAAACGATTTGACAGATGTTTGGCCGCCGCGTGACGCCAAACCCCTTTATCTATGTAACATTTTTATTAATGTTTTGAATATTCAAACAGAAAGCAAAAGCAGAGTTGGAGAAAACATTCCACATTCTTGTTGTGCAGCTGAAAAAAGAATTTCTGTTCTTGAAAGTACTCCCGAAATTAAGCTTATGAGGCTTTTTTATGGCCATTCTTGCAACTTGAAGTACAATTGAAACAAACTTGTTGTGTGGAAGGAGGAATTTAACTATTTTAGTAAAATATTGCTGATACAAATTTTAATTAAACAAAGAAAGTAATGAAACATTATGGCGATGTAAAGGTTTTGGCCAACTGTCGATTAATTTGAACAGTATTTTTTTCGATGTCTGCTAATCTTCCCAACGCCACAACCACCCCAATATGTACAGTTTTAAACGAAGACAGTAAAGGCGTGAAACAATTATTGTAAGAGCGTCGGAGAAATCCCAAATACTGTGTACTTCCAGGAGTAATACTCTTCGCTGATACCCAAGTAAAAGTTTTGCTTTATGCAGACGACTTGATTTTACTAGCTGACAGTCCGTTCGTTATTTTCCAAATTGAATTCCAAACGAAACTAAAATAATGATTTTGAGGCATGTCAAAGAAGAAGACTTCCCGAAGAAAATTGGTTTGTTGTTACATAATTAAAATTTTTTGAAACACGCCCAACAAAAACGCAACGAAGCTAAGACAGCTTTGTAGCTTAAATTTGTTGGTTGCTTGCCTCTCGAGGAGTATTGCAAAGTCATTTCTTCAAACTCAAATATGTATTCACAACTTTAAATTTAACTACGACTATACATTATAAGAGTGACAAAAAGAAATGAAACAAATCTTTACAAATCGTTTATGGTAAAGTTACTTAAATCTAAAGCCTTTCCTTTTAAGGAATGGAATCAGATAGACTTAAAGAGTCTAATTTGGATGAATGGAATCTTATGTTTTCCAATGTTATTGCCAAAATTGAAGTAATCTTATTTTTCAGCTCATTGGTGCCGTTCTTGTAAAATTCTACTGGAATTCCGTCGGAACCTGCCGATTTGCCATCCTGAGGCGTATGAAACTTCTAAAGTAGTTATTATCGTATCCAGTGTACTGTTTTTAGTGACTCTGCATTGGATACTGTTGCATTCACGGTTAAGGCATTCAAAAGCTCTTTAAAATGCGACAAAAGAACGTCAGGTGTTAAGTCTTGTATTCATTTCCATTCAGTCTTTTCACCACTGTCCAAAAATCCGATGAATTCTTGCATTGTGCTAGTCTCCTAGAAAAAAAAGTTCTCCTTTTTGTCTTCCATATGTTTTTGAACTCCATATTCGCTTCCAAGTACTTGCTCTCCATAAGTTCGTAATGACTTTAACCACGCAAATGACCTCTGCCTCGCACGTCTACAATGATCATCAAACCATTGTTCTACAGGGATGAACCTTTTGTTGTTATTGGTGCTTGCAGGATAAGCCTATATTATACAATTTGCAATAGCACTCATACCAGAATTAATTCCCCGACTTAGCAAACGGTTTAGGTTTCTCTGATATACAGCTGCCTTGTTAGAATTCCATTTCAGTTTTGGTAGCAGCCGGAGATTTCTTGTATCAAAATAATCATTGGTAACGACTTGTATCATCATATTGATGTGTAAAAGATTCGATAATGGTACCGCGTCTACTTTGAAGTCAAGTGTACACTCCACCATTGCTCCTCCAGCTAAACTGTGATCTATTATTGAGCTACCTTGACTTCCCACAAATGTAAATTCACCATCCTTATCTGATGTGGAAGTTCCATTCGAAATTTTAAGTCAAAATGTATAACACAGGTCAAGAAATTGTTTTCCTCGTAAATTGCAAATCTCATCCTTTGATTGTTGTTCCATTTCCACTACCTCATTTTCAAACCCTGCTTTAGCAGCAGTTATTGCGTTGAAATTACCTACTGTGAGCACATTTGGGTTGTCATTCATTAACAAAAATTCGGACAACTTTTCGAAATCAGATTCCCAATTGTTGCAGTTAATGTTTGCCGAAATTATTATCATTTTTTATAGAAGTTCAATTGTTGTTTAATCAGAAACAAACTATTTCAATAATGAACTGTAGACCGAAGCTATAAATCTTATCTTTAGAGCACGAGTTAAGGTCTTGAAAATTAACTCTATGCCTCATCTACCACCAATCTGTACCTTATGTTACAGATGAGAAAAAAAGGATGAACATCACTTCTTGGCGATAATTCCAAAATATTTCAAGAGATCCGTCGACTACATTTTGATGAAAGCTTTCTTTCTGCAAACAAACTTAACGAAATATTAAATAGAGTAGTTAGATCGTCTAGCCTGTATAATTTTTGTTGACATGCCTTAAATTTCTGAAATAATTTCTTAACTTAATGCATTCGATCAGTTACTGTAGCTAAAAACTTTCTTAATTTTATGTTTTAAATTAACACTAAAACTGTTGACTTTCAATGTTTCAAATCGGAAAAATTGTATAATCTTTCATTTTATTTTATTTTCAACAACTTATTTACTTTTGTTAATTATAAATTAATTATTTTCGTTTATTAACTTTACTTTACATTTAAAAAATATGACTATTCAGAGATAACAGAAAAGTCTAGCTTTGAGTTTATGATGCATTACATTTTTATCTGTTAATAGTTGCCCAATATTGACAACACCGCCATAATCTGAATTCAATTAGCGTATTGTACGGTGTTGTAACAATTCGACATTCAAATGATAAGGGTGTGGACCTAGAAAAGAATATATAATCGTAATAAGAATAGAGTCAGTCGCAAAACAGATCCCTGGGGAACACCCGTATATTTGTTTTGTGATCGAAGCAGGGAATCATTACCATCGAAAGAGCAAGTCGCGTCATCGGCAAGACGTCGAAAGACGAAATTGGTTTCCTTTGGCTTCGCACAGTTCTCCTCAAAACTCTTAACAAAGTTTCTTGGAGTAACGTGATTTCACAACTAAGAATCAACCATAGACAAATTAATAACAGATACTCATTGAACATTGTCGAGGTTTAGCTGGTCATTAATTCCACATTTGAGTGACAATAGACGATTTCGGAATTTCTGGCACTTTTTGTAAACCAGTTAACCCACTTAATTACAAAATAAATGCTGGTGTGCCCCAGGGCTCTGTTCTATCTCCAACATTCTTTGTCATTTTTATTGATGATCTCCTGTCGGTTTATCCAATACATTGTTTCGTTGTCGATAGTACTCTTAGCTTTCATACTCGTTTTCATTCAGATTCACAGCCTCCTTCTTCGGATGTGGAACTGCAACGAAAAAATATGATAAGCTCATTAAATTCCGACCTAAACAGCGTTGTTCAATGGGGAATACAAAATCGAGTGGAATATAATGCTTCGAAAACCCAGTGCTGTCTTGTATCGTTAAAACGAGATATACCCCCTTGTTATTATCCATTGATGACACTTGCATCGAGGAGAGGAGACTGAACATCTCGATATTCTCGGTATGTGTATCACCAACCATCGCTTGTGGAACGATCATATACGCGATGCCGCCAAAAATGCCGCAAAATGTTTGGGTTTTCTAAGGCGATGCAAGACGTTTTTTTCCCTCTGATCTTTCTGTTATCTAAAAGACTTATATACGTCCAAATCTTAAGTATAACTCCCATATTTGGGCTGGTGCTCCATTTAGATAAATATTACCATCATAAGATCATTTACGTCGCTTGAACATCGTCGAAATATTTCTTTTTTGACCCTTTTTACCGTTATTTTAACGGTTTATGCTCTAGAGAAATAACCAGTTGCATTCGTTCCCTTAAACACTTTAACCGTTAAACTAGCGCTTCTAGGAATACTTATCAATATACCCTCGAGCCCAACTTCAGTCGTACTGTCAAGTATAGAGATTTGTTCTGTAGCCGTACTGCGTGAATGTGGAATGCCTTGCCACACTCTGTCTTTCCCAGCCATTGCAATTTCCCGAATTCAAAACCAATGTGCACCGACACCTCCTTTCGAAACCTTCTCTCCCTTTCTTAGTGCTCACACTGTGTCTACATAATAAGGGTAGTATTATCCCCTTGAGTGTACGCTTATCATACAAGCAAAAATTTGCTCCCAAATTTTTTTTATTTATTACAATTTTAAGCAAGTTTTCAAGAAGCATAAATAAGGTTATCTACCCAAGTTAACTCTTTTTTAACAGCAAGCCGATTTTTCATCTAATTTTCCTGAACAAGAACTAACTTTTTTTTTAAACTTCAAATGGGAAAAATCAAATATACTAATCGAAATTTTCTTTTATTTTTTTTTAAGATTTCAAAATGGAGATTTTCCTAAACCATATTGGCTATTGGTGGGATACTTAAGGAAATTTATTGGTAAGTTTTTTAAATTATAAAATAAAATAAAAAAAAGAAAAGAAAAACAATTTGCTAACAACTTAAAACATTAATATTTATATTTCTTTCGGCATTTTAATTTTTTTTTAAGCAACATGCATATGAAATGTTGATCTTTTATTCTGTAAAGATCTAAAGCTCCACGCTTACTTACTTACTTAAGGTGGCGCTACAGTTCCACTTGTGCGTGCCACCTGAGTCGCGGTCTTCTTCTATTGCGCTGCCCTGCGGGTGTGCATTTGAAGACTTTCCGGGCCGGATTATTGTTTTCCATGCGCTCTACGTGACCCAGCCATATTAGTCGTTGGACTTTTTACCCCTCTGGCCAAGTCTACGTCGCTGTACAGCCCGTACAGCTCGACGTTCCATCTTCTCTTCCACTCCCTTTCGATACATACGGGACCGTAGATCACACGAAGAACTTTTCTCTCGAAACGACCCAAGGTGCTTTAATCCGCTTTTGTCATAGTCCATGCTTCTGAACGTGAATAATAAGGGTCTTATATAGCTACACTTTGGTCCCTCGAGAGAGAATTTTCCTTCGCGCAAAAACACAGCTGTTATCAAGAGTTATTCTGGCCAGGTAGACGAAGTAACGTCTGTCGATACTGACATTTTGACCAAGAGGTCGTTGTTGTACATCCTTTCTTGACGACAGCATGTACTTTATTTTGCCCTCATTAACCGTTAAACTCATTTTTTCCGCCTCTGCCTCAATACTCACAAAAGTTATATTGACAACACGCTGATTGTTCCGATTATGTCAATGTCATCAGCATATGGTAGTAATTGGACTAACTCTTGATGACGTGGGAGCTCTGTACTATTTTTTCAATGACGGTGCTTAAGAAATCGCATGGCATGGCATCACCTTGTCTAAAACCTTTTTTGACGTCGAAAGTTTCTGTTAAGTTGTTTCCAACCTGTAGATGCTGTCATATGTAGATGCTGTCATATGCGGCCTTGGATATCGATGAAAAGATGGTGGGTGTCGATTTAGTGTTATTGGGTTTTTTTTTCGAGGATCTGCCGTAATGTGAATATTTGACCGACTGTGGACTTTCCTGGTCTTAAACCACTCTGATAAGGACCTATCAGGTTGTTGACGATGGGCTTTAGACGTTCACATTACGGCAGAAAAGATTGTATAGGCGATGTTAATTAGACTGATTCCTAGTTGGTGCAGTTTAGAGGGTCTCCTTTTTTCAGAATCGGTCAAACAATACTGATCCATTCATTGGGCATGCTATCTTCCGACCATATCTTACAGATAAGTTGGTACATGCTCCTAACCAACTTATCTCCAACTGCTTTAAAGAGCTCGGCATTCAAGCCATCCGCTCCAGCGGCTTTATTAGACTTCAGCTTAGATATGGTAATCTTTTCTTCGTCTAAATCGGGAGGACGGGATTGTTGGCTTTCGTCGTCTATGTTGAATAAATTATCCTGCCTGACAGCGGAATTCGGTTAATCGTCGCCGTTGTACAGTCTGCAGAAGTGGTCCTTACATATCCACAGCATTGACTGCGGTTCCACTATAATGTTTCCACTTTCGTCTTTCGGTTCTAGGTTAATGTACCTGTGAATTTTGTTTCACCTGTTTATAAAACTTTCGAACTTCATTCCTGCTTTTGAAACTCAAGTATTTGTTACATTTTTATTTCATCTTTTTGTAAACAAATATAAATCAAAATAAATTAAACAATAATTACAGTATGATAAAAATAGAATAATCTCTACTTGGTACTTGTCAAAAAGTGTTCTTAAATTCAAATTGATTAAATAACAACAACTAAAATAATAAAACACTAAACTGCGTCGAGTTCCATTTAAACGCACTAAAAATTAAAGTATTTTCCACAGAACTAAATAAATTTAATGTTTAGTTTATCGTATACGGTGTTGTTTATTATTATTATTTGAACAACAAAAAGAAATAAATAATAAATACAAACAAACAACAAAAACACTTACACAACTTATATACGTATCTCTATCCTTAACCTTAGTGGCGCTTTTATCTATTTCGTTTTATTTTGCAATAAAAAAAATTAAATCTATTTATGTTATCTATTCGTAGAAAAAACAATTATTGAATTTTTGGCTTTTGTTTATGAAAGTGTGGTGATGTAGTGGTTACCAGTAAAGACAAATAATAATTCATTCTAAATTGTTTCTAAATAGAATTTAGTTACTTTTTTTCACCAAAAGTTTGAGCAGATGAAAAGGTTTACAATTTACAGAAAAATTCATCACTCTCTTATTATTTATTAAACATTGAATTTCTGAACCAAAATATTTATGAAATAGACTTCAAGTGCAATCAATTCAGTTTATCAATTTCTCAAAGAGGTGAAAAGAAATGACGTATTAGAAAACATCGACTTTTATCACCAACAAATCAAAATTATTAGTAAACAAAATTTTGGCTACCTAGAATTACTTTATCATTTGAGTTGATTTCATTGATAATGATTTTTCTTAGGAAGGAATGCGTTTTAGATATCTCAAGGTGCGAAGTACATATAAATATATTTGATTCTAAGAATTCTTGAAAATTGACTGATATCAAAATATCAGTTGATAGACATGAAAGATGATGTCAACATTGAACCACAATTTTTTAGTAAAGCTTTTATATAGAAAAAGTAACAATACTAAAATAATATCAAATTACTTAACAAAATAGATAATACTTTGCGTCAAAATATTAGACACGTGTTAATTTCTATCTGATAATTTCCTATCAGTGCCCGTAGAACTAAAACCTGATATTTTAAACTTGTTTTCGATCGATACGATGTAGACATTAAGGCTTCAGGGTACCCTAGAGTTTTGACGAAATCGATTTTTTTAATTAAAACGGACTACAAAAACTATTTCACAAGAAATTATTGCGGGGAAGTACCTTTAAGTATACGGTTTTAGAATTTAAGTGTTATTTATGAATTTCTACTAATCAAAATTTGGAAATCATAACGTAGACCACTTTTGACCGATGAACTTACAATTTTAAATATGCCTTGTAAGATACTTTCTATTTTAAAGGGTTTCTTCAAGTTTAAAGTAATTTATTATTATCTGGGATTTTTTAGTAATATGAGCGAAAATCAATAGTTTTTTTGAGATTTCTATTTCTAATAAACGGTGATTTTTTAAGAGCTTGAAAACTTAAAAAAAAAAAAACGCATACAATTTGCAAAATCTCATCGATTCTTTATTTGAAACGTTAGATTGGTCCATGACATTTACTTTTTGAAGATAATTTCATTTAAATGTTGACCGCGGCTGCGTCTTAGGTGGTCTATTCGGAAAGTCCAATTTTGGGTAACTTTTTCGAGCATTTCGGCAGGAATAGCCCGAATTTCTTCGGAAATGTTGTCTTCCAAAGCTGGAATAGTTGCTGGCTTATTTGTGTAGACTTTAGACTTGACGTAGCCCCACAAAAAAAAGTCTAAAGGCGTCAAATCGCATGATCTTGGTGGCCAACTTACCGGTCCATTCCTTGAGATGAATTGTTCTCCGAAGTTTTCCCTCAAAATGGCCATAGAATCGCAAGCTGTGTGGCATGTAGTGCATGGGCAGTTCTTGAACGGCTTCTGGTTGCTCTTCACTCCAAATGCGGCAATTTTGCTTATTTGCGTAGCCATTTAACCAGAAATGAGCCTCATCGCTGCACAAAATTTGTCGATAAAAAAGCGGATTTTCTGCCAACTTTTCTAGGGCCCATTCACTGAAAATTCGACGTTGTGGCAGATCGTTCGGCTTCAGTTCTTGCACGAGCTGTATTTTATACGGTTTTACACCAAGATCTTTGCGTAAAATCTTCCATGTGGTCGAATAACACAAACCCAATTGCTGCGAACGGCGACGAATCGACTTTTCACGGTCTTCAGCAACACTCTCAGAAACAGACGCAATATTCTCTTCTGTACGCACTGTACGCATTCGTGTGGTTGGTCTAATGTCCAATAAAGTAAACTGATTGCGAAACTTGGTCACAATCGCATTAATTGTTTGCTCACTTGGTTGATTATGTAGACCATAAATCGGACGTAAAGCGCGAAACACATTTCGAACTGAACACTGATTTTGGTAATAAAATTCAATGATTTGCAAGCGTTGCTCGTTAGTAAGTCTATTCATGATGAAATGTCAAAGCATACTGAGCATCTTTCTCTTTGACACCATGTCTGAAATCCCGCGTGATCTGTCAAATACTAATGCATGAAAATCCTAACCTCAAAAAAATCACCCTTTAAAAATAAGGCAGTCAATTGAATTTTTATAAAAATTTTACAGAATGTCGAAAACATCATTCTTCGTAACATAAAATTATTTAAAAAATAACTTAATTTTTATCTTCAAATAGGAAGTAAGTGGAATTGTTCTGATTTGTGGAATTTAAAAATTAGCATTGTTAGACGTTTCAAGGTCCCTAGAAACTAAAAAAAAGATTTGTAATTTCTGTGCGTGATTGTGTAAGTACGTTCGTAATTCCGAACGTTCGGAAAGTTTATTCGTCGTTAAAAGCTCAAGAACCAGAAGAGATATCGACTTCAAATATTTTTGTTATACATATAATAATGCAGAAAAAACTCTTGAGAACATTGAGAAAATTCTGCAATATTATTTGCATAACAACATTTATTTGAAGTCGGTATGTCTACTGGTTCTTGAGATATAGACGACCGACGCACAGTGGGGCAAGAATGGTGATTTTGTGCGATTAATTATTTTGAAAAGTCTAAAGTGACTTTTTCTGTTTTAAAGACTTGTATAAGAGTATTAATAGGTTCAAACTTAAGTTTTATTAAGAAAACTCAAATTTTGAGAGTTTTTTTAAGGATAAACTTACGTGTTTACAACAAAAAAAAAATATTTTTTTCAAGAATAATGTATTTTTTTCATCATTCTATTCAAAATATCTGTCAAATTGCTTTTTCTAGATGTTTTTCGGCTGAATTGGTTTCGGAAAATTTTAAAATCTTTGTTTCTTAATTTTAAAGCTTCTTCGCTTAACTGACCAATCGGTTAGAGGCAAGAAGAAGCAATTAAATGGCCATGAATTAATATTTTGTGCACTGTTGTACTCATAAAGTAACAGGGATGCAGTGTAACAAAATATCGGGTGGTATCTTCACAATAGCTTTTGAACTTTTCGTAGTTTAGCTTGAAACCACTTGAAAGGCATTGCAAAATTATGTAAAATTTAAGTTCATCAATTCCAGTGTGGTGGCGAAAAAATTACTTTTTTTTCAAAAAATCTTCTCGCAATATTACCTGTGTTGGTATTTCCGTATCCCGGTTTAGGATGATCCACAATTAAGCCAAGTTTTTCTTTAAATTCTCTTTAAATTCGCTTTTTGTTTTCATTGACGGCAACTTCTGTTGTTTTGCTTGCTCTCCACTCCTGGATTGGAAGCTTATGTGCAATATGCAGAAGGCTTTCAAAAAGTCGAATCCATGAATGTAAAACAGAAAGACCGAATGATAAATATTGTTCTGATACAAGCGATTGAACCATTTTATATACGTTGTTGGATTCTTTACATGTAGCATTGCATAAATAACATCTCATGGAAAATTAAGTATCGGATAAACTGTTGCAAAGCTTTCCATCAATCATTGAAAGTATCGTTTCATGTTTCACAACAAACTTTTTATTATCGATGGTTATATTTGACCCATGAAAATTTTGGATTTGTGTATCTCTGATATCCTTTTCGATCCTCACAAGCTCGTCACTCTCTTTTTGAAAGTCTATTTTTAATGAATGGCCATAGCGTGGAGATGAAGGAAAGGTGTTATTCCATAGAAGTTTTTGGGTTAATGAAAGTTGTAGTGGGACCAGACACTTATCATCGCTCTAGTGGCTTTCCAAATATTTCTGATGATATTGGCGATGACCCAAACTGCCATCGAAACCCCACTTCGAAACTAACTTTAATTCGTTATCTGTATCTGATTGAAAAAATTCCAGAACGTTTATTTGATTGATCAGTTTTTTTTCGGTAGTGTGATCGAGGAGATTTTCCATGGGTACTTCAGCACAAGTTTCTGTTATTTTAATTTCAGGAGGGTAACAATTTTTCTTGTCTTTTTGCACCTCTTTATAAGAAGGGAACACATTTTTGGCATAGGTTCTTATAATAGTGTACTGGTGCCTTGACAATTTTGCTTCAATCATCATAGACAAAGCTTCGTGGTTCTTCAAAACTTTTTTGCCTTTGTAAGAAACTTTGAGACGTTGCCTCTTTAACCAAATCTGCTGCTTGCTTTTGACCCGAAGCCCGTAAACTCATTTGAGCAGCATAGACTAGCTCATTTGTAGGAACGGTATTTCTCAACTCCGCAGTTCGTTTGCATTTCGATGATTCACTGCATCGAAAACGATATGGACGTCCAGCAGGTGAAGACAATTTTTTAAAAGCAATGGATCCGTTAAACCATTTTATCTCTGAAGCAAGGAAAAGTTTTTTAGTTCGTTTTGATCGTTCGCATTTAATTTTTAATTGGTGTTTGAAATTTTTCAAGTCTTGCCAAAGTTTGCGTAGATGAGTTTCATCTCGAAAAAAAATCGAACAGTTATCAATCGGGTCTCTTGAAAAATCGATAACACTATATTTCAAAAATTAAAAAAAATATTTCCACCAAAAGTTTAGCACTTCTGCTTTCACTTTTATATAAAAGAAATATGTCTAAATTATGGACAGTTATTAGATGTGCTAAACTTCTGCCGGAACAGAAGATAATATGCATAAATTAAAACAAAGTCTAAAAAAAATCGCACTTTAAACCCCTTAATTAATGATAATTTTTTTCATTTTTTAAACAAAGAAACAAAATCTACACATCTTTACCTTCACCAGACATATTTTATATTTTCAATCGCACAACAAATAAAAAAGATATGAAAAAAAGAGTAGGTTCTATATTTTTAAAATTTTTCCCAATTGCAAATTTAACAACGAACTTGTCAACTTTGATCCCTTGACTAACTTAGTGCAAAACATAAAAATATTTAAAAGTGACCTTTTGCGCACTGATCTCTATTGAGCTGCCCCAGTGTGCGACGGTAAAAGCGATCTTGAAACGTCGAGAAATGTCAATATTTTCAATTCGAGGAATCGGAACGATTATAATAACTTGCTATTTGAAGTTAACCAACTTTGATTTATTAATTTTTAAAAAATCTTTAGAACGTTTTTATTTTATTCATTTTATGAATTCTGTCTTTAAAATATGTGTATTTTTCGTAAGCGTGACTAAGTGCTTATAAATATACATTTCACATTTGAATTTCGTTAAAAATTTGTGAGATATCAAAAGTGCTCGACTAACATGAATCGGCCTTAAACCTTAATTTCCAAGTTTGAACTCAATCGTCAATACTTGTGTTTTGTTGGAAAATCTATCAATAGTATAGTAGGATCTTCCACGAAGAACAAAAACAATACCCTTAGTATGAATACTACCGATAAAAGTTAAAGTAGAATCTTACTACGGATGGGTTTTTGACATTTATACGAGTCTCGAATGGATCTTATGTGATATCGTTCTCAAATGTTGGCACGATTGATATTGCATTTGTATCTCGATGGCTGTGTTCGTTGAGTAGTTGTGCATTTGGAACCATATGTTTCCCATTGGGGAAAAAAATCAATCTGTTACTGTTGATATTATTTAGTTTTGTTAGTGAAAATAGGCTAACTGGGCTTATTTTGCAAGAGAAAACAATAGAAAAGAAATGTATGTTTTGCTATGTTTCCACCCAAGGTTTATATAGATTAAATAAATCTTTTTGGTGTTTCCAGAACACAAGAAGATTTAAAAATGATTAAGTTTGACAGCACTTTCTAAAATGCAAATGGTGTTTCGATGATTCTTATCAAGTGCAAGTGGGATAGTTTGATTCGTGTTAAACAATGAAGAACTGAATGGTTCAGCACCATTTAAGAATATGCTACCTACTCAATGTGCAATTTTTTTATTTTAATTAAAACAAAACTATATATTTTGTACACAAACATGCAAATAAACGGACCATAACCCAACTCCTCCACACAGGTTTTTCTTCACAAATTTTGATTTGCCACCGATCCCCGACCGGAATCGAGGCGAGTCAAGCTCATTTCAACTCGATTCAGGAATATACAGAATTGAGGTGAACTTCAAGCTCGTTTCAGCACCACATGTTAATGTAGTAGTTTACGAACAAACCCCCTTCTAGAAGATTTTATTTTATATCAAATTATTTGGTTAAAACTCTAACATCGATTATCACCTAACACAGACGTATTTTCTTGATTTTGATAGTCAACTATGAAAAATCAGCTTACAAGATTTCACCCATGGTTTAAAGTTCGCTGTTTTTGATTGGAATTTTTGATAAATATAAACAAATATAATAACTGGACTACTGCGGATCGTTTTTTTGGTAATATCTTACTGTACTATATATGGAATTCCAAAAAAACACAGCTAATGGCAATGTTTTGGGCTGTAGGGGTAAGGACAGACAGGCAGACGGTCGGTTATCTCGGGACTCACTTTTGTTGACTTCTCTATCGTCGTATTTTTATTTTTGATTAAAATCTTGAGTTCGTAATTGTTAACATACATTAGGTGGAGCAACAGTCTATTGAAAGCTAGGGGCTAGTGATTTAAAACTCTCAACCATTCCTGTAGGAGAGTACGGTTTTCAGGACTGGAGGGACTTATCGTTTTCAAGCCGAATCCGAACGACTAATTTGAGAAAGCAAATTTCATGACAAACTTTACTCTTGAATAATTTGTCAATTCCTCGCAAGAGGCAGTACATGTGAAAAAAACTTTAGATGGCACAGGCAGGGATTGAAACCAAGACCTCTGGCATGACAGTCCAACCCATTAACCATCATGCCACGGGTTCTAATTGCTTACGACTTTAAAAATTGCCATTCATCTCCTATGTGTATCTAGTGAAAACAGCAGAGGTTAAAATAGAGATGCCCTTCTACACAAATTGATTATGAATTCTTGAACATTGCATTGAGAGAGAGAGGCTGAGTTTGGTACAAAACGTTCAACATTCTAGTAGTATGGCTAAGGAGCAAATCACTGATCTTCCCAGTATGCCTGCTCAGAGGTTAATTGAGCGCGAATATAAGCGTTAAAAAGTTAAAAGATATTATAAAGGGTTTTTTTGCAATAAGGGCGTAGTACCCGTGGCATGATAGTTAGTGTGTTGGACTGTCATGCTAGAGGTCTTGGGTTCAATCCCTGCCTGTGCCACTTAAAGTTCTTTTCACAGGTACTGCCTCTTGCGAAGAATTGACAAATCCTCCAAGAATAAATCTCGTCATAAAAAGGGCTCTTTCAAATTAGCCGTTCGGATTCGTCATATAAACTGTAGGTCCCCTCCATTCCTGCAAATTACTAGCACACATAAATGGTTGAGAGTTGTAAGTCACAAGGCCCTGGTTCTCTACGGACTGTTGCGCCACCTTATTTATTTATTTATTATTTTCAATAAGGGCGGGTAGATGGTGAAATGGAATAAGACTAGCTGTGTGCGAGGTATTGACAAAATTATTTTTTATTTGAAAGGCGCATGTTGTTTGGAATATGACATCATTCAAAGACCCGCCTCGGTTTCTCTCGGTGGCACAAATCTGAGTTGTCCAATTTTCAATAACTCTTCTGCATCGATCTGGCTAAATTTGAGCGATGGCTTGTGTTATGTTCACCTTTTTGGGAATCGGTCGATTCCTCTATTCGTCTATATGCAATTAGACTTGCGACGTCAAGAATATCGTATTACCTTGGTGGCCAATTCGCATCAACCCTGCAAAAGATGACCTTACCCTAAAATTGTTCATTCGAAATGTAAATCGTGGAGTAAATGTGGAACCACATGTCGTCTAGGTCCATATAGTTCAATTTAGGTCATACAAAATTAGTTGTCATCGTTATGTAGCTCTCGCTTTTGACGGCTACCGCCTCACTAACGTCGTTTTGAAAAAACTATGGACCAATTACGCCACCTTTCCAAAATCCACCCCAAACGGTAACTTTTTGGCCTGGGTTAGCAGTTTTGCTTGTTTACTCACACCATTCATCCAAAAATGCGCCTTGTTACTATGAATGATTTTTCGAGAGAAATGTTTGTCCTCTTCCAAACGATTCGAAGCCCAGTCAGCGAACAAACAGCCGGCGTTGCCTATGGTCATGAACTTTGAGCTCGTAGTTCACTTGGATCTTGTAAGGGTGTAGGCCCAAGTCCAGACGCAAAATTCGTCAAGTTAAAGTCTGTGAAAGGCTGAATTCTTGTGCACGGCCAGGAATAGACTGCCTCGGGTTCTGCTGTACACTTTCACGGCGATGTTCTCAGCTGATCCTACGTTCCTTGAACGTACGGGTGTTAGATGTTTACAGAACCGGTCGCCTCAAATTTGGCAACTAAACGTTGAAGATTCGACAGTGAAGAGCCAACACGTTTACCGTAAAATGGGCGAAATATGTGCAACGTTTACTTTAACGAAAAAACGACTTCGAATTAAATATCTTACCAAAACTTTGAGATTTTGGTTTTCAACTAATTTTATCTTATAAAAATATTATTTTCAATATTTTAAAAAAATTTGAGAAAAATCGAGTTGGCAGCTTTTTATAAAAAATAAAAACCAAAGTTGGTACAAATTGAATTTGGACTCAAATATCTTTTCAAAAATTTGAGATTATGGCTTGAAACAAATTTGACCCTATAAGAAATATTGTTTTCAACATTCGGACAAATCAAATCGACAAAAAATAAAAATCTAAAAAAAGAAATTACTTAAAGTTGGTAAAAATAGATTTTCTACTGAAATATCTTTTTAAAACTTTGGGATATTGTCTTTAAACTACTTTTATCTTTTAAAAAATATTGTTTTCAACATTCAGTCAAATTTTCGAATCGACAGTTTCTTTTCAAATAAAAACTTAAAACAAATTTAACAAAAGTTCGTAAAAATTGATTTTCGAAAATTTGAGATTATGGCTTCCAACTAGTTTTAAAATTTAAAAAAACATTTTACAAAAAATAAAAACCTAACCAAAAAAATAAAACTTGGTAAAAATTTACTTACGACTCAAAAGCTTTAAAAATTAAAAATATTGCCTTCAAACTCTTTTTATTTCACAGAAAATATTGTTTTCAATATTTAGTAGCTTTTAACTTCCCATAGGAAGTTATTGTAATGAGTCCGATTTGTCAAATTGAAAATTTTGACATATCTCAACGTTTTAAGGTCCCTAGAGTCGAAATAAAAGATTTTGAGAAAAATGTCTGTGCGTGCGTGTGTACGTACGCAAGAACCAGAAGAGATATCAATTTTAAATAAATTTTGTTATACAGATAATAAGGCAGAAATATCTTACGAACCAAAAACGCTAGAGACTTGAATTAAATTTTATATAATATATTGTAACGTGATATCAAAAAAGTATATTTTTTGAAAAAAATCCATTTAACGGTTTTTTTATAAATTAAAAAAACTGAAAAAAAAAATTGTCACCCCCAAAATTTTACGACTTAAATATTTTATCTCCAAAACAATTTTGTGCAACGAAAAATAATGTTTTTGACATCTAATAAAATTTTGAGAAAAATCGAATTGACAGTTTTTTTTTACAAAAAAATTAAAAACCCAAAAAAAAAATAACAAAAGTTGGTAAAAATTTATTTTTGACTCAAATATCTTTTCAAAAATTTAAAATATTGGCTTCAAACTAATTTTATCATATAAGAAATATTGTTTTCAACATTCGATAAAATTTTGAAAAAATCGAATTGACAGTTTTTCTACAAAAAATAAAACTCTAAAAAAAAACAATGCTAAAACTTGGTAAAAATTTACTTTCGACTCAAATAGCTTTTCAAAAACTAAAAATATTGGCTTCAAACTTATTTTATTTCACAGAAAATATTGTTTTCGATATTCAGTAATTTTTATATAAAAATCCAACAGTCCGTTTTTTTCAGAAAAAATAAAATCTACAAAAAAAGTACGCAAGTTTGGTAAAAATTGATACGAGTATATATAGACAAACTTTTAAGCCAGACAAATCGACAGACGGGATGGGAAGTTGTAAGTGGGGGTCGCATCCCAGCCTCTTTTTTATTCCGTTTAGTAATCGTTTTTAACCATAATACACATGTCACTCGTGTCAAATTGTCACTTAAATAGGTACGTTCGATTATAATTCTACTATCAGCACCGTGAACAGAACATGCATCATTTGGAGATTAAATCTTTGCTTCAATGGTTTATTATTTAACTCACCGCAAATCCATAAAACATGCCCATATCCTACATAAACATTTATAATCATTTATGCGACAATACATTTCTCAGCTTTAGCATTATCAGATTAGTAATAATTATTATAAATAACATAGAAAATCAGCAGCATGCCATTGAATTGTTTGTAATTTTCAGTTAATTAGTGGATAATAATTCCACATCCATAAGCCACATTAAAAACATAATAAATTATATCTTCATTCATTGTCAATGATTCAAAAACAAAAAGACACAAAGGTATTTGCAATTTTAAATATTTAAATTTTAATAATTGCACTATTATACACAATGCACATCAAAAACACATAATCAAAAATATTTATAATATAATTAAACTCATTTTTAACAATTCTTTTTGAATGAACAAAAAAAAAAAACAAACAAATAGAATTTCATTCATTATCATTTAAAAATTCAATATCGCGCATAATGACATTTTTTAACTCAAACGAAAAATGTATACAATAAAACCAAAAAAAGTTAAAATTTATTAAAAATGCTGGTACGTAGTGAATTTTAAGCATACGAAGACCGCAACAGTGGCGGGCGTTGTCATGACGATGGCATACAAAATATCGATTTAAATATTTAAACAAAAATAAAAACAAATAAAATGAATAAAACATTACAAAAGGTATTTAAACAAACACTTTCGTTGGAATTTCGGTTTTGTTTTTTATTATTTTTTGTAAATATTATTAACTCTTTATTAGAACAGGTATACATTTTATATCATTTTTACATTCTGTTTGTGTTTTTCAATAATAAACAAAATAAATCGATGGCTAATTTTGAAACATTTAAAATCAAAATATCAAACAAAAAATGAATAAAAAGAATGCCATATAATGGGGGCAATTTGCGCCACAGGGTAGCTGCCACATATTAACCTAAGTGGAGTGCGATATTCTCTTTGTTTAGCTTTTAACATGTCAGATGTTAGAGTCAGCTTTTTTTTCAGTGGATTTTTTTTATCTTTATTAAATTTTAAACTGATTTCTTTTTTTGAAAAAAGCTGGAGGCTAATTTACACAACAATTTAATCCACGAATTCCAGCGGTTAAACTGAAGTTCGAGCCGGGTTCAAAGTTCGTGAATTATGATACAAAATAACAGGGTTGTCATATTTTTTCTATAATGTTATGTATAGGGGTTTCCAATTAATTGATAAACAAAAATCAATGGATGTTTTTTTTCATAATTTTGTTTATGACACTTTTACTGATGAATGTCATCCATAACTTCACGAATTCTGTCTTTAAGGTCTTGGAACGATTGTGGAGTATTAGCATATCCCTCGTTTATTATTAAAGAATATGTTAAAAAACAATAAAATTAAGATTTAAAAATTTACCAGCGAAATAAGTCAATACTTACTTCTAGGTTATTTTAATTTACCACACATTGACTGGATTCCATCCGAAGACGAATCCTGCCTTGAAGCCTCTCCTTCTTCTTCACAAACGGAACTATTTCTTCTCGATAAAGTCCTTCGTACTGACTTACAGCAAACTAGCTGTATTAAAAACTCAAAAAATCGAATTCTGGATTTAGTCTTTTCTTCTGACGCTATTAGTACCTACTCTTGTTCTAGAATCTTGATCAGGAATTACTAATATTGACAAATATCACCCACCTTTGGACATTTTTTTTGACTTAAGTAATCACCTTACTAATCACAGTAATTCTTTTGATTGCTTATATAATTTTGATTTCAGAAGAGCCAATTTCCAGCAGTTGTCTAAAGATTTAAACATTTCTGGAATTGCTGATACACTAGCATTTTCTAACATTGACGAAGCAGTTTAAACATTTTATAGTATCCTTAATTATTGTTTTGAAAAAAATGTATCGAGAAAGAAATCAAGAAATACAAACTTTAGCCAACCTTGGTACACGAAAGAATTGCGGAAAACGTATCTCGTAACTCTGTCTCCAGCCAACTTCTCTTTTTATGTTGAACACTTTAACCAATTTAAATCTCTTTTTAATTTTTTATATGTATGCTTGTTATGTTACTGATATGGGGACCTCTTTAAAAGAGAATCCTAAAAAATTTTGGAATTTTGTATACTCAAAGAAAAAATCAGATGGCTTTCCAGTTAACTTCACTTACAAGAACCTTTCCTAAGATAAAACTTTTGATATCTGTAACGCTTTCGCAACGAATTTCCGTGAGTCATTTGTTAATAGCCCTCAAGAAGTTGATGAAGTATATTTTCATAATCTTCACACTACCTGTGCTACAGAATACGGTCCTTGATCCTTTATCTGCGTTGAATGATTACTGCTCAGCCGGTCCTGATGGTATTCCCCCGATAGTACTAAAAAAGTGTAGTAAAGCTTTAGTTGAACCCCTTACGTTTTTATTCAAACTTTCTCCAAAAAACAGGCAAATTTCCAAGTATATGGAAGAAGTCATTTCTAACACCAATTTTCAAGATAGTTAACAAGTCGGATATAAGCAACTACAGGCCCATTGCAAAGCTTTCTTGCATTCCTAAAGTATTTGAACAAGTTGTTTCTGAAAGCGTAGCATGTTTTAGTAAAAATATCATTTGCGAAAAGCAACATGGTTTTGTGAAAAAAAGATCAACCGTTACTAATCTCCTCCCATTCTCAAACATATGTTCAAACGAAGTTTGACTGTATATACACTGACTTTCCTAAAGCTTTTGACCAACTTAGCCACGTAATTATTTTATTTAAACTCAAAGCTCTTGGTTTTCCAACATTTTTCTTGGCTTGAATCAAATCATAGCTTGAAAACAGATCCTATGAGGTGAAATTTTCTTTCTGAATCTTTTGTTGCTCAATCTGGTGTTCCCTAGGGAAACCATCTTTGCCCTCTTCTGTTCACTCTGTCTATTAACGATGTATCGTCATGTCTACGCTCAAGTCAACTTCTCATTTTTGCTGACGATATGAACATTTTTAAGATTATTAAGTCCACCCATGATCGTATCCTTTTACAAACCGACATACATTTTGGTGTGGAAAAAATAGCTTTGCCCTCAACCCATTAAAATACCAGACGATAACTTTTACTAAAAAACGAATCGTTAGTGTATTTGATTTTTGTATAAATTAGCAAAAACTCTGTCGCGTCTTCACATTTAAGGATTTAGGGTTTATACTCGTATCTGTTCCAACTTACACTTACACTTACACATCACACTAATTTTATTGTTAGTAAGGCAAGTTCTATGCTTGGTTTTATAAAACGCTGGGCAAAGGAGTTCAATGATCCTATGTTACTCTTTCTTTGTACAATTGCCATGTTCGTCCTCATATATATATGCTTCGCAGGCATGGACTTCCTTTTACGAAAGTCATAGAAAACGTGTTAAATCAATTCAACATAATTCCATTCGCTTTGCCCTAAAGGGTTTTCCTTGGGATGATCCTTATGATCTGCCTCCCTATGAACATCGTATTCTACTTCTTCAAATGCAATCTCTCCATCAAAGGCGTGTTAATAATGACTTAGTATTTTTTCATCAACTCATTAATGGTGAAATTGATGCACCTTATTTTCTATCCTGTGTACATTTGACTTAATCTGAGATAATGGCGTTCAGAAATGGTTGAAGGTTATCCGCTCAAGAAAATTGGACATTAAATGGAGAAAGAATTCGAATTGTCTCCAACTATACTTCCTTAGGAGTTTTATACCAAAGATGTCGTTTTCAAAGCACGTAGAAAAGGAAAGCACTGCAGCCAAGAACAGCGTAGATTCGACGTGGAAATGCTTTCTAGCAAAACGAAATATCAACTAAAAAGCAAATGGAAACTTTTTCAGGTGGTTTGTAGGGATATTCAAACCTACGGTGCTCAGATCTGGGGCTTTGGAATGTTCGAAGAAGTGGATAAACTTCAACGCTATTTTTACAAAGAATTTTAAAATTGCCTACATTTACTCCAAACTACTCTTTGGCAATGGAAGCTGGGGTGGAGGACGGACAATCATCTCAGATATATATCAAAAACAATATTCGAATACAGTGCAACAAGACTACCGCATCAGCTAACAAAAATACTTTTGAGGGAAAAATTGTTCTGGCTAAATTAATTGAACAATCTTCGATATTGATGTGGACTGCGTTGGGATGAAATATCTATTTTTCAAATTGATTGGATCCAAAAAGGCATTGATCTTTTGCGGCTGAGGGTCAACAAGAAAACCTACGAAGAGCATCTACAAACATCTGGATCATTTAAGAGGACAGATTTGCGTTAACGATGGTGTCAAACTAAACAAGGCAACTTGGATTTTTAAGGCAAGATGTGATTCAAGGTCAATGGAAACGGATTTGGCGAGAACGAATTATCATTATGTACTTTGTGCAACTTAAGGGAGGAAGAAAACATCCAGCACTTCTTGGGCAGATGTCCGGGTTTAAAAAAATTTAGGGTGGCCTTCCTTAGGAAAGTTTGGTTAACAGAAGCGGAAATAATCCAGGTGCTAAATGGAGAAAACAGCACCAGTTTTGAAGGACTTGTGAATTTTATCATTGTAGCCTTACCATACCGAAATGAACTAGTGAGAAAATATAACCAGTCAAAAATGTTCTAAAAATGATCAACAAATTTTGATTTGAAACTAATAATTGTAATAAAATGTATGTGAATTTAACTACTATACAGACGACGTTTGTCAATGTCGTAAGTTTTGTATTTTCAACTTCAAAAAACACTTTAAATCTTATTCGAAAATGTTAACTTTTAGATATAAAGTTGGAAATAAATACTGCATTTCATTGAGTTTAATTTTTCGAAAATTGTTAGAACAGTTCGTGTTATATTCGGTCTTAAAAAATACGAGAATCATCTCAAAACCTTAATTTCCAAGTTTGAAACCAATTTGGGACTAGTAAAGGCCGACGGACGAAATCGCCGCCAAACTTTGTTCGACTTCTCTACCACCGTAAAATCATGTTTAATAAAAAAAAACTCGCGTTCGAATTGTTTACGAATGCAATACTTATCATATAGTTCATGTAGCAACTTTAAATTGGTTCATTTATCTACTTTTCTTGAAGACCAACGTAATGTCTCTTGTATGATCTTATTTTTTTCTAGTGAAACAGGCAGTTGCATTTTTATCTTTAAGCCTTTCTTACTTACTTAAAGGTGCATAACAGTCCCGGACGGAACTAGTCCTTAATTAAAATGCTACTAAAATCAGCTCCGTCTTTAACTAGCTGTCTCCAGTTTTGTCAGGTCCTCTCCTACCTGCGTGCTCCACCTGAGTAGCGGTCTTCCTCTATTACTCCGCCGGCACATTATGTATTCAAGAATACATAATGTATTTTGGTGATATATCAAAAGTAAAACAGTATAAAAAGAAATAAAGACCAAACAAATTTATATATAAACACTAAATTTCTTGAAAACTATCATCTAAGTCTGGGGAAATGTGTAATAAACTCATCATTGCTGGAGAGTATCGTTCTTTCAGATCTTTTTCTCTTCTCACATTAAGGAAGAAATAAGTGGATCTGAAGAGGCTGCAAGCATGTTAAATAGGTTCTCATTCTGCCGAATCCTTGAAACTTTACACGTATTCTGATATCGATATTTCTTGTAGTCTTTATATTTGCATTCCTGGGCTTCTTCTGACAGTCCTCCAAGTGGTAGTGTTTGACATTGAATGATATTTTGACTATGAACCAATATTTTGTGTGAGTAGTTTTTCAGGATACTTTTGTTTTAAAAGCTCTGCCGTTTTCTTAGTATACTCCCCAAATTTAACTACATTCACAACTTCTCTGCAATTCAAAACGTTCAATATTACTTTGAGCCTCATTATAACTTCTCAATTGACTCCAGTTATTCGAACGGTTGCATCTGACCGTTCAAAAAATATTCTTGCAGTGTTTCCGTCATTAGTGTTTAAAATCTCTTGTTCTCTTCTTTTTGTTTTCTTCTTTTTTCCGCCTCCTTGGTCCCAATCGATTTATCAGTACCTTCTTCTTCTTGTCGAAGAGTATACGTAAGCTTCTAGCGTGCACTGGAGAGATTCCATATTCGTAATTATGTTCGTCCTCAATTGATTAATCTTTATTGAAGTTCTTTTGTGTTCTTTTGTATTTTAGACATGACCGCGTAGGCTTTCTTTCCGTTAATACGTTTAATACTCTTCCGTCTATCATAGTTGAAAAGAACTCGTGATTCACAGTTATAGTTGTTTCTTCATTAAGTTTATGTACTATTGGTTGAATATCGGCTATTTGAATTTCAATATTATTGACTGTGGTATTTATGATGTCACTAGTCTCTTTAACATATTGGAACATAATGGGCCGACCAAAATGAACTGATGATGAGCGAGGGTTTCTCCAATGTTGCCCATTTGTACTATTGAGTCGAAGTGGGACAACTGATGCCATGAACATATGTGCGTCTGTTTCACCATCTGTTTTTTGCTTGTAGGCACTTTGTCCAGATGATCCATCGCAGCCCCATTTACTCTGTAACGTTAGACTTCTTGGAAGTGCCATTATTTGATGCTCGGTTTTGCTTTCTATTATCCGCATTGCTGTATGATCCATCATGTTTTGAAGTTTCACTCTAGCTAATATTTCCGTGACTTCGCAGTTTTCGGGAACTGCTTCTTTTTTCGCAACCGTAATCATATTGGAGGATGGCAAGATCTCTATGTTGTGATGTCTGAACGAAGTTCTCAGGACTTATTATTTTTCTTTTGAGAGTCCCAAATCCATAAGCAAAGTTAATGCGTTCTCACTGGTGTATTTTATGGAATTGTGTTGGGGAGTGCGAATGCTTTTCTTGACTCTTTTGACACGAAGTGGACTTGCAGAAGATATTGTTCTAGTTTCTATATTCAAAATTAAGAAAAAATATAAAACCAATTATCATCATAAAAAATTTTCAACTTTGGCCTGCTCTATAAGGCACACCAATAACCTAAATTGAATAATTTTCTTGATTACTGGAGCTTCAAATATTTGTCAATCCAGTGCATTATAGACCCACTCGAAAAATTAATATTGCAAGCAGTTTTGCATAAACGCGCCACTGTGCGCCGGCCGACCCTCGGGACTGGATTGGAAGATCTTCTGAGCTGAAGCTTTGATGCCCATTCGCTCTATGCCATCTAAGTCTTTGGACTTTTATTCTTTTAACCAGGTCAGTGTCACTGTAATGCCCGTACAGATTGTCGTTGTATCTTCTTCTCCACTCTCCATCTGTGCAGGCGGAACCAGAAATCAATCACCCGACAAATTTTTTCTCTCAAAGCATACTTAGACGCTTCCATCTTTTTTCGGCAGTGTCCAAGCTTCAGTGCCATACAAAAAAACATGAAGCCTCGCCTCCAATAATAATCTTATAGGCTTTTCACACCAAACCCAAAACCGGGTTTTCGGCAAAAAGTTCCCGAAAACCCGAAAATCGTTCACAAAAAGTATTTACACGTTTTCATTTGACATTTAAATTTGATTAACACCGACTGTCAAATTTTGTTTTGATGAAAAGAACATTTCAGAATGGCCGCAGAACTTTCGATATACTCTGCAATGACCTAAACGATCTGAAAATGCAAGATACAAACTTTAGGCTTATGAGGTACTTATCAAGTTGATTTTCAGGAAGCTAAGGATCTAAACGATCCTTCACACAGTGAAGATGTTCTATATGGTATGTATTCTCTCAAGATTCAATTTTTTGAAAACTCTTGGAGTGCAAACATTCTCCTAAGGATTTTTCCTTACCGCCGACACCCTTGTGCCGATAATCCTTTCCTGTGCTGTGATAGAGCAGCATATTAGCGCAGACAAGGCCCTAACACTAGCTCGTCTCCAAGAAGAGTTTCAACTGAAGTTCTGGGGACGGGTGAAACATGACGGGTGACATGAACCAACAAGAACTAGAAGCTCGCCGATCTGCAGCTATCCTCTCTGTTCACTTCAACTGGTCAGAACAATTCACCAAAGAGAAGCTAATTGTGTAGAAAATATACGATCAAATCAATAAAAAACAAAACTGTTACAACAAAAAAGTATTTTATTTAAAACATTTTCTTTTTTCACAACAAACTCAATCCAAAATACTGCTTATGACTATTGATCCTGTTGGCCAAATGTGCCTTCAGAATCTCCTATATTGTGGCCGTCCAAGCAGCTTATAGGCGGGGTTGAGAAAATTCTGAACGATTTCATGTAGGTCCTAGCCCGCTGCGTCATACCCTCCACCAGAAATTTTCATTCATACTTATTCTCCTCCACAAATAAACTTATCGACTTTCTTATATCTCCCAAATCCTTGTGGTTGAACGGAGTTATACCGAAAAGTTTTTCTTCAGCGAAAGCGTCGAACATATTTTTGGCGACGAGTTGGAAAACGCATCCCTTCGAAACGTCATTACGAACTATGAGCAAGTCTTCCTCGTCCTTGGGGTCGACACGCCAGTAGCCATGGTGAATTTCGGTTCCTCGCTTAACAAAGAGCGTTTGAAACTCTGGAGGATCATAAAAGAACCGCCAATGCCGCAAATAGTCACCGGGGCTTTTATTCTCGACCTTGGAACAAAAACAAACAACAAAAAAATATAACTTACCACGACCAAATTGATTTCAAAATGAATATTTGTTTTGACAGCAGCCATCAGCCGTTTTGTTTTGTTTACATTAATTTGAGCGCTGAATTTTTCAAAAGGTTTGTTTGTTTAGTTCAACTTTGAATTGCAACTAGTTTTCGAGAGGTTTTATATAAAACTTGTGGTTTACGAAAACTTGTCGTTTACCAAAAATGTATGGGAAAACTTGAGTTTTCGGTGTAGGTTTTCGGCGAAAACCGATAATTTCGCGAAAACCGGGTTTTGGACTCGGTGTGAAAAGCCTGTAAGACTTTCATTTTTGCGTTCATCTTTTTTTTGACAGAGTCCAAGCTTCAGCTCCACAAAAGAAAACATTAAGCAATTCATACGCCTCCAATAATACCCTTAGGTTGGTTATACTGATCTATTTTTGTGGAAGGCTTTGATAACTTTAGATAAAATGAATCAGCCAAAAACATAGAAAACTAAGCCACAACTAAATAGCCCTTAACTACAAAATAATAAAATAAAAATAATTTATCATAAAAAAGATCAATGCAGTAAAAATATAGAAAATCTTGCATCACATTATGAGAATAAAAGAACTTCATGCAACTATTTTGAGGATTGTTTTCTTATTAAGCTCAAAAACATAGAAAACATTGGACGTCAAATTTGATGCTGTCAATTGTCACTGTAAAAAGTTCACAACTAATTCACGTCTAATATTTACGACTGTAGTATTTAAAATTCAACAGATTTAAATCCATTTTTAAGTTTGCAAAAGAACAACAAAAACATAGAAAACATAACCACGACATCAAAATGTTCACCCCTAACTGTCAAACCACTTTCCTTTCGATCTATAAATGTCTAAGTTGACACTCGTGTTAATTTGTAAAAAATTAACATCACACGAAGAACTTAATACTACAGTAATTAATTTGTTTCAAAAGTCTTTGGTTATGATATCAAATAATTATTTAATAATTATGTAAACCTCCCTATACCTTAATTTAATTATGTAGGACTCTTAATAAACCATAATTTTACATAGATATGTACTTATTGTAAAATAGAACCGAAACAACAAATCAATTAGTCTAATTAGGTACTTTATATCTAGAAATCTCCTCATTAATCTTTCTCAAATTTCATTCCTAAAATTAAATTTCATACAAACTCAAATCTTTATGTAAATGATTTAGTTCTGTATGTGTATGATTATATATTTTAATGCTTATGTAAATATTTTAAATCGATAAATATTGCAGATACAAGATATTGTCTTTATGAATAGAAATTTATTATCAACAGATAAAATACTCCGAAACCCGCATAGAAATTATAAAATACGTAACACATTTGACAGTATGTACTTTATGACCAGCATTTCATGGAATGAACGAAACAAACAAACCTTAAGGGGGGTCATTAACTTGGATTTGGTTTATGTCTGTTTATTCTGACAGAAAAGGCAGATGAACTGAACTAACAGACACAAACACACTCTGTGTTGTCTGCTTTGATTTGCTTTGCAAGAAGAGTGAGGAGAAGGAAAACGAGAAGGACTGACTTTTATTTTTTCAAATTGATTTTTATTTTTTCTCCAAAGGAACATGGTTACCTACTTAAGATCTACTATAGCACAATTGGCACTCAGCTCCGCTTTTTCTCAACTCTTTATCTTTCCTGATGCAATAACGCATTTTAAACGGAGAAAAATATATAATTTATATCAAAAATAGATTTAAAGTACGAATAAAAATGATTTAAAAATAAAGTCTCGAAAAAATAAATTAAAAGAGAAGTTGTAGTACATTAAATTATCAACAAGCTATTGTGGCGCTTAGCTCAAAAAATAGAAACAAAAATAAGACGACGACGACGCCGACCACGAGTGACGGCAAATGTTTGTTTTATTATAAGAAAGGGAACGGAAAATACTACATACAACTACACCAACAACAAAAACGGAAAAAAGGAGGCGAGGAATTTGTGTAGTTTATTTTATACAAATGACAGCGCTGCGCACAACGCAAAGCAGTATGTTTCATGTAGGTTTGTTTCGTGGAATTTCATTGAGTTATTTGATTTTTTTTTTGTAGAATTTTTCGTTATTTTCTGAAAGAGACATTCTTTGCTTGGGTGTTTTTTCAGAGACGGATTAAGTTGTGCAGTAATTTAAACAAAAAGGGATTTGGGACTTTTCAGTTGTCAAATGTCAGAATGACAGTTCTTGTTATGGTAGTGAGAACGTGGGTTAATCTAAAAAACCAGAAAAGTTTGTCTTTGAGCAGAAACGAACTGTGAAAGTAATTTGGGAAAATTTCGCATCTCACAAAATTGATGCGCAATTTGCAATTGTAAACCTGATAAATTCAGAAAAGTCATTTCTGACTTAAAAGTGACGTTTAACAGGAAGCAAATCCGCTACCTACCACTGATAACTTTGCAGTAGTGGCTTATAAAATAATTTTTTTATTTACTTTAAGTTAACAATTTTGTCTATAATATTAAATTGATTAGAAGTCAGCAATTTTATTCGTTTTTCGTTACACTAGATGTCAAAAACGTTACTTTTCTCTAATAGGTATTTTTTCTTGTAAAATATTTGAGATGATAAATATTTGTGATCCCAAATGTTACATCAGCAATTATTCTTAATATTTGACAGTTTCCATTTTGTGTCAAAAAATACAATAAAATATTATCTACTGGACTCTTTTACTTTTAAGTTTCTACACATCATGATATTATTTATTATAATAAATCGTATTTAAAGTCGATTAAATTTCGGGTTTTTGAGATACGGACCGACTCATCTCTGTATCAATAATTTTGATTCTACGGACCTTGTTAGTTCGAGAAATGTCAAAATGTTCAGTTTTACAAACAGGGCAATTATTTCTTGAAGACGCATGTGCCGTTTGGTCAATAATTATACTTATTAGCAAACCGGAAATGTATTTTGTGTCATAAGTACCCTTAGATCTCCATACGGTTTTTTTCCGAATTTACATAAATCGTGTTCCATTGGTGGATCTAGATTCTTCTAGATCAATCTTGAAGCTATTTACACTCCACTGACTTGTAACGTTGGCCTGGGTTCTATTATCGAAATTCGCTTCCGTTAGACCAAGCAACATAAAAATATGGCAGCTAAAGTTATCCCGAATGTCACTTCAGCAACCATTCTCAATTTTTGACAGTTTTAACTTTGACCACTTGCGCAGTTTTGGCTGAAACACAAACACGCTTTAGCTTCGACTTCGCCTGACGTTTACGAGTTCAGCCATAGGAATTCAATGCATACGTAATGTAACGTAATGTGACTCCAAATGTCAACAAACAAAATATTTGCTCTTTGGAGGGATGAAATAATAGAAATGTCATTCAAAGCAACCTTGAAGCAGGCCTAACGTAACGCAGACTAAGGCGAAGCTGAAGCGTGTATGTGTTTCAGCCATTAATTGTTTTCCGAACAGTACACTCAGCCTCTTTTTCCGATTTCATTGATCGTCCTCTGAAGGAAAAAATGAAAAACAGCTTTGAGGCTCTAAACACACTAAAGAGGAAAAGAAACACAGCTACCTATGTGTTTGACAGTTCAGGACCTGTTCAGATCCAAAATAGATGTTTTGCATCGAATATCTGTCAAAAGAGTAAATCAAAATGAAGACTTTTCCAAAAACCTTTCAAACTCCTTATTTTAAAATTGTATATCTGTACAAAATCCGTCCCTGTTGTTTATTTTGTCCAATCTTTCTGCTTCTGCCGAACAAACGTAATAAAAGCAAACGGAGCTGAAAATAACAAGAAAAAAAATAAAACGTAACTCGTATAAGAAGAATTTTCTTCCTCCAAGAAGTGCAATTATTCATGATGATAATACGCAACGCACACACAAAATAAAAAAAAAATATTCTTATTTTATTTTTATTTTTATTTTGTTCTCAAGAAGTGTATTATTTTTGATGTTCCAAGAAATAAGATGATTGAGAAGATATTTCATCTTAATATCGTGTTTTTTTTTTCTTTTTCGTTGTGAATTTGTATTCTTCAAATTGGTGGTTTATTTTTGACAAGGAATTTCAGGGCATTTTAAATGAAAGTCTTTAAGGTCATTGAAGGAGAAGTTTCTTCAACTTAAATATTATTTTCTGAAAGATAAAAAAAAGGAAACAGATTTTGTAGGAAGTTATGTGAGCGCGACGAAATTAAATTTCAGCAAATATTTTCTCTGCATGAAAAATACATTTTATCATAAAAAGGAATTTATATTTTATTTTATTTATTTTTTTTTCGTGCTGGTAAATATCTAAGTATTAACCTTATGGCAATGAAGGTTACCTCGACCTCAAGAAGAGTCAACACGGCAATCTTTTAGTAGTCTCGTTGTCAAAATGAGATCTTTGAGATATTTCGATGACTCTTTAAAATTTCACACTCGGTTTATTTTAAAAAGAGAAGTGAAAAGTTACCTTATAGCCTTAGAAACTTTTAGCCTAGGGATGTTATAAGAAAGTTATTATACAGGGTTATCCAATTTGCGGTAATTTTTGATCACTTTTTGACACCTATTGGGCGCTATCTCAGCCATAACTTGACGAATATTGGTTTTTAGGTGCTCAAGAGTTAAAGGTTTATCTGCATAAACATGGTCTATCGCGTAGCCCCACACAAAAATTGAAGGCGGTGTCAAATCGCAGGATCTTGGTAGCCAGTTGATAACGCAACGTCTAGAAATTAATCCGTCAGGAAATTTATCTTGCAATAAAATCATGTCTGGTATGTGGCATCTTTCTTGTTGAAACCACATATTCTCCAAGTCGTATTCTTCAATTGCAGGCAAACAGAATTTTTGTTGGCGTCTCCTGCCTTCCTGTTGTTCAAGAACTCATTCGACGTATCTACGGCGGGCGGCGTTGTGAATGGTCAGCTGGCTGCAGCTGTTTTGTTAGCTGGACTTTTAATGAATATAGGTTACCGTAAGATAGTCCTTATTCTTGAGAACAATTGTTATCGACACATTCGGGTCTTTGGCAACACTTTCACTTACAACAGCTATGCTTGAGTGGTACGGGAATAAACGATGATGCACAGGCCTTCCAATTTCTGTAACCAATCCAGTGTCTTCACAATTTAACCTATTTCTTGGGTAGTTGGACGATTATTTAAACCATAATCTCCTCTTAAAGCACGCAATGTTGCTGTGGCAGGATCACCATTTTTAACTTCCCAAAGGAAGTTATTGTAATGGGTTCGATTTGTCACACATATCTCGTAGTTTCAAGGTCCCTAGAGTCGAAATAAAAGATTTTTAGAAAGATGTCGTGCGTACGTTTGTACGTCCGTATGTAAGTTCGTACGTCCGTATGTCCGTGCGTCCGTACGTTCGCGATGTTTTTTTTCGTTGTCCATAGCTCAAGAATCAAAAAAGATATCGACTTCAAATAACTTTTGTTCTACAGATAAAAAGGCAGAAAGATGCAGAAAGAGCGCTCAAGAAAATTGCGTGGCCGATTTTTGTTACCATAGCATGTTTAAAAAAAGGTGAACATTTTGGTTAACCCTAAATATCTAACGAACCAAAAACGCTAGAGACTTGAATTAATTTTTATATTTTATATTTTTGGAAAAAAATCCAATTAAGGCTTTTTTTATAAATCAAAAAAACTGAAAAAAAATTTGTCACCTCGAAAATTTTACGAAAGCTTTTAACATCTGGTAAAATTTTGACAAAAATAAAATTGTCAGTTTTTTTTTATAAAAAATAAAAACCTAAAAAAACATTACTCAAAGTTGGTAAAAATTGTGTTTCGACTCAAATATCTTTTCAAAAATTTGAGATTATAGCTTCCACCTAATTTTATCTTATATGAAATATTGTAACATTCGGACAAATTTTTAGAAAAACGGAACTGACAATTTCTTACAAAAAATAAAAACCGAAACAAAAAAATTTATAAAAGTTGATAATAAATTTATTTTCGACTCAAATGTCTTTTCAAAAACTTTCAGATATTGGCTTTAAGCTACTTTTTTTAATTAAAAAATATTATTTTTAATATTCAGTAAAATTTTGAGCTTTTAAAAATTAAAAATATTGTCTTCACACACCGCTTTATATTGTTCGGTTCTTGATGTTTCTCAACTTAATTTCGGTTATCCAATTTGTAAAAATTTAAGAAACCCAGCCTCTTTTTGTAGTAGGTTTTAACAATTTTCATACGTTATGCGATAGTTAAGCGATCCATTTTCGTAAATGTCAGGCTTTCAACTGAAAAAAATGCTTTAACAACTTAGTTTAACAGATGTCGAATACCGTGTCCTTTACTTTTGAAACAGCAAAATGGATAACCCGTAATTGCTCAAAACAAAAAACCTAACAAAAAACCTGGAAAAAAAACTGTCAAACCATAAAGTTGAGCGAGATGATTTAAAAACTTTAACGATTCGAAAAAAATATATGTATAGAGAGTTTTTGTTCGCTATTTAGCAGCTGTCACTTCAGTAGCATTCATTGTTTGACATAAGATAAGTAACTACGCCATTACCAAAAATTGAACGATACACACTTCAATGACGCATTTTTATTGCATATCGTCATTTGACTGGACCCGCTTTATATATTTCATGTTATAATTCATTCTTTGAAATTAAATGAACATCCATTGATTTCTCTTTAAAAAAATACTAGCTCCAAGTAAGATCTGTTCTTGAAAACCTTTAACGAATTATTATCTTGTTGTAGGTAAAACAAGTATGAAGAATGTTTGCATGAAGAATGTATCTATTTGACGTTTAATACATGACAGTTTGCTTGTTTTCACTCAAACTATCAGCACTGTTTCTCATTGCAGTCAAGAGTTAAAACAAACATTACCAGAAACAGTGCTGCCAACCACACAAAACTAAATTGACATTTGTCATGTCAATTTGTTTTTCCTTTTAATACAAACAATTATTTTCTGAAAGACGTTAACCTTAAAATTATTCACAAAAGATAAAATTTCATAAATTCTTACGGTTCAATATTAAAAACCTTGTTATCTTAGCTTAAAGTTTTAATTTGACAGATTTCTCAAACCTGCAATATGGTAAAAGTTTTATATTTTTCATAGTTTGGTTTTTATTGTCTTCTGAGGTATCTTTCTCTTATTTCTTAATAAAACACAAGAAAAATAATTCTTTTCTTCTTTTTTCTTTTTTGAGTAAAATAAATTATGTCACACAAATTCAAATAAAAAAGCATTATTGTCATTTCAAGAGAATTTATTTTACTGAATCTTTGAAAATATAAAATTAGCCATTTCAAGAGAAATATTATAATGAATTTCAAATGGTATGTAATATGTATATTTTTCAACCTATATATTCATATTTAAACGATAAAAGGTTTCTTGGCAGAAGTTATAAAATGTTTATTCTGAAAAATATACATAAAGGTAGATATGAAGAAAGATGGGTCATGGGTTGGAATTGGAATATTGTCAGAAAACCCGTCTTCCTTAGAAAAGCTTGATTTCTTGAAAATTCATCATCATCTTTTCTACATCATCATCATCACGATAAAATATATATTTTCAACCTAATAATATCGTATAATGTCATTATTGTTGTGAAAATCGCAATTGAGGTCCATTGCCATATCGCCCTTCGTCATTTTATAAAGACTAGAGGGAATAAATAATTTATAGGATCCTTTTTATGGTTGTTGTATATTAATTCCTAGAGTACCTATGTTAAAAAAATAAATAAATAAATAACTCTGACATACCTAGGCAAAAATAAATACATACATACATATAATTTATGCATGTTCTTGTACATGGATAGGATATGTACCACCTTCGATATAATAATGATTGGAATTCAGGGAAAAATGTCCTCAAACTTCAATAAAATAATCTGGATGATAGATAATAGCAATAATGAGGCAAATAAAAACCAGGGATGGAATATTGAACGCTCATTACTTTTAATACGGCTGTCTATATGGCACTTGCAACGGATGTAAAGTTCATTGTACATATGTTAATAAAAAAGGACGTTTTCTAAGGTCGCAAGCGGAAGTTCCATGAACTTGCTCTAAACAGTTCAATTGACCAAATAAAAAGGTTTTAAATTATTTCCTTTGAGAGTTTTAGAACGTCAAAAATACACTATGCTTCGGCAATTATTAATTCTTATAGAAAGATTTTGAAATAAGATCGATTTGTCAATTTAATATTTTGACATCTTAAATATTTTACGCAATTAGAATGATAACATTACCAACATCAAGTAAAATTAGTTCTTAACCTTAAATCTCTTGAGAAAAAACAATTATTGACATTATTCTATATGATACAAAATATTATTGTTAGTCAAGATATTATTGTTAGTCAACATATTACTGTTAGTGTTTTTTTTTTACATATATATTGAAGTGTAAATCAATTGTAAAAAGAGGCTAGGGTGCGACCCACACTGATAACTTCCCACCCCGTCTGTCGATTTGTCTTGCTTAAAAGTTTCAATTTTTAACAAATTTGCGTACTATTTTTTGTAGATTTTATCGAAATTAATATTTTCTTTGAAGCCAATATTTTTAATTTTTGAAAAGCTATTTGAGCCGAAAGTAAATTTTTACCAAGTTTTAGCATTGTTTTTTTTTTAGAGTTTTATTTTTTGTAAAAAAAACTGTCAATTCGATGTTTTCCAAAATTTTATCAAATGTTGAAAACAATATTTCTTATAAGAAAAAATAAGTTTAAAGCCAATATTTAAAATTTTTGAAAAGATATTTGAGTCGAAAATCATTTTTTACCAACTTTTGTTAATTTTTGTTCGGTTTTTAATTTTTTGTAAAAAAACTGTCCATTCGATTTTTTTCAAACTTTAACTGAATGTTGAAAACAATATTTTTTGAAAGATAAAAGTAAGTTAAAACCAATATCTCAAAGTATTGCAAAGATATTTTAGTCGAAAATCGATTTTTACCAACTTTTATACATTTTTTTTTTAGGTTTTTATTTTTTGTAAAAAACTGTCAATTCAATTTTTTCAACATTTTCAACATTTAGAATGTTGAAAACAATATTTCTTATAAGATAAAATAAGCTTGAAGCCTAAATTTCACGTTTTTGAAAATATATTTGAATCGCTATTCAATTTTAACGAACTTTGAGTTATGTTTTTTTAGATTTTTATTTTTTATAAAAAAAACTGTCAATTAGATTTTTCTCAAAATTTTATCAGATGTCAAAAACATTATTCTTCGTTGCACAAAATTGTTTAAGATATAAAATCATATTTCAGTCGTAAAATTTTGGAGGTGACAAAATTTTTTTGTCAGTTTTATTGATTTATAAAAAAAACCGTTATGTTGATTTTTTTCAAAAAATATACTTGTTTGGTATCACGTTACAATATATTATATAAAATTTAATTCAAGTCTCTAGCGTTTTTGGTTCGTAAGATATTTAGGGTTAACCAAAATTTTCACCTTTTTTTCAAACTGCTATGGTAAAAAAACCACCCACGCAATTTTCTTGAGAGCCCTTTCTGCATCTTTCTGCCTTTTTATCTGTATAACAAAATTTATTTGAAATCGATATCTCTTCTGGTTCTTGAGCTATGGACGACGAAAAAAACGTCGCGAACGTACGGACGTACAGACGTACGGACGTACGGACGTACGAACGTACGTACACACGCACGCACAGACATCTTTCTAAAAATCTTTTATTTCGACTCTAGGGACCTTGAAACGTCGAGAAATTTCAAAATTTTCAATTTGACAAATCGGACCTATTACAATAACTTCCTATGGGAAGTTAAAAATGGATGGATAAGGAAACGGAGCTTTTTAATTTCCTTCTAGAAGAAGGCATGTAAAATTTAATGCTAATTGGTGACTGTAAGGCGAGAGTTGGAATTGCATTCTGACTTCACCCCTTTACCAATTAGTTCAACCAAGTCAGCATGTGACTCAACCCTTGACACATTTGGGAGAAAACGTAAAGAAATGTGTAAATTAATTGGACTGAATATTTTGAACGGAAGACTAAGAAGTGACAAAACTGGTAACTTTACCTCTTTCAGAGGAACTGCCAACTCCACAATAGACTACTGCTCTAGACTACTGACTAGAAAGTGGCTCGAGTACACAAGAGACTTAACCTAGAACAACTGGTATATTTAGACCATCTTCTAGTGAATATTTCTTGTGAATTCACCAAAGACTAAGAACAACCCACCTAAAGTCTAAAACTCTTACCGAAATTCCAGTAGAAGAAACGTTATTTACTATCATACCAAACAAGCCTTGACACAAGTCTGAGCCTTGTAAAAGACGATCAAATTCAATTGATAAGTGGTGAAGAGTTATTGGTTGAGTGTGTCGAACAAGCCGCCCAACCCTTAGAAGCAAACCGTAGGCAAAAGAAGTGGAGGAACCCATGGTAGAAGTAGCGACTGTCCTTCACAGATGCAATAACATCAAAGCTGCAGGAGACGATAGCGTTCCCTATGAAATTTATTAATATGTGCTTCAGAAAACTTTTTGATAAAACTAACAGATGCATACAACTACATCTTCATGAGCGATGATTTTCCGGAAAACTTTCGAAAGAATATAATTTTCCCAATTTTCAAAAAAGGCGACGTAAACAAACCGAGAAAAACTATTGTGGCATAGCTTTTATGAACTCTGTCGTGAAAATCTTTACAGGTGTAATTCTTGACAGACTTACGCTATGGGTTCAAGATAACAAACTGCAAGGCAAATATCAGGCTGGTTTCAGAAAAGAATACTCAACGGTGGACAATATATTTTCGTTGACAGGCAACGGCCTAGTCACTGATAAAGCTTAATGTCTTGTGTTGTTATCACCTTACATTGTTAGTCGCTGAAGGTGCTGTGTTCTCTAATCTGTACATTTATGTGCTGAGTAGTGTAAAATGTAATGTAATGTAATATTTTCGTTGACGTGTATCACTATATCATTCCTAATGAAAGGAAAGAAACACTTTTTTTATTGACTTCAAGTCAGCTTTCGATTCAATTGATCGGAATGCATTGCTTTACAAGCTAAGCTGCTTTGGTATATCCACAAAAATGTTGAATACTCTGAAAGGACTCTACGCGAGCAACCAAACACCGGTGTGGAATGGAACAGAAAGATCTGAGTGGTTTTACGCGACATCAGGTGTTAAACAAGGCTGTCTGCTAAGCCCAGTTCTATTTTCTCTTTTCCTAGATGATCTCACTACCACAATTAAGGCACTGTTATCTGCAGATGATGTTGTCATATTTGCAGATACTCCAAATATGTTGCAAATAATGATAAACAAACTCCAATCATATTGTTACCTATAGAATCTAACTGTTAATACCAATCAATCGAAGGTAATGATTTTTCGCAACGGAACAGGACGATATGCAAGAGAGGAAAAATGGAAGTAGGAAAATGTAGATCTTGAGGTGGTGAGGGATTAAAAATATTTGGGGGTAATCATAACGCCATCACTATCTTTACAAAAACATTCGAAGGCCAAGCTTATCGCAGCAAAAAAAAGCTATCAACTGCAACTGGAAAGAAGTCTGAAGAAAGATACATGTTGCCCCAAGCACAAAGTTTGAATGCTTGCCAGGCATGGGGATTTCAGCAGTATGAGGAAGTAGAAAAACTTTTAAGACACTTTATTTAAAAAAAATGTCTGGCTTCACATTAAAGATGCATCCTTTTGCTTTCTAGGAATTATCAATTCTTTGAAGAGTGGATCCACTAAGTCTAAAACATGACATCTAGTTGCTAGAATCAGGTATAGAGGATTGAAAAACTTTATGCCAACTAAAAAATTGAGTGGCGCAACAGTCCGTTTGAGAACTAAGGGCTAGTGACTGACACCTCTCAACCATTCCTGTTTGCGAGTACTGTTGTGAGTGATGCAAGGGACAGTTTTAAGCCGAATCTTTTCATGACAAGAATTACTCTTGGAGGATCTGTCAATTCCTCGCAAGAGGCAGTACCCGTAGAAAAAACTTTAGATGGCATAAGCAGGGATTGAACCCAAGACCTCTGGCATGACAGTCAAACGTACTAACCATAAACGCCTTTTTTATATACTTTCAACTCACCGTTTACAATAAGTTTAAAGTCGAATTGTGAACTTAAATGATTGTCCCAAATTCCATTTCCAATAATTTATTGAACTGTTTTTCTGTTGAAACCATCTTTAGTTTATTCTATATTAATTTCCTTATTCTTACCCTTGTCCTTCGGATGTAAAACTTACATTTAGATCTTGGCAGAATTAACCATGTAGAATTCGATGCTTTACAAATTGAATAATGTCTCCTGTCGGTAAAACAGACAACACCCCAAAGTTTTCACTAATCTTAACAGAATGGGGATAAGAACTTATTTAAGGTTGTTGCTGCTATAAGTGATTTCAATTGTACCCAAGACAAAGTTCAAACCGTAATACTCGAACTTCCAGAAATGGCCATCATTTTTTTCCTCAAGCTAAATTTTACTTACTTTGCTAAGAACAAAGATTAAGTTTTCAGTCGCACATCAAGAATGTGAACTACTTTATCTCATTCTTTTCTTATTAATTCAAATTATTATATTTAGAAAAAAAACTTTGATATCGGTACTTGTAAAAAAAGACTGTTGATAGTTACTGTTTTTGATTAGGTACTTCAATTCTAGATTATGTCATGTCGGCCATCTTGTTATATACAAAAAGTAAAGGGCGTTGGCAACTGCGAATTTTTTGTCGGTTACTTTAAATTTAAAATTATGTTGTTTTATACAAATACAAGAATTTATATTTTTGGAAGTACAAAATGTACAACTAGAATATCTAATTTCAATTTCTAGAAATTTTTTTTGTTTGATAAATGTTGCGTGAATATTTCGTAGAAACTAAAATCCATTCCAATTAGTTCTTTTTTCTCTAAACCAAAAATAGTCAGAATATTGGATGTTTTTTTTTCTTCTTGTTGGTAATTTTAACTAGAATTTTGATGTAATCATTTAGAAAATGGGTTAATTCTTATGAAAAAGTAGGTTGATATATTGTACCTGTATACTTTTTAGCAAAAATTATATATATTCCCAATACATTGTCATGCGTCATACAAAAAAGCCTTTATTTACATCTCTTCCCTATCCTAGATACATGCACTCTGTAATCTGAAAAAAAAAAGAAATTGAAGGCGTTTTCGAGAATCAGAATTTGATTGGATACAAAATATACATATGTAGATTCTAATATTTTATTAGAGATATTCTAAGGAAAAAAATATTAATGAAAATGTCGGCATTTTTCAATAGAAGTGAATATTTCATTTAATTTTCAATTAAATTAAAAAATACTTTATCTCAAATGCACTAAAACGATGTTAGTATATACTTTGTAGTAAATTCACTAATTTTCCTTAAAAATCCAATTAACTACATTTGATAAGTAAATAGCAAGTAAATTATTTCAAAAATTATTTTGTTCACTCATTTCACGAATTTATGTCAAATTTCACTCTCAGAACTTTTCCACAAAGAAGATTTGATATCGATTTACGTACTTACTTAAGGTGACGCTACAATCCTGTGTGAACTAGGGCCTCACCCAACAAACTTCTCCACTTGTGAGGTCACCTTCCACTTGTGCGCGCCACCTGATCCGCGGTCTTCCTCTACTGCGCTGTCCTGTGGGTACGGATTCGAAGACTTTCCGGGCCGGAGCATTGGTTTCCATGCGCTCTACGTGACCCAGCCATCTTAGTCGTTGGACTTTTACTCCTCTTGCTAAGTCTACGTCGCTGTACAGCCCGTAAAGTTCGTCGTTCCATCTTCTCCTCCACTCCCCTTCGATGCATACGGGACCTTAGATCACACGAAGAACTTTTCTCTCGAAGCGACCCAAGGTGCTTTCATCCGCTTTTGTCATGGTCCATGCTTCTGCACCGTATAGCAGGACGGGGATGATAAAGGTCTTATATAGCAACACTTTGGTCCCTCGAGAGAGGACTTTTCCACTCAATTGCTTTCTTAGTCCAAAGAAACAGCGGTTAGCAAGAGTTATTCTGCGTTTGATCTCAGCGCTGGTGTTGTTTTCTGCCTCACTACCTCAAAGTTACGTCTGTCGATTGTGACGTTTTGACCAAGATGTCGGTGTTATATGTTCTTTCTAGACGACAGCATGTACTTTGTTTTGCCCTCATTAACCGTACTCACAAAAGCCCCATTGACATCACGCTGAGTTCTTCCGATTATGTCAATGTCATCAGCATACGCCAGTAATTGGACGGACTTTTGAAAGATAGTGCCTCTAGTGTTGACGTGTGAGCTCTGCACTATTTTTTCAAGCACGATGTTAAAAAAATCACATGACAGCGCATCACCTTGTCTAAAACCTTTTTTGACATTGAAAGGATATCGATTATTGTGAATTAAATTTCACTTTGCTCTTTTTCCATCATAACTACAGTTTTTTTAAAACGCTCTTAACTATGGTTTTTAGAGGTATAGAACTTTCAGTTGGCAACACTATTTTAACTGGAAGCCATTTTTATCAGCTGTCAAGTGAAATTATGTTTGATATGGCATTTCAACATGAATGGATTTTATATGCGAATTTTCGACAACTGATTAATTTAATAAATCTTTTGATAACCGCATAATTTGACGCTACGGCCCCATGAATGAGCCTCCAAGATAGTGTGATTTAACGCCGCCGTCGCACACTGTTAAATAATCAAAATCTATCGGAACTTTATTCAAAGAAAGTTGGTCTCCCATGTAAGAAAAACAAATTGTCAAAATTGAAACTTTGCACTTTGGATAGAGTTTAAAAATTTGTAGACACGCGTAGACAACCCAATTTTTTCATTTTATGTTTGTCTAATTATTGCTTAATCAGAAACCAAGGTAATTTCGTGCACCTTTTTGCTACCCTCATATAATTTTTTTCAAATACTTCTAGATGAAGAGGTTGGATGTTTTTGAGCTATGGCGACAAACTGCGAATGAAGAAAGACTCCAAAAAACTGTGCAACTTATTGCTTCTGAAAACGGTATGGTGAGCTCTATTTGAGATTTTGAGATGTTTGTGAGTGGTCTGATCGGGAGAATAAAAGTTAAATGGGAAAAAAGTAATAGAAATTACCCAAGATTCCTGGTAGGTTAGATCAGACTATTGTTTTGCCAGCTAAGTGCATATGCCCATCTATACCAAGTATATCAGTGCGGAATTAAGAGCTGGGCCCGGGAGGCCAATAAAACCATTTAGAGACTGCAGAATTAAAGTGAAAAAAAAAAAAGAAAAATTAAGGATTTAGTTGACACCAAGTCTCCTGAAGAGTTACCACTTGCCAATGAGATAAGTTTAAGGTCTTCGAAAAAAGGGATGCAGCAATTTTTTTTAAGAGTTGACTTTTTCTTCACCATCTTGTGCAACGAATCTTAAAAAGGCCAGAAATACAATGCTAAAGCCAACTTTCTCCCGAAAAAGCATTGGGTCTTATGATAGATGCGAAATTGGGTGTTCAGCTCAATGCTGGAAGCAATTTATTCCCCCACTTTACCTCGTATTGAAAGCTAAAGAACAATGCTATCCTCCAGAACAAAGCCTACAAGTCACTGACACATCTGTTGATGTAACTTTACCAGCCCTTGTAGATTTGACAGCAAGCGCAACCTGAAGTCATTGAACAAGTAAAGTTTTCAAAATTACGCCTGATCTACAAGTTGGGATGTGACGGAAGTTCTGTTCAAAGTCGATACAAACAAAACTTGACGGAGGGTTTTAGTAATGCGAATTTATTTTCAGTGAATTAAGTGCCTATAAGGCTCGTGTGTAAGAAATCCTAAAGCTCTGTTTCGAAGAATCAAGGTTTTGTAGACCTGTTCGCTTTTCCATGACAAAAGAAACTAAGCATGTAATAAAATTAGAAACAAATAGAAAGCGAGATAACATCAAGGAACTTGTTCTCACAAACATTTAAATCAAAGATTTGCATATCGAACTCAATCATTATCTAATTATGACTATGGTAGACGGTAAAGTGTGCAGTGCCTTGTCGCAATACGATGCAACGCAAAGGTGCTATATATGTGGAGCCACTCCAAAAGATATGAATGGAGACTTATTTGCTACATCCGACATATCTCAATTAAATTCCTGCCCTACTGAACCGAAGGAGCTCTGCTCCACCTTGTGCCATGACGTCCCGATTGTACAGGAGTCGCCTATCCACTGTTCGTCGTCTGACGTGGTAGATTAACGGAACTGCCAATCTATCCTGTATCAGACCGCATCTATCTAAAAAGAGGAATGCCTCTGGGGGAATGAAGCCGCTCAAGCGTGCACTCTCAAAATACTCGTCGTTCGGATAGAACGCCCCGAAAATTAAATTGTTGGTCGAAGACATAGCTCTTGCAATGTGACCTCGAACGAGTTTTATCACGAAATTGTCAATTCTGTTGATTCGAGCCCCGTTGTATAGGACCTCGTTGGAATAGTAATGCACATAAGAAGATTCGGCTGTTCGATATAAGCCGGTACAGCCAGCGTCGTAAACACTGCCGTTCGAAAACCCGAAACTTATCCATCTGGGAAGGGGCAACGTTGAACCACACGGGACAACCATAAACGATCATTGGCCGTATGAGGGCCATGTAGCAAATTACCTTTACTCTGGGGTCAAGCCGACTGCTAAAAAACAGCAGTTTCGTCAGAGCGAAGGCTCCTCTGGCCCTGGTCAGAGCAGCATTTATATGTCTGTCGAAATATAAATACTGGTCTAACCAGATACTGAGGTACTTCACTACACTTTTGCTCGCTAATGGCTGCCCGTGAAGATCAACGATGACCATCTTGCACCAATTCTTGCACGTATCCCTCGTGGCCCTAGCCAACGGAGTCCGGAACAGAATTGTCTCCGACTTCTGGACATTTGTTTTCAGTTTCCAGTCGTCGCAATATCAATATCTTGTCGAAATCACGCTGCAAGAGAATTCTAATAACCTCAACCTTTCGGGCCGTTCTGTTCACAATTAGATCGTAATTGCCTTTGTTATGCTACCTATCAGATCGCTGGTGTCTGAAGAGAATCGGCGAATTCACCGCTCCCTGTTGAAGACCATTTTTAATTGAGAATGTTGTGGTAGAAGTTACATTACCAGTTTTGACAACAAACTTTCTACCGTTAAGCACATCAAAAAGTATATACAACAATGGCTTGCTAATGCCAAGCCTGCTTAGTTTTAGGTAAAGACCCTTTAACCATACGGTGTCGAAGGCCTTTTCCAAATCAACCAGAACAGCACCTGTGCATTGTCGTTTTGATTTATTCCATTGGATATCAGAAACGAGTTTAGACGCAGCATGAATTGTGTCATGACCCGCCTTGAACCCGAATTGTTTATCCGGAATAATTTTGTTGTCCGCAGCCCACTTAGTCAGAGCCCCATTAATGATCTTTTCGAAAACTTTGCTGATGTTCGGAAGAAGACTTATCGACCGAAGATTTGACGGGTTGGAGTTGTCCTTTCCCTTTTTCGGGAAAGGATGAACCACAGCGGTCTTTCAATGCACTGGATAATATGCATTATTCAGTGCATTGTTGAAGAGTGTGGTGTCTTAGTACAACGTTGGATATTCCATCCACACCTGCTGACTTTTTGTTTTTTATTGAGTTGACGATGAGTTGAAGCTCAACCTTCGTCGCTAACAAGGGACTTGCTCCCGTTTGCTCGGCGATTATGCCATCTGCCAATGAATCGTCATTGAACCGCATGAAACCGCAGTTCTCAGACCGCCATTGTGTCATATTATTTCGAAGGTAAAAGTGATTAGTGACTTTTTCCTTCGGATCTTCAATTGTATAAAAGTTATAGTCATGGATGGTTTCTTCTGGATCTATTTGCGCTGTCCTGATTACGTCTCTGTTCTCTTCAGTTCTTTGTAGTTTAAGACACGTTTGTTTTCTGAATATCTTATTGATTTTGGGGAACATAACAGGGTCACTCGAATTAACTGACCGGATCTTGCGGTCCCAGTACTTGTTAATTGATAACCTGTAGTTCTCCTCAATTGTCTAAACTATTTAGCCTTAGTCTGTAATCCGATTTTATCGAATATCGATTCTTATGAATGTTTTATTAAGTTTTGCGAAGAATGTTCTTTTTAACCTTTAACCTTTCGAACGGAAATCAATATCAATTGTTAAAATTTACTTATTGCTGAAGTTTTGACTAATTTTGAACCAATCTTTTCTGTTTGTCAGACAGCCGCATTTCAATTTTTAGCAGACTGATAATGTTTCACTAACTTTTCTTCGTCATCAACAAAAGAGAGACTCCTGAAATCCATTTGTTTCTACGTGTTCTACACCACTTCCAAAACCTCAAATGATCTGATTTTGATAACCGCAATAAATAGAAATAATTAATGTATGTGGCAATACAAAAATTCCAAACATAATTAAAAGGTCGAACTATAATTCTTACGAAATACGTCTAGATTATAGATTTTGGTTTCTTGTGAAATAATCAGTAGATACTTATGAACGTATTTCAGGTGTGAAGATTCCAGTCATGAATCATTTATCAAATTGATAATGATTTGTCAAAAAAAGAACCACTTCATCCAAGAGCAAACAAATAAAAAGACAATTCATTTAAAAATCCCCAATTTTTGAATATCATTTAACACCTTGCTTTTATTATTTTTAAATCTAACTACTGTAATAATGATTACACATTATACAATGTTTTTTGTTAAGATAAGATACCGAAGAAAAATGTGAAATGTACAACTTCGTACGTGACTCATCATTTGTATGCCTATGATTTATAAATCAAAATCTAATAATGAGTATTTTATGTCGATAACTTTAGATTGTTAAATTTTGTAAAGGTACTAATGGTTAAAATATTTTAGATAACACAGGTTTTTTTTTGACTTGTGACAGTGAGTAATTCTTAGTCAAGAACTTTTCAAATCAGTCATTTTTACAAGGGCGTTGCTGGGATTTCTTGTTTTTTTTAATATTGGCTAAGTATTTTTTAAAAACGTTTTATCCATCAGGTTTTTAAAATATTACTTTTGAAAATTGGGAAAACAAAAAACAGATTGATATATAAAATTCGTGATAGCTTTCAAAGTCTAATAACTCTGTCTTCAATATTCAGTTTAAATTTTTGTGAAATTGCATAACATGTTGAAAATATATTTAAAGCTTATTGGATTTCAACTTTCTCACAATCTTGAAGAAATACCGAACCTTTTTTTTAACAGAAAAAACAAAGAAATTTGAAAGTTATGTTTGTTTTCGTAGCGAATCAGTCGTGAATTTCTTGTAATATATTAAAAAAATATTTAAAAAAATGTGTAAAAACGGGTATTTTAAAAATTTAAGCAAATAGTTAAAATATAGGTTCTGATTTAAAAACCAGCATTAATCTTTTAAAGTTGGGGTTTTCAAAATTTCATATAGCCTTAAATGAAGACTAACTACACTACTAATCAGTATTTCTAGAAACTAAAAAATTAATATAATCCGAATTTTGGTTGTTTTTTAGTACATGTTTTCAAAGAGGAGTATTTTAAAAAATTGATATAATGGAAACATTTTAATACCATAAAAAAGATTGGTTGGTTTATGTGACAGACATTTTATTTTCCACAACTATGCAGAATTGATATGAAATTAAAAAAGATATTCTCAAATAATAAGAGTACAGAAAATAATTCTTTCCTAATTTGCATACTACGAAAATGAGGTTCTGTCAAAATTTTCAAAAAAATTCAATTGATAATTTTTAACTAAAAATAAAAAGCAACCAAATGTTCTAAACATTGGTTAAAATTTATTTTCGATCAGAATATCTTGAAAACAAATTAAGATATTGACTTGAAATGCATTCATTGAAAAAATTGATTTTCTTAACTTAATATAGGAACTTATTGTAATGGGTCCGGTTTGTCAAATTGAAAATTTTAACATTTCTTGAAGTTTCAAGGTCCCTAGAGTCGAAATAAAAGATTTTTACAAAGATGTCTGTGCGTGCGCGTGTCCGTACTTTCGCGAGGTTTTTTCCGTCATCCATAGTCCAAGAAACAGAAGAGATATCGACTTTAAATACATTTTGTTATACAGATAATAACGCAAAAAGATGTAGAAAGGGCTCTCAAAAAAATTGCGAGGGTGTTTTTTTTACCATAGAAGCTTTATAAAAAGGTAAAAATTTTGGTTAACTCTAAATATCTTACGAACAAAAAACGCTAGAGACTTGAATTAAATTTGTATATTTATATTATATTTTTTGAAAAAAAAAAAATCCAATTAACAGTTTTCACCTCGAAAATTTTACGAATATCTCCATCTCCAAAACAATTTTTTGCAACGAAAAATAACGATTTTAACGGAATGGGAAGTTTTCAAAGTGGGTTGCATCCCAGGAAGGTACATATGCCCTTAACACAAGAAAACGCCAAGAATTTTGTCTCTAACGTCTTGAATCAAATTGGGGCATTAATTCAGTCCTTATCTTACACGTGATCTCACTTTACTTCTGTGGCACTTAACCCTGAGTTGTTAAAAAAATAATGTCTTCTAATTCCGGTCACATTAAATCTACAGTTCTCAAAAAGTGAAAACAGGCCTCATTAACCTTAATAATTTTTTGAATAAAATCACATTGCAGCTGATCGATTGGCTTGAGTTCTTGTGTTAACTTAACATTAAAAAAGCCTTAAGATTTATGTATTTATAAAGGTTCAGAGAACAGCTTGCGTGGGCACCACAGGGGCCTTGCGTACTTGCCCAACGGACGCCTTAAACGTTATTTTGGATCTTCTACCAATTGACCTTTTTATTAAATACATAGTTTCCTGCAGCGCTATTAGGTTGAAGGAGTCAAACAGCTGGTTTTCAAAATCCTATGGTCACAGCAACACAACGAAATTGACTTCCTGAGATATTATCTCGGTAGACACTGACTACTGCACTCCTTAGCCTTAGTAAGGGTTTTAAGGTTATTTTTCCATTCAGAGAAGATTGGGAGGATGACATTGTGTCGATAAGTTTCGACACAACCATCTTTACTGACGGCTCAAAGATGGAGTGCGGAGTTGGATCTGGGATCTTTTCTGCGTCCCTAAATGTAGCTAAATCCTTTAGCCTTCCTGACCTTGCTAGCGTATTTCACGCTGAACTGCTGGCAATAAGGAAGGCATGTAAGATACTTAAAAAAGGCCAAACCAAAACCGAAATGTGGCTATCTTTACAGACAGTCAGACAGATGTCAAAGCCATTAACTCGGCCATATAAATTGGTCCAGCAATGTCGCGATGAGCTTGCGAGCCTGAATATTAACCTCAGTGTTACCCTGATCTGGGTTCCGGGCCATCGTGGGAAATGAACGGACTGACGAGCTAGCCAGGCAAGGATCGGCCCTTCATAGCTCACTTCCGGAAATGGTTAACATTCCTCTTGGCGCTATGAAGGGTAAAATCTTTTCTATCAACCAAACTGAATCAAACCAAAGGTGGAGATATGGGCCACCTACAATAAAACCCGTACAAACGATCTTCTATGCAGGCCAAGGCAAGACATAGCCAGGATTGTTGCGGTTTGTACCGGACATTGGCTTATAGGAGTTCATGCAGAGAAGTTGGGTATCTCTTACAACACCTTTTGCCGTAGCTGTAGTGACCAAAGAGAAAGTGAAACGATAATCCGTTTCCTCTGCAAATGTCCTGCTTTGGCAAACACTAGAATGGAATACTTTCACGAACTTGATGAGCTATCTGAGACAAAGATTAGAGACCTAATCTTTTTTCTCAATTCGACAAATGGCTCTAACGTAATCGCTTTGAAGCTTCTCTATAAATCTGTCCCTTTCAATCACAGGTCAAACCAGTTTTTGGTATCAAAACGGCGCACTACAGCGCTAATTGGATCTCAGGCTAGGTAGCCTTGAGATTGCCATTTCTACCTACCTACCATGTATTTATGTATGCAAAGTGCGTTGAAATGTCGTTTGTGGAATGCCTAATTCCAAACATCGAAGAAAAATCCTTAGACCTAGGTTTCCGGAAATACTACGGACTAGAGCAGTAGTAGTAGTAGAAGTAGTGGTAGTAAAATGTTTCTTATTTCCAACTTAATATCTAGAAGTTAAAATTTTCAAATAAGATTTAAAGTGTCTTTTGAAGTTAAAAATACAAAACTTACGACATTGACAAACGTCGTCTGTCGGGTAGTTGAATTTACATACATATTATTACAATTATGTATTAGTTTGTTGATCATTTTAAGAACATTTTTAAATTGTTATGTTCTCTCACTAGTTCATTTCTGTATGGTAAGACTACAGTGATAAAATTCGCAAGTCCTTCAAAACTGGTTCTGTTTTCTCCATTAAGCACCTGGATTATTTCCGCCTTTGTTAACCAAACTTTCCCAAGGAAGGCCACCCTTAATTTTTTTAAACCCATACATCTGCCCAAGAAGTGCTGGATGTTTGCTTCCTCCCTTAAGTTTCACACAGTACATATTGATGATTCGTTCTGGTCAAATCGGTTTCCATTAAACTTGATTAAATTACTGTTCAGTTCGAAACAAAATGTGTCCTCCTAAATGATCCAGATGCGCGTTCTGCTCTCAGATGCCCTTCGTAGGTTTTTCTTGTTTCCCTCAAAAGTATTTTTGTTAGCTGATGCGGTTGTCTTGTTGCATTCTATTCAAATATTGTTTTTGATTCATATCTGAGGTGAAGATCAAGGGTCTAGTAATGTCCGTCGTCCACCCCAGTTTCCATTGCCAAAGAGTGGTTTTGGGGTAAATGTAGACAATTTAAAAATTGGTTTTAAAAAATAGCGTTGAAGTTTATCCACTTCTTCGAACATTCCAAAGCCCCAGATCTGAGCTCCGTAGGTTTGAATAGAGCATCAGTATTCTTAGTTCTTCATGTGCCCTTGTGGGACACACAGGGTTACAATTCTTAACATAACTATTTTGTCTGAACAGCTTACATTTTGTCTATTTGTTTCACTATTTCCGCGCAAGAAGGTTCGATAAGGATCCAAACATTTTATTTTAGCGAACTTAATATAAGGCAAATTCATAGTAACTAATTGGCTAGCTGTAAAAAAAATTGCTTGCAATTGAAGCAACTTTACACCGAAAAGCTGGCTGGAAAATAAGTTAAAGTTTACTGATCATGTATTTACCTTCAACTGAAGGTTGAATTTTTTACTAAACAATTCTACTTAAAGTTTATTGGTTTCTTATAATATCGGGTTTTCAAAAAGAGGGCTACAAAATTTTTGACGGTTTTCAAACATCAATCGGCCGATACTACTGCAATTTCCCGGTTGATATTCGCAAGAAGTTCATCAATCGTCGCTGGCTTGTTGGCATAGACTATAGACTTGACTTAAGCTCACAGGAAATAGTGTAACGGTGCGGCGTTAAATCGCACGAACGAGGCGGCCAAGCGACTGGACTATTTCGTGAGATAACACGTTTTCCAAACTTGATTTCCAATAAATTGATTGTGACATTCGCTATGTAGCTTTTAGCGCCGAGCTGCTGTCCTGTTGAAAACCCATGTCTTCCAAGTCCATATCATCCAATTGGGGTGAAAAATATTCGGTTATCATTGAACGGTAACGATTCCTATTTACAGTAACATGCTGGTCTTAATCATCACGGAAGAAGTACGGCCCAATAACGCCGCCGACCCATAAACCAAACGAAACCGTAATTTTTTTCAAGATGCATTGATGACTCATGGAGTACGAATAAATTGCTGCCTGACAAATACCGCATGTATTGTGTATTGACAAAGCCATTCAGCCAGAAATGAGCCTCATCGCTGAAGATGATTTTCAAGTTGTTGCTCAGCCCAATTCACGAGCATAGGACACTTCTGGTGGTCAAGCGGCTTCAGTTATTGCACCAATTTATGTAGGCCAAGATCTTTTATCAAAATTCGTCACAACGAACGTCACAGAGATGCCCAACGATTGAGAACGACGTGTGAGAGACAAATTTGGAATGTTGGCAACTGAATCCTCAGCGACAGCAATATTTTCAACACTACGGGCACTTCTTTGTCTCACTGAATGTCGTAGCCAATGACTCCAAATATCGGTAATAAATTTTAATAATTTTGACTCGTTGTTGGCTCGTTTATCTTTCCACCATAAAATGGCAAACTTTACCGAAGAGAAATGTCAAGAGAGCGACAAGAAATATGGCTCCATTTGCTGTCAATGTCGCTCTATTTTTGTTGGGCTCTATTGAAAACCCCGGTATAAAAATAGAGGTTTTTTCGTTACAATAAAAAACCTTGTGTAAAGAGTTTTTGTATGTTAATAATAATGCAACCAAGAGCTCAAAGAATGCAGTTGATAGCAAACGAAGTTCAATGGCTGCGTTCAATCTTGTGTTGGATAGGGTATCTTGCATAGGTGGATTTTAAGATACCTTGTTGAACGAGTTTGATAGCTGTATTGAGATAGCTGTCAAAAAATAAAAACAATTTTCAGCTGTTCACAAAAAGCATAGAAACATTTAAGCTTCGATGTCAAAATTGTTGTAAGATAAAACATTTAATGGATAATTCAATTGATTCGTCGGACTATGATGAATTGTTAGGTGAGTAACAATTTAATAAATAAGCGATAACCTTAATATGTAATCTACATACATATGTTTAATTTCGTCTTAGCTCAATTGGAATTTTATGCGATTAATAATTTACTTCTAAAATTCGGAGGCAAATAATACCCTAGAAATTCTTGAATACCTTTGGATTCCTTTTTTGACATCTCAGCTGTTTTTGATCTGCAGTTATTTTACACGTAAAACACTAACAAAATGGTATCGGATACCCTATCTGGCTGAGATTGAACGCAGCCATTATGTTGTCTGCACCTGCCCTTTTTCTTTTTAGGAATGGCGTAGTTTTTAATTGTCAAATGTCAACAAATGACATCCTAAAAAGTGACAGCTGCTCAAAATAATGTGTTACTTAAAACTTATTTCTCTTATTGAAAATCTTCACCTTCGTTATAAAAAAAAATTTCAATAAATAATAATAAAACGTTAGGTCACAACTTAAAATTCAAACACAACAACACAAAAATATTAACGAACTAACTTCTACCAATACTTCATTCTTGTACCTTCTAGAAAATGAACACTAAATAAAATGAGAATAAAAATCACCATCATCGTCATTGGAACACACCCCCTTTATTATTAAAAAGGTAATAAATAATCAATGAACAATGTGTCATATTATAATGTTTAGCATAGGTACGAATAATAAGTAGATAACTATAATGAAATCAATGACGGAATTATCAATTTAATCATGATCTCACACAACATTCCATTAAATCTCCGTGTTTAAGCTAAATTTAAATAATTACTACTCTTAAGCTTGTGCTCTATGCAAGACTTGAATCAATGGATAACTGATACTCCTTTAGTTTGTTTACATAAAGGTAATGGTTTGAGATTGATTTTAATAGTCTTTGCAGTTTTAACTTTTTTCTAAAATTTAAAAAAATCAAAACAATTCAAATTTCATGGAAGCAGTAGATGGAGAAACATTTATGGAAAGTATGTACATTTAGTTCGGACCCATCGCCAACCCAAACTAAGCTCAAATCAAGCTTCTAAGTCATTCTAAAAAAAAGGCTTTAAAAGATATTCTTTTTACAGTAAACCCAAATTAAATTTTGTTGAATAGACAATAGAAGTTCATTTTTTTTTTAAATAAGCGAGAATGCAAAATTTTTGAACTCACATACTTAAGTCATAATGAGTTCACATTAGGGGGTTATCGTTTTATTCTTTTGACGGCATCTCTAATAAACACGAATACGTAAGTTGAATGCCTTTGACCATATTAAAAATAACACATGAGCTATTAAAATGCAAATCGTGGGAATATATTTTCTAATGAAGTAATTAAATTGTTTGTAAATATAAACAGAAAAAAACTCACGTGACACTTAACCGTGGCACAAGCTCTAGAGACATCACTTTTGCGTTGAAAATTTACACAAGCAGATACTAAATCGTTGTCATATAATTTGCCTTATCATTTAATTTGATTGAGAATTATTATTCTACGAATTGATTAGGACACATTTTTAGTTCTTACTCGATATTTCAATTGAAATTAATTTTCTAAGTAGTTTTATGGTGGTTCGGAATTTTTAACAAATTAAAACACATTAAAATGATTTTCATTTCAAAAATTTCCCCCCAGTGCAAGCAATATCCGGTTAAGTGTAAAACATGCAACCGGAAAAAGAATTAAAAGTGACATATCAATTTTATGACGCATTCACAATATTGTGAATTAATTTTATGATTGTTTAGAAATATGACGTAAAAACGGAACTTAATTGAATTAGCGAACTGTGGCGGGTTTTGAAGTAGTTTAAGATCGTAACTCATGACAAATAGGAAAACAAAAAGACGGAATTTCTATATTGAAAAAAACTGAAGGAATAAAATTTAATAGTGTAAATATGGAAACAATGTTGAATGCAGATAAGTTTGTATAAATAAATTTCTTGTTTTTTGACAATTCGATACATTTTCAAATTATACTTTGACGTTCGTAGTTCATCTCTTGATTCGGTATCAATTGGTTTGATGGTTAAAAAAAAATTCCATTTGCGTTCTAATCTTACCAATAAATGAAGAAATACGCAAAGACGAACATTGAATTATCTTTGGGAATTGTTTGATTTATGCGAACTAGTTTAAAGACCTTTTGGAATACTCCACGAAACAATTGCGATTTTTTCTTCTTTAGAAGAGAAATCCATAAAACGGGCGAATCCTTCACCCCCTCTAACTATCGTCCAATTGCACTTGAAGAACGAAAGCTTCAGAGTTCATATAGCTTTTGAGGCAATAAGTCTCAATACAGCTCAAGAAATATCTCGAAGATCGAAAGCTTTTTAATGACCTTTAGTAAGAGGCTTTCGCAGCAATAGTGATGTCATGGTTTATCTCAATGAAAAGTGGAACAAATTTGTACATCGTTTTGGGAAAACTAAGATTATTGCACCCGTGGCACGATATTGCGTTGGAATGTCATGTCAAAGGTCTTTGGTTCGATCCCTGCCTATGCCGTCTAAAGTTTTTTCACGGGTACTGTCACGGGAATTGACAAATTCTCCAAGAGTAATTCTTGTCATGAAAGGTGCTTTCTCAAATTAACCGTTCGGATTCAGCTTAAAAAAGTAGGTCCCTGCCATCCCTGACAACAGTACTCGCACACAGGGATGGTTGAGAGTTGTAAGTCACTAGTCTCCGACACACTTCTTTATTTTTATAAGCGATCTTTTGTCCGAAACATCTAACCCACTAAATTGTTCCGCTGGTGACAGTATCCTTAGCTTTTCATATTCATTGGTAGATTCTCGTGTTCTTCGGATGTGGATCGCCTAAAATTCTGCTATGTGTTTAGGTTTTCTCCAACGATGCAAGAAGTTTTGTACCCCTTCTGATCTGGCTATAATTTAAAAAAACTTTTATTCGTCTTAAGCACAAGTAAAACACTCATATTTGGGCTGGAGCCCCAATAACGTACTTGAGTCTCCTGGATAGAATTGAAAAAAATGCTCTTAAAATGATAGGAGATCGTTCTCTCATCAAGACATTTGCTTCTCTTGAACACCGCCGCATGGTCTCATGTCTGTTTTGTTACTTTTAAAAACAATGCTCTATTGAAATAGCCAGTTGGATTCCCCCCTTAAGCAATTCAATCGTAATATCCGTACTGCCAGGAATATCCATCAATTTACCATTGAGCCCAATTTCGGATGTACTGTGAAGCACAAGTATTCTTTCTTTAGCCGCACTACACGAATGTGGAATGCTTTACCAGGTTTAATGTTTCCCACTCATTAAAGTTTATAAGAGTATTCAAACCCCTTTACTGCGCGCACAATATAAAAATAAAAAAAAGAGGCTGGGATGCGACCCACACTGATAACTTTCCATTCCGTCTGTAGATTCGTCTTGCTTAAAAGTTTGTAAGTTTTCGTGTTGGTTAAAAAAAGTTGTCAGTTAATTTATTCTTTAACATTTTTAAATGACCAACAATTTTTTTCATATAAAGAAATAGTTTAGTTCGAAAATCTAGTTTTGTTAAATAGATTTTTAGTCGAAACCCAATTTTTACCAATTTCTTAAATTTTTACAAATTGTATGAATGAAATTAATTTGAGAGATATCAAGAGCCGAACATCAATTTTTACCAAATTTGCGTACTATTTTTTGTAGGTTTTATTTTTTTATGATAAAACGGACTGTTGAATTTTTATAAAAAAAAAACTTCTTAATATCGAAAACAATATTTTCTGTGAAATATAAATTTTTTTAATATAATATTTCTAATTTTTGAAAAGTTATTTGAGTCGAAACTAAATTTTTACCAATTTTTAGTGTTAAGATCAATTAGATTTTTTTTTAAATTTTACTTAATATTTTAAAGAAAATTTTTTAAAAGATAAAAGAAGTTTAAGGCCTATATCTTAAAGTTTTGAAAGGATATTTGAGTCGACCAATTTTTATAAAAAAACTGTTAATTCAATTTTTCTCAAAATTTTACCGAACGTTGAAAACTATATTTCTTATAAGATAAAATTAATTGGAAGCCATAATCTCAAATTTTTGAAAAGATATTTAAGTCGAAAATCAATTTTTACCAACTTTAATGTAATGTTTTTTTAGGTTCTTATTTTGTATAAAAAAAAAACGCCCACGGAATTTTTTTGAGAGCACTTTCTGCATCTTTTTGCCTTTTTATCTGTGTAACAAAATTTGTTTTAAGTCGATATCTCTTCTGGTTCTTGAGTTATGGACGACGAAAAAAGGTCGCGAATGTACGGAGATACGGACGTACGAACGAACGTACACACACACGCTCGGACATCTTTCTTAAAATCTTTTATTTCGACTTAAGGGACCTTGAAACGTCGAGAAATGTCAAAATTTTCTATTTGACAAATTGGACCCATTAAAATAACTTCCTATGGGAAGTTTAAAAGAATTATAAAAATTAATTGGATTTGGAAGAGTGTACGCACACAGATGATAGTGTGTCTTTTATTCCCCTGCTCGAAGTTTCAAGTCCAATCAGTTTATGGCAACTTCTTGGGGGAAGCTTGTTGTTCTCAATGATTTAACCCTTAATGTTTGTCTTACAATCTTTTTATACTTTAGAATTGAATTAAGTTATAAAAAAGTTAAGACTATTCAATTTACTTTTCTAAAGCTAGAGGGGTCGTTAGAAAATGTGCCAGAGCTATTGAATTCCGTTTTAACTTCTTCTGAATGGAATTCACTTTCTTCTAGCACAGTTTCATATTTTTCTTAAAATATTTAATAAACCATTAGAAGCTTATTTTTATTCGTGAAAAAAAAAACGTTGAAAAGAAAATTAAAGAAATTCGTAACCCTCAATATGAACTGTCCTCTTTGGCCAGCTGTCACTTTTGAAGCTTTCGTCTTTTGAAATTTAACATGTAAAACCATCTTATACTTGAACGACTAAAACTAAGGTTCAAACCTACTACTAGAACTGATGGTGATGAAATATGTCCGTTTATTATTCCAATGATTTGTCAAAAAAAGAAGATTTATGAAAGAAAGTCTCTGTGAACAAGGCGTAATGTATGAATATCATGAAACCACGGAAGGGTTCGTAGACAAAAACGCAAAAATCTTTTCTGAATGGCTTCAAGTCTTGTGACGTGTACGGTGTAGTAAGGTGTACAAGCATATTCCAGGACTGAACAGGACAGCGAGTTACTTAAAGACGTGTTAAAAAGAACACATAATGGCTGTACTAAATACGCATCACATTTCCTTAAAATGGATTATGGTACAACGTTGGGACCAGCACTAAAACATTCGTCAAGTTGTAGGATACTGTTAAGGGCAGTATATTCACTTAAATCGAAATTAATAGAATTTAAGTGGGGGAAATTTATAACAGTGGTAGATGTTTTAGGAAAACTAATAGTATTATAATCTACAAAATCATCTTTGCAGTAGTTTGCAAACATGTTCGCAATTATTCTCGGTTCATTACTATTTGATGTCGAATCAGTCATTAAGATAAAGTACCCACGTGATTTCTTCTTACGATTAACGAATTTCCAAAAACTATCAGGAATATTTTTAAGGTTTAATTTAATTTTTCGAATTTAGTCATCATATAGGATGTTAGAGTTGTCAGTGAAAAGTTTGTTTACTTTATCCAAGCTTTGTTCCTTTTGTTTTTTTTTTTAAGTTTTTAACGTGAGAATTAAACCATGGTAGACCACTCAAGTTATTTCGAGTCTTTTTAAATGGAATCGTTTTATAGAAACAGTCAAAAAGAGTTAAATAAAAAATGTTACACATATTGTCAATATTTAATTTACAAATTAAATGATCCCAATTCATCGTACATAATAAGTTTAAAAGGTTTTCAAAATTACACCTACTAAAGTTGAATTCTAGTTTGTTGTTATCAGATAGCATATAAGGTGAAGCCATGTTTAAATTAAGTGCAATGTCTTATGCAGGATGATGGCGATATTCGTCCACAATTTTGACAGCAGAAGAATTCACACCTGCTGAAGAGCATATGATTTCGGAGAAAAATACCAAATCGAGTGTTTTTCCAGAACGGTTCTTCACACCGTTTAGTTGACTTAAGCCACATGAAGACATACCATCTTTTAATAAAACTCGTTTGAAGATGACGCGTTTATTGGAACTTCAAGAGGATATAAATACTTTCTATACAGTTGTTTAGTTTTTCATAAACCTCGTTATTGGAGCTTGGAGGTGTATATGCTGATACAATTAATAAATTTCCTGTTGCCATTTTAGGTAGGTAGGTAGAAATGGCGATCTTAAGGCAACCTAGCCTGAGATCCAATTACCTGTGAATGAAAGGTACAGATTTATAGAGAAGCTTCATAGCGATTACGTTAGAGCCATTTTGTCGCATTGAGAAAAAAGATTAGGTCTCTAATCTTTGTCTCAGATAGCTCATCAAGTTCGCGAAAGAATGCTTTTCCAAAGTATTTCATTCTAGTGTTTGCCAAAGCAGGACATTTGCAGAGAAAATGGATTATCGTTTCACTTTCTCTTTGGTCACTACAACTACGACAAAAGGTGTTGTAGGAGATAGCCAACTTCTCCGCATGAACCCCTATAGGCCAATGTCCGGTACAAACCGCAACAATCCTGGCTATGTCTTGCCTTGGCCTGCATAGAAGATCGTTTGTACGGATTTTATTCTAGGTGGCCCATATCTTCCTAGATATAATGCAGTTGGGTAGATTGCTCCACCTTCGGTTTTATTCAGTTTGGTAGATAGAAAAGATTTTACCCTTCATAGCGCCAAGAGTAATGTTAACCATTTCTGCAAGTGAGCTATGAAGGGCAGATCCTTGCCTGGCTAGCAGGCAACATGCCTCCCTTATTGCCAGCAGTTCAGCCTGAAAAACGCTAGCAAGGTCAGGAAGGCTAAAGGATTTAGCTACATTTAGGGACTCAGAAAAGATCCTAGAACCAACTCCCCACTCCATCTTTGAGCCGTCAGGAAAGATGGTTGTGACGGAACCTATCGACACAATGTCATCCTCCCAATCTTCTCTGGATGGGAAAATAACCTTAAAACCCTTACTAAGGCTCAAATAAGGAGTGCAGTAGTCAGTGTCTACCGAGATAATATCTGAGGGAATCAATTTCGTAGTGTTGCTGTGACCATAAGGTTTTGACAACCAGCTGCAGAAAACTATGTATTTAATAAAAAGGTCGATTGGTAGAAGATCTAAAATAACGTTTAATGCGTCCGTTGGGCAGGTACGCATGGCCCCTGTGGTGCCCACGCAAGCTGTTCTCTGAACCTTCTTTAGCTTATCAATATTATAGGCTTTGCTAAGAGCAGGCCACCACACAATCGACCCATATTTAAAGATTGGACGTACTACGGCTGTGTACGTCCATAAAATCATCTTCGACAGAAGTCTCCACTTTTTTTCTGAAAGTTTTGCTGCAGGCGTAGAAGGCAACACAGGCCTTCTTAACCCGTACTTCAATATTTAGTTTCCAGTTGAGTTTAGGGTCGAGAATAACTCCCAAATATTTTGCACTGGAAGCCAGTGATAGGATTTGACCGTTGAGTCGAGGTAGCGTGAAGTTTTGGTGGTTGTTGCCATTTTAATTTTTAAGCATAGTATATCGATGTCAGTTGATCGAAAGTCGTCAATCAGGTAACTTGTAAAAGTATTGTTGATAGCGACAAGAATTCCGCCACCAACGGCGTTTGAATCGTCTGAGTTATTATGATCACGTCTAAAGACTTGAAAAGAGGAGTCAAAAAGCTCCGAGCCCGAGATAGAGTTGTTGAGCCATGTGTCCGTCAATATTATGATATCGTGAGGAAGATTGTTAATGTTTTTGTAAACCATGTTGGTCCATTTTTGTTTTGGTAGCAGATTAATACCTTTTTAAGCTGCTTTGAAGGTGGTTTAGCGTTGTCCGATACTGACGAAAAGGGTTTTTCGACTTATTCATAAATTCATGAACTATTACTCTTTAGGCCAAAATGATTGTGAATTTAAAACATGGAAAATTGAGTCAGGTGCACGTATTTTAAAGGACGAATACTAAGCATGGTTACGATGCAAAATTTTCTCAACAATTAACGTAAATGGGGAACCTATAGCTTTTCGGACAAGTGATTTTTATGTCAAGTGCATTTGTACACGGTGCAAGTTTAGAAAGAAACAATATTTTTTGCCCTACAACAGCCTTTAGTCCGGTTACAATTGAAGATGTTTGTGAAGTAGTTTCGTTGGTGATTTTTGGCAAAAATATGTTTTTCGACAAAGTAGAAGTCGAAGAATCCACATTCAGTTGGGTCGTTGAACTAGATGGTGGAAGATTAACAGCATTAGGTGCTGATATCAGTGTTAATGTTAAAGAAGAAAACTCTTGGTTTAAACTTCACAAAAGAGGTACTAACACACCTTGAAATGATTCAAGCCAGTGAAAATAAGAAAATAGGAAAAGATTTAAGGAGGGAAAATACAAATATGTAAGATAAACAAAGTCAGACAAAACTTTCCACATTCTTGATGTACGCTAAAAAAGTATGTCCCTGTACTTGACATTTATCAATATTGTGATTACTTTTTTAATTTATCCTCTTTAAAAATCAAAATTAAGCTGTTAATGAGCTTATTTCGTAATAAGACTATAATCAACCATTATTTACAAATGTAAATGAAACATACCCACTTATTTAATTAAAAAATGTTTGATATTGATATGGATATTCAATTCGCATTGTATTAATTCTTTTAAGTACTCACACTATATTTACAATAATATTAACACTTTAAAATAGCATTAATTGAAAAAATAATTTGAATAAAAGCTTTCCAACATTTATAATTGAGTGCTTTAAAAACATAATAAGTAAAATGTTTTTATATCGATTTTTTAAATTTCTTTTCATTATTTTCTTTTGTTTATTTATGTTTATTTTTTGTGTTTGTTGTTGTCAGTAGGTGTAGGTTACGATGTTAACGTACTCAACTGTGACATAATTTAAATAACTTATTCTCAGAATTATTAATTTTAATATTACATTCTTTTTTTTTTCTGGGAAAAGTAACTGAATAATGATGAATACAAAAAGTATTTACGAGAAGAAAACTGAAAAAGAAATTCCAATTATTATTTTACAGAGAATAAGGAAATTCTTCTTTTTATAAAAACCAGCTTCAAGAAAATTTATCGTATCTATTCTTTAAATTATAATGAACTTTTTATGTAGGTATATTTGCTTTTTACTTAAGGTTTAACTAAAGTAAAGTAAAGGAACAAAAGAATATAATATGTAAGAAAAATAATGTACTTAAGGTTTTAAGAACGTTTTTTTACTCAATATTCTAGAAATGTAAGTTAAAAGAAAAGAAAGGATTGTTAAACGATTTTAAAATTTAAACAACAAATATTTTACCTTTCTAAAAAAGTAACAAAATTCATTTGGTCTAATATCGTTGTTTTTAAGCTACTGCGGTATTTTCCGGATATAAGAAACATTAATATCAAGGGTTTTCTATAAAAAAAAGTTTTATTTTGAATAGCCTTCTGTTTGGACAGCTGTGCCTTTTGAAGTTGTCAAGTAAAATCTATACTTTTACAAAACGTACATCCAAAAAAGCAGAAGCTGTTGGAAAAATTTGAGACAAGTTGTTGATACGAAAAATCAATATTATGTGCATTACTCAAGAACACTTAGAACATTGCTATTGTTTACCGTAGTTTTGATGGGCACCCAAGTTTGTTGATTTTTCGTTCATCTTTGGAATTAAAGACTCACATCACATTACACTGTATTTTGCAAGGAGACTTAAATCATCAGCTTTTTTAAATTCAGTTAAGTTACAACAAGAATTTCAGCTGGTTAATCACCAGCACTGTCGTATTTTCGAGCATCAATTTGATCCGTATTTGCATCGAAATATCAATTTTAGTTATGAAGCCTACTTAAGAGTTACTCATACGTAAATAAGAAGTATTTGCATATTTGGAGCTCAGCAATTTATCTTTTTATTTAATACTGTGAGATTTTTTTTCTTTACATCCACATTAAAGGTTATTACTCGGGCTTTTAATAATGTATACCATTCTTCATGGTTTCAACATTCTGGCCAAACAACACCAGAAGTAGTGTCTGCTGAGATCTTCGCTGAGTTGAGCCACCTATTTCAGATGGTCAGCGAGCCCACTCGAATATCCGACGTGGTAAGTCGAACAGAAAACTTGTTGCTTACCTCTGACCCTATTGTGTCATAACAGCAAATTTCATGTTTCAAAACTCTCCAGTTCAAAAACTGAGAAAGCCAACTGGGATGGTCTCAATAATTATTTTAGGATCTTTAACTGATCACTATGCTTCCTCGATAATGGCGTTGACGCCAGCGCTGATATGATCACAAGTTTGAATCTCCTGGTAATGAAAACTTTTATCCCTTACAACTTATATCAGATTTAAAAGTACCAGACCTAAGGAAAACGCATTATCAACCTATTATCGAACGCGTTAGTGATTCTATGGGGTCAATCTGTTTTCGCTCTCGTACTGTGGTGAGAGTCCTAAAAGATCTTCACATTCATAAATCCGCTGGTCCCGCTAATATCCTCGCTATTGTTCTGAAGCGGTGTTCTTCAACGCTGGCAAAACCAGTGCGTAAGCTTTTTCATCTGTCCTACTCCACAGGTCTCGTTCCGAGAGGATGGAAAATAGCGTTTGTCCAGTCTATTCCTAAAAAAGGCGAATCTTCCTCACCTTCTAATTACCAACCGATTGCACTTACGCCCCTTTTTTTCTAGGTCATGGAAACGCTGATTAATTATCAGAAATATCTCGAAGATCGTAAGCTTCTTAATGACCGTAAATACGGCTTTCGTAGCAACAGGTCCACTGGTGATCTCATGCTTCATCTCACCGAACAGTTTAAGCAAATTTGTACATCGCTTTGGAGAAAGTAAGATTATTGAACTTGATATTTCAAAAGTATTTGATAGACTTTGGCACCAAGTTCTCTTATCGACAATGCGTGCATTTATTATTGATGGATCAATTCTTCATCAAGTTGTTTTGGATGGATTCAAGTCTGAAAACCACAAAATAAATGCTGGTGTGCCCCAAGGCTCTGTTCTATCTCCAACACTCTTTCTCATTTTTATTAATGATCTCCTGTCTGCAACTTCTAATCCAATACATTGTTTCGCTGAGGATAGTACTCTAAGTTTTTCATATTTGTTTTCAAATTCACATCCCTCTTCTTCGGATGTTGAACTGCAATAACAAAATATGATAAGCTCGTTAAATTCCGACCTAAACAGTATTGTACAATAGGGAATAAAAAACCGCGTTTTATTTAATGCTTCGAAAACCCTATGCTGTCTTGTAACAGAACATCTCGATGTTCTCGGTATGTGCATCACCAACCATCTCTTGTGGAACGATCACATAAGCGATGTGGCCAAAAATGCTGCGAGATGTTTGGGTTTTCTAAGGCGATGCAAGAAGTTTTTCTCCCCCTCTGATCTGGCTGATATCTATCTACAAGACTTATATACGTCTAAAGCTTGAGTATAACTCTCATCTCTGGGTTGGTGCTCCTGCAACTTACTTAAGGCTCTTGCTTAATATTGAACGTAGAGTATTTAAACTGATTGATGATATTACCATCATAAGATTATTTAAGTCGCTTGAACATCGTCGAAATTTTTCTTGTCTCAGCCTTTCTTACCGTCATTTTAAAAAATAGTCAGTTGCTTTCCTCCCCTTAGACAGTTCAACCGTAATACACGCGCTTCTAGGAATGCTCATCAGTATACCCTCGAGCCTAACTTTGGTCGTACTGTGAAGTATAGAGATTCGTTCTTTAGCCGTACTACACGAATGTGGAATTCCTTACCACACCCTGTCTTTCCCAGCCATTGCAATTTTCAGAAATTCAAAGCCATTGTGCACCGACACTTCCGTCACTTTTCGGTTGACTTTTCCAAAACATTTTAAACTTTAAAGTTTTTGTTTAGAAATTGTATAAATTGTTTAACAACTTATACTTAAAGATAAATTTCAACTCACAATGGCAAAATCCACAAACAGTTGCGTCTTCTTTGACTTTGAAAATAAGTTTCTCTGGTTATCCAGGTGTCATAAAATGTGCCTTATAATTATAGCTACATTTTCGGTCTTCTAACTTTCCTTTCTCTTATGTATCTTAAGACCGTGTCCCTTTTGTTATTTGAAAAAAAAACTTAATTTTGACATCCAAAAGACATATTCTTACATCGAATCAGCAAGAAGTTATACTTCAGAAAGAATGAGAAGTTGCACGTGCCACAAATAATGGTTTAGACCGCTCTAACCGCAAATGAGCCTGGCGTCAAAGTAACAGAAACTGCGATCGACCACAGTCCCAGCTCTCCAATCAACCGGACGCAAATCCAACGGATTGTTCTCTATAGGCTATTTCTGACCTTTAAGAAAGCCATTGTCCGTGAATTAGCTGAAATACAGGCAAGTTTTTTGACCACCTTAAGGCAAAACAAATGTATGATTTTTTAAATAGGTTACACTTCGAGTGTTGGACCTTGTATATAAAGTCACTAGTGTCTTTGAAATACTCTTTTAAATTAAATTTATTTCTTACACAAGGTCATTAATTTTGTAGTTCCAAATTAGCGCCGCAATCCGACACCTGTCAAGCTTAAATGTCATTTAAAGTGTCATTATCCTAGCTAAATATTTTTCGTTTGCGAAAATGATATGTTTAACTGTCAAACACACAGATTTAAAGACTCGTATCGTACGATGCACAGTCTCGTAATCAACGATTTGAAGATGTTAAAGAGGCCGTTCACAGTCGAAAGTAGTGTTAATGCCTATGATCGATTTTCTCAACTTAAAACGAAAATTCAGCCGAAGAATCGCATTATGTGAATCTTCCTGTGCCAGCCATTTCAATGATATTGTTTTTCACACTTAATGGCAAAGTTCAAACTTTAGAATGATAGGAAATGTCCATCAAAAATTTACTGCTGTGTGGCTTTTATTCAGCTTTGTTTAAAATGAATGACCTTGTATAAATGTTAAGTCTATAGTTAATTTCGCATTCTTGAAACACATTTTTTCTTTTACGTCTTAACAGTATTTGAAGTTCAACAATTTAAAAATGTTATTCTTTATTGTCAAAATAAACGAATTGTTTACTTGAAAATAAAAGTCAATTAAAGTAGGTTAAAAAAACATAACAATAAACTAAGTACGTATCTAATATACCTGCTTAAATGTATTTATTTGCTTAATATTCTCGTTTGGAGGCTTGATTCTGTTTGCTCCAAAAGTAATTGAGTTAAATTAATAAATAACAAAACAATTTTCTAATCCAAAACATTTTCATATACAGTGATGTTCGAAAAATGTTGGTCAAACTTTTTATTAAACTTTTCGAGATCAGTTCTTGGAATTTAAGAACGTTATATAGAAACTGTCATTCAAACACTTTATAAAAGTTGATGTTATTGTCAATAAAAACTGCATTTGGCTTATGATAGTAATGTCCAATACCAACCGAAGTGAATTTTTGGTAAAAAAAGGGAAAATCAGTTCGGAACATAAAGCCAATATTTTGACAACACGTGAAATTTCTAAAAGACTGAATATTGTTCAACAAAACGTGGCTAGGAATTTGAAAAAATATCGGGAGACCGGGACTACTAGCAGGGTAAAAGGCTCAGGAAGGCCAAAAAAGACGACCCCAGTGAAAGATCTTTTTTTGGTGATGTACAATGTACAGTCGTCGGTATCGGTTCAGTACTTTGATGGACATTAAAAACCACCTGTGCCGAGCTATAGGCAAAGTAATTTCGTCAAGCTCAGTGAGAAAAAGGCTTGTTAAAGCTGGACTTAGTCGGTATTGAAGCCGAATTTTCCAAAATGAGTTAAAAAAACCATTGCTCGTTACAGGAGCACCTAAATTAGACTCAAGACTTGTGGACTAATGTCATCTTTTCGGACGAATCAAATTTCCATGTTACAGATGAAAGGATCCTTGGGCTAAGAGAACCACAAGAAGTACTAAGTCTTGCTTGCATTTTGCCGATGGACTAAAAATATTATTTGTGTTTTTTTTTTAATTTCTAAGGCTAAAAAGTCAATTTAATTTATTTCAAAAAAGATAAAGTTAATCCAAATAACTAAATATAATGCGATGAAAACGCATACGTCCTCGAAGCTCTTGTATGTCTAAGTGTAGAAAGTTTAATAGTCTGACAGCACAAACAAAGAATTGGCGCTCAGAGGCAGAGCAATTGAATCTTGGTTGAATAAATGCAAAAGATTAGATGAAAGTAGAGAACATAATTTTGTTATAAAGATAAGATGGCTCTTTATTTGCTACGATGCTATTCGAAATCTTAAAAGTTTTGTAACTTAGATTTGCGTTTAAGGTACAACCAAGTAATTTTTTCTTTTACGCGAAAACATGATCATAACCCTTAAGATTGTACACGTATCGAATTCTGTTGTTGAATGCAACATTTAGGTTTCTTTTCGATTCTGAGCTATGACTGTAAAAAATCGGGATAATTAAAGTTTTTGCTAAGTAAAGTCTAATATCTTGTGGTGTATGCTTCCATGTGAAGGAAAGACTGTATAGTCATCCGTAAATGGTTCGTATCTTTTTCCTTTCTGACCAACGATAAATTCTATATAAGTCTTCATTAAGTAGGTAAGCACCGTTTTCAATCATGCATAATTCACAACTTAGGCGAATCTGGACATCGTCTACATACAAATCAATGGACGAATAATGTAATGGAAGGTCATTAATACACATGCAAAATAGCAATGGTACTAGTATTGATCCCTGAAGAACTCCAGGATAAAGATCCAGCAATCCTGAAGCATGTTTATTTACAACGACATACAGCTTGTTTTCTAAGAAAACATTAAATCGAAACCTGAATCTTTGAATCGGAACAGCCTTTTAATTTTGAAAATAAGAACACTGTGATTAACCGTATCAAAGGCTTTCGAGATCATGGTCAATAGCACATCTTAGACCATCAGTTACTTTAATCATAGCAGACACGCAACTCTGATTTATTCTAAAACCGGATTGGTTAACACATAAGAGATTGTTATTTTTTAAAAAATTCGAGATCTGGCTATCTAAAATTTTTGCTAAGATTTTTGAAATAAATGGAAGAATCGAAATTGGTCTGTATTTGGGAGATGTTAAGCGCGTTAGCAGGTTTCTTGATCACAGGAATTACTTCTGTAACTTTTCAGATATGAGGAAAAGAGCTTCATGTAATGATTGTATTGAAAATATGCGTAAGGGTGGGAAGTATGTGAGATAGTATTATTTTTATAAACGAGGATTGCATTTCATCAAACTCCATAGCTTTAGATTTAATTTTTAAAATATTTTATATTTAATATGCTTCTTCAACTGCCTGAAATTCAAAACAATTTAAGCTCGGATCCGCTGGCTCCATATCATTACCTATTTCTACCTCATTAAGAACATCAGGATTAATGTTTTCAGGGTATTTTCCTTTCAATAGTCTTACTCCAAGATCTCGTATATTTTTCCAGAGTGTTTTAGATATTAGATCTTTCCTCAAATGATTTGAATATACCTGGATTTTAACTTCCCTTATTTTAATGCGTACTTTTGTTTTGAAAGTCACAAAAAGTATTATGAAACTCAGTCAATGGAAAACGTTTCCATTTTGTTTGTAAGCTAAGTCTCTTTGCTTCATCAGTTCCTTAATTTCAAGAGAACACCACGAATTGTGCTTGTGCTTGACCATTTTTTGTTTTGAGCTTCACATGCTTATCGATTAAGCTACGAATAGAATTTTTTAAGAATAAAACCTGGTCATCGGCGGAAGCCATAAAATTCATTTGTTTTCCAGTTAATCTGAAATAGATCTTGTTCCAGTTGAGCCAAGTCATAATTTTAAAATCTCGATATTCAATTGTAGAACCTACCGTTCGGGGAACAAATCAAAGGTAGCAAAAATGAAATCCGTTTCGAAAAGTCGGATGCAGAAAGCTAGTCGTAGATCAAGAAATGTTTGATATTATGGGTAAAGAATAAGTCTAAGAGTATTGCACTATCTTTAGTAAAATAAGTTGTATTACTAAAATTATCTGTATATGATCTTAGGGTGTCCATTCTTTTGATAAATGATTTTGAAGTTTCCTTCTTAAGCAAATTACAATTAAAGTAAGACGATTTCAGAATAAAAAGAGAAATTGCTCTCTCTAGACTAAGTTAGACTGTCTAGTGTCTACAGTCCAGATCTCAATCCAATTGAGAATATTTGGTCTGTAATAGGCTTTGAGGTTGCAAAGAAGCGCCCAGGGTCAGTTGATGAATTAAAAAAGCTACTTACCTGGACCTGGAACACGATACCTGCATCGAAGCACGCCAATGTTCAGCCGTAATAAAAGCATGAGAAGGCCCAACAGACTACTAATTAGATACAACAACAAGCAATAAAAAAAAAAACTAAAAGTGCACGAATAAAGTATTTTTCTTTAATCCTTAAAAATGAGGCATATTCAGTATAATTTTAGAAAAATCTCGAAAATCATATTGTATCATAACACATTTAAACAGCATTATACAAACAAAACCTCTTTAAAAATATGTTGTGATTTCAACACATTTGACAAAATTCGAAACAAAAACCGAGAAAAAAACAACATTTTTCGCACGGCACTGTGCACAGTGAATAAATCGAGTTTTTCAAAAACTTCTATGTTCATTAAAATGACGGTTTTTAAGAACATTTTTAATTACTAACAAAATTGCAGACAAAAAAAAGTTAAGTTAATTGATCCGAAGTGATGATTAAAATTCTTTGAAAAATTCTAAATCCTTGTTTAAAAACGAAAATTAAAATAATTAAAAATTCCATTTACCAAAAATGTTCCAAAAGTTTTATTTTTTTTAAATTTTATTTTGTATTTAATCTTCACTTCGACATTCGCTGTTCTTTTAAAACATATCTATGTATATTTTTGTCGTATACGATAAAAGTTGATTTTGATTACTTTCGATTCTGCTTAATTTTCACATATGTAGAGATACATTATATATGTATGTATATTGTACAAAACATATGACCTTTGTATTCAATAAAATTCACCGGAAAGCAATATAAAAATTGGAGTCTTTCGAGTGAAACAGAAATTTAATTGCGTTTGTAACGTTTTAATATATGGATGTTTCTGTGGTTTGAAGGTTTTTTTTTAAGTTGATTTCGATTCGAAAAATGTCAATGTGCAGGGGACATAAATAAAATGATTTTATCTGAAGTCCTCATATAAAATTTATACAATTTCTACATAAAAAGAAGGCATTGCGAATGAAAGCTTACTCAAAACTGGGTAAAGATAGGGGTTTTTATTCTTTTAAAATTTCAGTCGTAGGAGAATTCAATTAGGTTGAATTCGAAAAAGTTTATACAAAAAATACATTTAATAGGTAGTTATTTATTTTCTGTTTTCGAAAGTCCTAATTTATTTAAAACAATTTCTTAGAAACTACTTAAAAAATTCAAAATTGTCTCACATTGTAGGTTTGTCGAGTCTTTTGTTTTTCCTTGAAGATACATATTGTGGTTCACATGCGTAGGTTTGGATAGCTACTCATCAGTTTCACTTTATTTTCCAATAAATCCAAAAGTTTAAAAAATGTAAACATCATAAACCTTAACTAAATCTTAGACGCGCGTTATTTTGAATATTTGCCAATTTTTTATTTTAAAATTTAAAATCACATGATTTTATTTTTGTGTTGTTAAAATTAATTGCAATATTTTTAAAAACTTCAAAAAGAAAACAATATAGTTGTTTTTAATAGAAGACATTATTTTTAAAAATACAATTTCGAGGTTTTTATTATTATATTCAAAGTAATGATCAATTTGTTGTTCTTTGTTTTTGATATAACTTTTTTGTTTGGTATTTTATTTAAATGAGTTTAAAATTTTCCATTATTTATGTAGATTTCTTTGATGATAATTTGAATAAATAGATAAACTTAGTGGTGAAATAATTAGGTGCTTATGACATAATGTTTTGACATAAGAACACAAATGAAAGATTTTTTTTTGACAGGAGGAAATCTTCAAAAGACATTTTGGCAGTATTCGACACCAAGTGGTGTGGGACTTTTAACTACTAAACCCACCTCTTCATCAGGGCTAATCTTGACCGACTTTTCTTTCTTAATTTTGTACAATTACTTTGGGGGAAGTTTAAACTTTTAATACTTTCCCATGTATTTTTAGACCATAAGCTCATGATGCTTGGTTCTTCTTAATCTCCGAACATGGTTTCTTATATTCAAGACGGACTCCATTTCAGAATTAGTATGACTTTGCAGTCTCTGGTTGAGCGATACAGCGTATTTTTTACAACTTCTGTAACCATTTCTATTTGTAAGTCACGATGAAGATCGGTATTTCTTATGTACCAAGGTGCATTAACTATTCCACGAAGAACTTTGTTTTGGAATTTTTGTGGATGATTATTTTGTTTTGGATTGATAAATCAGAGTTGTTACCAAGCAACCAGTACATTTTCTTTTTGATGTGCTCTTTCCACTTAAGCTTTGCATCCAAAGTCATTCCAAGGTATTTGGCCGTATTGGCGTAAGGTACAGCTTGATTATTAATGATTATTGGAATATTGTTAACTTCCCATAGGAAGTTATTGTAATGGGTCCGATTTGTCAAATTGAAAATTTTGACATTTCTCGACGTTTCAAGGTCCCTAGAGTAGAAATAAAAGATTTTTAGAAAGATGTCTGTGCGTGCGTGTGTACGTACGTTTGTACGTCCGTACGTCCGTACGTCCGTACGTCCGTACGTCCGTACGTTCGCGACGTTTTTTTCGTCGTCCATAGCTCAAGAACCAGAAGAGATATCGACTTCAAATAAATTTTGTTATACAGATAATAAGGCAGAAAGATGCAGAAAGGGCTCTCAAGAATATTGCGTGGGTGGTTTTTTTACTATAGCAGTTTGAAAAAAAGGTGAAAATTTTGGTTAACCCTAAATATCTTACGAACCAAAAACGCTAGAGACTTGAATTAAATTTTATATAGTATATTGTAACATGATACCAAACAAGTATATTTTTTGAAAAAAATCAATATAACGGTTTTTTTTTTAAATCAATAAAACTGAAAAAAAAATTTGTCACCTCCAAAATTTTACGACTGAAATATAATTTCATCTCTAAAACAATTTTGTGCAACGAAAAATAATGTTTTTGACATCTGACAAAATTTTGAGAAAAATCTAATTGACAGTTTTTTTATAAAAAATAAAAATCTAAAAAAAAACATTACTCAAAGTTGATAAAAATTGAATATCGATTCAAATATCTTTTCAAAAACTTGAAATTTAGGCTTCAAACTTATTTTATCTTATAAGAAATATTGTTTTCAACATTTTGAAGAATATTGAGAAAAATCGAATTGACAGTTTTTTTACAAAAAATAAAAACCTAAAAAAAAATTTATAAAAGTTGGTAAAAATTGATTTTCGACTCAAATATCTTTTCAAAACTTTGAGATATTGGCTTTAATTTACTTTTATCTTTCAAAACATCTTGTTGTCAACATTCAGTTAAAGTTTGAAAAAAATCGAATTGACAGTTTTTTTACAAAAAATAAAAACCTAAAAAAAAATTTATAAAAGTGGGTAAAAATTGATTTTCGACTCAAATATCTTTTCAAATCTTTGAGATATTGGCTTTAATTTACTTTTATCTTTCAAAAAATCTTGTTTTCAACATTCAGTTAAAGTTTGAAAAAAATCGAATTGACAGTTTTTTTACAAAAAATAAGAACCTAAAAAAAAATGTATAAAAGTTGGTAAAAATTGATTTTCGACTCAAATATCTTTTCAAAACTTTGAGATATTGGCTTTAATTTACTTTTATCTTTCAAAACATCTTGTTGTCAACATTCAGTTAAAGTTTGAAAAAATCGAATTGACAGTTTTTTTACAAAAAATAAAAACCTAAAAAAAAAAATTTATAAAAGTGGGTAAAAATTGATTTTCGACTCAAATATCTTTTAAAAAATTTTAAATATTGGCTTCAAAGTAATTTTATCTCATAAGAAATATTGTTTTCAACATTTGGTAAAATTTTTAAAAAATCGAATTGACAGTTTTTTTTACAAAAAATAAAACTCTAGAAAAAAACAATACTAAAACTTCGTAAAAATTTACTTTCAACTCAAATAGCTTTTCAAAACTTAAAAATATTGGCTTGAAACTTATTTTATTTCACAGAAAATATTGTTTTCCATATTCAGTAATTTTTATATAAAAATTCAACAGTCCGTTTTTTTCATAAAAAATAAAATCTACAAAAAATAGTACGCAAATTTGGTAAAAATTGATACGAGTACATATAGACAAACTTTTAAGCAAGACAAATCGACAGACGGGATGGGAAGTTATCAGTGTGGGTCGCATCCCAGCCTCTTTTTTATTTTTTTATTTGTAAAGTTTATATGTGAAGATTTTGTTTCATTAAGTTTGATACGCCATTTTTCGGTCCAAGCTCTCACTGTGTCGACGGCATTTTGTAGTTTTACTGCTGCTTTAGAGACACATTTGTTGGGTACCAAAATTGCGGTGTCATCTGCAAAAGTAGCCATTATGGTGTGATTACCAACTGGAATATCCCTTGTGTATAGTAAATACACGGTAGGACCTAGGATACTTCCTTGTGGTACACTGGCTTCTATTTTCTTCAATTCCGAGTATTCTTGATCGTACCTTACTCTAAACAATCGGTCTGAGATGTACGATTTTAATATTTCAAAGTACTGTCTGGGAAGATCCCTTTGCAGTTTGTACTCAAGTCCCTCATGCCAAACCTTGTCAAAAGCTTGAGCAACATCTAAGAAAATAGCTGAACATACTTGTTTTTCTTCTTATGCTTTTTCTATTACATCCGATATTCTATGAACTTGGTCTATCGTGGAATGTTTATTTCTAAGGCCAAACTGATGGTTTGGGATTAACCTTCTTTCTTCTATGATTTTGCTAAGTCTCTTCAGAAGCAGTTTTTCAAAAACTTTTGCCATAATTGGTATAAGCGATATTGGTCTGTAAGCCGTCACTTCTCTAGGTGGTTTACCTTGCTTTGGTATGACAATTACTTCAGCAATTTTCTAATGGTACGGGACATAACGGTGCTTAAGGCATGCATTTTTTATATAGTGGAGTTTTATGAAGGCTTTCAATGGCATTTCTTTCATATCATGAGCAGTAATTAGATCGTAACCTGGTGATTTTTTATTTAGTAGTTGATGTAAGCACATACTTTTTATTTCTTTAAGTCTTACAATTGGTATTTCACTTTAATCTATCTTATAAACAAACTGTAAGTTATTTTCAGCTGCATTTGATGAGTATGGCTTAAAAACATTCGCAAGATGTTCAGCGAAAAGGTTAGCTTTTTCTTTCGGGTTACCGATCCAATTCCCATCTTGAGATTTCAAGGGCGAGTTTTGTAACTGCGGTCTTTTCAGGCGCTTGGCTGCTTTCCATAGCGAAAAATCGGTTGAAGCATCAGTCGTTAAATTCCTTAGGAATGTACTGAGTGAATCATTTTTGAAATTGTAAATTTGTTTTTTAAGATTGTTGCTTATAGGGTTAAACGTTGTTTTATCATCTGGAAATCTACTATTTTGCCATTTTCTTCGAGCTCTTCTTTTCTCTATTATCAACTCTCTTATCTCTAAAGGATATTTTATTTTATTTTGTCTTCTATTAGAAAATGTTGGAGTACTTTCTTCAGCGGCCTGTTGCACATCAGCAATAAATTGTTCCACTTCATGGTCAATTTGCTCGATTGTATCCATGGGAGATCTTAAATTTATAAAACTTAAAAGCCTTTCTCTAAAATCAAATGAAAGATAAAATTTGTTGAGATCATTTAATTTTAATTCATAACATTGAAAATACGTTTAAATTTTAACGCGTTCACTTTTGACAGGTTTTAGAAAATTGTGGGTATAATTGCATAAGACGCGAAAAGTGATTGTTTTGAGAGGTTTGATATTAACTTGTTCACAGAAGGTTTTTGCTAAGAGCTAGAAATTGTTACAACTCAATTTAATTTGACAGCGAATTTCGGTTTGATAGTTTACAGAAAATAGTAGTTGGCTGCTTTGAAAATATTTCACCGGTTTATATTTCTGGGATCTTAAAGATTTCTCTATTCTCTGAAATATAAACAAAATGACTCGGTTTTGTTGTCAAAACTTTGAGAATTGAATTTTTATAATTTGATTTTTCGAGTATTCCTAAAGCAAAATTCAAAAATGAAGTTAAAGTGAAAATTGAAATTCGGTTATATTTTATTCTTCTGATATGTCAATCTGACTTAGAAAATTCTTAGAAATTCTAGAATCATAACTAAGTAAATTTTCAAGTTCTGTAAGTTTGATTTTATTATAGGTATGTTTCCTTAGTTTTTTTCTGATTTTAAGAACCGAAACCAAGTTGTCATTTAAAAAAAACTACTCAAATTATGCAATCAACATTTGAGATACTCAAGATGTAAAACCAATTTTGCAGTATTTTTGATAGGATTGAATTTTTGTAGTCAAAACTGTCAGTTGAATTCTTCTAAAAATTTTACCAAATTTGAAGAAAATATTTTATTTAAAATGATAAAAGTCAGTTTACTACTACATATTATTGTTTTTTCTTAAGATATTCGAAACAAAGATAAATGTGTACCAATTTTTTTTAAATAAAACTGGCAATTGGTTTTTTATGAGCATATTTTCCAAATGTCAAAAACGTAATTCTTCGCAGTATGAAACTATTCTTATGGTAATACAGTCAAACTTCCTTACGAATTGATTTTGAGTACACATCTTTTTGGTTACTTTTTTGTAACCAACGAATTTCCATAAAGTGAATTTTTTTCTACAACGAAAAAATTTTGTTACTGGAAATCCAACTCTCATACGTTTTTGTTTCGACATAACGAACTTTTTCAAATAATTTTCTGTTAAAAAACCACAGCGTGGAGAGAAAAAAAAACGTTATAATGTGATTTTCCCAAGATTTTAAATACAAGCATTCTATGTTCAGTATAATTGAATATAATTGATATAATTGAAAATGTCTCGAAGTAGCATTTCTCTTGTTGATAATTAATATAGTTGAAGAACGATTGACTAAAAAAACAGATGCTATTGACGTGTTTCGAACCTTTTTGGAGATGAAGAGTGACGTACCGACTAATTTATTTGAGTCTCTCAATTTATTAGACGATTTTGTTGAAAAAGAAAAATAGAAGAATGTTATCCAAACTAAAATCACTGATTTCTTTAAATAAAAGTAATTTCTGGTCGGTGCAAATTCGCTATAGGGAAGTTTGACTGTATTATTGTTTGCTCGTAAAACATTCTAGCTAACAAATATTTGTTTGCAGTTTTATTTCTGAAAAAGAATTGTATGTTCGTCCTGGCCCTTACAGACTAAGCTATTGGATAATTTGAGTAAAAACTTTTAAAGAGCAACTTTGCTTTTTTTAACATACAACATAAATGTTCGTGTCACAAAATAAAAATCTGTACAAGAAAAGTGTTTTTTTCTTTTTGGTTTGGTTGGCCCCGCAATCACCAGGGGCCCCCAAATTGCTGAAACATCACTTAACCTCTATTGGTCTATTTTCAAAAAAGAAATATTTCGATACAATTTTAGATGCATAAAGAATAAACAGAATTTGTTCTTTCCTTGCTGAACAACAACCTTTTCTGAACAATTTAAATCACATTCCCTGCGAAATAATATTCGAATTAAAACTCATAAATCAAATAATTATTTTACATGAAAGCAGTTTTGCCCATAGACAATTTATGATGACCTACATACATACATAACACGAACAAAATTGACAGATAGTGAATTAAAAAAACAATCAAAATGAAGTAAGTTACTAGAGAAATGTGTTGAAGTAGATTGTAGATGTTTTAAAGTTTTAAGCTTCAAGAGAGCTTCCATTTCGTGGTGACAATGAGATCCCCGGATCTTCCAATAACGGGAATTATTTGGGATGCATTGAGTTGCTTAGCGAGTTTGACCCGTTTCTTGTAGATCATTTAAACAAGTTTGGAAATCAAGGACGTGGTCATGCGTGTTAGCAAATATTTGTAATAAATTTATTCATGTCATGGGAAGACAGGTTTTGAAAAGTATTGTAAAATAATTCAAAATGGCAAAATATTTATCAATTGGCGTTGAAAGTACACCCGATCGGTCTCATGTTGATCTACTAACATTTATTATTCGTTACATAAAAGATCACGAGCCTGTTGAAAAGTTTTTGAACTTTATTCCAATTAACGAACATAGATCTAATTATTTAGCGGAAACCATACTGAAGTTTTTGGAGGATCATGACATTTCGGTAAAAGATTGCTGAGGCCAAAGCTACGACAACGCCGCAAATATGTCAGGAAGGTTTTCTGGTCTGCAGTGAAGAATAAAAAAAATATAAATTTTCCACTTTTGTACTTGGTAGGAGTGCATGCCGCTGAGTTTGTCTTAGAAGCTACCAAATTCTTTGACATTATTCAAAAATTGTATAACTTTTTTCCGGTATCTTCGCATCGATGGAGTGTGTTGACTGCTCATTTAGATCCAAAAAAAAAGTTTTAAAAACTCGTTCCCAAACAAGATGGTCGGCGCGAGATAATGCTCTAAGCGCCTTATATAAAGGTCATCAAGAAATCGATGAAGCTTTGATGTCTATCGCGAACAATTTAGGACAGGTACGATAGGCCAGAGAGGAAGCATTTAGTCTTTGCAAACAAATTCCAAGAAACAAAATATTACCCTGGATGTTGCAATAAATTTGCTGAATTGGGCTCAGGGACAATTTTAATAACTTTGATTCATCAGTCAGACAAAAAAAAAACCGGATTCCGAATATAAGGACCTTTCTGAAAGGATGAGGTGTAGAAGTTCACGTCAGACTTTTTTTGCCGGCTATGGACCCTCAGTAATTTTGACTGGAAAAGGAAGATTTCAAATTGAAACCTTTCTTCCCATTGTCGACACACTAAGCGATCATTTGAAACAGCGACTAAGTTTGTATACGAAGATTGGGAAACTTTTGACTTTTGTGTTCGATTAAAAAATCTGAATTCAGAACACTTAAAAGAGAACTGCAAATCTTCTGCTAAATTTTGCACCGAAGATGTGAACGGAGATGAACTATGAACATGCTGAATGCTTGAATTTAAAAGATTACTTACAAATAATCGACACGAAAATGAAAAAACTGACAACATTCTAGAGCTTTATAGTAAAATTGAAGATAGATTTCGAAATGTTGAAATTGCACTAAGAATTTTCTTAAGTATGATGGTGACCAATTGCAGTGGGGAACGTTCCTTCTTTATGTTAAAAAGAATCAAAAAGGAACTCAGAACTACAATTTTTCAAGAAAGATTGACATATTTTTTCCGCTTACATCAATCGAAAGCGACATCATCAGTGGCATCGATTTTGAAGATGTGATCAATGATTTTGCTAATCTCATGGCCCCCAAATATGTAAAGACGGCCCTGCACATAGGTCACATTGTTCTCTTTCTTGAATTAAGAATTTAATATCTGAAACGTCAAGAAATGTCAAAATTTTAAATTTCAGAAATATGATCGATAACAATAATTTTTCTGAAGTAAAGTATTAAATTGACTTAAACTCGGGACTTAAAACCACAGAAAAAAAACGCCAAAGAAGCAGATCTATAAAAAAAATGGAGTTTTCCAAAACTTTTTTAAGTTAAATCAATGGATATTTCATTCATTGGCTTCTACGTCTACATTTTTAACACCGTATCCTTTTTGTGCAATTTCCCATTAGTAATTCTCACCATTTCGGGGTGTATCTCCACGGGTTTCTTCTCATCATAAGCTTTTTTTTTTAAATTAAGACATTCATTTGTCATTTCTGATAATTTTTCATTATTATATCAAACCCGATTTCAATACATTTGTAAGTCGTTAAAACCAAGACAAAAGATTTTACATACTTAATTTACCGGGAGTGACCTGGGCCTCAACCAACATCTCCAGCCAGCTATGTAGGTCTCTAGCTAGCTGTCTCCAGTTTCGCACACCAAGTTTGTTGAGGTCTTCTCCCAAGTGCGTGCGCCACTTGACACGCGGTCTTCCTCTACAACGCCGTTCCTCGGGATTGGATTCAATGGCCTTCCGATCTGGAGCGCCTACATGTTATAGCCATATAAGACGTAGTTGTTCAATGTTTCACGTTTTTATCTTCCAATTATGTCAATATCATTGGAGTATCCGAGTAATTGGATGGACCTTTGGAATAATGGAATCACTAAGCGGAACCAAAACCGCCGACAAAATTTCTTCCAAAATGCTCAAATATCTACCCTTGGAAGTAATAATAAGGTTATAAATAATATTTTAAAAGAAGGTGTTAACCCGCATGAATGGAAGAAAGCTCATTTAATTCCGATTCCTAAGCCCAATGGCATCCAGAACTCCTTAGACAGCTACCGTCAAATATCCCTTCTTTCAGTACTGTCCAAATTATTCTAGAAAATAATAAAGAACAGTCTTAAATGGACTCAAGAAAAGCATCTCAACAACGGTCAACACGGCTTTAGACAAGGAAGAGGCACCCACACTTTGCTTCACACGCTAGACCATACAGTGCACACAGAGTAAGCCTTACGTCACCATTCTGTTCTTTTATCCACGGATTAAGAGAAAGCGTTTGAAAGGGTTACTACTTATGGAGTGATCAATCAATTAAAAAACTGGGGAATTAACAAGCAACTACTTTAGGTAATTTATTTTTTTATGTCAAATAAAACAATCATCGTGAAGAAAAACGGACACCTTTTAACTGCTACTTCCACCCAAAATGGAATTCCGCAAGGTTCACCAATCTCTACCGTATTATATAATGCTTGTGTGACTAGAAACATGCCAGTTAATACAATGGAGAGTTACATGTTTGTAGAAAACACAATTGTATGAACACTGATAAAAATATAGGGCTTACTGTTACTAGCATTTCTCTTCTCAACAAAGCCTTAATCCTAGACTAAGCGCAAAATAAACTTTTTTGTAAAAGAATTGTAAATACAAAGCATGCTTTGTATGATATTTGCAAATCAGGTTGGTTTCAAGTCGAAACCTCAAAAAACAATAGTGCCATCTTCAGTTCAATTCGCTATATCAAAGCTTCGAAAATGAACATACCTGAAATTCACAATTATAATGACCAAACTCCTCCCTGGCTCTTTCCTAGATATCTTATAGACGCATCCTGTAAAGATGTTGGAACCGCATACTGCGTTTACAGGCTTGACAGTACCAAAAACAAAGTTTTACTCCAACAACTTATCACTCCTAAACACAAAATTCGTACACTGGTGAAGTATTGGCATTAGTGGAAGCGTTCAAATGAGCAATTAATTCAACTGTCAAAACAACTATCTGCAGTGACTCTCTCAGCGAAATTCTGGCTATTAAAAACAACAAAACAGGTGCCAATCATTTAAGCTCTAAGAGCTCATCTCTGCTCAGAACGTCCACGTATTCATTTAATATAGTCACCAGGACATGTAGGAAATTCCAGGGAATGAAAAAGCAGACGCTGGTGCCTTTAGAATACAAAATACCACCATTTGCAAATTCCATATGGATTCATTCTTTCAAGCTTATTCAAGAGGAATCAGAGAATCGTTTGAATCAATAAAAATCATTTCTGAGAACACATAAGCCAAATTTATCACCTGTAACTTATAACAAAGACTTAAACTGATCTCAAGCAGTACAGATTTCACGATTAAGACTAGGCCACACAATGTTTAACAAATCGCTTCTCTTTAATAAAGAAAATCCACCATTAATAAACTTTTGCAGAGAACTACTAACAGTTGAACATATTTTGCAATGCTGCAGAATAAATAAGGGAACATTTCAGGCGAAACGTTCCATAGTCCTAAGTTAAGTAAACTGGTAATTTCCATATGGTCGTTCTATAAAGTGTCGAAAACCAAAAGAAGAACGAAAAAATAAACATTCCAGAACTTCATTATTCAGATATCAATGTGATAAGTGTCTATAGTTTGGTAAACATATCCAACAACCAAATGGTATATTGGATCATATGTTTATGTTTGCTTGGGTATATATTTTTCCTATAATACAATTCAACTTCATTAAATAAAATATATACGTAGTTACAAAAAAAACCTTCTCTTTGTTAAATTTGCGCTACGATAGTTTGATATTTTGCAAAATATGTATAAGTAGGTACCAAATATTGAAAAGGATAAGTATAGGTCTAGGTACAAAAGGATAAACCAATGAACCCAACTTACCTACCACCTATAGGTACCAGGGCCAACCTATAAGAAATTCAATAACACCATCTGTCCCTTAGTTCAGCTGTCACATTTTTTCCTCTTCGTCTTCATATACTCGTATATCTGTCTAATTGCCTGTATTTATATATACATATATGAACTCAAAAAGGTCAAAAGCCACCCATGAATCGAAACGAAACTCACAGAACTCAGCTGCCAAAAAAAAAAGAAAAATTCATTTAAAATCTCCCTTAAAAAGTACTCATAATACCTCCATAGTTGTTATTCTGCCAATTCTTGAAAAATTCATACCTATCTATATCCATAGATACAAACATATACACATAGATATGTTAGTATTTCCTATCATTTGGTAAAATGCCAATAAAACAATAAATTCTAATTTCGTTTCTTCTTTACAACTCAAACAGTAGTAGGTAATCCATTCATTAAAATTCCAATAATTATATCTATAGGTAGAAAGGTAGGAGTACATATCTTTTAACTACTTGTATCTACATTTTACCTGTTTGAAATTCAAATGAAGCCCATATCTACTTTACATGAGATACTTCACACATTTTTAAATTCATTTACCTCCTTTATAACAACTCCATCTCCGGCTTTGTAGTTTTTCCGATCCGATCATCATCGTCATATGTATATGTGTATCTATGTGCTTATAGCTTATATTTTAGATAGGTACTTGTGGAAACTATGACCTACCTGTTATATTCTCGGAACCATCTCATACAACTTTGAAAGAAATAGAAAAATAAATACAATAGATATACGAGTAGATAAATTAAAATTGACATCACTCATCGATTTCCCTGCTCGGTGTGATGTGTAATCATGTTATACAAAAAAATTACTGTTTATTTAGACTTGCAGTGGTGTAGCTTGGGTGTCATGGCGCCTTGACAATTCGATTTGGCTGTCAGTGTTGTTAGTGACAGTTGACAGTTCACAAATACTTTGTTTTAATTGCCATTCGAAACTTGATTCGTGTACGATAAATATGTAGGTCGAATTGTATAATAACGTTCTTCAATTCCTTATTTTCATTTGTTAATCAGAAGATCAAATTTTAATATGGCAACCCTTTTTCTTTGACAGCTGACATTTGTTTAAATCCGGTGCAATTTCAAATCCTGTTTGCTGTATAAAAAAACTATGGAACTGCCATCAAATAGGATATAATTTCAATGCATTGACGTGTGTACTCATGGTTTTCCGCCATTCTCAAATTTATCACAAAAAGTTCTCTGACAGCTGTTTAGGTGTCGCTTGGGGCGTTCTTATCAAATTGCTTAAGATTTTACATAAAATGGTGTTATGAACGTGGTATATGGAATAAAGGGATGAGACTTTTACTGAGACTCGATTTGCGATTTAAGAAAGAATCTCTATACTTGATAATATGCCCGAAATTAAGCTCAAGGGTAAACTGATGAGCATTTCTAGAAGTGCGAGTATTACGGCTGAATGGTTTAAGGGATGGGTAGTACCCGTGGCATGATAGTTAGTGCGTTGGACTTTATCCAAGAAGCGGCTCCTTTCTGGACCTTTTGCTGTACGACACCAGACTGACAGTTACAGACAAAGTGGGTAATCACCCGCGAAACTGCTTACAGACAGTCGAGTACGACAGTGATCACTGCGGACTGGCTGCTGTAATGCAGATTCCGAACGAACGCGTGGAGTTGGAGGAATACGTTGCAACGCACTCTTACAATTACAGTAAGATGCGTTGGCCTCGTTTCACCAACGCCTTAGCGAGAGAACTTCGTTCGAGTGACATAGCCCCACCAAACAACAGAAACCTGACAAATACAGAAATTGACCAACATTTACAACAGATGGACGAAACAATAAAACGAACAATGGAAAGGACAATTCCAAAGTACAAAGAACGGGACCAAATGGACGCTTACAGAAACGCGACAATTGACGCACTACGTAGGCACAAGAGTGGCTTACTGACAAGACTCAAAAACTTGTACAGACGACTTACAGACCCACGCGACTTGGAGGTTAGGACACTGAAATCGTCAATAAAAAATGTCAATCTGTTGATTAAGGAGAACTACAGGTTATCAATTAACAAGTACTGGGACCGCAAGATCCGGTCAGTTAATTCGAGTGACCCTGGTATGTTCCCCAAAATCAATAAGATATTCAGAAAAAAAAAAGTACAATGACCTTCCGTGTCTTAAACTCCAAAGAACCGAAGAGAACAGAGACGTACTCAGGACAGCGCAAACAGATCCAGAAGAAGCCATCTTTGACGATGACTTTTATATAATTGAAGATCCGAAGGAAAAAGTGGACGCGGTGGCAGCTGCTTTTCAGCAAGTGTACAAGGTGAATGTTAGCATTCGCCCCAACCACGACCTGGAAAACAGAGCCCTACTTAATCACTTTTACCTTCGAAATGATATGACACAATGGCGATCTGAGAACCGCGGTTTCATGCGGTTCAATGACGATTCCTTGGCAAATGCCATAATCGCCGAGCAAACGGGACCAAGTCCCTTGTTAGTGACGAAGGTTGAGCTTCAGCTCATCTTTAATTCAATAAAAAACAAAAAGTCAGCAGGTGTCGATGGTATATCCAACGTTGTACTTAGACATTTTCCGATGGAAGCAATTGACATTTACACCACGCTCTTCAATAATGCACTGAATAATGCATATTATCCAGTGCATTGGAAGACCGCTGTGGTTCATCCTCTCCCGAAAAAGGGAAAGGACAACTCCAACCCGTCAAATCTTCGGTCGATAAGTCTTCTTCCGAGTATCAGCAAAGTTTTCGAAAAGATCATTAATAGGGCTCTGACTAAGTGGGCTGCGGACAACAAAATAATTCCGGATAAACAGTTCGGGTTCAAGGCGGGTCATGACACAATTCATGCTGCGTCTAAACTCGTTTCTGATATCCAATGGAATAAATCAAAACAACAATGCACAGGTGCTGTTCTTGTTGATTTGGAAAAGGCCTTTGACACCGTATGGTTAGAGGGCCTTTACCTAAAACTGAGCAGGCTTGGCATAAGCAAGCCATTGTTGTATATACTTTATGATATGCTTAACGGTAGAAAGTTTGTTGTCAAAAGTGGCAATGTAACTTCTACCACAACATTCTCAATTAAAAATGGTCTTCAACAGGGAGCGGTGAATTCGCCGATTCTCTTCAGCATTTACACCAGCGATCTGATAGGTAGTCTTACAAAGGCAATTGCGTACGCCGACGATCTAATTGCGTACAGAACGGCCCAAAAGGTTGAGGTTATTAGAATTCTCTTGCAGCGTGATTTCGACAAGATTCAGCGATATTGCGACGACTGGAAACTGAAAATAAATGTCCAGAAGTCAGAGACAATTCTGTTCCGGACTCCGTTGGCTAGGGCCACGAGGGATACGTGTAAGAATTGGCGCAAGATGGTCATCGTTGATCTTCACGGGCAGCCATTGGCGAGCAAAAGTGTAGTGAAGTACCTTGGTATCTGGTTAGATCAGTATTTATATTTCGACAGACATATAAATGCTGCTCTGACCAGGGCCAGAGGAGCCTTCGCTCTGACGAAACGACTGTTTTTTAGCAGTCGGCTTGACCCCAGAGTGAAGGTAATTTGCTACATGGCCCTCATACGGCCAATGATCGTTTATGGTTGTCCTGTGTGGTTCAGCGTTGCCCCTTCCCAGATGGAGAAGTTTCGGGTGTTCGAGCGGCAGTGTTTACGACGCTGTACAGGCTTATATCGAACAGCCGAATCTTCTTATGTGCATTACTATTCCAACGAGGTCCTATACAACGGGGCTCGAATCAACAGAATTGACAATTTCGTGATAAAACTCGTTCGAGGTCACATTGCAAGAGCTATGTCTTCGACCAACAATTTAATTTTCGGGGCGTTCTATCCGAACGACGAGTATTTTGAGAGTGCACGCTTGAGCGGCTTCATTCCACCAGAGGCATTCCTCTTTTTAGACAAATGCGGTCTGATACAGGATAGATTGGCAGTTCCGTTAATCTACCACGTCAGACGAAGAACCGTGGACAGGCGACTCCTGTACAATCGGGACGTCATGGCACAAGGCGGAGCAGAGCTCCTTCGGTTCAGTAGGGCTGTGTCCGAACGGGACCGAACTGATAGGGTGAAGCAGGAGAACCAGTTTTGGTGGCTTCAATCGGCACTTGATATTGGGTAGTCGGGATGGGGTTTTAAGCCTTGGCCGGCTTACATACTTGTTTTATAGTTTTAGGGCTTAGTTTTAAGTAGAATAGGCATGGTGGCACAAAAAGAAATAGAAAAAAAAAAAAAAAAAAAACAATAAACAAAAATTACAAAAAATACAAAAAAAAAAAACAAAAAAAAAAAAAACATTAAAATAAAAAAAAGAAAACATGGAATAAAAAAAAAAATAAAAATAAAAAAAGACAACAAAATATTAAAAAAAAAAATGTTTGATAGTTAGATTTGCTGCTGTGGTTGTTCTAGTTTTAAGTAGTTTATAGGTAGAATAGGTAGTTTTAGTTAGTTTTAAGTTTTATTTAAGGACCTTATTTTAAGTAGTTTGTAAGTAAAAATAAATAAAAAAAAGGATATTGATATTAGTTTTTTGTTCAAATTTTCTAATAAATACAAAAATAAATGAAATAAAATTTAAATGAAGTAAAATAGATCTTAAGGCCGAAAGGCATTAGTAATTAGTGTTATAGTTTAGCTTAGAGTGTCCGTATGGGACCATTAAGTTAGTTGTAAGTTATGGATAATTAGGCTAGTTTTATGAATTTTTGTCTAGCTTTAAGATAGGTTTAAGAATGAATTAATAAAAATGAATTTAAAAAAAAAAAAAAAAAGTGCGTTGGACTTTCATGCAAGAGGTCTGGGTTCAATCCCTACCTGTGCCACCTTAATTTAAAAAAAATAGTTTTCGCGGGTACTGCCTCTTGCAAGGAATTGACAATTCCTTCAAGAATAATTCTTGTCATGAAAAAGTGCTTTCTCAAATTAGCCGTTCGGATTCGGCCTAAAATTGAAGGTCCCTTCCATTCCTGACAACAGTATTCACACACAGGAATGGTTGCGAGTTGTAAGTCACTAGGCCCTGGTTCACAACGGACTGTTGCGCCACCCAATTTATTTATTTTTTATTTAGTTTAAGGGATGGAATGCAACTGGCTAATTCGACAGAACATTGTTTGTAAAAATATCGATAAAACAACGAAAGGCATGAAAGATTGCGGCGGTGTTCTAGCGATGTAAATTTTTCGATTATAGTTCTGGGCCTATCAGCCCTTTTTTGAATTCTATCCAAGAATTCATGTAGCGCAGTCTTCTAGAAAAAAAGTCCAATAACGATTATTTCGGCAAAAATTTCAGCTTTAACTATCAAACGGTGATCGTGATATCGATATCGTGAGAAAAAAAAACATTTTCAAGAGGTGCCGTGAAATAAGGCCAAGTGAAATTTAACCAACTTTAAAAAATTGGACTAATTGCACTTTAAAAAAGAGGCTGGGATGCGACCCACACTGATAACTTCCCATCCCGTCTGTCGATTTGTCTTGCTCAAAAGTTTGTAGTTTTTCATGTTAGTTTAAAAAGTTGTTAGTAGAATTATTCTCAAAAATTTTAAAATTACCAACAATATTTTTTATATAAAGAAGTAGTTTAGTTTGAAAAGTATTGTTAGATTTTTAGTCGAAAAATTGTGTTACCAATTTTAGTAGCATTTCTCAATTTTTTACAAATCGGATGAATTATATCAATTTGAGAGATGTCAAGAACCGAACATCAATTTTTACCAAATTTGCGTTCTATTTCTTTTAGATTTTATGGTTTACGGAAAAAACAATTTTTATAAAAAAAAATAATTATCAAAAACAATATTTTCTGTGAAATAAAAATTGTTTGAAGACTATCGTTTTACTTTTTGAAAAGCTGTTTGAGTCGGAAGTAAATTTTTACCAAGATTTAATATTGTTTTATTGTTAATTTTTTTTTTTTTTTAAAAACTGTCAATTAGAATTTTCTTATAAGCAAAAATTAGTTGGAAGCCTTACTATCAAATTTTTAAAGAAATATTTGAGTCGAAAATCAATTTTTACAAACTTTTGTTAAATTTCGTTTAAGTTTTTTTGTTAAAAAGCTGTCACTTTTTAAAGCCAATATCTCAAAGATTTGAAAATCTATTTGAGCCGAAAATTTATTTTTTCCCACCTTTATTAATTTTTTTCTAGGTTTTTTTGTAAAAAAATTGTCAATTCTCAAAATTTGTCAGAATGTTGAAGACAATATTTCTCATAAGTTAAAATTACTTGAAAGCCATAATCTATAATTTTTGAAAAGATATTTTAGTCGAAAATCAATTTCTACCAACTTTTGTTAAATTTTCTTTTAAGTTTTTATTTTTTGTAAAATAACTGTCAATTCGATTTTTCTCGAAATTTCACTGAATGTTGACAACAATATTTTTTAAATGATAAAAGTAGTTTAAACCAATATGTTAGAGCTTTGAAAAGATATTTGAGTCGAGATTCAATTTTTATCAACTTTGAATAATGTTTTTTTAAGGTTTTTATTTTTTATAAAAATAAACTTTCAATTCGATTTTTCTCAAAATTTTACAAGTTGTTAAAAACGTTATTTTTTGTTTCACAAAATTGTTTTGGAGTTAAAATCATTTTGTATTCGTTAAAATTTTACCGTGTCTTTTTTTTCATTTTTGTTTTATTTATAAAAAAACCGCTAATTGAATTTTTTTCAAGAATATAGTTTCACATTACGGTATATTATATAAAATTTAATTCAGGTCTCTAGCTTTTTGGTTGGTAAGATATTTAGGGTTAACCACAGACCACTTTTTAAGTATCTTTTATTTCGACTCTAGGGACCTTGAAACGTCGAGAAATGTCAAAATTTTGAATTTGACAAATCTGACACATTACAATAACTTCCTATGGGAAGTTAAAAAAGTGAAATAGAGCCAATTTTCAGCAGTTGGTCATATTGTTCTTTGAAAAAGTGAAATATGGCCAAACTATTTTGAGAAATAACACTGACTTATTTTTACGGTCAGGTATGTAAAGTTGCTTTCCTGCAACCCTCATGCTTGGGCACACTATAGGATTTGGTAGGATAGGTGCGAGTTTGAGTGCATGCTAAGTTTTTTTAAAAAGCTTTATCTAACTTTGTTTAAATGCTATAAGACCGACATTTGGAAATTGGCTGTATTAAATTTTATTCATTTTACTCATCTTTATTTCACGACAGCAAATTTTTCCTACAAAATTGCTATAGTTTCGTTGCTTATCTTGAAATTCCGACGATAAATCGTATTTCGAAATCACAATTCATTCAAAGTAATAGTTACACCAGCCTTATTTTCGAATAAGTAGGGTCCAATAACAGATACAGCCCGTAAATCCGTAATTCGTTGAGGATACAGATGTTTCTCAATAATCTATTTAATATTTTTCGAGCCCCAAATGTAAAATCCCGTTTATTAACAAACCCTCCAAGTTGAAAATGGTCTGAAGATGATGTTTCAATGAAAATGCTAATCATTTTGATGCATTTCAACGACTCAATCAGCAAAAATACTGGCGTATTGATTTACCGGCATGAGTTCTTGTGTTAATTCAACTTTAAAAGCCTCAAAACCTTATAGTCTTAAGGCAGAGTACGTTATTTTATGTGGTTTTTGGAAAGCCTTATTCCAAAGATCAACATGGAATGGAAGAACCTGTATTTTCGTCAAAACTAGTCAATAAATTCTTAGTTGAGCAATAAACATGGTTTCTTAACACTAACTTGTCCCAACATCTCGAATTTTTCCATAATTTTTCTTTAATTTCCGATTTTTTTTATATTGAGAGCGCACTAAAGGGGTTATTAATACCCTTATAATGATTAGACACAGTGCGAGCAATTAGGAAAAAAAGATAGGATTAGAAAGGAGAAACCGATGCACATTGGTTTTGAATGTCTGCAGATTGTAAGGAGAGGAAAATATTGAGTCAGGTATAGCATTCCACATTCTTGTAGTGCAGCTAAAGAAATAATCTCTGTACTGAACACTACGTCTTAAAGTGGGCTCGGGGGTAAATTGATGGGCATTCCTAGCAATACGGATATTACGGTTGAATTGTTTAAGGGAAAGAATGCAACTAGCTATTTCGCTAGAGAATTGTTTATAAAAATAAAGATAAAACAACGCCAGGCATAAGACCTTGCGGCGGTGTTCAAGAGAAGCAAATCTCTCGGTGAGAGAACGATGTCCGATCATTGTAGGAGAATTCTTTAATTCCTTTAATGAATTTAAACATTTTTAATAATGGCGTAAGTTTTTACTTGTCAAATGTCAAAAGATACAGCTGCCCAAATAGCGGTAAAATTTTAAACGAAACCTCTTATTGGAAAACCCTTTAGTAATGTGTACCATGGTTCAATGATAAAAGTCACTAAAACTTCCACTTTTTCGTACATCTCTTCTTAAACAAAATATTAACTTAACTTTTGCTGCCCCACATTTTTGGCGCCCTCATAAAGTGGGACAGGAAAAGACCCTTCCATACATTACAAAAAATCTAGGCTGAGTTATTTTTCTATTTAAATTTCTAAATTTAGCACATTTAATGTATAAGTTTATTTATAATTTACCTTAATAATTACAAATTCACGGCAATAACCTCAAAAGCAAGGTGAATCATATTCATTTATATATGAATCTTGCATGTGACTACTGATCTGACTGTCTGACTCTGTATAGCCTGACCAAAAGTCAACCTGTCTAGTCTAGACGTGAATAAGCAAGTCCGAATAGGGATTCTTCCATTATTTCTTTTTTTTTCCACTTCACTCCAATCCATTTGCACATGCCCCCTTTTTTATTTAGAACAACAACAAAAATAACAAAATAAAGAACGATAAAACGATGACTGTCACATCGACATGTGGTGTGCCAGAACTTGTGTATATAACTCCATCTGTCGGTTACAACAAAAGCAAGTAATTCTATGAATCACAATGTACCTACATCATTTATGTACATAAACTCAACTCGGTACTTTTTTTTGTGTTGTATTGTTGGAATAAGTATGAGCTGTTGGATCTTTTGGATTATTATTATAGGAGGTACATAATTTACGGAATTATTTTTCTACAGTTTTATGTGAATTGCAATATTGTGAGCTTGTGACATCACTTGAAATTTTTATTTATGGAGCACATTGATGGCGCGCGGCAATGGCAGATGTATCTCAATATCACCATTAACAAGAGAAAGCAACACTCAAACATAAATTGTAGAAGTGATCAGGGTTGCCATGTCCTCAACACTCTCAATCTCCATTTAAAAATGTTTCTAGTTCAAAATTGCAGCCGCCGAAATTTAGCCCACATTTAATATAAACAATCCAGTAGCTTCAGTTAAATTTAAATTATAAAACAAAAGAGACTAAAACAAACTTTTTTTGTTTAAAAGAAGAAAACGATTTCTTTTAATAGCTGCGCCACCCAGAAAGATATAAATTTAAATGGCGCCCAACAAACTAATTAAGGTGAACTCGATTGAAATGTTGTTGTCGTGTAATTCTCATAGTAAATCTGTTTTCTAGTAGTTTGCAAAAACATATACTCATGAATATGTAAAATAAATGAGATAAAAAGCAATTATACTTTTAGCTGGCGCCCAACGTGAGATTTAAGATAGTATATTTTTATACTTGCAAACAATTTTCATGCTAATTTAAGCTTCATATTACACAATTTACCATTTTTCATCAATTTGGTCGTCTTGATATGTGAAATGAGGGTGAAAAAAGAAATAACACAGTCTGGCAAGCCTAGAAAAAAAAACGATCCAAACGATCCAATTCAAAGATTCCATTTATTATTTTCATTTACTTCTATCTACACTATCCGCTATCCGCTATACCAGGGCCAGACCTTGGTCAACAATTTGTATCTGACAGCCAGCCAAGAGCCAAGCCAAACCAAACCAGAAACCAGCCCAATTCAAAAACTCACATATTTTTATTCAAAAGAAAATCCCCTCCACTTTGTATTGTGTCACTGTCAGATACTCAGATACATTTTTCAGTTCGTTCGTTTTCATGCCTTTTCGTTTTCGTCGAACGTCCGTGCGTCGCTCAACTGGAAGAGCCCCAGCTACAGCCACAGCTACAGCCAAGAGTCGAATACTCAAGTCGAGTCAGTCTATTGCAAACGGTTGAGTCGAAAAGACGTCCTCTATATTCGAGCTCTAGAAACAATACAAATACAAAACAATAATCAAAAGAGAAGAGACACAGTCACAGTAAAGTTGTTGTTGTTGTCTTGTCGGTTCGGTTCATATTAACGAATAACGATTGTATACCTATTCCTGGAAAAATATTTTTAACGAAATTCATTTTAAACGGAACTGATCGTGAGCGGTGGAAATTTCTCAGAATTAAGGTGTGTGTGTGTGTATTTTGTGTGTTTGGGATCATTTTTTGGATTCTATTCCAAGAAATAGATGTCAAAATGTTATGATAAAATGAAATTATCAAGAAATGAAATTAAATGAAAACCTAGATTTTTATTTTAACAAAAACAAAACTACAAAACAAAAATTTATTAGTAAATGAAAAAGAAAAAAAAAATAATATATAAAACCTATTATCTGTGTATCTATGTGTAAATTGGCCCCATTTTTAAAATGTAGCTTGCATCATCTTTTTTCTGCGTTCTTGACAAAAAAAAATATATAAAATTTCAACAACAAAACAAAATAATCTAATAGCTACATAAATGAAATTATTGTGCGTGTTGGAAGTAAAATGAATTAAAAGTGAACAAAGCATCGGTGTTGATATAAAGCGCAGTGTTTTCACTATCTGTACCTATCTTCATTTTTTCCCACCTGTCATTAATTGGATTGGATTATAACTTATACTTACATATATCTGCTTATGTACATCTAGCTACTGCGGGAAACTCGGGAATCTTGGATTACTCTTATTATCTCTACGCAAATATGGATATATAAAACGTTCGGCAAATATCTACCGACTTGAAACTTATTTCATCTTATTAATCGCACGAAGATACAAAGTTTTTTAGCAAGATAATAATTTATACGTTGATGAGGTTTTGCTGTAGAAAAGTGTGTTGAAATTGAGATTTTACTAGTTTAACGCGAGCGACTAACAAGTTTTGTCTTATGTTATGTTTTTTTTGCGGCTTGCAAATACACCTTTTGGTATAAAGTTATAAGATTCAACCAGTGACGTAGTTTATGGTTAAAAATAAGAAAAAACAAAAACTTAATCTAAATAATTTTGTCTAACTTTCATAAATTATGATGAAGAACTTGCTTTACTGTTACTTAAAAATTCCTAGTGGCGTAAATTCATGGGAATTAAAACATGGGTTATGGGTATCATATCATTGAAAGAAAGTAGGTAGATAAGGCACGAGCGGTTTTAAGTACCTATACCTACTTAACTTCAGGGAAACATTTGGTCAGCAGATTTATTATGGTTTTGCCTACTTATAGACCAACTAAAAACCTAAATTCGTTGAATTTACTAATTTCTCTCCTAAAACTGTATAATTCTTACAGTTTTTTTTTCCAAAGAATCCATTAGACAATGTGTTTGCATAACAAAGAAAGGAATTAAAAAAAAAAACACACACCAAAAATGTTGTTAAGTGGCGCCCAAGTGAAAATGCGGGTTATTTGTTTTTATGCATATTTTTTGTGAGGTCTTCAAAGAAACAAAGTGATCTTAGTGATCTTGTGTTCTAGAATTTTATTTGTGTAAATGATAATGGAATAGGTAGACACTCATATGTTTGTATCATGTTTGTTTCGAGCTTAAATATGACTTTTGTATGGTTCTTTAAAGGTGCTAAAAATAAGTTATTTCAGCGATTATTTCTTTTTCTTGGTACAAACTGTTTCTTTTACAAAAGTATGAAGCTTTACAATGTTGGTGTTAAGTGGCGCCCAACAGAAAATGAGGGTTATTTAATTTTATAAATTTTATTTGTCAGATTTCTTGAGAAACATTAAATGCCTTGAATAATTCTCTATATGATCATACGTCACGTACATTTTGAATTTTCTAACTTTTTAGTCTCGAGCTTGATGTGAATTTGTACAATTTTTCGTACCTTAACAGTTTCGAACATAAATTTAAGTCTTTTAACATTCATTTAAATGTGCTAAAAAATAAGTTATTCCCGCGATTATTTCTTTGCCGTGACAGGAACTGCTACTATTACAAAAGAATGAAGCTTTAAAATGGTGGTGTTAAGTGGCGCCCAACAGAAAATGCGGGTTATTTGATTTTATGTGTTTTCATTGTCAGGTTTCTAAAGAAACATAAAATGTCCTGAATATTGCTAAATTTAAATATTTTATTTGAGAACATATGTACATAATCTAAATGTAAAAATTTCTAACTTTTTATTATCGAGCTTCATGTGACTTTTTTACATTTTTTCGTACCTTGACAGTTTCGAACATAAATGTTAGACTTTACATTTATTTAAAAGTGCCCAAAAATAATTTATTCAGCGATTATTGTTTTTTTTTGGCACACTTCGTGCTTCTTTTACAATTTTACAAAAGAATGAAGCTTGTAAATGTTGGTGTTAATTGGCGCCCAACAGAAAATTAGGGTTATATGATTTAATATATTTTTTATTAAGAAACATAAAATGCCCTGAATAATTCTATATATGAACATACGGCACGTACATGTTTAATTTTTTAACTTTTTAGTTTCGAGCTTGATGTGAATTTTTACATTTTTTTTCGTACCGTGACAGTTCCGAACATAAATGTAAGTCTTTTAACATTCATTTAAAAGTGCTTAAAAATAAGTTATTTCCGCGATAATTCCTTAGTCAGCTGTTATTCTTTTTCTTATTACAAACTGTTTCTTTTGCAAAAGAATGAAGCATTAAAATGTTGGTGTTAAGTGGCGCCCAACAGAAAATGCGAGTTATCTAATTTTATAAATTATATCTGTCAAATTTCAAAAAAAAATAAATAAAATGCCCTGAATATTTCTAAATTAAAATATTTTATTTGAGAACATAAGTTATGCACATTTTTAGTATCGAGCTTCATGTGACTTTTTAAATTTTTTTCATACCTTGACAGTTTCGAACATAAATGTAAGACTTTTTACATTTATTTAAAAGTGCTAAAAAATAGGTTACTTCTGCGATTATTGTTTCTTTTCTTGATACGAATTATTACTGTTACAAAATAACGATTTTTTTTGTAAATGTTGGTGTTAAGTGGCGCCCAACAGAAAATGCGAGTTATCAAATTTTATGTATTTTATTTGTGTGATTTTTAAAGAAACATAAATTGACCTGAATAATTCTATATTTAAATACTTTATTTGAGAAAATACATCATGTACATGTACAATTTTCTAACTTTTTAGCATCGAGCTTAATATGACTTTTTACATTTTTTTTGCACCTTGTTAGTTTCGATCTTATTATGGCTTTCTGCTTTCATATAAAAGTGCTCAAAAATAAGTCATTTAAGTAATTTATTTCTTGGCATGAACTGTTCGTGTTACAAAACAATGATTGTCTTAAATGGCGCCCAACAGTAAGTGCGAAATCTTGTGTTCTAACATTTTTAAGCAAATAAAGTGAATTTTGTATCTTGTTATTTTCGATAGCTTTTTTAACATTTATTAGTGATAAATTTATAATAATTGTATTCAATTATTACTTTGCACGTACTGTCACTGTGTTAGAAGTGTTTATTGCTGCTAAGCAATTGCACTTAAAAGTGTCTTAATTTTATAAGTGGTTTACCTACTTAAGTGGAGAAATTATTATCTTAACTTATAGACAAACGTGGAAAATTGCACAACGGAGATGTTTTCTTAGGAATTCTGTTTTAATTTTTATAGAAACTGCTTTTTAGGGATGTTTTTTTTTAAATATAACAAAATAAATCGAGATAACAAATACGGGATTTTATTAAACTGATTACAATAATTTTTGTAAGTGATTTATTTCAAAATTGTAGGTGTGCAGTGTTTTTGCCATGAGACGTCTTCCTTCTCTAAAAGTCCACGACTGTATTGTAAGCTTTTGTAATTTTTTTAATAATGGCGCACAACTGCTATAGAAGAACGTTGGATATTGATGTTTAGCGAAATGGCGCACTTCTTATTGTTTATAAAAATCAAACTATTCAATATTAAAAAATCATACGTTTTTGCTAAAAATTTTAAGTCAATAAGTTAAAAATTGTCTGAGCTATGAGTCCGGCCAACTTAAAAAAACTCAATTTTTAAATAAAAAAAAGTCTTTTGCGACAGTATTTTTAAAGCACAAAATTATTCTATTTTTGAAAGTTCTTAAAAATGTTTAAATCGAATTTTAATCAATTTTTTTACAAAAGATTTTCCTTACTTTTTTCATATCCATTTTTATCTTACTTTCAATTGTAGTGTCTTTTATTATTTTTAAAATAATGTGACTTCGCTCATCTAATGTCTTCATTAAAATTGAAAAGATTATTTTCTGAAAAAAAAAATATTATTTAATTTGATGTGAGAGCTATAGTCAACACATAAGATGACAGTTAAAAAAATTAAATATTCAGTTTTAGAGTTAACTTATTGCCAGTCTAAATTACAACTCTGAAACCTTCCATCTCATCTATTTATTATATAAAATGAATATCTTACAAAATGAAGTCAAAATTATGTGTAGGTTTTTTGCAAAAGAGAACCAGAGGATTTACACAGAATCTGTCAACTTGAAAAGTGACAACCATTAGGTACTTTATTGAAACTGACAGCTATAAAATGTATTCTATTTGTATGGTTGGAAACAGACCTACAAACCATCAAATTGAGTTCGGGTCGTGTTCATATTATTAGACATGTTTTGTTTTCAATGAATTGGAATGTAATGTTGGAAAATTATTTAAATGTTTTGAATTCTATGGAAATGCGTAGGTATTAGGTGTTGTTATCTTTTTCTAAAGCATAATAGAACAATTTGATGATGGAAATAAAAACATCCCCAAAGTGTGGTTTTGACATTTAAAACAAAAAAAACAACAAACAACTCTATTAAAATCCCAGGAGGATTTACGATTCTGTCAGCTTCTGTCTTCACAAAACGAAAATACTCTGTGTTAATACTTTTCACATGTGTGATTGTTCTCTTTGATCTTTGACATGTGTTTAAAATAAATTTGCACATCAACAAATTTATATACCGTTATAGATTTGACGTTTTGTCATTAAATAATATTACGCACTTAAAAAGCTGATGCCATCAGTTTTCTTTGTAATTGAATATGTTTTTTTTAATTTTTGTACTTGTATGTCATTGCCGCCACATGTCACTCTAACAAGAAAAATTAATCATTTCCTAATTGTCACACTTGTCAAAATATTAGTTGTTTTTATTTTTGTTGGCCTGCCTACAGTCTTTAATAATTTTTCTGCAGCTGTCTCACTTTCGAGTATATTATATTTTCTTCTTTTCTGACAGCGTAATTTCATTTCCATCATCTCCTACTTGAACAAATTCCTTTTACTTTCTTATAATTTTCTACTAATCTATACTTTACTTTAAAGCTTCTACATTTATATATGTATATTGTTATTTCCCGTCTTAGTCAATTTCTATGGCAACCTACATTTTCCCGCTTCGCTCACACAAAAATACAAAATGTCTTTAAGTATAAAGTAGGTGTCAGAGAGATGTCATCGATTGTAACCACAACTGCCAAAAATAGATATACACGTCTCGCTCGTTGGTACTTTCAATTTTTAAAACGAAATGACAAAAATAAACTTATAATATTATTTCCGATAAAAGTACACACACAAAAAAAATAAGCTTCTTCTTTTTAAGCGGAAGTGGTGTCATTGAATTTCATCACAACTTGCGTCGGTTGGTCATCTTTATATATGTCAAAAAATAAAAATTGGTTTCCAAACGGAAAAAGATACTTAAAAGTATGTTTTTTCCTCTCCACACGAGCCAATTTTGGAATTTTCGATGACTTTGCCACTTTGAAGAGTTTAAAGATAAAATCCAAATAAGTCACCGCCTTCAACCCTCACGTCAAACATTTCAGTACTTTAAATCATAAATACTCCATGAAGATAGAAGTGGTAGTGGCCCCCACGACATAACACATAATGTGAACCGGAGCAGTATGTTGGCTTGGGGTTTAGTCTTTAAGTGTTTTTATTTTGCTACCACTTGTTTGAAAGGTTTTAAAGCTGTCACGCTGGTGTTAAGTATGAAAGGAAATCCATAATCTGATTTTAAAAAATCAAAGCAAATGACGTACACGCAGCAGCTTCTCAAGAATATACACTTTTTTTAGAACCAGTGGAAAGCAAAAACCTTACTAACACTTGTTGTTTATCAATTTGGAATTGTATTTTATTTCGATAAGACATGTAGGAGTTCTTTTTTTTTAATTGAGTACATGTGCTAAATAAACGTTCTTTTTATAATCACCATGACGTCTAATTCTGACGTATACAAAATTACAATTTTCATATTCCATGCGCTGGCGCTGTATGGCGATGGCATGGGGGCGGCGATTGTGTTTACTATTTTATGACATTTAAACATGCCGTATCTGTTGTCAAATAGAATCAAATTATAAAACAGAATCCGTTTTCATCTTTAAAAGAGATAAGACAGTTTTGTTTGTTTTATTTCATTGCGTTCTTTGGAAGTATAGAAGGTGTGTTTGTTTATAGAATTATTTAAACTTTTTTTTGATGTGTGTTCAATGACGTAGAGACAGTGTAAACAAGTTGACGTCTTTCAATTTTTTTATTGTTTATAAAATGATTTTTACTCATGAATTGCAGATTGAAATTGAATTTCATAAAATTATTTTAGCGTAAAAGCTGTATGCGTTTGTTTTCTGGAAAATCATGGTCTGACGTAGATGAAATAATTTCGCTTGTTTTCACATGTCAAAGTAGTCTTTTAGTTAAATCTGACATGTGACATTCATTTAAAGAGGACAACATTTTTATTAAATTAATGTTTTGAACATTTAATTAAAAATTTATTTAAAACACAAGAAAAAAGCATTATTTTTAAATTATTTAATTTATTTTAACTTAACAACTGTCAGTTCAAAGAAATTGCTTGCGGCTTCATTTATGAGTTTGACTTATTCGTTTGAATTGTTCTGAAACTGATTTAAGTAGGAACATTTAATCCCAAAAGAAGGTCATTGTAATTGCTTCAGGGAACAAGGAAAATCAAACAGATCCATACTTCTTTTAGTCTTCTTTCACACGTATGAACTAATTGATTGGTCTCTTTTGAGGTAACTCATTTAACGAGTTAAAAAGAAATAAAGGGCTATAAGTTCGAATGACTTTTTTTAAATAAAGTTTCTTTTAAAAATGCAGTTTTTGTAATTTTTTGACAGATGAATTAATCCCATTGACTTGACTTTAAAATCAATCGCGTCACACCAACGAGATAGCCAGTTCTGAAATCAAAGTTGACAGTGAACAGATTTATTTTTTCCAAAGTAAATTTCCACAATTTGAAAGCATTTTTCTAGAGTTAGACGTTTCAAGATTAATTAACCAACCTCAATCAATGAACTTTCAATCCTGTTTGACGTTTTCAACTATTAAACTGTAGAAAGTAACAGAGTTTGACATTCCCAACTGTCATACTATAGGCAGCAATACACTTTTTAACTGTCGAACTTTAAGAAATGCAAGTTACTGTCATGTACAAATTTGGTTTTAGGCTTCTAGAAGCCTTATAAGTTTCATCACCCGATACACAGGTTTTATATTTAAAAAAAAACACGTTTACATGAATTTAAGTTTACTTTTTTTTCGATTTTGCATAAAAAACTAATATAATTTTTATTTATTTCATTACAGACTTTCAAAAGAAATGACTCAAAGCTCCCATCAACATTGGACACAAACAAAAACCAATTATTCTTCCACATTTAGTATCAATAATAATTGCCCAATCAAATAGCAGTCATAAAAAGTCTAAATTGACTTTGCCTAGTAAATCTAATGGGGCACCGTCTTAGTAAAACAATTATAGCCGATGGTTCAAACATTGCGGCAAATGATAAGAAAACCAAACGTTCTTCAACTAAAAATAACCACTCTACATCATCATCATCATCTAAAAGAGAATCATCCAATAATAATACCTCATCATCATTGAATCTCGACACATCTTCTACGGGAGGTCCTAGAATAAAAGTCATAACAGACTCTCAAGCTGCAGTTCGATTAGAAACTAGCAGTGAATCAAGTTCCTCTGCAAACGGTTCCACACAAATAATCATTAAAATTCTACTAGCCACAATGGAACCGGGTGATGAAAATGATCCAACATCATCATCATCATCAAAAACAACAACAGCAACACAAAGACTAGATGCCCATGCCACATTAGAAAGTAATAATAATTTGAATGTTGAACGTTCAAATTTGACAGTTAATGCAATTAATTTTCAACGGAATATCGCTTGCGATCAAGGAAGTGAGGTTAAATTGAATAATTTAAATGGCGGCGGTGGCGGCAGCGGATCATCGATGATGTTAAAAAATAATATTAATAATAACAATAATAGTAATAATAATTTCGTGAGTAATTTTACGGTCGAGCAGAATAGTGATGAATTTAGGAACGGACAAAATGTACAGAATTTAAATATAGTGGTGCAACAAATGGGAAATAGCCAGATTCTAAATAAAAATAATGCCACAGACACCCGGCAAAGTAATAATAATAATGACAGTTCGAGCAATCGGAGTAGCATGAGTTGCAGTGAATTCAGTGATGCCAACGTTGAGTCCTTTGACGAGGAGTGTTCGACGAAAGCGAGTGCAATTACTGCATCGACGTGTGCTGAAGGTGAGTTATCAATTATTTTATTTACATATTAGACTTACACCTCAACATGACAGTTCCTAAAACAAACTGACAGTCACTTCATCACTCACTAATAGTATTACTAAATGTCAAAATGACAGCATATCTTGATATCTTACTTCTTTTTGCATATACATATGACGTTTAATGATCGAAGATTAGGAAACTTATTTGGCGCTATTTTTTTGTATTACCGTTTTTCCTTGCGAGTCAAAAATGCTTTAAACGTCATAGACTTGACAGCTAAGACAAAATGTACGATAACAATTACGCGCCATTTTTTAGCTACGTTTTTTATATTTGTGTTTTAATACAAATGTCAAAAATAATTTAAACGTCAGTGACTTGACAGTTAGGACAAAATGTACAAGAACCCCTACATACCGACATTTTTTCCGCCCTGCTTAACTTTTTACTAATACAATTTTTCTTTTCTTTTTCAGATTGCAAGAGTTACTGCTGTCACCAAAAAAAATCCACATCATCCTCAACCTCCGCCTATCATTCCAAATGGACCTACTGCAAAGGCACCTGTGCCGATGTTATAAACAAATTTCGACCAAGTTGTAGTAAAAAACAAAACCAACTTCCATCAAGCACATCAAGCCAGAGTTCCGAGGTGCAGCCGCGGGCGGTTGCCTTAGCCAACTCATGTGATTTGTCTCGAACGTCAAGCAATCATTTGCAACTATGGTCACCCCAAATTGTGCTCGTTCAATACCCAACTGCTTCCCAAGTAGTCGCTCTAGCACCCATTGCTAATCTAGACGAACATGCATTTAGACTGATGACTGGCGATCTAGCCATCCCCCGAACACCTGAATCCTCGATTTCGATGTCGGTCTCACCGTGTTCGACGACGTCTTCGGTGGCGGCGACGACGCCAGCGCCAAATGGACCCGTTGTGCATTCACAGGTTGATTTCATGCATTCGCTGGTGCCGGACTTGGACAAGATCACAAAATCCACCTACTATTGGGGAAAAATGGATCGGTACGAGGCTGAAAGACTATTGGAAGGAAAGCCCGAGGGAACATTTCTACTGAGAGACTCAGCTCAAGAGGAATATCTGTTTTCGGTGACGTTCCGGAAGTATGGGCGATCGTTGCACGCGCGAATCGAACAGTTCAATCATGAATTCAGCTTTGATTGTCATGATCCTGGCGTTTTCACAGCCCCCACAGTCACCGGCCTGCTGGAACACTACAAAGACCCAAGTATTGTTATGTTCTTTGAACCAATGCTAACCTCTCCTCTGCATCGGACGAAGACATTTTCCCTCCAACAACTGTGCCGCGCAACAATCGTCAGCAGAACTACCTACGATGGCATCTCCGAACTCGAAATTCCCATCCGACTCAAGTCCTACCTAAAAGAGTACCACTATAAGCAACGTGTGCGCGTTAAGCCTTTCGATGAATCCTTCTATAATTGTGCCTAGTTAAAATGGCCCTATCACTTGTGTTGGACTCAAGGGAACCTGCAAGCATAACAAAAGCAACATTTACCGTTAACAGCATATCAAAAACCAAAAAACTGCCCCTCGTTTAAAAAAAATGCACTGCGCTCAAAATGGCCGCTCAACTATTATAATGATTTTAAGGGCGCCATCACAGTTCGCAGACTTTTAACTTTTAAGAAAAACAACAAAAAATAAAAAGAAATCCCCAGTGATGAAAGTATTTATTAAATTCCATAAAATTCTCTCTAATTTGATTTAAAACAAAACAAAACAAAAAACTATCAATTTTGTTAATTATTTATTTCCAGAAACAAACAAAAATTGTATTGAACCAAACAAAATAACCGCCATTTTCCTTTTTCCTTTGTGACAAAATAAATTATGTTAATTTTTAATATGGCGGTTAAGTTCAAATTATAGCAAAACAAAAAGAAAAAGAAAACCCTGTATTATATTTTTTAAATATAGGTCCATAAATAATAATTAATTATTAAACAAACAAACAAACAAAAAAACAAGTAAGATACAAAATAATAAAATGCATAATGAGTAAAATATAATTATTCAAAATTTTATGTACATCAAGTGTAAATATTTTCATTTTAATTATTCTCCCATTTTTCGTTACACTATTTAAAAAAAAAATTGTTATTGTTTTATTTTTTATTTTTAAATTAATTTTGAGTGGAAACCACGCATTATGAATAGACTTTTTATTTTTTAATATTTTGTTTGTATAAAATAAGAATAAAATTAACATAAATATGTTTATATTTAAAAAATATAAAATAAAACAAATTTATTTTGGCAGTGCCAAAGTTTTTATTATTATTTATAAGTTTACTGTATTTATTTGGTAGTTGAATATTATTATTATTATTAATATAATTATTATGGTAGTAATGGAATATTTATAAAATTAAGTAATATAATCAAAACAAATTAAATTATTTATATCTATTAAAAAGAAAAATTAAAAAATACTATAAAAAAGAAAATAATAGAAAAACAAACAAATCTAGAAGTGGAAAAAATATAAACAAACCTTTAGAGAAGCAAAAATAGTTAAAACAAAAATAAATTAAAGCTTATCTACTGAAAAGAAAAACTTGAATTTTATTTTTATTTCCCCAAGCTTACCAATAAATTGGAAAAGGAAGAAATTTGATAAAATCCAATTTGGTTATTGTTTGGTATTTATTTTTAGGCTCCAAAAGAAAACGTAACCGATTTGCCAGGATCATGGATATTCCCTTTATAGCTTTGGGTTGTATACTCGAGTAAATATATTTTTGGTACGTGCTCCTTTATCTGAATGAATTAGGAACTTTTTTTAAACCCCGGCCGGTTTTCACTTTTGTGTGTAGTAGAAAAAATTCCACAGGTGTAAAATCAATTATGCACAACATTTCATGGTCCCTTTGTTAGTCTTTGATGTTTCGTCAGAAGGAACCTATAAACGGGATAAACTACATTTGAAGATGCTTATCGAGTTTTGAAAAAGCAGAATCCTTAAGACATTTAAGAAAAATTGAATAAATTAATAAAATCATAAAAAAGTACGTATACGCCCGAGTGGACGTATCAAGTTTTCTTTGGGATTTTCATTTATTGTATGACTATTTCGAAATTTTTACTACTCTACGAAAACTATGCTCAAAAAACCAAAAACTCATACTCTCAGTTTCCCTACAGGATCTTCATACACTGGGCCGTTAGATTCTGAAGGCAAGATGACAGGTTTCGGTGTATACAAGTTCCCAAATGGCAACGAGTATAGAGGATATTTCAAGAATGGATTTTTTCACGGACGTGGAATGATGATAGACGAGAAAAAATTCAAAATGTGTGGATATTTCATAAATGGAAAATGTAATGAATATGATATCTTTTTTGGAGATGGATTAGAATTCCGTGAAAACAATTGGACATATTGTTCTGAGGTGGATAGACGTTTTTGGGTTGAGGTAAATCAAGGAATTCCACCAGTTGGTGAGGGATTTTTGACGAAAGAAAAACCATCAAGAATTATTCCAAGAGGTCATTATGACACCGAAGAGGGTTTCTTTGATGCGAAGACTGGTTATTTAATGGATGTGTCTGGATTGAGAATACGTCATGTTTGTCCTGATGAAAGGAAGAACATTTTAAAACATTGCAGAATGAATCAAATTGATTGTGATATTAACCATGAAATTATGAAACAAAAGGAAAAAATTGTCGCCTCAACTGATTCGTGGATATCTACAGATACAGAATAAAAATTATTTGAAAGTTATTATTAAGGATTTTTTATTTTTGAATCGAAAGAACAAACTAGAAATCTTCAAGGACTTTTTATTTGAAAAGTTTATATTTCTAAGATTCCTCATAATTTGTTTTAGTCAATTTGACAGAGGAGGAGAATTCAGTCTTCATCCTCACATAGCTGTCAAATTAGGTTTGCAATTTCTTTCTTTCTTTATGAATTGATTTCTGTAATCAGAGTTTTGAATAAAGAAATCTCTGTGACTTAGAAACATAAACTGAATATTTGTTGTTTTTTTTTTTTGCAAAAACGCTATAGAGTTGGAAAGAAAATTGTTTACAAAAAAGAAACTTCACAAATTATTACCGGAAATTGATTTTTAAGCTACAGGGTTTCTGTACTGGGTTTCGATTAGTTTTCGTTAAGAAAATAATTATAACTCTGACTGAAAGATGTCGCTGTGTTGAGTTATTCGCAGATAGATGTCAATTCTATGCAACAGTTTATATTTAAAATCTTCTCTTCCAATGACTCAAATACAAATTTCAGTTTGTGCAATATTATGCTTGAGTTTAACCTGTGTATATATATTTGAAAATATATATACAAAGGTTTAATTATTGCAAAAATTACAAATAACAGAGGATACAGGGTCAATAAAAACTAAAATACTTTGGGTAGTTATAAATATTTAAAACAAACACTAAAGTTAAGTGTGTAACAGCCAATTAAAGTTATAATATTCATTGAAAATTAACTTGGCTTATCCCCGTCCTGGGGGTTGTGCCTTGTCGGGGTCACTTCTTGACCACGTAAAAATATCCTAGTTGCGAAGCACCAACAAGCTTCGAATACAGACGGATGTAGTGCTGACAACCCACGCAAATAATTAAGGAAACGAACTTCAGATATGCACATGGAATGTTAGGTCCCTTAACAGACCACGTGAAGCCAAAGAATTAGCGGAGGACTTCACCCGCTGTAAAGCAGACATCACAGCAATCCAGGAAATACGATGGGATGGGCCGGGCAAAAGAGAATTAAAGACTATGGTGACTGCTACCTAGAAAACCACTAGCGCTTATTTGGATGCGGCTTTGTCATTTGAGCCAGACTTGAGCAACAAGTCTTGAGCTATAGGTGCATCAACGAGCGCCTCATGATCATCCGCATCAAGGCTGAATTCGGCATAAGATATGTTAGCTAATACGATATTAAAGTTGTCCTAGGCGATTATAATGCCAAGCTAGAAAGGAAAGACATCCTTGGTGGAATAAAATGGAAATTCAGGCCCCTAGATTTTGCTTCTTACGTCATGGTAACCAGTACGCGTTTTCCACACCTCAACATCCACAAAGGAACTTGGACTTCTCCAGATCAATCTACCGTCAACCAGATTGACCATATTGCGATCGACGCCAGACATGGATGTCTGAACTTTCCGAACTTTCTGGGAGATCGTCAAATCCCTCTCCGACCGACTTACAAGTAACCTCTCACATTGCCAAGTTGCAATCAGAGAAGCCGCCTCTGATGTGCTGAGTTGGCAACCACCAACAAGGAACCCCTGCAGCCAAACAAAAGGCACGCAAAGCAGCGCTGCATAAAGAATGAGAGCTGCTCATGAGCTCTATGAGCAAAAGAGGTGAGAGGAACACCACCTTCTCAGAAGGAAAAAGAGAGGGTTTTAGAAACGTGCGGTCGAAGATGTTGAGAGGTTTAAAAGCAGGAATGAAGTTCGAAGGTTTAATGAACAGGTGAAACGAAATGCACAAGTTCATAAACCTAGATACCAAGGGTGCAAAAACGAACCGCAGTCAATTCTGAGGATATGGAAGGACCACTTCTGTGTAACGGCTACAACGAACCAAATTCCGCTGTATTGTTTGCCCGATCCTGAAAAAAGGACACCCTCTAAACTGCACCAACTAAAGAGGAATCAGTCTACTTAACATCGCCTATAAAATCTTCTCTGCGTAATATGTCAACGTCTAAAGCCCATCGTCAACAACCTAATAGATCCTTATCAGTGTGATTTTATACCAGGAAAGTCCACAGTTGATCAAATATTCACATTACGGCAGATCCTGGAAAAAACTCAAGAACAACAAATCGACACCCACTATCGTTTCATCGATTTCAAAGCCGCATATGAGAGCATCCACAATGAGGATTTATATAGAGCCATGTCTAGTTTTGGCATACAAACTCGTCCGTTTGTGAAGGATGACCATGGAGAATTCACGCTGCTCCATGAAGGTTGTGAACAACTTACCAGAACCTTTCGATGTCAAAAAGGTTTTAGACAAGGTGATGTGCTGTCATTCGAGTTTTTTAACATCGTGCTTGAAAGATTAGTGCAGAGGTCACACTGCAACACTAGAGGCACTATCTTTTAAAAGTCTGTCCAATTACTAGCATATGCTGATGACATTAATTAATCGGAAGAACACAACGTAATGCCAATGAAGCTTTTGTGAGTATTGAAGCAGAAGCAGCAAAAATGGGTTTAACGGTTAATGAGGGCAAAACAAAGTACATGCTGTCGGCAAGAAAGGACATGCAAAAAAAACGTCACCATCGATAGACATAACTTCGAGGTAGTAAAGGACTTCGTCTACCTAGGCTTCGCTGTAAACGCAGAAAATAACACCAGCGCTGAGATCAAACGAAGAATAACTCTTGCTAACCGATGTTTCTTCGGCCTAAGATAGCAATTGAGTTGCAAGCCCTCCCTCCAAGGGCCAAAGTGTCGCTATATAAGAACCTCATCATTCCCGCCCTGCTGTACGGTGTAGAAGCATGGTATATGTTAAAAGCAGATGAAAGCACCTTGAGTCGGTTCGAGAGAAAAGTTCTTCGTGTGAGCTACGGTCCCGTATGCATCGAAGGGGAGTGGAGGAGAAGATGCAACGACGAGCTGTATGCGCTGTACGGCGACGTAGACTTAGCCAGAAGGGTAAAAGTTCAGCGACTGAGATGGATGGGTCACTTAGAGCGCATGGGAACCAATGCTCCGGCCCGGCCACAGGACAGCGCAGTAGACATAGGCCGCGGATCAGGTGGCTCGCACAAGTGGAAAGTGACCTCAACCAACTTGGAGCGCGAAACTAGAGACATCTAGCTACGGAAAAGATTGGTGGGTGAGGCCCTGGTTCACACAGGACTGTAGCGCCACCTTAAGTAAGCAAGTAAGGAAATCTCATAAGAAATACTACGAGAATCGGCAAATCTTTTAAATAAATAGATAAAGTACTAGAAGATTTTTTTTTGATTCCAACATTGTACAGAGTACGAATTCATAAACAGATCGAATTCCAGTCGGAATTCGGAATTCGAATCGGATTGGCTTTCGAAACACATTACAGAGAAGGGCCCCTGGTCTGAAGCCACACTGATAAGGATATATCGGGTTGATGACGAACGGCTTCAGATGTTGAAATAATACAGCAGAAAGGATCCTCAATGTGATGTTGAGGAAACTGATGTATTTGTAGGCGTAATTTAGAGGGTTTCCTTTCTTGTGTGTTGGGCAAACTATGCTGAGATTCCACTCTTCATGAATTCGGTTCGTCATCGCCATTATAATAGTTTGATGGAGTTGTCTTTCCATATTCTCAACATAGACTGCGGTTGTACTACAATGATTTCCTGATCGTTCCTACAGGCTTCAGTTCGTGGTTGGTACAGTACGGAGGTTTTTTTTAACTTTTGGTAAAATTTACGAATCAATTCCTATCTCCTTGATCGTAAACTTCTCATGGCCCCTTTCACCCATCCTGAAGCCTTGTGTTACTTTTTCCTCTTCTGCTTGTAGAGCTCGCGTGTAGCTTTGGCTCTGTTGTGTAGCATCATTGGTTTTCAATGCTTAATGCAAGCAGCATAGAACCTCTTCAGAGGTTGTTTGAGACTCGATTGGAAAAGAACATGGCAGTCCCTTGCGATTGTAGCCGTCTAACGTCGAATCTTCTCACAGTATTTCATTGTTTTGGCTTGGATCGGGATATCCGTAGCCGTACCTTGGCTACAACGAGGTAGTATTCCGAGTCAGTGTTGGCCCCTCGGAATGTTCGGACATCCTGTACACTGGAGAAGTGTCGTGCGTCGAAGCAAATATTGAAGTCACGATTGATCCGGCCAGATTTATTGGGCAAACTTGTGAAAAAAATAGACTGATCTTATGTAACTCAAAGTCGTTGCCGTTAGGGAAATATGACGGAAATCATTTTTTAAGATTAAATGGCTCCAACATTTATATCTTGTATCACTAGTGGCTGTGTCCCTGTAAATAAAATTGCATTTTTTCCATCTTAAAAAAACGCTTAGCCATTTATCCTACAACGGTTTAAACAAAGCAACACAATTTGAAAAGATTTTTTTTAACGAATTTGTATTCATAGCAAGGATATCACATCAAGTTTTTGAAATATGTATATTGACAAAGATATGAAAATAATGTTGAAAACCAGTATTTTTAAATGTTGAGCAGATACGTATTTAGAATCGATGTTCGAATTCAATATTAGAACCTAAAATAAACTCCAAAACCTATTTTTCAAAACCACGAAAGCATTAAATAAATAGCTCCTTAAAACTTCATGTTAAGTAAAATGAAGACTCATAACTAATCACCCTTTTTGTAGAAGGCGTTCTATTTGAATGAAAATTGTCACACAAACAAATTGGTATTGCAAAGGGCGTTATAGTAGCGTTTTACTTAGCGTTACGCTACTTGACATTTAGCGGTTAGTGAAATCCAAAATTTGTATAGACAAAATGTCGCTCTCATCGCGATTGTAGCTGTCGATTTAGTTTCCTTTTATGACTAGTTAGACGCCACTTCCTGTCGACGGAAAATTTTCAAACGCCTTGAGAAAAATTAAATAAAAATGCAAGTTTTTCTAATGTTTTACTGTTTGTTTTAGTGTTATTAATTTTTACTAAAGTGTGAAAGTTACGAATCCAGGTGAAATAAAAAGGCTCACAGTATTAAATCCTTCATTGGCAACACACTTTAGGAGAGGCGCCCCCAACAGAACAAAAAAAAAACAATTGGGAATCCAAATACCCTAAACTGCTTGGGGCTACTGGTTTGATGCCAAGTTTAAAGCATAGAGGAAATATATTATATGATATCTATTTATATAATATATTTCCTCTATGGTTTAAAGTAAAACTTCATTCACTGTTTCCTTCTTGGGCGGATCTGAATGGTGTTATTAAAAAGGGTTCCATTTGATAGCCCTTATTCAAGCTATTCCTGTTGTAGTAACGATGTTGTTCTTGTTTTATTGGTGCTTGAATTCTTATGTGGCTGTCATCTACGCATCCAATTACTCCCGGAATCCTAGCATTTGCTTCCCTTTTTTCTTGGTCCGAAAAGTGAGCATTTATTCAACGAGGGCAAAAGTGCAATTCCATAATTTCAAGCTTCTCTTTAAAGATGAGGCTCATCGTTGGTTCTGCAATGCTTAAATTGAAGTCATTACCTACATCCTTTTTGTAACTGCCTTCAGCAAAAAATCTCAATACAGCTGCAAGGTTTAAAATTAGTAGCACCGATAACATGCTTTGTCTTTTCGGTAAACAAAGGAGTCTTATTCAACCTAAGGTACATTGCGAATCTGGAAATCAACTTAATAGAATAATTTGCCCAAGAAATTATACTTTGATGTGAGTACATCAAGTTTAGGTTCTTACTTCCAATCTGCTAAATCCAAAGGATCTGATCGTCGATCGATAATTCGATGCTATTTTTCGCCTATCTCTTATTAAATTTAGTTTCTTACATTCCTCCACCCTCTCCTGCATATTACTCACGTCAAGGCCAGCAGTGTTATTCAACAAAATAAACAGTCCAATGCTATTCATTTGTGTCCTTTTATTTTAATTTTGCTTCAAACAAAATTATATTTGAGTTCAAAAATTTAAACTTTTTCTTGTGTTTATCAATTTGTCATAGACAATGATTTTAAACAAGAAAAAAATCATTTACTTTACTAAAGCTTCTGATATAACTTTCATGTCTTTAAGACTATGTATGCGTCTGCGAACAAAGAGTACAAACACATCTGCCTTGCCAAGCGTAAGCAAAACGATGAACAATCCATACAACGCTTAAACTCAGCGATGTCTTCGGCAGAATTCTGGAAAGCAGCTAAAGCAATTAACGGACGGCCTAGTAGGATTGAATCTTCACTGCACGCAACCGAGCTTCAGGATTAC